>NC_088908.1:13381876-13981876 GCF_037157495.1 Lathamus discolor | reverse complement strand
GGAAACTACGGCTGGGCATCTTCAGCACACATTGAGATTCACAACTCTGAAACACATATTGCTGTCACCTCTCACTTGCCTACCTGAAAGTCCAATTGAATAATACATCTCCTGTGCTTGCTCTTTGTGAGCAGTAGCAGAATATAGCACTTACGTTTGGACTCTGCTGAAACAGCAGAATAGACAGTCCAGAAAGTTCCCACTGATCATCTTCAGCACACAGTGAGCTTTGCAACTCTGCAACACACATTGCTGTCTCTTCTTTTCCTGCCTGAAAGACCAGCTGAATCCACCATCTCTGTGCCCGCTCTCTGCTGAGCAGCAACAGAGAGAGTAGAGCAGGAATGTTTAGCCTGGGCTAAAACAGCAGAAGAGCCTTGCAAAAAATCTCCTGCTTGATCATGTTTTGCACACAGTGAGCTTTAAACTGTGACACAAACATTGCTGTCACTCCTCACTTTATCTCCTAAAAGTGCATTTGAATCCAAAGTTTCTGGTGCGCTCTCTCGTTTCGAGAGGAGTTGTGACAGGGGAGGAGCAGCGCTTGGACTCTAATCCCACAGACGAAGGGCCAGCAGGGAAACTCCTGCAGGGCATCTTCAGCACACAGTGAGCTTTGCAATTCTGCAACACACATTGCTGTAACTCCTTTTCCTGCCTGGAAGACCAATTGATTCCAACATCTCTGTGCCCACTCTCTGCTGAGCAGCAACAGAGAGAAGGAATGTTTAGATTGGGCTAAAACAGCAGAAGAGCCTTGCAAAAAAGCTCCTCCTGATCATGTTTAGCACACAGTGAGCTTTAAACTGTGACACAAACATTGCTGTCACTCTTCACTCTTTCTCCTAAAAGACCATTTCAATCCAAGAACTCCGTTGCCAGCACTCTGCTGAGCAGCAGAGTGAGCAGGAATGTCTGCAATCTGTAAGGCAGTGGAAGAGACAGGCCTGAAGGCTGCTCTTGTGCTTCTTCAACACACTGAGCTTTACAACTGTGACACACACACTGTTGTCACTCCTCATTGTAGCTCCTAAAAGTGCATTTGAATCCAGCGTTTCTGGTCTCCACTCTCGTTTCAAGAGCAGCAGAGGAAGGTGAGCACGAGCGCTTGGAATCCGCTCCCAGTTCCGAAGGGCAGGGAGGGAAAGTCCTTGCAGATCATCTTCAGCGCACAGTGAGCTTTGCAACTCTGAAACACACATTGCTGTCACTCCTCACTTCATCTCCTAATAATCCGTTTGAATCCATGGTCTCTCCCGCCCTCTCTCGTTTGAACAGCAGCAGTGACAGGTGAACACGATCTCTTGGCCTCTGCTCCCACAGCCGAAGAGCCCGGAGTGAAAGCTCCGGCAGGGCATCTTCAGCACGCAGTCAGCTTTGCAACTGTGACACATATATTGCTCTCGCTCCGCACTTTCCTACCTCAAAGTCCAATTGAATCCAAAATCTCTGTGCCCTTTCTCTGCTGGGCAGAAGCAGAGAGAGTAGAGCAGGAACCTTTAGCCAATGCTAAAAGAGCAGAAGAGACAGTCCAGAAAGTTCCCACTGATCATCTTCAGCGCACAGCGAGCTTTGCAACTCTGCAACACACATTGCTGTCACTCCTCCCTTTTTGCCTGAAAGACCAGCTGAATCCACCATCTCTGTGCCCGCTCTCTGCTGAGCAGCAACAGAGAGAGTAGAGCAGGAATTTTTAGACCTGCCTAAAACAGCAGAAGAGCCTTGAAAAAAATCTCCTGCTTGATCATGTTTTGCACACAGTGAGCTTTAAACTGTGACACAAACATTGCTGTCACTCCTCACTTTATCTCCTAAAAGTGCATTTGAATCCAAAGTTTCTGGTGCGCTCTCTCGTTTCGAGAGGAGTTGTGACAGGGGAGGAGCAGCGCTTGGACTCTAATCCCACAGATGAAGGGCCAGCAGGGAAACTCCTGCAGGGCATCTTCAGCGCACAGTGAGCTTTACAATTCTGAAACACACATTGCTGTCACTCCTCCTTTTCTTGCCTGAAAGACCAATTGATTCCAACATCTCTGTGCCCACTCTCTGCTGAGCAGCAACAGAGAGAGTAGAGCAGGAATGTTTAGACTGGGCTAAAACAGCAGAAGAGCCTTGCAAAAAAGCTCCTCCTGATCATGTTTAGCACACAGTGAGCTTTAAACTGTGACACAAACATTGGTGTCACTCTTCACTCTTTCTCCTAAAAGACCATTTCAATCCCAGAACTCCGTTGCCAGCACTCTGCTGAGCAGCAGAGTGAGCAGGGATGTCTGCAATCTGTAAGGCAGTGGAAGAGACAGGCCTGAAGGCTGCTCTTGTGCTTCTTCAACACACTGAGCTTTACAACTTTGACACACACACTGTTGTCACTCCTCATTGTAGCTCCTAAAAGTGCATTTGAATCCAGCGTTTCTGGTCTCCACTCTCGTTTCCAGTGCAGCAGAGGCAGGTGAGCACGAGCGCTTGGAATCCGCTCCCAGTTCCGAAGGGCAGGGAGGGAAAGTCCTTGCAGATCATCTTCAGTGCACAGTGAGCTTTGCAACTCTGAAACACACATTGCTGTCACTCCTCACTTTATCTCCTAAAAGTGCATTTCAAGCCAACGTTTCTGGTGCGCTCTCTCGCTTCGAGAGCAGTTGTGACAGGGGAGGACGAGCGCTTGGATTCTAATTTCACAGCCGAAGGGCCAGCATGGAAACTACTGCTGGGCATCTTCAGCACACATTGAGATTCACAACTCTGAAACACATATTGCTGTCACCTCTCACTTGCCTACCTGAAAGTCCAATTGAATAATACATCTCCTGTGCTTGCTCTTTGTGAGCAGTAGCAGAATATAGCACTTACGTTTGGACTCTGCTGAAACAGCAGAAGAGACAGTCCAGAAAGTTCCCACTGATCATCTTCAGCACACAGTGAGCTTTGCAACTCTGCAACACACATTGCTGTCTCTTCTTTTCCTGCCTGAAAGACCAGCTGAATCCACCATCTCTGTGCCCGCTCTCTGCTGAGCAGCAACAGAGAGAGTAGAGCAGGAATGTTTAGCCTGGGCTAAAACAGCAGAAGAGCCTTGCAAAAAATCTCCTGCTTGATCATGTTTTGCACACAGTGAGCTTTAAACTGTGACACAAACATTGCTGTCACTCCTCACTTTATCTCCTAAAAGTGCATTTGAATCCAAAGTTTCTGGTGCGCTCTCTCGTTTCGAGAGGAGTTGTGACAGGGGAGGAGCAGCGCTTGGACTCTAATCCCACAGACGAAGGGCCAGCAGGGAAACTCCTGCAGGGCATCTTCAGCACACAGTGAGCTTTGCAATTCTGCAACACACATTGCTGTAACTCCTTTTCCTGCCTGGAAGACCAATTGATTCCAACATCTCTGTGCCCACTCTCTGCTGAGCAGCAACAGAGAGAAGGAATGTTTAGATTGGGCTAAAACAGCAGAAGAGCCTTGCAAAAAAGCTCCTCCTGATCATGTTTAGCACACAGTGAGCTTTAAACTGTGACACAAACATTGCTGTCACTCTTCACTCTTTCTCCTAAAAGACCATTTCAATCCAAGAACTCCGTTGCCAGCACTCTGCTGAGCAGCAGAGTGAGCAGGAATGTCTGCAATCTGTAAGGCAGTGGAAGAGACAGGCCTGAAGGCTGCTCTTGTGCTTCTTCAACACACTGAGCTTTACAACTGTGACACACACACTGTTGTCACTCCTCATTGTAGCTCCTAAAAGTGCATTTGAATCCAGCGTTTCTGGTCTCCACTCTCGTTTCAAGAGCAGCAGAGGAAGGTGAGCACGAGCGCTTGGAATCCGCTCCCAGTTCCGAAGGGCAGGGAGGGAAAGTCCTTGCAGATCATCTTCAGCGCACAGTGAGCTTTGCAACTCTGAAACACACATTGCTGTCACTCCTCACTTCATCTCCTAATAATCCGTTTGAATCCATGGTCTCTCCCGCCCTCTCTCGTTTGAACAGCAGCAGTGACAGGTGAACACGATCTCTTGGCCTCTGCTCCCACAGCCGAAGAGCCCGGAGTGAAAGCTCCGGCAGGGCATCTTCAGCACGCAGTCAGCTTTGCAACTGTGACACATATATTGCTCTCGCTCCGCACTTTCCTACCTCAAAGTCCAATTGAATCCAAAATCTCTGTGCCCTTTCTCTGCTGGGCAGAAGCAGAGAGAGTAGAGCAGGAACCTTTAGCCAATGCTAAAAGAGCAGAAGAGACAGTCCAGAAAGTTCCCACTGATCATCTTCAGCGCACAGCGAGCTTTGCAACTCTGCAACACACATTGCTGTCACTCCTCCCTTTTTGCCTGAAAGACCAGCTGAATCCACCATCTCTGTGCCCGCTCTCTGCTGAGCAGCAACAGAGAGAGTAGAGCAGGAATTTTTAGACCTGCCTAAAACAGCAGAAGAGCCTTGCAAAAAATCTCCTGCTTGATCATGTTTTGCACACAGTGAGCTTTAAACTGTGACACAAACATTGCTGTCACTCCTCACTTTATCTCCTAAAAGTGCATTTGAATCCAAAGTTTCTGGTGCGCTCTCACGTTTCGAGAGGAGTTGTGACAGGGGAGGAGCAGCGCTTGGACTCTAATCCCACAGACGAAGGGCCAGCAGGGAAACTCCTGCAGGGCATCTTCAGCACACAGTGAGCTTTGCAATTCTGCAACACACATTGCTGTAACTCCTTTTCCTGCCTGGAAGACCAATTGATTCCAACATCTCTGTGCCCACTCTCTGCTGAGCAGCAACAGAGAGAAGGAATGTTTAGATTGGGCTAAAACAGCAGAAGAGCCTTGCAAAAAAGCTCCTCCTGATCATGTTTAGCACACAGTGAGCTTTAAACTGTGACACAAACATTGCTGTCACTCTTCACTCTTTCTCCTAAAAGACCATTTCAATCCAAGAACTCCGTTGCCAGCACTCTGCTGAGCAGCAGAGTGAGCAGGAATGTCTGCAATCTGTAAGGCAGTGGAAGAGACAGGCCTGAAGGCTGCTCTTGTGCTTCTTCAACACACTGAGCTTTACAACTGTGACACACACACTGTTGTCACTCCTCATTGTAGCTCCTAAAAGTGCATTTGAATCCAGCGTTTCTGGTCTCCACTCTCGTTTCAAGAGCAGCAGAGGAAGGTGAGCACGAGCGCTTGGAATCCGCTCCCAGTTCCGAAGGGCAGGGAGGGAAAGTCCTTGCAGATCATCTTCAGCGCACAGTGAGCTTTGCAACTCTGAAACACACATTGCTGTCACTCCTCACTTCATCTCCTAATAATCCGTTTGAATCCATGGTCTCTCCCGCCCTCTCTCGTTTGAACAGCAGCAGTGACAGGTGAACACGATCTCTTGGCCTCTGCTCCCACAGCCGAAGAGCCCGGAGTGAAAGCTCCGGCAGGGCATCTTCAGCACGCAGTCAGCTTTGCAACTGTGACACATATATTGCTCTCGCTCCGCACTTTCCTACCTCAAAGTCCAATTGAATCCAAAATCTCTGTGCCCTTTCTCTGCTGGGCAGAAGCAGAGAGAGTAGAGCAGGAACCTTTAGCCAATGCTAAAAGAGCAGAAGAGACAGTCCAGAAAGTTCCCACTGATCATCTTCAGCGCACAGCGAGCTTTGCAACTCTGCAACACACATTGCTGTCACTCCTCCCTTTTTGCCTGAAAGACCAGCTGAATCCACCATCTCTGTGCCCGCTCTCTGCTGAGCAGCAACAGAGAGAGCAGAGCAGGAATTTTTAGACCTGCCTAAAACAGCAGAAGAGCCTTGCAAAAAATCTCCTGCTTGATCATGTTTTGCACACAGTGAGCTTTAAACTGTGACACAAACATTGCTGTCACTCCTCACTTTATCTCCTAAAAGTGCATTTGAATCCAAAGTTTCTGGTGCGCTCTCACGTTTCGAGAGGAGTTGTGACAGGGGAGGAGCAGCGCTTGGACTCTAATCCCACAGATGAAGGGCCAGCAGGGAAACTCCTGCAGGGCATCTTCAGCGCACAGTGAGCTTTACAATTCTGAAACACACATTGCTGTCACTCCTCCTTTTCTTGCCTGAAAGACCAATTGATTCCAACATCTCTGTGCCCACTCTCTGCTGAGCAGCAACAGAGAGAGTAGAGCAGGAATGTTTAGACTGGGCTAAAACAGCAGAAGAGCCTTGCAAAAAAGCTCCTCCTGATCATGTTTAGCACACAGTGAGCTTTAAACTGTGACACAAACATTGGTGTCACTCTTCACTCTTTCTCCTAAAAGACCATTTCAATCCCAGAACTCCGTTGCCAGCACTCTGCTGAGCAGCAGAGTGAGCAGGGATGTCTGCAATCTGTAAGGCAGTGGAAGAGACAGGCCTGAAGGCTGCTCTTGTGCTTCTTCAACACACTGAGCTTTACAACTTTGACACACACACTGTTGTCACTCCTCATTGTAGCTCCTAAAAGTGCATTTGAATCCAGCGTTTCTGGTCTCCACTCTCGTTTCCAGTGCAGCAGAGGCAGGTGAGCACGAGCGCTTGGAATCCGCTCCCAGTTCCGAAGGGCAGGGAGGGAAAGTCCTTGCAGATCATCTTCAGCGCACAGTGAGCTTTGCAACTCTGAAACACACATTGCTGTCACTCCTCACTTTATCTCCTAAAAGTGCATTTCAAGCCAACGTTTCTGGTGCGCTCTCTCGCTTCGAGAGCAGTTGTGACAGGGGAGGACGAGCGCTTGGATTCTAATTTCACAGCCGAAGGGCCAGCATGGAAACTACTGCTGGGCATCTTCAGCACACATTGAGATTCGCAACTCTGAAACACATATTGCTGTCACCTCTCACTTTCCTACCTGAAAGTCCAATTGAATAATACATCTCCTGTGCTTGCTCTTTGTGAGCAGTAGCAGAATATAGCACTTACGTCTGGACTCTGCTGAAACAGCAGAAGAGACAGTCCAGAAAGTTCCCACTGATCATCTTCAGCACACAGTGAGCTTTGCAACTCTGCAACACACATTGCTGTCTCTTCTTTTCCTGCCTGAAAGACCAATTGATTCCAACACCTCTGTGCCCGCTCTCTGCTGAGCAGCAACAGAGAGAGTAGAGCAGGAATGTTTAGCCTGGGCTAAAACAGCAGAAGAGCCTTGCAAAAAATCTCCTGCTTGATCATGTTTTGCACACAGTGAGCTTTAAACTGTGACACAAACATTGCTGTCACTCCTCACTTTATCTCCTAAAAGTGCATTTGAATCCAAAGTTTCTGGTGCGCTCTCACGTTTCGAGAGGAGTTGTGACAGGGGAGGAGCAGCGCTTGGACTCTAATCCCACAGACGAAGGGCCAGCAGGGAAACTCCTGCAGGGCATCTTCAGCACACAGTGAGCTTTGCAATTCTGCAACACACATTGCTGTAACTCCTTTTCCTGCCTGGAAGACCAATTGATTCCAACATCTCTGTGCCCACTCTCTGCTGAGCAGCAACAGAGAGAAGGAATGTTTAGATTGGGCTAAAACAGCAGAAGAGCCTTGCAAAAAAGCTCCTCCTGATCATGTTTAGCACACAGTGAGCTTTAAACTGTGACACAAACATTGCTGTCACTCTTCACTCTTTCTCCTAAAAGACCATTTCAATCCAAGAACTCCGTTGCCAGCACTCTGCTGAGCAGCAGAGTGAGCAGGAATGTCTGCAATCTGTAAGGCAGTGGAAGAGACAGGCCTGAAGGCTGCTCTTGTGCTTCTTCAACACACTGAGCTTTACAACTGTGACACACACACTGTTGTCACTCCTCATTGTAGCTCCTAAAAGTGCATTTGAATCCAGCGTTTCTGGTCTCCACTCTCGTTTCAAGAGCAGCAGAGGAAGGTGAGCACGAGCGCTTGGAATCCGCTCCCAGTTCCGAAGGGCAGGGAGGGAAAGTCCTTGCAGATCATCTTCAGCGCACAGTGAGCTTTGCAACTCTGAAACACACATTGCTGTCACTCCTCACTTCATCTCCTAATAATCCGTTTGAATCCATGGTCTCTCCCGCCCTCTCTCGTTTGAACAGCAGCAGTGACAGGTGAACACGATCTCTTGGCCTCTGCTCCCACAGCCGAAGAGCCCGGAGTGAAAGCTCCGGCAGGGCATCTTCAGCACGCAGTCAGCTTTGCAACTGTGACACATATATTGCTCTCGCTCCGCACTTTCCTACCTCAAAGTCCAATTGAATCCAAAATCTCTGTGCCCTTTCTCTGCTGGGCAGAAGCAGAGAGAGTAGAGCAGGAACCTTTAGCCAATGCTAAAAGAGCAGAAGAGACAGTCCAGAAAGTTCCCACTGATCATCTTCAGCGCACAGCGAGCTTTGCAACTCTGCAACACACATTGCTGTCACTCCTCCCTTTTTGCCTGAAAGACCAGCTGAATCCACCATCTCTGTGCCCGCTCTCTGCTGAGCAGCAACAGAGAGAGTAGAGCAGAAATTTTTAGACCTGCCTAAAACAGCAGAAGAGCCTTGAAAAAAATCTCCTGCTTGATCATGTTTTGCACACAGTGAGCTTTAAACTGTGACACAAACATTGCTGTCACTCCTCACTTTATCTCCTAAAAGTGCATTTGAATCCAAAGTTTCTGGTGCGCTCTCTCGTTTCGAGAGGAGTTGTGACAGGGGAGGAGCAGCGCTTGGACTCTAATCCCACAGATGAAGGGCCAGCAGGGAAACTCCTGAAGGGCATCTTCAGCGCACAGTGAGCTTTACAATTCTGAAACACACATTGCTGTCACTCCTCCTTTTCTTGCCTGAAAGACCAATTGATTCCAACATCTCTGTGCCCACTCTCTGCTGAGCAGCAACAGAGAGAGTAGAGCAGGAATGTTTAGACTGGGCTAAAACAGCAGAAGAGCCTTGCAAAAAAGCTCCTCCTGATCATGTTTAGCACACAGTGAGCTTTAAACTGTGACACAAACATTGCTGTCACTCTTCACTCTTTCTCCTAAAAGACCATTTCAATCCCAGAACTCCGTTGCCAGCACTCTGCTGAGCAGCAGAGTGAGCAGGGATGTCTGCAATCTGTAAGGCAGTGGAAGAGACAGGCCTGAAGGCTGCTCTTGTGCTTCTTCAACACACTGAGCTTTACAACTTTGACACACACACTGTTGTCACTCCTCATTGTAGCTCCTAAAAGTGCATTTGAATCCAGCGTTTCTGGTCTCCACTCTCGTTTCCAGTGCAGCAGAGGCAGGTGAGCACGAGCGCTTGGAATCCGCTCCCAGTTCCGAAGGGCAGGGAGGGAAAGTCCTTGCAGATCATCTTCAGCGCACAGTGAGCTTTGCAACTCTGAAACACACATTGCTGTCACTCCTCACTTTATCTCCTAAAAGTGCATTTCAAGCCAACGTTTCTGGTGCGCTCTCTCGCTTCGAGAGCAGTTGTGACAGGGGAGGACGAGCGCTTGGATTCTAATTTCACAGCCGAAGGGCCAGCATGGAAACTACTGCTGGGCATCTTCAGCACACATTGAGATTCACAACTCTGAAACACATATTGCTGTCACCTCTCACTTTCCTACCTGAAAGTCCAATTGAATAATACATCTCCTGTGCTTGCTCTTTGTGAGCAGTAGCAGAATATAGCACTTACGTTTGGACTCTGCTGAAACAGCAGAAGAGACAGTCCAGAAAGTTCCCACTGATCATCTTCAGCACACAGTGAGCTTTACAACTCTGCAACACACATTGCTGTCTCTTCTTTTCCTGCCTGAAAGACCAATTGATTCCAACACCTCTGTGCCCGCTCTCTGCTGAGCAGCAACAGAGAGAGTAGAGCAGGAATGTTTAGCCTGGGCTAAAACAGCAGAAGAGCCTTGCAAAAAATCTCCTGCTTGATCATGTTTTGCACACAGTGAGCTTTAAACTGTGACACAAACATTGCTGTCACTCCTCACTTTATCTCCTAAAAGTGCATTTGAATCCAAAGTTTCTGGTGCGCTCTCACGTTTCGAGAGGAGTTGTGACAGGGGAGGAGCAGCGCTTGGACTCTAATCCCACAGACGAAGGGCCAGCAGGGAAACTCCTGCAGGGCATCTTCAGCACACAGTGAGCTTTGCAATTCTGCAACACACATTGCTGTAACTCCTTTTCCTGCCTGGAAGACCAATTGATTCCAACATCTCTGTGCCCACTCTCTGCTGAGCAGCAACAGAGAGAAGGAATGTTTAGATTGGGCTAAAACAGCAGAAGAGCCTTGCAAAAAAGCTCCTCCTGATCATGTTTAGCACACAGTGAGCTTTAAACTGTGACACAAACATTGCTGTCACTCTTCACTCTTTCTCCTAAAAGACCATTTCAATCCAAGAACTCCGTTGCCAGCACTCTGCTGAGCAGCAGAGTGAGCAGGAATGTCTGCAATCTGTAAGGCAGTGGAAGAGACAGGCCTGAAGGCTGCTCTTGTGCTTCTTCAACACACTGAGCTTTACAACTGTGACACACACACTGTTGGCACTCCTCATTGTAGCTCCTAAAAGTGCATTTGAATCCAGCGTTTCTGGTCTCCACTCTCGTTTCAAGAGCAGCAGAGGAAGGTGAGCACGAGCGCTTGGAATCCGCTCCCAGTTCCGAAGGGCAGGGAGGGAAAGTCCTTGCAGATCATCTTCAGCGCACAGTGAGCTTTGCAACTCTGAAACACACATTGCTGTCACTCCTCACTTCATCTCCTAATAATCCGTTTGAATCCATGGTCTCTCCCGCCCTCTCTCGTTTGAACAGCAGCAGTGACAGGTGAACACGATCTCTTGGCCTCTGCTCCCACAGCCGAAGAGCCCGGAGTGAAAGCTCCGGCAGGGCATCTTCAGCACGCAGTCAGCTTTGCAACTGTGACACATATATTGCTCTCGCTCCGCACTTTCCTACCTCAAAGTCCAATTGAATCCAAAATCTCTGTGCCCTTTCTCTGCTGGGCAGAAGCAGAGAGAGTAGAGCAGGAACCTTTAGCCAATGCAAAAAGAGCAGAAGAGACAGTCCAGAAAGTTCCCACTGATCATCTTCAGCGCACAGCGAGCTTTGCAACTCTGCAACACACATTGCTGTCACTCCTCCCTTTTTGCCTGAAAGACCAGCTGAATCCACCATCTCTGTGCCCGCTCTCTGCTGAGCAGCAACAGAGAGAGTAGAGCAGGAATTTTTAGACCTGCCTAAAACAGCAGAAGAGCCTTGAAAAAAATCTCCTGCTTGATCATGTTTTGCACACAGTGAGCTTTAAACTGTGACACAAACATTGCTGTCACTCCTCACTTTATCTCCTAAAAGTGCATTTGAATCCAAAGTTTCTGGTGCGCTCTCTCGTTTCGAGAGGAGTTGTGACAGGGGAGGAGCAGCGCTTGGACTCTAATCCCACAGATGAAGGGCCAGCAGGGAAACTCCTGCAGGGCATCTTCAGCGCACAGTGAGCTTTACAATTCTGAAACACACATTGCTGTCACTCCTCCTTTTCTTGCCTGAAAGACCAATTGATTCCAACATCTCTGTGCCCACTCTCTGCTGAGCAGCAACAGAGAGAGTAGAGCAGGAATGTTTAGACTGGGCTAAAACAGCAGAAGAGCCTTGCAAAAAAGCTCCTCCTGATCATGTTTAGCACACAGTGAGCTTTAAACTGTGACACAAACATTGGTGTCACTCTTCACTCTTTCTCCTAAAAGACCATTTCAATCCCAGAACTCCGTTGCCAGCACTCTGCTGAGCAGCAGAGTGAGCAGGGATGTCTGCAATCTGTAAGGCAGTGGAAGAGACAGGCCTGAAGGCTGCTCTTGTGCTTCTTCAACACACTGAGCTTTACAACTTTGACACACACACTGTTGTCACTCCTCATTGTAGCTCCTAAAAGTGCATTTGAATCCAGCGTTTCTGGTCTCCACTCTCGTTTCCAGTGCAGCAGAGGCAGGTGAGCACGAGCGCTTGGAATCCGCTCCCAGTTCCGAAGGGCAGGGAGGGAAAGTCCTTGCAGATCATCTTCAGCGCACAGTGAGCTTTGCAACTCTGAAACACACATTGCTGTCACTCCTCACTTTATCTCCTAAAAGTGCATTTCAAGCCAACGTTTCTGGTGCGCTCTCTCGCTTCGAGAGCAGTTGTGACAGGGGAGGACGAGCGCTTGGATTCTAATTTCACAGCCGAAGGGCCAGCATGGAAACTACTGCTGGGCATCTTCAGCACACATTGAGATTCACAACTCTGAAACACATATTGCTGTCACCTCTCACTTTCCTACCTGAAAGTCCAATTGAATAATACATCTCCTGTGCTTGCTCTTTGTGAGCAGTAGCAGAATATAGCACTTACGTTTGGACTCTGCTGAAACAGCAGAAGAGACAGTCCAGAAAGTTCCCACTGATCATCTTCAGCACACAGTGAGCTTTGCAACTCTGCAACACACATTGCTGTCTCTTCTTTTCCTGCCTGAAAGACCAATTGATTCCAACACCTCTGTGCCCGCTCTCTGCTGAGCAGCAACAGAGAGAGTAGAGCAGGAATGTTTAGCCTGGGCTAAAACAGCAGAAGAGCCTTGCAAAAAATCTCCTGCTTGATCATGTTTTGCACACAGTGAGCTTTAAACTGTGACACAAACATTGCTGTCACTCCTCACTTTATCTCCTAAAAGTGCATTTGAATCCAAAGTTTCTGGTGCGCTCTCTCGTTTCGAGAGGAGTTGTGACAGGGGAGGAGCAGCGCTTGGACTCTAATCCCACAGACGAAGGGCCAGCAGGGAAACTCCTGCAGGGCATCTTCAGCACACAGTGAGCTTTGCAATTCTGCAACACACATTGCTGTAACTCCTTTTCCTGCCTGGAAGACCAATTGATTCCAACATCTCTGTGCCCACTCTCTGCTGAGCAGCAACAGAGAGAAGGAATGTTTAGATTGGGCTAAAACAGCAGAAGAGCCTTGCAAAAAAGCTCCTCCTGATCATGTTTAGCACACAGTGAGCTTTAAACTGTGACACAAACATTGCTGTCACTCTTCACTCTTTCTCCTAAAAGACCATTTCAATCCAAGAACTCCGTTGCCAGCACTCTGCTGAGCAGCAGAGTGAGCAGGAATGTCTGCAATCTGTAAGGCAGTGGAAGAGACAGGCCTGAAGGCTGCTCTTGTGCTTCTTCAACACACTGAGCTTTACAACTGTGACACACACACTGTTGGCACTCCTCATTGTAGCTCCTAAAAGTGCATTTGAATCCAGCGTTTCTGGTCTCCACTCTCGTTTCAAGAGCAGCAGAGGAAGGTGAGCACGAGCGCTTGGAATCCGCTCCCAGTTCCGAAGGGCAGGGAGGGAAAGTCCTTGCAGATCATCTTCAGCGCACAGTGAGCTTTGCAACTCTGAAACACACATTGCTGTCACTCCTCACTTCATCTCCTAATAATCCGTTTGAATCCATGGTCTCTCCCGCCCTCTCTCGTTTGAACAGCAGCAGTGACAGGTGAACACGATCTCTTGGCCTCTGCTCCCACAGCCGAAGAGCCCGGAGTGAAAGCTCCGGCAGGGCATCTTCAGCACGCAGTCAGCTTTGCAACTGTGACACATATATTGCTCTCGCTCCGCACTTTCCTACCTCAAAGTCCAATTGAATCCAAAATCTCTGTGCCCTTTCTCTGCTGGGCAGAAGCAGAGAGAGTAGAGCAGGAACCTTTAGCCAATGCTAAAAGAGCAGAAGAGACAGTCCAGAAAGTTCCCACTGATCATCTTCAGCGCACAGCGAGCTTTGCAACTCTGCAACACACATTGCTGTCACTCCTCCCTTTTTGCCTGAAAGACCAGCTGAATCCACCATCTCTGTGCCCGCTCTCTGCTGAGCAGCAACAGAGAGAGTAGAGCAGGAATTTTTAGACCTGCCTAAAACAGCAGAAGAGCCTTGAAAAAAATCTCCTGCTTGATCATGTTTTGCACACAGTGAGCTTTAAACTGTGACACAAACATTGCTGTCACTCCTCACTTTATCTCCTAAAAGTGCATTTGAATCCAAAGTTTCTGGTGCGCTCTCTCGTTTCGAGAGGAGTTGTGACAGGGGAGGAGCAGCGCTTGGACTCTAATCCCACAGACGAAGGGCCAGCAGGGAAACTCCTGCAGGGCATCTTCAGCGCACAGTGAGCTTTACAATTCTGAAACACACATTGCTGTCACTCCTCCTTTTCTTGCCTGAAAGACCAATTGATTCCAACATCTCTGTGCCCACTCTCTGCTGAGCAGCAACAGAGAGAGTAGAGCAGGAATGTTTAGACTGGGCTAAAACAGCAGAAGAGCCTTGCAAAAAAGCTCCTCCTGATCATGTTAAGCACACAGTGAGCTTTAAACTGTGACACAAACATTGGTGTCACTCTTCACTCTTTCTCCTAAAAGACCATTTCAATCCCAGAACTCCGTTGCCAGCACTCTGCTGAGCAGCAGAGTGAGCAGGGATGTCTGCAATCTGTAAGGCAGTGGAAGAGACAGGCCTGAAGGCTGCTCTTGTGCTTCTTCAACACACTGAGCTTTACAACTTTGACACACACACTGTTGTCACTCCTCATTGTAGCTCCTAAAAGTGCATTTGAATCCAGCGTTTCTGGTCTCCACTCTCGTTTCCAGTGCAGCAGAGGCAGGTGAGCACGAGCGCTTGGAATCCGCTCCCAGTTCCGAAGGGCAGGGAGGGAAAGTCCTTGCAGATCATCTTCAGCGCACAGTGAGCTTTGCAACTCTGAAACACACATTGCTGTCACTCCTCACTTTATCTCCTAAAAGTGCATTTCAAGCCAACGTTTCTGGTGCGCTCTCTCGCTTCGAGAGCAGTTGTGACAGGGGAGGACGAGCGCTTGGATTCTAATTTCACAGCCGAAGGGCCAGCATGGAAACTACTGCTGGGCATCTTCAGCACACATTGAGATTCACAACTCTGAAACACATATTGCTGTCACCTCTCACTTTCCTACCTGAAAGTCCAATTGAATAATACATCTCCTGTGCTTGCTCTTTGTGAGCAGTAGCAGAATATAGCACTTACGTTTGGACTCTGCTGAAACAGCAGAAGAGACAGTCCAGAAAGTTCCCACTGATCATCTTCAGCACACAGTGAGCTTTGCAACTCTGCAACACACATTGCTGTCTCTTCTTTTCCTGCCTGAAAGACCAATTGATTCCAACACCTCTGTGCCCGCTCTCTGCTGAGCAGCAACAGAGAGAGTAGAGCAGGAATGTTTAGCCTGGGCTAAAACAGCAGAAGAGCCTTGCAAAAAATCTCCTGCTTGATCATGTTTTGCACACAGTGAGCTTTAAACTGTGACACAAACATTGCTGTCACTCCTCACTTTATCTCCTAAAAGTGCATTTGAATCCAAAGTTTCTGGTGCGCTCTCACGTTTCGAGAGGAGTTGTGACAGGGGAGGAGCAGCGCTTGGACTCTAATCCCAGAGACGAAGGGCCAGCAGGGAAACTCCTGCAGGGCATCTTCAGCACACAGTGAGCTTTGCAATTCTGCAACACACATTGCTGTAACTCCTTTTCCTGCCTGGAAGACCAATTGATTCCAACATCTCTGTGCCCACTCTCTGCTGAGCAGCAACAGAGAGAAGGAATGTTTAGATTGGGCTAAAACAGCAGAAGAGCCTTGCAAAAAAGCTCCTCCTGATCATGTTTAGCACACAGTGAGCTTTAAACTGTGACACAAACATTGCTGTCACTCTTCACTCTTTCTCCTAAAAGACCATTTCAATCCAAGAACTCCGTTGCCAGCACTCTGCTGAGCAGCAGAGTGAGCAGGAATGTCTGCAATCTGTAAGGCAGTGGAAGAGACAGGCCTGAAGGCTGCTCTTGTGCTTCTTCAACACACTGAGCTTTACAACTGTGACACACACACTGTTGGCACTCCTCATTGTAGCTCCTAAAAGTGCATTTGAATCCAGCGTTTCTGGTCTCCACTCTCGTTTCAAGAGCAGCAGAGGAAGGTGAGCACGAGCGCTTGGAATCCGCTCCCAGTTCCGAAGGGCAGGGAGGGAAAGTCCTTGCAGATCATCTTCAGCGCACAGTGAGCTTTGCAACTCTGAAACACACATTGCTGTCACTCCTCACTTCATCTCCTAATAATCCGTTTGAATCCATGGTCTCTCCCGCCCTCTCTCGTTTGAACAGCAGCAGTGACAGGTGAACACGATCTCTTGGCCTCTGCTCCCACAGCCGAAGAGCCCGGAGTGAAAGCTCCGGCAGGGCATCTTCAGCACGCAGTCAGCTTTGCAACTGTGACACATATATTGCTCTCGCTCCGCACTTTCCTACCTCAAAGTCCAATTGAATCCAAAATCTCTGTGCCCTTTCTCTGCTGGGCAGAAGCAGAGAGAGTAGAGCAGGAACCTTTAGCCAATGCTAAAAGAGCAGAAGAGACAGTCCAGAAAGTTCCCACTGATCATCTTCAGCGCACAGCGAGCTTTGCAACTCTGCAACACACATTGCTGTCACTCCTCCCTTTTTGCCTGAAAGACCAGCTGAATCCACCATCTCTGTGCCCGCTCTCTGCTGAGCAGCAACAGAGAGAGTAGAGCAGGAATTTTTAGACCTGCCTAAAACAGCAGAAGAGCCTTGAAAAAAATCTCCTGCTTGATCATGTTTTGCACACAGTGAGCTTTAAACTGTGACACAAACATTGCTGTCACTCCTCACTTTATCTCCTAAAAGTGCATTTGAATCCAAAGTTTCTGGTGCGCTCTCTCGTTTCGAGAGGAGTTGTGACAGGGGAGGAGCAGCGCTTGGACTCTAATCCCACAGACGAAGGGCCAGCAGGGAAACTCCTGCAGGGCATCTTCAGCGCACAGTGAGCTTTACAATTCTGAAACACACATTGCTGTCACTCCTCCTTTTCTTGCCTGAAAGACCAATTGATTCCAACATCTCTGTGCCCACTCTCTGCTGAGCAGCAACAGAGAGAGTAGAGCAGGAATGTTTAGACTGGGCTAAAACAGCAGAAGAGCCTTGCAAAAAAGCTCCTCCTGATCATGTTTAGCACACAGTGAGCTTTAAACTGTGACACAAACATTGGTGTCACTCTTCACTCTTTCTCCTAAAAGACCATTTCAATCCCAGAACTCCGTTGCCAGCACTCTGCTGAGCAGCAGAGTGAGCAGGGATGTCTGCAATCTGTAAGGCAGTGGAAGAGACAGGCCTGAAGGCTGCTCTTGTGCTTCTTCAACACACTGAGCTTTACAACTTTGACACACACACTGTTGTCACTCCTCATTGTAGCTCCTAAAAGTGCATTTGAATCCAGCGTTTCTGGTCTCCACTCTCGTTTCCAGTGCAGCAGAGGCAGGTGAGCACGAGCGCTTGGAATCCGCTCCCAGTTCCGAAGGGCAGGGAGGGAAAGTCCTTGCAGATCATCTTCAGCGCACAGTGAGCTTTGCAACTCTGAAACACACATTGCTGTCACTCCTCACTTCATCTCCTAAAAGTGCATTTCAAGCCAACGTTTCTGGTGCGCTCTCTCGCTTCGAGAGCAGTTGTGACAGGGGAGGACGAGCGCTTGGATTCTAATTTCACAGCCGAAGGGCCAGCATGGAAACTACTGCTGGGCATCTTCAGCACACATTGAGATTCACAACTCTGAAACACATATTGCTGTCACCTCTCACTTTCCTACCTGAAAGTCCAATTGAATAATACATCTCCTGTGCTTGCTCATTGTGAGCAGTAGCAGAATATAGCACTTACGTTTGGACTCTGCTGAAACAGCAGAAGAGACAGTCCAGAAAGTTCCCACTGATCATCTTCAGCACACAGTGAGCTTTGCAACTCTGCAACACACATTGCTGTCTCTTCTTTTCCTGCCTGAAAGACCAATTGATTCCAACACCTCTGTGCACGCTCTCTGCTGAGCAGCAACAGAGAGAGTAGAGCAGGAATGTTTAGCCTGGGCTAAAACAGCAGAAGAGCCTTGCAAAAAATCTCCTGCTTGATCATGTTTTGCACACAGTGAGCTTTAAACTGTGACACAAACATTGCTGTCACTCCTCACTTTATCTCCTAAAAGTGCATTTGAATCCAAAGTTTCTGGTGCGCTCTCACGTTTCGAGAGGAGTTGTGACAGGGGAGGAGCAGCGCTTGGACTCTAATCCCACAGACGAAGGGCCAGCAGGGAAACTCCTGCAGGGCATCTTCAGCACACAGTGAGCTTTGCAATTCTGCAACACACATTGCTGTAACTCCTTTTCCTGCCTGGAAGACCAATTGATTCCAACATCTCTGTGCCCACTCTCTGCTGAGCAGCAACAGAGAGAAGGAATGTTTAGATTGGGCTAAAACAGCAGAAGAGCCTTGCAAAAAAGCTCCTCCTGATCATGTTTAGCACACAGTGAGCTTTAAACTGTGACACAAACATTGCTGTCACTCTTCACTCTTTCTCCTAAAAGACCATTTCAATCCAAGAACTCCGTTGCCAGCACTCTGCTGAGCAGCAGAGTGAGCAGGAATGTCTGCAATCTGTAAGGCAGTGGAAGAGACAGGCCTGAAGGCTGCTCTTGTGCTTCTTCAACACACTGAGCTTTACAACTGTGACACACACACTGTTGGCACTCCTCATTGTAGCTCCTAAAAGTGCATTTGAATCCAGCGTTTCTGGTCTCCACTCTCGTTTCAAGAGCAGCAGAGGAAGGTGAGCACGAGCGCTTGGAATCCGCTCCCAGTTCCGAAGGGCAGGGAGGGAAAGTCCTTGCAGATCATCTTCAGCGCACAGTGAGCTTTGCAACTCTGAAACACACATTGCTGTCACTCCTCACTTCATCTCCTAATAATCCGTTTGAATCCATGGTCTCTCCCGCCCTCTCTCGTTTGAACAGCAGCAGTGACAGGTGAACACGATCTCTTGGCCTCTGCTCCCACAGCCGAAGAGCCCGGAGTGAAAGCTCCGGCAGGGCATCTTCAGCACGCAGTCAGCTTTGCAACTGTGACACATATATTGCTCTCGCTCCGCACTTTCCTACCTCAAAGTCCAATTGAATCCAAAATCTCTGTGCCCTTTCTCTGCTGGGCAGAAGCAGAGAGAGTAGAGCAGGAACCTTTAGCCAATGCTAAAAGAGCAGAAGAGACAGTCCAGAAAGTTCCCACTGATCATCTTCAGCGCACAGCGAGCTTTGCAACTCTGCAACACACATTGCTGTCACTCCTCCCTTTTTGCCTGAAAGACCAGCTGAATCCACCATCTCTGTGCCCGCTCTCTGCTGAGCAGCAACAGAGAGAGTAGAGCAGGAATTTTTAGACCTGCCTAAAACAGCAGAAGAGCCTTGAAAAAAATCTCCTGCTTGATCATGTTTTGCACACAGTGAGCTTTAAACTGTGACACAAACATTGCTGTCACTCCTCACTTTATCTCCTAAAAGTGCATTTGAATCCAAAGTTTCTGGTGCGCTCTCTCGTTTCGAGAGGAGTTGTGACAGGGGAGGAGCAGCGCTTGGACTCTAATCCCACAGATGAAGGGCCAGCAGGGAAACTCCTGCAGGGCATCTTCAGCACACAGTGAGCTTTGCAATTCTGCAACACACATTGCTGTCACTCCTCCTTTTCTTGCCTGGAAGACCAATTGATTCCAACATCTCTGTGCCCACTCTCTGCTGAGCAGCAACAGAGAGAGTAGAGCAGGAATGTTTAGACTGGGCTAAAACAGCAGAAGAGCCTTGCAAAAAAGCTCCTCCTGATCATGTTTAGCACACAGTGAGCTTTAAACTGTGACACAAACATTGGTGTCACTCTTCACTCTTTCTCCTAAAAGACCATTTCAATCCCAGAACTCCGTTGCCAGCACTCTGCTGAGCAGCAGAGTGAGCAGGGATGTCTGCAATCTGTAAGGCAGTGGAAGAGACAGGCCTGAAGGCTGCTCTTGTGCTTCTTCAACGCACTGAGCTTTACAACTTTGACACACACACTGTTGTCACTCCTCATTGTAGCTCCTAAAAGTGCATTTGAATCCAGCGTTTCTGGTCTCCACTCTCGTTTCCAGTGCAGCAGAGGCAGGTGAGCACGAGCGCTTGGAATCCGCTCCCAGTTCCGAAGGGCAGGGAGGGAAAGTCCTTGCAGATCATCTTCAGCGCACAGTGAGCTTTGCAACTCTGAAACACACATTGCTGTCACTCCTCACTTTATCTCCTAAAAGTGCATTTCAAGCCAACGTTTCTGGTGCGCTCTCTCGCTTCGAGAGCAGTTGTGACAGGGGAGGACGAGCGCTTGGATTCTAATTTCACAGCCGAAGGGCCAGCATGGAAACTACTGCTGGGCATCTTCAGCACACATTGAGATTCACAACTCTGAAACACATATTGCTGTCACCTCTCACTTTCCTACCTGAAAGTCCAATTGAATAATACATCTCCTGTGCTTGCTCTTTGTGAGCAGTAGCAGAATATAGCACTTACGTTTGGACTCTGCTGAAACAGCAGAAGAGACAGTCCAGAAAGTTCCCACTGATCATCTTCAGCACACAGTGAGCTTTGCAACTCTGCAACACACATTGCTGTCTCTTCTTTTCCTGCCTGAAAGACCAATTGATTCCAACACCTCTGTGCCCGCTCTCTGCTGAGCAGCAACAGAGAGAGTAGAGCAGGAATGTTTAGCCTGGGCTAAAACAGCAGAAGAGCCTTGCAAAAAATCTCCTGCTTGATCATGTTTTGCACACAGTGAGCTTTAAACTGTGACACAAACATTGCTGTCACTCCTCACTTTATCTCCTAAAAGTGCATTTGAATCCAAAGTTTCTGGTGCGCTCTCACGTTTCGAGAGGAGTTGTGACAGGGGAGGAGCAGCGCTTGGACTCTAATCCCACAGACGAAGGGCCAGCAGGGAAACTCCTGCAGGGCATCTTCAGCACACAGTGAGCTTTGCAATTCTGCAACACACATTGCTGTAACTCCTTTTCCTGCCTGGAAGACCAATTGATTCCAACATCTCTGTGCCCACTCTCTGCTGAGCAGCAACAGAGAGAAGGAATGTTTAGATTGGGCTAAAACAGCAGAAGAGCCTTGCAAAAAAGCTCCTCCTGATCATGTTTAGCACACAGTGAGCTTTAAACTGTGACACAAACATTGCTGTCACTCTTCACTCTTTCTCCTAAAAGACCATTTCAATCCAAGAACTCCGTTGCCAGCACTCTGCTGAGCAGCAGAGTGAGCAGGAATGTCTGCAATCTGTAAGGCAGTGGAAGAGACAGGCCTGAAGGCTGCTCTTGTGCTTCTTCAACACACTGAGCTTTACAACTGTGACACACACACTGTTGGCACTCCTCATTGTAGCTCCTAAAAGTGCATTTGAATCCAGCGTTTCTGGTCTCCACTCTCGTTTCAAGAGCAGCAGAGGAAGGTGAGCACGAGCGCTTGGAATCCGCTCCCAGTTCCGAAGGGCAGGGAGGGAAAGTCCTTGCAGATCATCTTCAGCGCACAGTGAGCTTTGCAACTCTGAAACACACATTGCTGTCACTCCTCACTTCATCTCCTAATAATCCGTTTGAATCCATGGTCTCTCCCGCCCTCTCTCGTTTGAACAGCAGCAGTGACAGGTGAACACGATCTCTTGGCCTCTGCTCCCACAGCCGAAGAGCCCGGAGTGAAAGCTCCGGCAGGGCATCTTCAGCACGCAGTCAGCTTTGCAACTGTGACACATATATTGCTCTCGCTCCGCACTTTCCTACCTCAAAGTCCAATTGAATCCAAAATCTCTGTGCCCTTTCTCTGCTGGGCAGAAGCAGAGAGAGTAGAGCAGGAACCTTTAGCCAATGCTAAAAGAGCAGAAGAGACAGTCCAGAAAGTTCCCACTGATCATCTTCAGCGCACAGCGAGCTTTGCAACTCTGCAACACACATTGCTGTCACTCCTCCCTTTTTGCCTGAAAGACCAGCTGAATCCACCATCTCTGTGCCCGCTCTCTGCTGAGCAGCAACAGAGAGAGTAGAGCAGGAATTTTTAGACCTGCCTAAAACAGCAGAAGAGCCTTGAAAAAAATCTCCTGCTTGATCATGTTTTGCACACAGTGAGCTTTAAACTGTGACACAAACATTGCTGTCACTCCTCACTTTATCTCCTAAAAGTGCATTTGAATCCAAAGTTTCTGGTGCGCTCTCACGTTTCGAGAGGAGTTGTGACAGGGGAGGAGCAGCGCTTGGACTCTAATCCCACAGACGAAGGGCCAGCAGGGAAACTCCTGCAGGGCATCTTCAGCACACAGTGAGCTTTGCAATTCTGCAACACACATTGCTGTAACTCCTTTTCCTGCCTGGAAGACCAATTGATTCCAACATCTCTGTGCCCACTCTCTGCTGAGCAGCAACAGAGAGAAGGAATGTTTAGATTGGGCTAAAACAGCAGAAGAGCCTTGCAAAAAAGCTCCTCCTGATCATGTTTAGCACACAGTGAGCTTTAAACTGTGACACAAACATTGCTGTCACTCTTCACTCTTTCTCCTAAAAGACCATTTCAATCCAAGAACTCCGTTGCCAGCACTCTGCTGAGCAGCAGAGTGAGCAGGAATGTCTGCAATCTGTAAGGCAGTGGAAGAGACAGGCCTGAAGGCTGCTCTTGTGCTTCTTCAACACACTGAGCTTTACAACTGTGACACACACACTGTTGGCACTCCTCATTGTAGCTCCTAAAAGTGCATTTGAATCCAGCGTTTCTGGTCTCCACTCTCGTTTCAAGAGCAGCAGAGGAAGGTGAGCACGAGCGCTTGGAATCCGCTCCCAGTTCCGAAGGGCAGGGAGGGAAAGTCCTTGCAGATCATCTTCAGCGCACAGTGAGCTTTGCAACTCTGAAACACACATTGCTGTCACTCCTCACTTCATCTCCTAATAATCCGTTTGAATCCATGGTCTCTCCCGCCCTCTCTCGTTTGAACAGCAGCAGTGACAGGTGAACACGATCTCTTGGCCTCTGCTCCCACAGCCGAAGAGCCCGGAGTGAAAGCTCCGGCAGGGCATCTTCAGCACGCAGTCAGCTTTGCAACTGTGACACATATATTGCTCTCGCTCCGCACTTTCCTACCTCAAAGTCCAATTGAATCCAAAATCTCTGTGCCCTTTCTCTGCTGGGCAGAAGCAGAGAGAGTAGAGCAGGAACCTTTAGCCAATGCAAAAAGAGCAGAAGAGACAGTCCAGAAAGTTCCCACTGATCATCTTCAGCGCACAGCGAGCTTTGCAACTCTGCAACACACATTGCTGTCACTCCTCCCTTTTTGCCTGAAAGACCAGCTGAATCCACCATCTCTGTGCCCGCTCTCTGCTGAGCAGCAACAGAGAGAGTAGAGCAGGAATTTTTAGACCTGCCTAAAACAGCAGAAGAGCCTTGAAAAAAATCTCCTGCTTGATCATGTTTTGCACACAGTGAGCTTTAAACTGTGACACAAACATTGCTGTCACTCCTCACTTTATCTCCTAAAAGTGCATTTGAATCCAAAGTTTCTGGTGCGCTCTCTCGTTTCGAGAGGAGTTGTGACAGGGGAGGAGCAGCGCTTGGACTCTAATCCCACAGATGAAGGGCCAGCAGGGAAACTCCTGCAGGGCATCTTCAGCGCACAGTGAGCTTTACAATTCTGAAACACACATTGCTGTCACTCCTCCTTTTCTTGCCTGAAAGACCAATTGATTCCAACATCTCTGTGCCCACTCTCTGCTGAGCAGCAACAGAGAGAGTAGAGCAGGAATGTTTAGACTGGGCTAAAACAGCAGAAGAGCCTTGCAAAAAAGCTCCTCCTGATCATGTTTAGCACACAGTGAGCTTTAAACTGTGACACAAACATTGGTGTCACTCTTCACTCTTTCTCCTAAAAGACCATTTCAATCCCAGAACTCCGTTGCCAGCACTCTGCTGAGCAGCAGAGTGAGCAGGGATGTCTGCAATCTGTAAGGCAGTGGAAGAGACAGGCCTGAAGGCTGCTCTTGTGCTTCTTCAACACACTGAGCTTTACAACTTTGACACACACACTGTTGTCACTCCTCATTGTAGCTCCTAAAAGTGCATTTGAATCCAGCGTTTCTGGTCTCCACTCTCGTTTCCAGTGCAGCAGAGGCAGGTGAGCACGAGCGCTTGGAATCCGCTCCCAGTTCCGAAGGGCAGGGAGGGAAAGTCCTTGCAGATCATCTTCAGCGCACAGTGAGCTTTGCAACTCTGAAACACACATTGCTGTCACTCCTCACTTTATCTCCTAAAAGTGCATTTCAAGCCAACGTTTCTGGTGCGCTCTCTCGCTTCGAGAGCAGTTGTGACAGGGGAGGACGAGCGCTTGGATTCTAATTTCACAGCCGAAGGGCCAGCATGGAAACTACTGCTGGGCATCTTCAGCACACATTGAGATTCACAACTCTGAAACACATATTGCTGTCACCTCTCACTTTCCTACCTGAAAGTCCAATTGAATAATACATCTCCTGTGCTTGCTCTTTGTGAGCAGTAGCAGAATATAGCACTTACGTTTGGACTCTGCTGAAACAGCAGAAGAGACAGTCCAGAAAGTTCCCACTGATCATCTTCAGCACACAGTGAGCTTTGCAACTCTGCAACACACATTGCTGTCTCTTCTTTTCCTGCCTGAAAGACCAATTGATTCCAACACCTCTGTGCCCGCTCTCTGCTGAGCAGCAACAGAGAGAGTAGAGCAGGAATGTTTAGCCTGGGCTAAAACAGCAGAAGAGCCTTGCAAAAAATCTCCTGCTTGATCATGTTTTGCACACAGTGAGCTTTAAACTGTGACACAAACATTGCTGTCACTCCTCACTTTATCTCCTAAAAGTGCATTTGAATCCAAAGTTTCTGGTGCGCTCTCTCGTTTCGAGAGGAGTTGTGACAGGGGAGGAGCAGCGCTTGGACTCTAATCCCACAGACGAAGGGCCAGCAGGGAAACTCCTGCAGGGCATCTTCAGCACACAGTGAGCTTTGCAATTCTGCAACACACATTGCTGTAACTCCTTTTCCTGCCTGGAAGACCAATTGATTCCAACATCTCTGTGCCCACTCTCTGCTGAGCAGCAACAGAGAGAAGGAATGTTTAGATTGGGCTAAAACAGCAGAAGAGCCTTGCAAAAAAGCTCCTCCTGATCATGTTTAGCACACAGTGAGCTTTAAACTGTGACACAAACATTGCTGTCACTCTTCACTCTTTCTCCTAAAAGACCATTTCAATCCAAGAACTCCGTTGCCAGCACTCTGCTGAGCAGCAGAGTGAGCAGGAATGTCTGCAATCTGTAAGGCAGTGGAAGAGACAGGCCTGAAGGCTGCTCTTGTGCTTCTTCAACACACTGAGCTTTACAACTGTGACACACACACTGTTGGCACTCCTCATTGTAGCTCCTAAAAGTGCATTTGAATCCAGCGTTTCTGGTCTCCACTCTCGTTTCAAGAGCAGCAGAGGAAGGTGAGCACGAGCGCTTGGAATCCGCTCCCAGTTCCGAAGGGCAGGGAGGGAAAGTCCTTGCAGATCATCTTCAGCGCACAGTGAGCTTTGCAACTCTGAAACACACATTGCTGTCACTCCTCACTTCATCTCCTAATAATCCGTTTGAATCCATGGTCTCTCCCGCCCTCTCTCGTTTGAACAGCAGCAGTGACAGGTGAACACGATCTCTTGGCCTCTGCTCCCACAGCCGAAGAGCCCGGAGTGAAAGCTCCGGCAGGGCATCTTCAGCACGCAGTCAGCTTTGCAACTGTGACACATATATTGCTCTCGCTCCGCACTTTCCTACCTCAAAGTCCAATTGAATCCAAAATCTCTGTGCCCTTTCTCTGCTGGGCAGAAGCAGAGAGAGTAGAGCAGGAACCTTTAGCCAATGCTAAAAGAGCAGAAGAGACAGTCCAGAAAGTTCCCACTGATCATCTTCAGCGCACAGCGAGCTTTGCAACTCTGCAACACACATTGCTGTCACTCCTCCCTTTTTGCCTGAAAGACCAGCTGAATCCACCATCTCTGTGCCCGCTCTCTGCTGAGCAGCAACAGAGAGAGTAGAGCAGGAATTTTTAGACCTGCCTAAAACAGCAGAAGAGCCTTGAAAAAAATCTCCTGCTTGATCATGTTTTGCACACAGTGAGCTTTAAACTGTGACACAAACATTGCTGTCACTCCTCACTTTATCTCCTAAAAGTGCATTTGAATCCAAAGTTTCTGGTGCGCTCTCTCGTTTCGAGAGGAGTTGTGACAGGGGAGGAGCAGCGCTTGGACTCTAATCCCACAGACGAAGGGCCAGCAGGGAAACTCCTGCAGGGCATCTTCAGCGCACAGTGAGCTTTACAATTCTGAAACACACATTGCTGTCACTCCTCCTTTTCTTGCCTGAAAGACCAATTGATTCCAACATCTCTGTGCCCACTCTCTGCTGAGCAGCAACAGAGAGAGTAGAGCAGGAATGTTTAGACTGGGCTAAAACAGCAGAAGAGCCTTGCAAAAAAGCTCCTCCTGATCATGTTAAGCACACAGTGAGCTTTAAACTGTGACACAAACATTGGTGTCACTCTTCACTCTTTCTCCTAAAAGACCATTTCAATCCCAGAACTCCGTTGCCAGCACTCTGCTGAGCAGCAGAGTGAGCAGGGATGTCTGCAATCTGTAAGGCAGTGGAAGAGACAGGCCTGAAGGCTGCTCTTGTGCTTCTTCAACACACTGAGCTTTACAACTTTGACACACACACTGTTGTCACTCCTCATTGTAGCTCCTAAAAGTGCATTTGAATCCAGCGTTTCTGGTCTCCACTCTCGTTTCCAGTGCAGCAGAGGCAGGTGAGCACGAGCGCTTGGAATCCGCTCCCAGTTCCGAAGGGCAGGGAGGGAAAGTCCTTGCAGATCATCTTCAGCGCACAGTGAGCTTTGCAACTCTGAAACACACATTGCTGTCACTCCTCACTTTATCTCCTAAAAGTGCATTTCAAGCCAACGTTTCTGGTGCGCTCTCTCGCTTCGAGAGCAGTTGTGACAGGGGAGGACGAGCGCTTGGATTCTAATTTCACAGCCGAAGGGCCAGCATGGAAACTACTGCTGGGCATCTTCAGCACACATTGAGATTCACAACTCTGAAACACATATTGCTGTCACCTCTCACTTTCCTACCTGAAAGTCCAATTGAATAATACATCTCCTGTGCTTGCTCTTTGTGAGCAGTAGCAGAATATAGCACTTACGTTTGGACTCTGCTGAAACAGCAGAAGAGACAGTCCAGAAAGTTCCCACTGATCATCTTCAGCACACAGTGAGCTTTGCAACTCTGCAACACACATTGCTGTCTCTTCTTTTCCTGCCTGAAAGACCAATTGATTCCAACACCTCTGTGCCCGCTCTCTGCTGAGCAGCAACAGAGAGAGTAGAGCAGGAATGTTTAGCCTGGGCTAAAACAGCAGAAGAGCCTTGCAAAAAATCTCCTGCTTGATCATGTTTTGCACACAGTGAGCTTTAAACTGTGACACAAACATTGCTGTCACTCCTCACTTTATCTCCTAAAAGTGCATTTGAATCCAAAGTTTCTGGTGCGCTCTCACGTTTCGAGAGGAGTTGTGACAGGGGAGGAGCAGCGCTTGGACTCTAATCCCAGAGACGAAGGGCCAGCAGGGAAACTCCTGCAGGGCATCTTCAGCACACAGTGAGCTTTGCAATTCTGCAACACACATTGCTGTAACTCCTTTTCCTGCCTGGAAGACCAATTGATTCCAACATCTCTGTGCCCACTCTCTGCTGAGCAGCAACAGAGAGAAGGAATGTTTAGATTGGGCTAAAACAGCAGAAGAGCCTTGCAAAAAAGCTCCTCCTGATCATGTTTAGCACACAGTGAGCTTTAAACTGTGACACAAACATTGCTGTCACTCTTCACTCTTTCTCCTAAAAGACCATTTCAATCCAAGAACTCCGTTGCCAGCACTCTGCTGAGCAGCAGAGTGAGCAGGAATGTCTGCAATCTGTAAGGCAGTGGAAGAGACAGGCCTGAAGGCTGCTCTTGTGCTTCTTCAACACACTGAGCTTTACAACTGTGACACACACACTGTTGGCACTCCTCATTGTAGCTCCTAAAAGTGCATTTGAATCCAGCGTTTCTGGTCTCCACTCTCGTTTCAAGAGCAGCAGAGGAAGGTGAGCACGAGCGCTTGGAATCCGCTCCCAGTTCCGAAGGGCAGGGAGGGAAAGTCCTTGCAGATCATCTTCAGCGCACAGTGAGCTTTGCAACTCTGAAACACACATTGCTGTCACTCCTCACTTCATCTCCTAATAATCCGTTTGAATCCATGGTCTCTCCCGCCCTCTCTCGTTTGAACAGCAGCAGTGACAGGTGAACACGATCTCTTGGCCTCTGCTCCCACAGCCGAAGAGCCCGGAGTGAAAGCTCCGGCAGGGCATCTTCAGCACGCAGTCAGCTTTGCAACTGTGACACATATATTGCTCTCGCTCCGCACTTTCCTACCTCAAAGTCCAATTGAATCCAAAATCTCTGTGCCCTTTCTCTGCTGGGCAGAAGCAGAGAGAGTAGAGCAGGAACCTTTAGCCAATGCTAAAAGAGCAGAAGAGACAGTCCAGAAAGTTCCCACTGATCATCTTCAGCGCACAGCGAGCTTTGCAACTCTGCAACACACATTGCTGTCACTCCTCCCTTTTTGCCTGAAAGACCAGCTGAATCCACCATCTCTGTGCCCGCTCTCTGCTGAGCAGCAACAGAGAGAGTAGAGCAGGAATTTTTAGACCTGCCTAAAACAGCAGAAGAGCCTTGAAAAAAATCTCCTGCTTGATCATGTTTTGCACACAGTGAGCTTTAAACTGTGACACAAACATTGCTGTCACTCCTCACTTTATCTCCTAAAAGTGCATTTGAATCCAAAGTTTCTGGTGCGCTCTCTCGTTTCGAGAGGAGTTGTGACAGGGGAGGAGCAGCGCTTGGACTCTAATCCCACAGACGAAGGGCCAGCAGGGAAACTCCTGCAGGGCATCTTCAGCGCACAGTGAGCTTTACAATTCTGAAACACACATTGCTGTCACTCCTCCTTTTCTTGCCTGAAAGACCAATTGATTCCAACATCTCTGTGCCCACTCTCTGCTGAGCAGCAACAGAGAGAGTAGAGCAGGAATGTTTAGACTGGGCTAAAACAGCAGAAGAGCCTTGCAAAAAAGCTCCTCCTGATCATGTTTAGCACACAGTGAGCTTTAAACTGTGACACAAACATTGGTGTCACTCTTCACTCTTTCTCCTAAAAGACCATTTCAATCCCAGAACTCCGTTGCCAGCACTCTGCTGAGCAGCAGAGTGAGCAGGGATGTCTGCAATCTGTAAGGCAGTGGAAGAGACAGGCCTGAAGGCTGCTCTTGTGCTTCTTCAACACACTGAGCTTTACAACTTTGACACACACACTGTTGTCACTCCTCATTGTAGCTCCTAAAAGTGCATTTGAATCCAGCGTTTCTGGTCTCCACTCTCGTTTCCAGTGCAGCAGAGGCAGGTGAGCACGAGCGCTTGGAATCCGCTCCCAGTTCCGAAGGGCAGGGAGGGAAAGTCCTTGCAGATCATCTTCAGCGCACAGTGAGCTTTGCAACTCTGAAACACACATTGCTGTCACTCCTCACTTCATCTCCTAAAAGTGCATTTCAAGCCAACGTTTCTGGTGCGCTCTCTCGCTTCGAGAGCAGTTGTGACAGGGGAGGACGAGCGCTTGGATTCTAATTTCACAGCCGAAGGGCCAGCATGGAAACTACTGCTGGGCATCTTCAGCACACATTGAGATTCACAACTCTGAAACACATATTGCTGTCACCTCTCACTTTCCTACCTGAAAGTCCAATTGAATAATACATCTCCTGTGCTTGCTCATTGTGAGCAGTAGCAGAATATAGCACTTACGTTTGGACTCTGCTGAAACAGCAGAAGAGACAGTCCAGAAAGTTCCCACTGATCATCTTCAGCACACAGTGAGCTTTGCAACTCTGCAACACACATTGCTGTCTCTTCTTTTCCTGCCTGAAAGACCAATTGATTCCAACACCTCTGTGCACGCTCTCTGCTGAGCAGCAACAGAGAGAGTAGAGCAGGAATGTTTAGCCTGGGCTAAAACAGCAGAAGAGCCTTGCAAAAAATCTCCTGCTTGATCATGTTTTGCACACAGTGAGCTTTAAACTGTGACACAAACATTGCTGTCACTCCTCACTTTATCTCCTAAAAGTGCATTTGAATCCAAAGTTTCTGGTGCGCTCTCACGTTTCGAGAGGAGTTGTGACAGGGGAGGAGCAGCGCTTGGACTCTAATCCCACAGACGAAGGGCCAGCAGGGAAACTCCTGCAGGGCATCTTCAGCACACAGTGAGCTTTGCAATTCTGCAACACACATTGCTGTAACTCCTTTTCCTGCCTGGAAGACCAATTGATTCCAACATCTCTGTGCCCACTCTCTGCTGAGCAGCAACAGAGAGAAGGAATGTTTAGATTGGGCTAAAACAGCAGAAGAGCCTTGCAAAAAAGCTCCTCCTGATCATGTTTAGCACACAGTGAGCTTTAAACTGTGACACAAACATTGCTGTCACTCTTCACTCTTTCTCCTAAAAGACCATTTCAATCCAAGAACTCCGTTGCCAGCACTCTGCTGAGCAGCAGAGTGAGCAGGAATGTCTGCAATCTGTAAGGCAGTGGAAGAGACAGGCCTGAAGGCTGCTCTTGTGCTTCTTCAACACACTGAGCTTTACAACTGTGACACACACACTGTTGGCACTCCTCATTGTAGCTCCTAAAAGTGCATTTGAATCCAGCGTTTCTGGTCTCCACTCTCGTTTCAAGAGCAGCAGAGGAAGGTGAGCACGAGCGCTTGGAATCCGCTCCCAGTTCCGAAGGGCAGGGAGGGAAAGTCCTTGCAGATCATCTTCAGCGCACAGTGAGCTTTGCAACTCTGAAACACACATTGCTGTCACTCCTCACTTCATCTCCTAATAATCCGTTTGAATCCATGGTCTCTCCCGCCCTCTCTCGTTTGAACAGCAGCAGTGACAGGTGAACACGATCTCTTGGCCTCTGCTCCCACAGCCGAAGAGCCCGGAGTGAAAGCTCCGGCAGGGCATCTTCAGCACGCAGTCAGCTTTGCAACTGTGACACATATATTGCTCTCGCTCCGCACTTTCCTACCTCAAAGTCCAATTGAATCCAAAATCTCTGTGCCCTTTCTCTGCTGGGCAGAAGCAGAGAGAGTAGAGCAGGAACCTTTAGCCAATGCTAAAAGAGCAGAAGAGACAGTCCAGAAAGTTCCCACTGATCATCTTCAGCGCACAGCGAGCTTTGCAACTCTGCAACACACATTGCTGTCACTCCTCCCTTTTTGCCTGAAAGACCAGCTGAATCCACCATCTCTGTGCCCGCTCTCTGCTGAGCAGCAACAGAGAGAGTAGAGCAGGAATTTTTAGACCTGCCTAAAACAGCAGAAGAGCCTTGAAAAAAATCTCCTGCTTGATCATGTTTTGCACACAGTGAGCTTTAAACTGTGACACAAACATTGCTGTCACTCCTCACTTTATCTCCTAAAAGTGCATTTGAATCCAAAGTTTCTGGTGCGCTCTCTCGTTTCGAGAGGAGTTGTGACAGGGGAGGAGCAGCGCTTGGACTCTAATCCCACAGATGAAGGGCCAGCAGGGAAACTCCTGCAGGGCATCTTCAGCACACAGTGAGCTTTGCAATTCTGCAACACACATTGCTGTCACTCCTCCTTTTCTTGCCTGGAAGACCAATTGATTCCAACATCTCTGTGCCCACTCTCTGCTGAGCAGCAACAGAGAGAGTAGAGCAGGAATGTTTAGACTGGGCTAAAACAGCAGAAGAGCCTTGCAAAAAAGCTCCTCCTGATCATGTTTAGCACACAGTGAGCTTTAAACTGTGACACAAACATTGGTGTCACTCTTCACTCTTTCTCCTAAAAGACCATTTCAATCCCAGAACTCCGTTGCCAGCACTCTGCTGAGCAGCAGAGTGAGCAGGGATGTCTGCAATCTGTAAGGCAGTGGAAGAGACAGGCCTGAAGGCTGCTCTTGTGCTTCTTCAACGCACTGAGCTTTACAACTTTGACACACACACTGTTGTCACTCCTCATTGTAGCTCCTAAAAGTGCATTTGAATCCAGCGTTTCTGGTCTCCACTCTCGTTTCCAGTGCAGCAGAGGCAGGTGAGCACGAGCGCTTGGAATCCGCTCCCAGTTCCGAAGGGCAGGGAGGGAAAGTCCTTGCAGATCATCTTCAGCGCACAGTGAGCTTTGCAACTCTGAAACACACATTGCTGTCACTCCTCACTTTATCTCCTAAAAGTGCATTTCAAGCCAACGTTTCTGGTGCGCTCTCTCGCTTCGAGAGCAGTTGTGACAGGGGAGGACGAGCGCTTGGATTCTAATTTCACAGCCGAAGGGCCAGCATGGAAACTACTGCTGGGCATCTTCAGCACACATTGAGATTCACAACTCTGAAACACATATTGCTGTCACCTCTCACTTTCCTACCTGAAAGTCCAATTGAATAATACATCTCCTGTGCTTGCTCTTTGTGAGCAGTAGCAGAATATAGCACTTACGTTTGGACTCTGCTGAAACAGCAGAAGAGACAGTCCAGAAAGTTCCCACTGATCATCTTCAGCACACAGTGAGCTTTGCAACTCTGCAACACACATTGCTGTCTCTTCTTTTCCTGCCTGAAAGACCAATTGATTCCAACACCTCTGTGCCCGCTCTCTGCTGAGCAGCAACAGAGAGAGTAGAGCAGGAATGTTTAGCCTGGGCTAAAACAGCAGAAGAGCCTTGCAAAAAATCTCCTGCTTGATCATGTTTTGCACACAGTGAGCTTTAAACTGTGACACAAACATTGCTGTCACTCCTCACTTTATCTCCTAAAAGTGCATTTGAATCCAAAGTTTCTGGTGCGCTCTCACGTTTCGAGAGGAGTTGTGACAGGGGAGGAGCAGCGCTTGGACTCTAATCCCACAGACGAAGGGCCAGCAGGGAAACTCCTGCAGGGCATCTTCAGCACACAGTGAGCTTTGCAATTCTGCAACACACATTGCTGTAACTCCTTTTCCTGCCTGGAAGACCAATTGATTCCAACATCTCTGTGCCCACTCTCTGCTGAGCAGCAACAGAGAGAAGGAATGTTTAGATTGGGCTAAAACAGCAGAAGAGCCTTGCAAAAAAGCTCCTCCTGATCATGTTTAGCACACAGTGAGCTTTAAACTGTGACACAAACATTGCTGTCACTCTTCACTCTTTCTCCTAAAAGACCATTTCAATCCAAGAACTCCGTTGCCAGCACTCTGCTGAGCAGCAGAGTGAGCAGGAATGTCTGCAATCTGTAAGGCAGTGGAAGAGACAGGCCTGAAGGCTGCTCTTGTGCTTCTTCAACACACTGAGCTTTACAACTGTGACACACACACTGTTGGCACTCCTCATTGTAGCTCCTAAAAGTGCATTTGAATCCAGCGTTTCTGGTCTCCACTCTCGTTTCAAGAGCAGCAGAGGAAGGTGAGCACGAGCGCTTGGAATCCGCTCCCAGTTCCGAAGGGCAGGGAGGGAAAGTCCTTGCAGATCATCTTCAGCGCACAGTGAGCTTTGCAACTCTGAAACACACATTGCTGTCACTCCTCACTTCATCTCCTAATAATCCGTTTGAATCCATGGTCTCTCCCGCCCTCTCTCGTTTGAACAGCAGCAGTGACAGGTGAACACGATCTCTTGGCCTCTGCTCCCACAGCCGAAGAGCCCGGAGTGAAAGCTCCGGCAGGGCATCTTCAGCACGCAGTCAGCTTTGCAACTGTGACACATATATTGCTCTCGCTCCGCACTTTCCTACCTCAAAGTCCAATTGAATCCAAAATCTCTGTGCCCTTTCTCTGCTGGGCAGAAGCAGAGAGAGTAGAGCAGGAACCTTTAGCCAATGCTAAAAGAGCAGAAGAGACAGTCCAGAAAGTTCCCACTGATCATCTTCAGCGCACAGCGAGCTTTGCAACTCTGCAACACACATTGCTGTCACTCCTCCCTTTTTGCCTGAAAGACCAGCTGAATCCACCATCTCTGTGCCCGCTCTCTGCTGAGCAGCAACAGAGAGAGTAGAGCAGGAATTTTTAGACCTGCCTAAAACAGCAGAAGAGCCTTGAAAAAAATCTCCTGCTTGATCATGTTTTGCACACAGTGAGCTTTAAACTGTGACACAAACATTGCTGTCACTCCTCACTTTATCTCCTAAAAGTGCATTTGAATCCAAAGTTTCTGGTGCGCTCTCTCGTTTCGAGAGGAGTTGTGACAGGGGAGGAGCAGCGCTTGGACTCTAATCCCACAGATGAAGGGCCAGCAGGGAAACTCCTGCAGGGCATCTTCAGCACACAGTGAGCTTTGCAATTCTGCAACACACATTGCTGTCACTCCTCCTTTTCTTGCCTGGAAGACCAATTGATTCCAACATCTCTGTGCCCACTCTCTGCTGAGCAGCAACAGAGAGAGTAGAGCAGGAATGTTTAGACTGGGCTAAAACAGCAGAAGAGCCTTGCAAAAAAGCTCCTCCTGATCATGTTTAGCACACAGTGAGCTTTAAACTGTGACACAAACATTGGTGTCACTCTTCACTCTTTCTCCTAAAAGACCATTTCAATCCCAGAACTCCGTTGCCAGCACTCTGCTGAGCAGCAGAGTGAGCAGGGATGTCTGCAATCTGTAAGGCAGTGGAAGAGACAGGCCTGAAGGCTGCTCTTGTGCTTCTTCAACACACTGAGCTTTACAACTTTGACACACACACTGTTGTCACTCCTCATTGTAGCTCCTAAAAGTGCATTTGAATCCAGCGTTTCTGGTCTCCACTCTCGTTTCCAGTGCAGCAGAGGCAGGTGAGCACGAGCGCTTGGAATCCGCTCCCAGTTCCGAAGGGCAGGGAGGGAAAGTCCTTGCAGATCATCTTCAGCGCACAGTGAGCTTTGCAACTCTGAAACACACATTGCTGTCACTCCTCACTTTATCTCCTAAAAGTGCATTTCAAGCCAACGTTTCTGGTGCGCTCTCTCGCTTCGAGAGCAGTTGTGACAGGGGAGGACGAGCGCTTGGATTCTAATTTCACAGCCGAAGGGCCAGCATGGAAACTACTGCTGGGCATCTTCAGCACACATTGAGATTCACAACTCTGAAACACATATTGCTGTCACCTCTCACTTTCCTACCTGAAAGTCCAATTGAATAATACATCTCCTGTGCTTGCTCTTTGTGAGCAGTAGCAGAATATAGCACTTACGTTTGGACTCTGCTGAAACAGCAGAAGAGACAGTCCAGAAAGTTCCCACTGATCATCTTCAGCACACAGTGAGCTTTGCAACTCTGCAACACACATTGCTGTCTCTTCTTTTCCTGCCTGAAAGACCAATTGATTCCAACACCTCTGTGCCCGCTCTCTGCTGAGCAGCAACAGAGAGAGTAGAGCAGGAATGTTTAGCCTGGGCTAAAACAGCAGAAGAGCCTTGCAAAAAATCTCCTGCTTGATCATGTTTTGCACACAGTGAGCTTTAAACTGTGACACAAACATTGCTGTCACTCCTCACTTTATCTCCTAAAAGTGCATTTGAATCCAAAGTTTCTGGTGCGCTCTCACGTTTCGAGAGGAGTTGTGACAGGGGAGGAGCAGCGCTTGGACTCTAATCCCACAGACGAAGGGCCAGCAGGGAAACTCCTGCAGGGCATCTTCAGCACACAGTGAGCTTTGCAATTCTGCAACACACATTGCTGTAACTCCTTTTCCTGCCTGGAAGACCAATTGATTCCAACATCTCTGTGCCCACTCTCTGCTGAGCAGCAACAGAGAGAAGGAATGTTTAGATTGGGCTAAAACAGCAGAAGAGCCTTGCAAAAGAGCTCCTCCTGATCATGTTTAGCACACAGTGAGCTTTAAACTGTGACACAAACGTTGCTGTCACTCTTCACTCTTTCTCCTAAAAGACCATTTCAATCCAAGAACTCCGTTGCCAGCACTCTGCTGAGCAGCAGAGTGAGCAGGAATGTCTGCAATCTGTAAGGCAGTGGAAGAGACAGGCCTGAAGGCTGCTCTTGTGCTTCTTCAACACACTGAGCTTTACAACTGTGACACACACACTGTTGTCACTCCTCATTGTAGCTCCTAAAAGTGCATTTGAATCCAGCGTTTCTGGTCTCCACTCTCGTTTCAAGAGCAGCAGAGGAAGGTGAGCACGAGCGCTTGGAATCCGCTCCCAGTTCCGAAGGGCAGGGAGGGAAAGTCCTTGCAGATCATCTTCAGCGCACAGTGAGCTTTGCAACTCTGAAACACACATTGCTGTCACTCCTCACTTCATCTCCTAATAATCTGTTTGAATCCATGGTCTCTCCCGCCCTCTCTCGTTTGAACAGCAGCAGTGACAGGTGAACACGATCTCTTGGCCTCTGCTCCCACAGCCGAAGAGCCCGGAGTCAAAGCTCCGGCAGGGCATCTTCAGCACGCAGTCAGCTTTGCAACTGTGACACATATATTGCTCTCGCTCCGCACTTTCCTACCTCAAAGTCCAATTGAATCCAAAATCTCTGTGCCCTTTCTCTGCTGGGCAGAAGCAGAGAGAGTAGAGCAGGAACCTTTAGCCAATGCTAAAAGAGCAGAAGAGACAGTCCAGAAAGTTCCCACTGATCATCTTCAGCGCACAGCGAGCTTTGCAACTCTGCAACACACATTGCTGTCACTCCTCCCTTTTTGCCTGAAAGACCAGCTGAATCCACCATCTCTGTGCCCGCTCTCTGCTGAGCAGCAACAGAGAGAGTAGAGCAGGAATTTTTAGACCTGCCTAAAACAGCAGAAGAGCCTTGAAAAAAATCTCCTGCTTGATCATGTTTTGCACACAGTGAGCTTTAAACTGTGACACAAACATTGCTGTCACTCCTCACTTTATCTCCTAAAAGTGCATTTCAAGCCAAAGTTTCTGGTGCGCTCTCTCGTTTCGAGAGGAGTTGTGACAGGGGAGGAGCAGCGCTTGGACTCTAATCCCACAGACGAAGGGCCAGCAGGGAAACTCCTGCAGGGCATCTTCAGCGCACAGTGAGCTTTACAATTCTGAAACACACATTGCTGTCACTCCTCCTTTTCTTGCCTGAAAGACCAATTGATTCCAACATCTCTGTGCCCACTCTCTGCTGAGCAGCAACAGAGAGAGTAGAGCAGGAATGTTTAGACTGGGCTAAAACAGCAGAAGAGCCTTGCAAAAAAGCTCCTCCTGATCATGTTAAGCACACAGTGAGCTTTAAACTGTGACACAAACATTGCTGTCACTCTTCACTCTTTCTCCTAAAAGACCATTTCAATCCCAGAACTCCGTTGCCAGCACTCTGCTGAGCAGCAGAGTGAGCAGGGATGTCTGCAATCTGTAAGGCAGTGGAAGAGACAGGCCTGAAGGCTGCTCTTGTGCTTCTTCAACACACTGAGCTTTACAACTTTGACACACACACTGTTGTCACTCCTCATTGTAGCTCCTAAAAGTGCATTTGAATCCAGCGTTTCTGGTCTCCACTCTCGTTTCCAGTGCACCAGAGGCAGGTGAGCACGAGCGCTTGGAATCCGCTCCCAGTTCCGAAGGGCAGGGAGGGAAAGTCCTTGCAGATCATCTTCAGCGCACAGTGAGCTTTGCAACTCTGAAACACACATTGCTGTCACTCCTCACTTTATCTCCTAAAAGTGCATTTCAAGCCAACGTTTCTGGTGCGCTCTCTCGCTTCGAGAGCAGTTGTGACAGGGGAGGACGAGCGCTTGGATTCTAATTTCACAGCCGAAGGGCCAGCATGGAAACTACTGCTGGGCATCTTCAGCACACATTGAGATTCACAACTCTGAAACACATATTGCTGTCACCTCTCACTTTCCTACCTGAAAGTCCAATTGAATAATACATCTCCTGTGCTTGCTCTTTGTGAGCAGTAGCAGAATATAGCACTTACGTTTGGACTCTGCTGAAACAGCAGAAGAGACAGTCCAGAAAGTTCCCACTGATCATCTTCAGCACACAGTGAGCTTTGCAACTCTGCAACACACATTGCTGTCTCTTCTTTTCCTGCCTGAAAGACCAATTGATTCCAACACCTCTGTGCCCGCTCTCTGCTGAGCAGCAACAGAGAGAGTAGAGCAGGAATGTTTAGCCTGGGCTAAAACAGCAGAAGAGCCTTGCAAAAAATCTCCTGCTTGATCATGTTTTGCACACAGTGAGCTTTAAACTGTGACACAAATATTGCTGTCACTCCTCACTTTATCTCCTAAAAGTGCATTTGAATCTAAAGTTTCTGGTGCGCTCTCACGTTTCGAGAGGAGTTGTGACAGGGGAGGAGCAGCGCTTGGACTCTAATCCCACAGACGAAGGGCCAGCAGGGAAACTCCTGCAGGGCATCTTCAGCACACAGTGAGCTTTGCAATTCTGCAACACACATTGCTGTAACTCCTTTTCCTGCCTGGAAGACCAATTGATTCCAACATCTCTGTGCCCACTCTCTGCTGAGCAGCAACAGAGAGAAGGAATGTTTAGATTGGGCTAAAACAGCAGAAGAGCCTTGCAAAAAAGCTCCTCCTGATCATGTTTAGCACACAGTGAGCTTTAAACTGTGACACAAACATTGCTGTCACTCTTCACTCTTTCTCCTAAAAGACCATTTCAATCCAAGAACTCCGTTGCCAGCACTCTGCTGAGCAGCAGAGTGAGCAGGAATGTCTGCAATCTGTAAGGCAGTGGAAGAGACAGGCCTGAAGGCTGCTCTTGTGCTTCTTCAACACACTGAGCTTTACAACTGTGTCCTGGGTTGAGCAGCAGCAGTCATTTTTCTCCTTCTTAGGAGCTAGTACAGTGCTGTGTTTTGATCTTTTGGCCTTGGAACAGTGGTGATAATGCCGATGTTTTCAGTTGCTGCTCGAATGTTTGGTCTGGCCAAGGACTTTCTGAGCCTCATGCTCTGCCAGGGAGGAGGGGAGGCCGGGAGGAAGTAGAGACAGGACACCTGACCCAAACTAGCCAAAGAGGTATTCCATACCACAGCACGTCATGCCCAGGATGTAACTTAGAGTGGCCCGGAAGGGTTGGGACTGGAGGGACTGCAGGGTTGGAGAAGGTATCGGTCGGTGCTCGGCTGGGGGGAGTGGGGCGAGTTATTGGTCGGCTGGTGTTAAGGTGTTGTATTCTTTCCTCTTGTTATTTCCTTTAGCATTATTATCACTGGTGGTAGCAGTAGTGATTTGTGTTATACCTTAGTTACTAAACTGTTCTTATCTCAACCCGTGGGAGTTGCATTCTTTTCGATTCTCCTCTCCGTCCCTCCAGGAGCAGGGGGAGGGCAAGAAGGGGGGGGGAGTGAGTGAACGAGGTTTGTGGTTGGGTTCAAACCACGACAGTTCTTTTTGGCGCCCAACGTGGTGCACGAAGGGTTGAGATAACGACGGAGATGATCAGATTAATAGTCGTCACAGTGCTGATTTATTGGCTCTCAAAGGTGTTTCTCTTGCTCTCAGCGCTTCAGAATGTAGTACATTACATAGAGCCGGTATTCCCTGTGTTAGTGTTTATCAAGTGTGGGGCTTGGGCTAAGGTTCTTGTTTCACTGTACTTTATGGCAATGGCTTGTAATACGGTTGGGCTCCAGCAGCAGGGAGAGATGGACGTGGCCGTGGACTTGTACCGGGCCGTCCCGCTGCTCTTCACCGCCCTGGCCCTTGTCCTCGCCTCTGTCTTTGTGAAGCTGCGGGGAGCCGAGGGGGAGCGGCCCCGGGAGCCGGCGGCGGCCGAAGCGGCCCGGGAGAGCGGCCCCGGGGACCAGGCGGCGGCGGGAGCGGGGCCGGAGGCCGGGAAGGAGGCGGCTGCTGAGCAGCGGGAGGGGGCGGCCGAGGAGCCGAGCCCCGCGGAGGAGCCGAGCCCCGCGGCCGAGCCCAGTCCCGCGGCGGCCGAGAGCGTCCCCCGGCAGCCGCCCGCCGAGCCCCAGGAGGATGCAGGGGCCCAGGCAGCATTTCCCAGCAAAGCAGAGGAGGAAGAGCTGCACCCAGGAAAAGAGGAGCTGGTGGTGGGAGAGCCGGCAAGCACAGCAGCTGCACCAGCCCCAGGGACAAGCACAGCAGCAGCATTGGAGAGTTCTGAAGGGTTTGAATGGCCTGTGGGTACCCTTGGGACCTGCCTGCTGATTGTGATGGGGATCAGCATGTTGGCACATACACAGAGCGTGTTCAACCCACGGCCATTTTGTCTGATCTCAGAAGTTAAGCAGAGTCAGGTTTGCTTCTTGTCTGGGGTTAGACAACAATATGGGAGGAACAAGAGATATTCCCCAAGGCTGGACAGCCATGAGTGGCAGAGTGTGTGGGACAGTATGAGCGAGTACCTGGTCCACTGGGCCCCTCCAGTGCTTTGGAAGCATTGGAGATGGAAGGCAGCTCTATGGAGTCCCCAGCAACAAGCTGCAGAAACTGCTGAAGGGGACAGTGAATTATTTCGAGCCTGGTGGGCCATGACACTTCAGGCCATCAGGGCAGAGATGCAACATAGAGATGGACTCATGATCGAGGGGTGGACTTAGCAATGGACACTATTGCCCAGGTTATTCATGAGTGTGAACACTGCACACAGCCTCTCCTGCTCTGAGAGACTGTAACAAGAGATGAAACCTGACATCATGGACCAGATGGACTCAGCAGCTTTATAGGTCCATGCACTAAGAAATGATCTTTTTCTCTGTGTATATGGAGATGTATATATATATGTAAGCGTGATGGCATATTGAAGATGTGGGATCTGAGCATGACGTGAATGGTATGGAATAAGGGGTGGATAATGTCCTGGGTTGAGCAGCAGCAGTCATTTTTCTCCTTCTTAGGAGCTAGTACAGTGCTGTGTTTTGATCTTTTGGCCTTGGAACAGTGGTGATAATGCCGATGTTTTCAGTTGCTGCTCGAATGTTTGGTCTGGCCAAGGACTTTCTGAGCCTCATGCTCTGCCAGGGAGGAGGGGAGGCCGGGAGGAAGTAGAGACAGGACACCTGACCCAAACTAGCCAAAGAGGTATTCCATACCACAGCACGTCATGCCCAGGATGTAACTTAGAGTGGCCCGGAAGGGTTGGGACTGGAGGGACTGCAGGGTTGGAGAAGGTATCGGTCGGTGCTCGGCTGGGGGGAGTGGGGCGAGTTATTGGTCGGCTGGTGTTAAGGTGTTGTATTCTTTCCTCTTGTTATTTCCTTTAGCATTATTATCATTGGTGGTAGCAGTAGTGATTTGTGTTATACCTTAGTTACTAAACTGTTCTTATCTCAACCCGTGGGAGTTGCATTCTTTTCGATTCTCCTCTCCGTCCCTCCAGGAGCAGGGGGAGGGCAAGAAGGGGGGGGGAGTGAGTGAACGAGGTTTGTGGTTGGGTTCAAACCACGACAAACTGTGACACACACACTGTTGTCACTCCTCATTGTAGCTCTTAAAAGTGCATTTGAATCCAGCGTTTCTGGTCTCCACTCTCGTTTCAAGAGCAGCAGAGGAAGGTGAGCACGAGCGCTTGGAATCCGCTCCCAGTTCCGAAGGGCAGGGAGGGAAAGTCCTTGCAGATCATCTTCAGCGCACAGTGAGCTTTGCAACTCTGAAACACACATTGCTGTCACTCCTCACTTCATCTCCTAATAATCCGTTTGAATCCATGGTCTCTCCCGCCCTCTCTCGTTTGAACAGCAGCAGTGACAGGTGAACACGATCTCTTGGCCTCTGCTCCCACAGCCGAAGAGCCCGGAGTGAAAGCTCCGGCAGGGCATCTTCAGCACGCAGTCAGCTTTGCAACTGTGACACATATATTGCTCTCGCTCCGCACTTTCCTACCTCAAAGTCCAATTGAATCCAAAATCTCTGTGCCCTTTCTCTGCTGGGCAGAAGCAGAGAGAGTAGAGCAGGAACTTTTAGCCAATGCTAAAAGAGCAGAAGAGACAGTCCAGAAAGTTCCCACTGATCATCTTCAGCGCACAGCGAGCTTTGCAACTCTGCAACACACATTGCTGTCACTCCTCCCTTTTTGCCTGAAAGACCAGCTGAATCCACCATCTCTGTGCCCGCTCTCTGCTGAGCAGCAACAGAGAGAGTAGAGCAGGAATTTTTAGACCTGCCTAAAACAGCAGAAGAGCCTTGAAAATATCTCCTGCTTGATCATGTTTTGCACACAGTGAGCTTTAAACTGTGACACAAACATTGCTGTCACTCCTCACTTTATCTCCTAAAAGTGCATTTCAAGCCAACGTTTCTGGTGCGCTCTCTCGCTTCGAGAGCAGTTGTGACAGGGGAGGACGAGCGCTTGGATTCTAATTTCACAGCCGAAGGGCCAGCATGGAAACTACTGCTGGGCATCTTCAGCACACATTGAGATTCACAACTCTGAAACACATATTGCTGTCACCTCTCACTTTCCTACCTGAAAGTCCAATTGAATAATACATCTCCTGTGCTTGCTCTTTGTGAGCAGTAGCAGAATATAGCACTTACGTTTGGACTCTGCTGAAACAGCAGAAGAGACAGTCCAGAAAGTTCCCACTGATCATCTTCAGCACACAGTGAGCTTTGCAACTCTGCAACACACATTGCTGTCTCTTCTTTTCCTGCCTGAAAGACCAATTGATTCCAACACCTCTGTGCCCGCTCTCTGCTGAGCAGCAACAGAGAGAGTAGAGCAGGAATGTTTAGCCTGGGCTAAAACAGCAGAAGAGCCTTGCAAAAAATCTCCTGCTTGATCATGTTTTGCACACAGTGAGCTTTAAACTGTGACACAAACATTGCTGTCACTCCTCACTTTATCTCCTAAAAGTGCATTTGAATCCAAAGTTTCTGGTGCGCTCTCACGTTTCGAGAGGAGTTGTGACAGGGGAGGAGCAGCGCTTGGACTCTAATCCCACAGACGAAGGGCCAGCAGGGAAACTCCTGCAGGGCATCTTCAGCACACAGTGAGCTTTGCAATTCTGCAACACACATTGCTGTAACTCCTTTTCCTGCCTGGAAGACCAATTGATTCCAACATCTCTGTGCCCACTCTCTGCTGAGCAGCAACAGAGAGAAGGAATGTTTAGATTGGGCTAAAACAGCAGAAGAGCCTTGCAAAAAAGCTCCTCCTGATCATGTTTAGCACACAGTGAGCTTTAAACTGTGACACAAACATTGCTGTCACTCTTCACTCTTTCTCCTAAAAGACCATTTCAATCCAAGAACTCCGTTGCCAGCACTCTGCTGAGCAGCAGAGTGAGCAGGAATGTCTGCAATCTGTAAGGCAGTGGAAGAGACAGGCCTGAAGGCTGCTCTTGTGCTTCTTCAACACACTGAGCTTTACAACTGTGACACACACACTGTTGTCACTCCTCATTGTAGCTCCTAAAAGTGCATTTGAATCCAGCGTTTCTGGTCTCCACTCTCGTTTCAAGAGCAGCAGAGGAAGGTGAGCACGAGCGCTTGGAATCTGCTCCCAGTTCCGAAGGGCAGGGAGGGAAAGTCCTTGCAGATCATCTTCAGCGCACAGTGAGCTTTGCAACTCTGAAACACACATTGCTGTCACTCCTCACTTCATCTCCTAATAATCCGTTTGAATCCATGGTCTCTCCCGCCCTCTCTCGTTTGAACAGCAGCAGTGACAGGTGAACACGATCTCTTGGCCTCTGCTCCCACAGCCGAAGAGCCCGGAGTGAAAGCTCCGGCAGGGCATCTTCAGCACGCAGTCAGCTTTGCAACTGTGACACATATATTGCTCTCGCTCCGCACTTTCCTACCTCAAAGTCCAATTGAATCCAAAATCTCTGTGCCCTTTCTCTGCTGGGCAGAAGCAGAGAGAGTAGAGCAGGAACCTTTAGCCAATGCTAAAAGAGCAGAAGAGACAGTCCAGAAAGTTCCCACTGATCATCTTCAGCGCACAGCGAGCTTTGCAACTCTGCAACACACATTGCTGTCACTCCTCCCTTTTTGCCTGAAAGACCAGCTGAATCCACCATCTCTGTGCCCGCTCTCTGCTGAGCAGCAACAGAGAGAGTAGAGCAGGAATTTTTAGACCTGCCTAAAACAGCAGAAGAGCCTTGCAAAAAATCTCCTGCTTGATCATGTTTTGCACACAGTGAGCTTTAAACTGTGACACAAACATTGCTGTCACTCCTCACTTTATCTCCTAAAAGTGCATTTGAATCCAAAGTTTCTGGTGCGCTCTCTCGTTTGGAGAGGAGTTGTGACAGGGGAGGAGCAGCGCTTGGACTCTAATCCCACAGACGAAGGGCCAGCAGGGAAACTCCTGCAGGGCATCTTCAGCGCACAGTGAGCTTTACAATTCTGAAACACACATTGCTGTCACTCCTCCTTTTCTTGCCTGAAAGACCAATTGATTCCAACATCTCTGTGCCCACTCTCTGCTGAGCAGCAACAGAGAGAGTAGAGCAGGAATGTTTAGACTGGGCTAAAACAGCAGAAGAGCCTTGCAAAAAAGCTCCTCCTGATCATGTTTAGCACACAGTGAGCTTTAAACTGTGACACAAACATTGGTGTCACTCTTCACTCTTTCTCCTAAAAGACCATTTCAATCCCAGAACTCCGTTGCCAGCACTCTGCTGAGCAGCAGAGTGAGCAGGGATGTCTGCAATCTGTAAGGCAGTGGAAGAGACAGGCCTGAAGGCTGCTCTTGTGCTTCTTCAACACACTGAGCTTTACAACTTTGACACACACACTGTTGTCACTCCTCATTGTAGCTCCTAAAAGTGCATTTGAATCCAGCGTTTCTGGTCTCCACTCTCGTTTCCAGTGCAGCAGAGGCAGGTGAGCACGAGCGCTTGGAATCCGCTCCCAGTTCCGAAGGGCAGGGAGGGAAAGTCCTTGCAGATCATCTTCAGCGCACAGTGAGCTTTGCAACTCTGAAACACACATTGCTGTCACTCCTCACTTTATCTCCTAAAAGTGCATTTCAAGCCAACGTTTCTGGTGCGCTCTCTCGCTTCGAGAGCAGTTGTGACAGGGGAGGACGAGCGCTTGGATTCTAATTTCACAGCCGAAGGGCCAGCATGGAAACTACTGCTGGGCATCTTCAGCACACATTGAGATTCACAACTCTGAAACACATATTGCTGTCACCTCTCACTTTCCTACCTGAAAGTCCAATTGAATAATACATCTCCTGTGCTTGCTCTTTGTGAGCAGTAGCAGAATATAGCACTTACGTTTGGACTCTGCTGAAACAGCAGAAGAGACAGTCCAGAAAGTTCCCACTGATCATCTTCAGCACACAGTGAGCTTTGCAACTCTGCAACACACATTGCTGTCTCTTCTTTTCCTGCCTGAAAGACCAATTGATTCCAACACCTCTGTGCCCGCTCTCTGCTGAGCAGCAACAGAGAGAGTAGAGCAGGAATGTTTAGCCTGGGCTAAAACAGCAGAAGAGCCTTGCAAAAAATCTCCTGCTTGATCATGTTTTGCACACAGTGAGCTTTAAACTGTGACACAAATATTGCTGTCACTCCTCACTTTATCTCCTAAAAGTGCATTTGAATCTAAAGTTTCTGGTGCGCTCTCACGTTTCAAGAGGAGTTGTGACAGGGGAGGAGCAGCGCTTGGACTCTAATCCCACAGACGAAGGGCCAGCAGGGAAACTCCTGCAGGGCATCTTCAGCACACAGTGAGCTTTGCAATTCTGCAACACACATTGCTGTAACTCCTTTTCCTGCCTGGAAGACCAATTGATTCCAACATCTCTGTGCCCACTCTCTGCTGAGCAGCAACAGAGAGAAGGAATGTTTAGATTGGGCTAAAACAGCAGAAGAGCCTTGCAAAAAAGCTCCTCCTGATCATGTTTAGCACACAGTGAGCTTTAAACTGTGACACAAACATTGCTGTCACTCTTCACTCTTTCTCCTAAAAGACCATTTCAATCCAAGAACTCCGTTGCCAGCACTCTGCTGAGCAGCAGAGTGAGCAGGAATGTCTGCAATCTGTAAGGCAGTGGAAGAGACAGGCCTGAAGGCTGCTCTTGTGCTTCTTCAACACACTGAGCTTTACAACTGTGTCCTGGGTTGAGCAGCAGCAGTCATTTTTCTCCTTCTTAGGAGCTAGTACAGTGCTGTGTTTTGATCTTTTGGCCTTGGAACAGTGGTGATAATGCCGATGTTTTCAGTTGCTGCTCGAATGTTTGGTCTGGCCAAGGACTTTCTGAGCCTCATGCTCTGCCAGGGAGGAGGGGAGGCCGGGAGGAAGTAGAGACAGGACACCTGACCCAAACTAGCCAAAGAGGTATTCCATACCACAGCACGTCATGCCCAGGATGTAACTTAGAGTGGCCCGGAAGGGTTGGGACTGGAGGGACTGCAGGGTTGGAGAAGGTATCGGTCGGTGCTCGGCTGGGGGGAGTGGGGCGAGTTATTGGTCGGCTGGTGTTAAGGTGTTGTATTCTTTCCTCTTGTTATTTCCTTTAGCATTATTATCATTGGTGGTAGCAGTAGTGATTTGTGTTATACCTTAGTTACTAAACTGTTCTTATCTCAACCCGTGGGAGTTGCATTCTTTTCGATTCTCCTCTCCGTCCCTCCAGGAGCAGGGGGAGGGCAAGAAGGGGGGGGGAGTGAGTGAACGAGGTTTGTGGTTGGGTTCAAACCACGACAGTTCTTTTTGGCGCCCAACGTGGTGCACGAAGGGTTGAGATAACGACGGAGATGATCAGATTAATAGTCGTCACAGTGCTGATTTATTGGCTCTCAAAGGTGTTTCTCTTGCTCTCAGCGCTTCAGAATGTAGTACATTACATAGAGCCGGTATTCCCTGTGTTAGTGTTTATCAAGTGTGGGGCTTGGGCTAAGGTTCTTGTTTCACTGTACTTTATGGCAATGGCTTGTAATACGGTTGGGCTCCAGCAGCAGGGAGAGATGGACGTGGCCGTGGACTTGTACCGGGCCGTCCCGCTGCTCTTCACCGCCCTGGCCCTTGTCCTCGCCTCTGTCTTTGTGAAGCTGCGGGGAGCCGAGGGGGAGCGGCCCCGGGAGCCGGCGGCGGCCGAAGCGGCCCGGGAGAGCGGCCCCGGGGACCAGGCGGCGGCGGGAGCGGGGCCGGAGGCCGGGAAGGAGGCGGCTGCTGAGCAGCGGGAGGGGGCGGCCGAGGAGCCGAGCCCCGCGGAGGAGCCGAGCCCCGCGGCCGAGCCCAGTCCCGCGGCGGCCGAGAGCGTCCCCCGGCAGCCGCCCGCCGAGCCCCAGGAGGATGCAGGGGCCCAGGCAGCATTTCCCAGCAAAGCAGAGGAGGAAGAGCTGCACCCAGGAAAAGAGGAGCTGGTGGTGGGAGAGCCGGCAAGCACAGCAGCTGCACCAGCCCCAGGGACAAGCACAGCAGCAGCATTGGAGAGTTCTGAAGGGTTTGAATGGCCTGTGGGTACCCTTGGGACCTGCCTGCTGATTGTGATGGGGATCAGCATGTTGGCACATACACAGAGCGTGTTCAACCCACGGCCATTTTGTCTGATCTCAGAAGTTAAGCAGAGTCAGGTTTGCTTCTTGTCTGGGGTTAGACAACAATATGGGAGGAACAAGAGATATTCCCCAAGGCTGGACAGCCATGAGTGGCAGAGTGTGTGGGACAGTATGAGCGAGTACCTGGTCCACTGGGCCCCTCCAGTGCTTTGGAAGCATTGGAGATGGAAGGCAGCTCTATGGAGTCCCCAGCAACAAGCTGCAGAAACTGCTGAAGGGGACAGTGAATTATTTCGAGCCTGGTGGGCCATGACACTTCAGGCCATCAGGGCAGAGATGCAACATAGAGATGGACTCATGATCGAGGGGTGGACTTAGCAATGGACACTATTGCCCAGGTTATTCATGAGTGTGAACACTGCACACAGCCTCTCCTGCTCTGAGAGACTGTAACAAGAGATGAAACCTGACATCATGGACCAGATGGACTCAGCAGCTTTATAGGTCCATGCACTAAGAAATGATCTTTTTCTCTGTGTATATGGAGATGTATATATATATGTAAGCGTGATGGCATATTGAAGATGTGGGATCTGAGCATGACGTGAATGGTATGGAATAAGGGGTGGATAATGTCCTGGGTTGAGCAGCAGCAGTCATTTTTCTCCTTCTTAGGAGCTAGTACAGTGCTGTGTTTTGATCTTTTGGCCTTGGAACAGTGGTGATAATGCCGATGTTTTCAGTTGCTGCTCGAATGTTTGGTCTGGCCAAGGACTTTCTGAGCCTCATGCTCTGCCAGGGAGGAGGGGAGGCCGGGAGGAAGTAGAGACAGGACACCTGACCCAAACTAGCCAAAGAGGTATTCCATACCACAGCACGTCATGCCCAGGATGTAACTTAGAGTGGCCCGGAAGGGTTGGGACTGGAGGGACTGCAGGGTTGGAGAAGGTATCGGTCGGTGCTCGGCTGGGGGGAGTGGGGCGAGTTATTGGTCGGCTGGTGTTAAGGTGTTGTATTCTTTCCTCTTGTTATTTCCTTTAGCATTATTATCATTGGTGGTAGCAGTAGTGATTTGTGTTATACCTTAGTTACTAAACTGTTCTTATCTCAACCCGTGGGAGTTGCATTCTTTTCGATTCTCCTCTCCGTCCCTCCAGGAGCAGGGGGAGGGCAAGAAGGGGGGGGGAGTGAGTGAACGAGGTTTGTGGTTGGGTTCAAACCACGACAAACTGTGACACACACACTGTTGTCACTCCTCATTGTAGCTCTTAAAAGTGCATTTGAATCCAGCGTTTCTGGTCTCCACTCTCGTTTCAAGAGCAGCAGAGGAAGGTGAGCACGAGCGCTTGGAATCCGCTCCCAGTTCCGAAGGGCAGGGAGGGAAAGTCCTTGCAGATCATCTTCAGCGCACAGTGAGCTTTGCAACTCTGAAACACACATTGCTGTCACTCCTCACTTCATCTCCTAATAATCCGTTTGAATCCATGGTCTCTCCCGCCCTCTCTCGTTTGAACAGCAGCAGTGACAGGTGAACACGATCTCTTGGCCTCTGCTCCCACAGCCGAAGAGCCCGGAGTGAAAGCTCCGGCAGGGCATCTTCAGCACGCAGTCAGCTTTGCAACTGTGACACATATATTGCTCTCGCTCCGCACTTTCCTACCTCAAAGTCCAATTGAATCCAAAATCTCTGTGCCCTTTCTCTGCTGGGCAGAAGCAGAGAGAGTAGAGCAGGAACTTTTAGCCAATGCTAAAAGAGCAGAAGAGACAGTCCAGAAAGTTCCCACTGATCATCTTCAGCGCACAGCGAGCTTTGCAACTCTGCAACACACATTGCTGTCACTCCTCCCTTTTTGCCTGAAAGACCAGCTGAATCCACCATCTCTGTGCCCGCTCTCTGCTGAGCAGCAACAGAGAGAGTAGAGCAGGAATTTTTAGACCTGCCTAAAACAGCAGAAGAGCCTTGAAAATATCTCCTGCTTGATCATGTTTTGCACACAGTGAGCTTTAAACTGTGACACAAACATTGCTGTCACTCCTCACTTTATCTCCTAAAAGTGCATTTCAAGCCAACGTTTCTGGTGCGCTCTCTCGCTTCGAGAGCAGTTGTGACAGGGGAGGACGAGCGCTTGGATTCTAATTTCACAGCCGAAGGGCCAGCATGGAAACTACTGCTGGGCATCTTCAGCACACATTGAGATTCACAACTCTGAAACACATATTGCTGTCACCTCTCACTTTCCTACCTGAAAGTCCAATTGAATAATACATCTCCTGTGCTTGCTCTTTGTGAGCAGTAGCAGAATATAGCACTTACGTTTGGACTCTGCTGAAACAGCAGAAGAGACAGTCCAGAAAGTTCCCACTGATCATCTTCAGCACACAGTGAGCTTTGCAACTCTGCAACACACATTGCTGTCTCTTCTTTTCCTGCCTGAAAGACCAATTGATTCCAACACCTCTGTGCCCGCTCTCTGCTGAGCAGCAACAGAGAGAGTAGAGCAGGAATGTTTAGACCTGCCTAAAACAGCAGAAGAGCCTTGAAAAAAATCTCCTGCTTGATCATGTTTTGCACACAGTGAGCTTTAAACTGTGACACAAACATTGCTGTCACTCCTCACTTTATCTCCTAAAAGTGCATTTGAATCCAAAGTTTCTGGTGCGCTCTCACGTTTCGAGAGGAGTTGTGACAGGGGAGGAGCAGCGCTTGGACTCTAATCCCACAGACGAAGGGCCAGCAGGGAAACTCCTGCAGGGCATCTTCAGCACACAGTGAGCTTTGCAATTCTGCAACACACATTGCTGTAACTCCTTTTCCTGCCTGGAAGACCAATTGATTCCAACATCTCTGTGCCCACTCTCTGCTGAGCAGCAACAGAGAGAAGGAATGTTTAGATTGGGCTAAAACAGCAGAAGAGCCTTGCAAAAAAGCTCCTCCTGATCATGTTTAGCACACAGTGAGCTTTAAACTGTGACACAAACATTGCTGTCACTCTTCACTCTTTCTCCTAAAAGACCATTTCAATCCAAGAACTCCGTTGCCAGCACTCTGCTGAGCAGCAGAGTGAGCAGGAATGTCTGCAATCTGTAAGGCAGTGGAAGAGACAGGCCTGAAGGCTGCTCTTGTGCTTCTTCAACACACTGAGCTTTACAACTGTGACACACACACTGTTGTCACTCCTCATTGTAGCTCCTAAAAGTGCATTTGAATCCAGCGTTTCTGGTCTCCACTCTCGTTTCAAGAGCAGCAGAGGAAGGTGAGCACGAGCGCTTGGAATCTGCTCCCAGTTCCGAAGGGCAGGGAGGGAAAGTCCTTGCAGATCATCTTCAGCGCACAGTGAGCTTTGCAACTCTGAAACACACATTGCTGTCACTCCTCACTTCATCTCCTAATAATCCGTTTGAATCCATGGTCTCTCCCGCCCTCTCTCGTTTGAACAGCAGCAGTGACAGGTGAACACGATCTCTTGGCCTCTGCTCCCACAGCCGAAGAGCCCGGAGTGAAAGCTCCGGCAGGGCATCTTCAGCACGCAGTCAGCTTTGCAACTGTGACACATATATTGCTCTCGCTCCGCACTTTCCTACCTCAAAGTCCAATTGAATCCAAAATCTCTGTGCCCTTTCTCTGCTGGGCAGAAGCAGAGAGAGTAGAGCAGGAACCTTTAGCCAATGCTAAAAGAGCAGAAGAGACAGTCCAGAAAGTTCCCACTGATCATCTTCAGCGCACAGCGAGCTTTGCAACTCTGCAACACACATTGCTGTCACTCCTCCCTTTTTGCCTGAAAGACCAGCTGAATCCACCATCTCTGTGCCCGCTCTCTGCTGAGCAGCAACAGAGAGAGTAGAGCAGGAATTTTTAGACCTGCCTAAAACAGCAGAAGAGCCTTGAAAAAAATCTCCTGCTTGATCATGTTTTGCACACAGTGAGCTTTAAACTGTGACACAAACATTGCTGTCACTCCTCACTTTATCTCCTAAAAGTGCATTTGAATCCAAAGTTTCTGGTGCGCTCTCTCGTTTCGAGAGGAGTTGTGACAGGGGAGGAGCAGCGCTTGGACTCTAATCCCACAGACGAAGGGCCAGCAGGGAAACTCCTGCAGGGCATCTTCAGCGCACAGTGAGCTTTACAATTCTGAAACACACATTGCTGTCACTCCTCCTTTTCTTGCCTGAAAGACCAATTGATTCCAACATCTCTGTGCCCACTCTCTGCTGAGCAGCAACAGAGAGAGTAGAGCAGGAATGTTTAGACTGGGCTAAAACAGCAGAAGAGCCTTGCAAAAAAGCTCCTCCTGATCATGTTTAGCACACAGTGAGCTTTAAACTGTGACACAAACATTGGTGTCACTCTTCACTCTTTCTCCTAAAAGACCATTTCAATCCCAGAACTCCGTTGCCAGCACTCTGCTGAGCAGCAGAGTGAGCAGGGATGTCTGCAATCTGTAAGGCAGTGGAAGAGACAGGCCTGAAGGCTGCTCTTGTGCTTCTTCAACACACTGAGCTTTACAACTTTGACACACACACTGTTGTCACTCCTCATTGTAGCTCCTAAAAGTGCATTTGAATCCAGCGTTTCTGGTCTCCACTCTCGTTTCCAGTGCAGCAGAGGCAGGTGAGCACGAGCGCTTGGAATCCGCTCCCAGTTCCGAAGGGCAGGGAGGGAAAGTCCTTGCAGATCATCTTCAGCGCACAGTGAGCTTTGCAACTCTGAAACACACATTGCTGTCACTCCTCACTTTATCTCCTAAAAGTGCATTTCAAGCCAACGTTTCTGGTGCGCTCTCTCGCTTCGAGAGCAGTTGTGACAGGGGAGGACGAGCGCTTGGATTCTAATTTCACAGCCGAAGGGCCAGCATGGAAACTACTGCTGGGCATCTTCAGCATTGAGATTCACAACTCTGAAACACATATTGCTGTCACCTCTCACTTTCCTACCTGAAAGTCCAATTGAATAATACATCTCCTGTGCTTGCTCTTTGTGAGCAGTAGCAGAATATAGCACTTACGTTTGGACTCTGCTGAAACAGCAGAAGAGACAGTCCAGAAAGTTCCCACTGATCATCTTCAGCACACAGTGAGCTTTGCAACTCTGCAACACACATTGCTGTCTCTTCTTTTCCTGCCTGAAAGACCAATTGATTCCAACACCTCTGTGCCCGCTCTCTGCTGAGCAGCAACAGAGAGAGTAGAGCAGGAATGTTTAGCCTGGGCTAAAACAGCAGAAGAGCCTTGCAAAAAATCTCCTGCTTGATCATGTTTTGCACACAGTGAGCTTTAAACTGTGACACAAATATTGCTGTCACTCCTCACTTTATCTCCTAAAAGTGCATTTGAATCTAAAGTTTCTGGTGCGCTCTCACGTTTCGAGAGGAGTTGTGACAGGGGAGGAGCAGCGCTTGGACTCTAATCCCACAGACGAAGGGCCAGCAGGGAAACTCCTGCAGGGCATCTTCAGCACACAGTGAGCTTTGCAATTCTGCAACACACATTGCTGTAACTCCTTTTCCTGCCTGGAAGACCAATTGATTCCAACATCTCTGTGCCCACTCTCTGCTGAGCAGCAACAGAGAGAAGGAATGTTTAGATTGGGCTAAAACAGCAGAAGAGCCTTGCAAAAAAGCTCCTCCTGATCATGTTTAGCACACAGTGAGCTTTAAACTGTGACACAAACATTGCTGTCACTCTTCACTCTTTCTCCTAAAAGACCATTTCAATCCAAGAACTCCGTTGCCAGCACTCTGCTGAGCAGCAGAGTGAGCAGGAATGTCTGCAATCTGTAAGGCAGTGGAAGAGACAGGCCTGAAGGCTGCTCTTGTGCTTCTTCAACACACTGAGCTTTACAACTGTGTCCTGGGTTGAGCAGCAGCAGTCATTTTTCTCCTTCTTAGGAGCTAGTACAGTGCTGTGTTTTGATCTTTTGGCCTTGGAACAGTGGTGATAATGCCGATGTTTTCAGTTGCTGCTCGAATGTTTGGTCTGGCCAAGGACTTTCTGAGCCTCATGCTCTGCCAGGGAGGAGGGGAGGCCGGGAGGAAGTAGAGACAGGACACCTGACCCAAACTAGCCAAAGAGGTATTCCATACCACAGCACGTCATGCCCAGGATGTAACTTAGAGTGGCCCGGAAGGGTTGGGACTGGAGGGACTGCAGGGTTGGAGAAGGTATCGGTCGGTGCTCGGCTGGGGGGAGTGGGGCGAGTTATTGGTCGGCTGGTGTTAAGGTGTTGTATTCTTTCCTCTTGTTATTTCCTTTAGCATTATTATCATTGGTGGTAGCAGTAGTGATTTGTGTTATACCTTAGTTACTAAACTGTTCTTATCTCAACCCGTGGGAGTTGCATTCTTTTCGATTCTCCTCTCCGTCCCTCCAGGAGCAGGGGGAGGGCAAGAAGGGGGGGGGAGTGAGTGAACGAGGTTTGTGGTTGGGTTCAAACCACGACAGTTCTTTTTGGCGCCCAACGTGGTGCACGAAGGGTTGAGATAACGACGGAGATGATCAGATTAATAGTCGTCACAGTGCTGATTTATTGGCTCTCAAAGGTGTTTCTCTTGCTCTCAGCGCTTCAGAATGTAGTACATTACATAGAGCCGGTATTCCCTGTGTTAGTGTTTATCAAGTGTGGGGCTTGGGCTAAGGTTCTTGTTTCACTGTACTTTATGGCAATGGCTTGTAATACGGTTGGGCTCCAGCAGCAGGGAGAGATGGACGTGGCCGTGGACTTGTACCGGGCCGTCCCGCTGCTCTTCACCGCCCTGGCCCTTGTCCTCGCCTCTGTCTTTGTGAAGCTGCGGGGAGCCGAGGGGGAGCGGCCCCGGGAGCCGGCGGCGGCCGAAGCGGCCCGGGAGAGCGGCCCCGGGGACCAGGCGGCGGCGGGAGCGGGGCCGGAGGCCGGGAAGGAGGCGGCTGCTGAGCAGCGGGAGGGGGCGGCCGAGGAGCCGAGCCCCGCGGAGGAGCCGAGCCCCGCGGCCGAGCCCAGTCCCGCGGCGGCCGAGAGCGTCCCCCGGCAGCCGCCCGCCGAGCCCCAGGAGGATGCAGGGGCCCAGGCAGCATTTCCCAGCAAAGCAGAGGAGGAAGAGCTGCACCCAGGAAAAGAGGAGCTGGTGGTGGGAGAGCCGGCAAGCACAGCAGCTGCACCAGCCCCAGGGACAAGCACAGCAGCAGCATTGGAGAGTTCTGAAGGGTTTGAATGGCCTGTGGGTACCCTTGGGACCTGCCTGCTGATTGTGATGGGGATCAGCATGTTGGCACATACACAGAGCGTGTTCAACCCACGGCCATTTTGTCTGATCTCAGAAGTTAAGCAGAGTCAGGTTTGCTTCTTGTCTGGGGTTAGACAACAATATGGGAGGAACAAGAGATATTCCCCAAGGCTGGACAGCCATGAGTGGCAGAGTGTGTGGGACAGTATGAGCGAGTACCTGGTCCACTGGGCCCCTCCAGTGCTTTGGAAGCATTGGAGATGGAAGGCAGCTCTATGGAGTCCCCAGCAACAAGCTGCAGAAACTGCTGAAGGGGACAGTGAATTATTTCGAGCCTGGTGGGCCATGACACTTCAGGCCATCAGGGCAGAGATGCAACATAGAGATGGACTCATGATCGAGGGGTGGACTTAGCAATGGACACTATTGCCCAGGTTATTCATGAGTGTGAACACTGCACACAGCCTCTCCTGCTCTGAGAGACTGTAACAAGAGATGAAACCTGACATCATGGACCAGATGGACTCAGCAGCTTTATAGGTCCATGCACTAAGAAATGATCTTTTTCTCTGTGTATATGTAGATGTATATATATATGTAAGCGTGATGGCATATTGAAGATGTGGGATCTGAGCATGACGTGAATGGTATGGAATAAGGGGTGGATAATGTCCTGGGTTGAGCAGCAGCAGTCATTTTTCTCCTTCTTAGGAGCTAGTACAGTGCTGTGTTTTGATCTTTTGGCCTTGGAACAGTGGTGATAATGCCGATGTTTTCAGTTGCTGCTCGAATGTTTGGTCTGGCCAAGGACTTTCTGAGCCTCATGCTCTGCCAGGGAGGAGGGGAGGCCGGGAGGAAGTAGAGACAGGACACCTGACCCAAACTAGCCAAAGAGGTATTCCATACCACAGCACGTCATGCCCAGGATGTAACTTAGAGTGGCCCGGAAGGGTTGGGACTGGAGGGACTGCAGGGTTGGAGAAGGTATCGGTCGGTGCTCGGCTGGGGGGAGTGGGGCGAGTTATTGGTCGGCTGGTGTTAAGGTGTTGTATTCTTTCCTCTTGTTATTTCCTTTAGCATTATTATCATTGGTGGTAGCAGTAGTGATTTGTGTTATACCTTAGTTACTAAACTGTTCTTATCTCAACCCGTGGGAGTTGCATTCTTTTCGATTCTCCTCTCCGTCCCTCCAGGAGCAGGGGGAGGGCAAGAAGGGGGGGGGAGTGAGTGAACGAGGTTTGTGGTTGGGTTCAAACCACGACAAACTGTGACACACACACTGTTGTCACTCCTCATTGTAGCTCTTAAAAGTGCATTTGAATCCAGCGTTTCTGGTCTCCACTCTCGTTTCAAGAGCAGCAGAGGAAGGTGAGCACGAGCGCTTGGAATCCGCTCCCAGTTCCGAAGGGCAGGGAGGGAAAGTCCTTGCAGATCATCTTCAGCGCACAGTGAGCTTTGCAACTCTGAAACACACATTGCTGTCACTCCTCACTTCATCTCCTAATAATCCGTTTGAATCCATGGTCTCTCCCGCCCTCTCTCGTTTGAACAGCAGCAGTGACAGGTGAACACGATCTCTTGGCCTCTGCTCCCACAGCCGAAGAGCCCGGAGTGAAAGCTCCGGCAGGGCATCTTCAGCACGCAGTCAGCTTTGCAACTGTGACACATATATTGCTCTCGCTCCGCACTTTCCTACCTCAAAGTCCAATTGAATCCAAAATCTCTGTGCCCTTTCTCTGCTGGGCAGAAGCAGAGAGAGTAGAGCAGGAACTTTTAGCCAATGCTAAAAGAGCAGAAGAGACAGTCCAGAAAGTTCCCACTGATCATCTTCAGCGCACAGCGAGCTTTGCAACTCTGCAACACACATTGCTGTCACTCCTCCCTTTTTGCCTGAAAGACCAGCTGAATCCACCATCTCTGTGCCCGCTCTCTGCTGAGCAGCAACAGAGAGAGTAGAGCAGGAATTTTTAGACCTGCCTAAAACAGCAGAAGAGCCTTGAAAATATCTCCTGCTTGATCATGTTTTGCACACAGTGAGCTTTAAACTGTGACACAAACATTGCTGTCACTCCTCACTTTATCTCCTAAAAGTGCATTTCAAGCCAACGTTTCTGGTGCGCTCTCTCGCTTCGAGAGCAGTTGTGACAGGGGAGGACGAGCGCTTGGATTCTAATTTCACAGCCGAAGGGCCAGCATGGAAACTACTGCTGGGCATCTTCAGCACACATTGAGATTCACAACTCTGAAACACATATTGCTGTCACCTCTCACTTTCCTACCTGAAAGTCCAATTGAATAATACATCTCCTGTGCTTGCTCTTTGTGAGCAGTAGCAGAATATAGCACTTACGCTTGGACTCTGCTGAAACAGCAGAAGAGACAGTCCAGAAAGTTCCCACTGATCATCTTCAGCACACAGTGAGCTTTGCAACTCTGCAACACACATTGCTGTCTCTTCTTTTCCTGCCTGAAAGACCAATTGATTCCAACACCTCTGTGCCCGCTCTCTGCTGAGCAGCAACAGAGAGAGTAGAGCAGGAATGTTTAGCCTGGGCTAAAACAGCAGAAGAGCCTTGCAAAAAATCTCCTGCTTGATCATGTTTTGCACACAGTGAGCTTTAAACTGTGACACAAACATTGCTGTCACTCCTCACTTTATCTCCTAAAAGTGCATTTGAATCCAAAGTTTCTGGTGCGCTCTCACGTTTCGAGAGGAGTTGTGACAGGGGAGGAGCAGCGCTTGGACTCTAATCCCACAGACGAAGGGCCAGCAGGGAAACTCCTGCAGGGCATCTTCAGCACACAGTGAGCTTTGCAATTCTGCAACACACATTGCTGTAACTCCTTTTCCTGCCTGGAAGACCAATTGATTCCAACATCTCTGTGCCCACTCTCTGCTGAGCAGCAACAGAGAGAAGGAATGTTTAGATTGGGCTAAAACAGCAGAAGAGCCTTGCAAAAAAGCTCCTCCTGATCATGTTTAGCACACAGTGAGCTTTAAACTGTGACACAAACATTGCTGTCACTCTTCACTCTTTCTCCTAAAAGACCATTTCAATCCAAGAACTCCGTTGCCAGCACTCTGCTGAGCAGCAGAGTGAGCAGGAATGTCTGCAATCTGTAAGGCAGTGGAAGAGACAGGCCTGAAGGCTGCTCTTGTGCTTCTTCAACACACTGAGCTTTACAACTGTGACACACACACTGTTGTCACTCCTCATTGTAGCTCCTAAAAGTGCATTTGAATCCAGCGTTTCTGGTCTCCACTCTCGTTTCAAGAGCAGCAGAGGAAGGTGAGCACGAGCGCTTGGAATCCGCTCCCAGTTCCGAAGGGCAGGGAGGGAAAGTCCTTGCAGATCATCTTCAGCGCACAGTGAGCTTTGCAACTCTGAAACACACATTGCTGTCACTCCTCACTTCATCTCCTAATAATCCGTTTGAATCCATGGTCTCTCCCGCCCTCTCTCGTTTGAACAGCAGCAGTGACAGGTGAACACGATCTCTTGGCCTCTGCTCCCACAGCCGAAGAGTCCGGAGTGAAAGCTCCGGCAGGGCATCTTCAGCACGCAGTCAGCTTTGCAACTGTGACACATATATTGCTCTCGCTCCGCACTTTCCTACCTCAAAGTCCAATTGAATCCAAAATCTCTGTGCCCTTTCTCTGCTGGGCAGAAGCAGAGAGAGTAGAGCAGGAACCTTTAGCCAATGCTAAAAGAGCAGAAGAGACAGTCCAGAAAGTTCCCACTGATCATCTTCAGCGCACAGCGAGCTTTGCAACTCTGCAACACACATTGCTGTCACTCCTCCCTTTTTGCCTGAAAGACCAGCTGAATCCACCATCTCTGTGCCCGCTCTCTGCTGAGCAGCAACAGAGAGAGTAGAGCAGGAATTTTTAGACCTGCCTAAAACAGCAGAAGAGCCTTGAAAAAAATCTCCTGCTTGATCATGTTTTGCACACAGTGAGCTTTAAACTGTGACACAAACATTGCTGTCACTCCTCACTTTATCTCCTAAAAGTGCATTGCAAGCCAACGTTTCTGGTGCGCTCTCTCGTTTCGAGAGGAGTTGTGACAGGGGAGGACGAGCGCTTGGATTCTAATTTCACAGCCGAAGGGCCAGCATGGAAACTACTGCTGGGCATCTTCAGCACACATTGAGATTCACAACTCTGAAACACATATTGCTGTCACCTCTCACTTTCCTACCTGAAAGTCCAATTGAATAATACATCTCCTGTGCTTGCTCTTTGTGAGCAGTAGCAGAATATAGCACTTACGTTTGGACTCTGCTGAAACAGCAGAAGAGACAGTCCAGAAAGTTCCCACTGATCATCTTCAGCACACAGTGAGCTTTGCAACTCTGCAACACACATTGCTGTCTCTTCTTTTCCTGCCTGAAAGACCAATTGATTCCAACACCTCTGTGCCCGCTCTCTGCTGAGCAGCAACAGAGAGAGTAGAGCAGGAATGTTTAGCCTGGGCTAAAACAGCAGAAGAGCCTTGCAAAAAATCTCCTGCTTGATCATGTTTTGCACACAGTGAGCTTTAAACTGTGACACAAACATTGCTGTCACTCCTCACTTTATCTCCTAAAAGTGCATTTGAATCCAAAGTTTCTGGTGCGCTCTCACGTTTCGCGAGGAGTTGTGACAGGGGAGGAGCAGCGCTTGGACTCTAATCCCACAGACGAAGGGCCAGCAGGGAAACTCCTGCAGGGCATCTTCAGCACACAGTGAGCTTTGCAATTCTGCAACACACATTGCTGTAACTCCTTTTCCTGCCTGGAAGACCAATTGATTCCAACACCTCTGTGCCCACTCTCTGCTGAGCAGCAACAGAGAGAGTAGAGCAGGAATGTTTAGACTGGGCTAAAACAGCAGAAGAGCCTTGCAAAAAAGCTCCTCCTGATCATGTTTAGCACACAGTGAGCTTTAAACTGTGACACAAACATTGCTGTCACTCTTCACTCTTTCTCCTAAAAGACCATTTCAATCCAAGAACTCCGTTGCCAGCACTCTGCTGAGCAGCAGAGTGAGCAGGAATGTCTGCAATCTGTAAGGCAGTGGAAGAGACAGGCCTGAAGGCTGCTCTTGTGCTTCTTCAACACACTGAGCTTTACAACTTTGACACACACACTGTTGTCACTCCTCATTGTAGCTCCTAAAAGTGCATTTGAATCCAGCGTTTCTGGTCTCCACTCTCGTTTCAAGAGCAGCAGAGGAAGGTGAGCACGAGCGCTTGGAATCCGCTCCCAGTTCCGAAGGGCAGGGAGGGAAAGTCCTTGCAGATCATCTTCAGCGCACAGTGAGCTTTGCAACTCTGAAACACACATTGCTGTCACTCCTCACTTCATCTCCTAATAATCCGTTTGAATCCATGGTCTCTCCCGCCCTCTCTCGTTTGAACAGCAGCAGTGACAGGTGAACACGATCTCTTGGCCTCTGCTCCCACAGCCGAAGAGCCCGGAGTGAAAGCTCCGGCAGGGCATCTTCAGCACGCAGTCAGCTTTGCAACTGTGACACATATATTGCTCTCGCTCCGCACTTTCCTACCTCAAAGTCCAATTGAATCCAAAATCTCTGTGCCCTTTCTCTGCTGGGCAGAAGCAGAGAGAGTAGAGCAGGAACCTTTAGCCAATGCTAAAAGAGCAGAAGAGACAGTCCAGAAAGTTCCCACTGATCATCTTCAGCGCACAGCGAGCTTTGCAACTCTGCAACACACATTGCTGTCACTCCTCCCTTTTTGCCTGAAAGACCAGCTGAATCCACCATCTCTGTGCCCGCTCTCTGCTGAGCAGCAACAGAGAGAGTAGAGCAGGAATTTTTAGACCTGCCTAAAACAGCAGAAGAGCCTTGAAAAAAATCTCCTGCTTGATCATGTTTTGCACACAGTGAGCTTTAAACTGTGACACAAACATTGCTGTCACTCCTCACTTTATCTCCTAAAAGTGCATTTCAAGCCAACGTTTCTGGTGCGCTCTCTCGCTTCGAGAGCAGTTGTGACAGGGGAGGACGAGCGCTTGGATTCTAATTTCACAGCCGAAGGGCCAGCATGGAAACTACTGCTGGGCATCTTCAGCACACATTGAGATTCACAACTCTGAAACACATATTGCTGTCACCTCTCACTTTCCTACCTGAAAGTCCAATTGAATAATACATCTCCTGTGCTTGCTCTTTGTGAGCAGTAGCAGAATATAGCACTTACGTTTGGACTCTGCTGAAACAGCAGAAGAGACAGTCCAGAAAGTTCCCACTGATCATCTTCAGCACACAGTGAGCTTTGCAACTCTGCAACACACATTGCTGTCTCTTCTTTTCCTGCCTGAAAGACCAATTGATTCCAACACCTCTGTGCCCGCTCTCTGCTGAGCAGCAACAGAGAGAGTAGAGCAGGAATGTTTAGCCTGGGCTAAAACAGCAGAAGAGCCTTGCAAAAAATCTCCTGCTTGATCATGTTTTGCACACAGTGAGCTTTAAACTGTGACACAAACATTGATGTCACTCCTCACTTTATCTCCTAAAAGTGCATTTGAATCCAAAGTTTCTGGTGCGCTCTCACGTTTCGAGAGGAGTTGTGACAGGGGAGGAGCAGCGCTTGGACTCTAATCCCACAGACGAAGGGCCAGCAGGGAAACTCCTGCAGGGCATCTTCAGCACACAGTGAGCTTTGCAATTCTGCAACACACATTGCTGTAACTCCTTTTCCTGCCTGGAAGACCAATTGATTCCAACATCTCTGTGCCCACTCTCTGCTGAGCAGCAACAGAGAGAAGGAATGTTTAGATTGGGCTAAAACAGCAGAAGAGCCTTGCAAAAAAGCTCCTCCTGATCATGTTTAGCACACAGTGAGCTTTAAACTGTGACACAAACATTGCTGTCACTCTTCACTCTTTCTCCTAAAAGACCATTTCAATCCAAGAACTCCGTTGCCAGCACTCTGCTGAGCAGCAGAGTGAGCAGGAATGTCTGCAATCTGTAAGGCAGTGGAAGAGACAGGCCTGAAGGCTGCTCTTGTGCTTCTTCAACACACTGAGCTTTACAACTGTGACACACACACTGTTGTCACTCCTCATTGTAGCTCCTAAAAGTGCATTTGAATCCAGCGTTTCTGGTCTCCACTCTCGTTTCAAGAGCAGCAGAGGAAGGTGAGCACGAGCGCTTGGAATCCGCTCCCAGTTCCGAAGGGCAGGGAGGGAAAGTCCTTGCAGATCATCTTCAGCGCACAGTGAGCTTTGCAACTCTGAAACACACATTGCTGTCACTCCTCACTTCATCTCCTAATAATCTGTTTGAATCCATGGTCTCTCCCGCCCTCTCTCGTTTGAACAGCAGCAGTGACAGGTGAACACGATCTCTTGGCCTCTGCTCCCACAGCCGAAGAGCCCGGAGTGAAAGCTCCGGCAGGGCATCTTCAGCACGCAGTCAGCTTTGCAACTGTGACACATATATTGCTCTCGCTCCGCACTTTCCTACCTCAAAGTCCAATTGAATACAAAATCTCTGTGCCCTTTCTCTGCTGGGCAGAAGCTGAGAGAGTAGAGCAGGAACTTTTAGCCAATGCTAAAAGAGCAGAAGAGACAGTCCAGAAAGTTCCCACTGATCATCTTCAGCGCACAGCGAGCTTTGCAACTCTGCAACACACATTGCTGTCACTCCTCCCTTTTTGCCTGAAAGACCAGCTGAATCCACCATCTCTGTGCCCGCTCTCTGCTGAGCAGCAACAGAGAGAGTAGAGCAGGAATTTTTAGACCTGCCTAAAACAGCAGAAGAGCCTTGAAAAAAATCTCCTGCTTGATCATGTTTTGCACACAGTGAGCTTTAAACTGTGACACAAACATTGCTGTCACTCCTCACTTTATCTCCTAAAAGTGCATTTCAAGCCAACGTTTCTGGTGCGCTCTCTCGCTTCGAGAGCAGTTGTGACAGGGGAGGACGAGCGCTTGGATTCTAATTTCACAGCCGAAGGGCCAGCATGGAAACTACTGCTGGGCATCTTCAGCACACATTGAGATTCACAACTCTGAAACACATATTGCTGTCACCTCTCACTTTCCTACCTGAAAGTCCAATTGAATAATACATCTCCTGTGCTTGCTCTTTGTGAGCAGTAGCAGAATATAGCACTTACGTTTGGACTCTGCTGAAACAGCAGAAGAGACAGTCCAGAAAGATCCCACTGATCATCTTCAGCACACAGTGAGCTTTGCAACTCTGCAACACACATTGCTGTCTCTTCTTTTCCTGCCTGAAAGACCAGCTGAATCCACCATCTCTGTGCCCGCTCTCTGCTGAGCAGCAACAGAGAGAGTAGAGCAGGAATGTTTAGCCTGGGCTAAAACAGCAGAAGAGCCTTGCAAAAAATCTCCTGCTTGATCATGTTTTGCACACAGTGAGCTTTAAACTGTGACACAAACATTGCTGTCACTCCTCACTTTATCTCCTAAAAGTGCATTTGAATCCAAAGTTTCTGGTGCGCTCTCACGTTTCGAGAGGAGTTGTGACAGGGGAGGAGCAGCGCTTGGACTCTAATCCCACAGACGAAGGGCCAGCAGGGAAACTCCTGCAGGGCATCTTCAGCACACAGTGAGCTTTGCAATTCTGCAACACACATTGCTGTAACTCCTTTTCCTGACTGGAAGACCAATTGATTCCAACATCTCTGTGCCCACTCTCTGCTGAGCAGCAACAGAGAGAAGGAATGTTTAGATTGGGCTAAAACAGCAGAAGAGCCTTGCAAAAAAGCTCCTCCTGATCATGTTTAGCACACAGTGAGCTTTAAACTGTGACACAAACATTGCTGTCACTCTTCACTCTTTCTCCTAAAAGACCATTTCAATCCAAGAACTCCGTTGCCAGCACTCTGCTGAGCAGCAGAGTGAGCAGGAATGTCTGCAATCTGTAAGGCAGTGGAAGAGACAGGCCTGAAGGCTGCTCTTGTGCTTCTTCAACACACTGAGCTTTACAACTGTGACACACACACTGTTGTCACTCCTCATTGTAGCTCCTAAAAGTGCATTTGAATCCAGCGTTTCTGGTCTCCACTCTCGTTTCAAGAGCAGCAGAGGAAGGTGAGCACGAGCGCTTGGAATCCGCTCCCAGTTCCGAAGGGCAGGGAGGGAAAGTCCTTGCAGATCATCTTCAGCGCACAGTGAGCTTTGCAACTCTGAAACACACATTGCTGTCACTCCTCACTTCATCTCCTAATAATCCGTTTGAATCCATGGTCTCTCCCGCCCTCTCTCGTTTGAACAGCAGCAGTGACAGGTGAACACGATCTCTTGGCCTCTGCTCCCACAGCCGAAGAGCCCGGAGTGAAAGCTCCGGCAGGGCATCTTCAGCACGCAGTCAGCTTTGCAACTGTGACACATATATTGCTCTCGCTCCGCACTTTCCTACCTCAAAGTCCAATTGAATACAAAATCTCTGTGCCCTTTCTCTGCTGGGCAGAAGCTGAGAGAGTAGAGCAGGAACTTTTAGCCAATGCTAAAAGAGCAGAAGAGACAGTCCAGAAAGTTCCCACTGATCATCTTCAGCGCACAGCGAGCTTTGCAACTCTGCAACACACATTGCTGTCACTCCTCCCTTTTTGCCTGAAAGACCAGCTGAATCCACCATCTCTGTGCCCGCTCTCTGCTGAGCAGCAACACAGAGAGTAGAGCAGGAATTTTTAGACCTGCCTAAAACAGCAGAAGAGCCTTGAAAAAAATCTCCTGCTTGATCATGTTTTGCACACAGTGAGCTTTAAACTGTGACACAAACATTGCTGTCACTCCTCACTTTATCTCCTAAAAGTGCATTGCAAGCCAACGTTTCTGGTGCGCTCTCTCGCTTCGAGAGCAGTTGTGACAGGGGAGGACGAGCGCTTGGATTCTAATTTCACAGCCGAAGGGCCAGCATGGAAACTACTGCTGGGCATCTTCAGCACACATTGAGATTCACAACTCTGAAACACATATTGCTGTCACCTCTCACTTTCCTACCTGAAAGTCCAATTGAATAATACATCTCCTGTGCTTGCTCTTTGTGAGCAGTAGCAGAATATAGCACTTACGTTTGGACTCTGCTGAAACAGCAGAAGAGACAGTCCAGAAAGTTCCCACTGATCATCTTCAGCACACAGTGAGCTTTGCAACTCTGCAACACACATTGCTGTCTCTTCTTTTCCTGCCTGAAAGACCAATTGATTCCAACACCTCTGTGCCCGCTCTCTGCTGAGCAGCAACAGAGAGAGTAGAGCAGGAATGTTTAGCCTGGGCTAAAACAGCAGAAGAGCCTTGCAAAAAATCTCCTGCTTGATCATGTTTTGCACACAGTGAGCTTTAAACTGTGACACAAACATTGCTGTCACTCCTCACTTTATCTCCTAAAAGTGCATTTGAATCCAAAGTTTCTGGTGCGCTCTCACGTTTCGCGAGGAGTTGTGACAGGGGAGGAGCAGCGCTTGGACTCTAATCCCACAGACGAAGGGCCAGCAGGGAAACTCCTGCAGGGCATCTTCAGCACACAGTGAGCTTTGCAATTCTGCAACACACATTGCTGTAACTCCTTTTCCTGCCTGGAAGACCAATTGATTCCAACATCTCTGTGCCCACTCTCTGCTGAGCAGCAACAGAGAGAAGGAATGTTTAGATTGGGCTAAAACAGCAGAAGAGCCTTGCAAAAAAGCTCCTCCTGATCATGTTTAGCACACAGTGAGCTTTAAACTGTGACACAAACATTGCTGTCACTCTTCACTCTTTCTCCTAAAAGACCATTTCAATCCAAGAACTCCGTTGCCAGCACTCTGCTGAGCAGCAGAGTGAGCAGGAATGTCTGCAATCTGTAAGGCAGTGGAAGAGACAGGCCTGAAGGCTGCTCTTGTGCTTCTTCAACACACTGAGCTTTACAACTGTGACACACACACTGTTGTCACTCCTCATTGTAGCTCCTAAAAGTGCATTTGAATCCAGCGTTTCTGGTCTCCACTCTCGTTTCAAGAGCAGCAGAGGAAGGTGAGCACGAGCGCTTGGAATCCGCTCCCAGTTCCGAAGGGCAGGGAGGGAAAGTCCTTGCAGATCATCTTCAGCGCACAGTGAGCTTTGCAACTCTGAAACACACATTGCTGTCACTCCTCACTTCATCTCCTAATAATCCGTTTGAATCCATGGTCTCTCCCGCCCTCTCTCGTTTGAACAGCAGCAGTGACAGGTGAACACGATCTCTTGGCCTCTGCTCCCACAGCCGAAGAGCCCGGAGTGAAAGCTCCGGCAGGGCATCTTCAGCACGCAGTCAGCTTTGCAACTGTGACACATATATTGCTCTCGCTCCGCACTTTCCTACCTCAAAGTCCAATTGAATCCAAAATCTCTGTGCCCTTTCTCTGCTGGGCAGAAGCAGAGAGAGTAGAGCAGGAACCTTTAGCCAATGCTAAAAGAGCAGAAGAGACAGTCCAGAAAGTTCCCACTGATCATCTTCAGCGCACAGCGAGCTTTGCAACTCTGCAACACACATTGCTGTCACTCCTCCCTTTTTGCCTGAAAGACCAGCTGAATCCACCATCTCTGTGCCCGCTCTCTGCTGAGCAGCAACAGAGAGAGTAGAGCAGGAATTTTTAGACCTGCCTAAAACAGCAGAAGAGCCTTGAAAAAAATCTCCTGCTTGATCATGTTTTGCACACAGTGAGCTTTAAACTGTGACACAAACATTGCTGTCACTCCTCACTTTATCTCCTAAAAGTGCATTTCAAGCCAACGTTTCTGGTGCGCTCTCTCGCTTCGAGAGCAGTTGTGACAGGGGAGGACGAGCGCTTGGATTCTAATTTCACAGCCGAAGGGCCAGCATGGAAACTACTGCTGGGCATCTTCAGCACACATTGAGATTCACAACTCTGAAACACATATTGCTGTCACCTCTCACTTTCCTACCTGAAAGTCCAATTGAATAATACATCTCCTGTGCTTGCTCTTTGTGAGCAGTAGCAGAATATAGCACTTACGTTTGGACTCTGCTGAAACAGCAGAAGAGACAGTCCAGAAAGTTCCCACTGATCATCTTCAGCACACAGTGAGCTTTGCAACTCTGCAACACACATTGCTGTCTCTTCTTTTCCTGCCTGAAAGACCAATTGATTCCAACACCTCTGTGCCCGCTCTCTGCTGAGCAGCAACAGAGAGAGTAGAGCAGGAATGTTTAGCCTGGGCTAAAACAGCAGAAGAGCCTTGCAAAAAATCTCCTGCTTGATCATGTTTTGCACACAGTGAGCTTTAAACTGTGACACAAACATTGCTGTCACTCCTCACTTTATCTCCTAAAAGTGCATTTGAATCCAAAGTTTCTGGTGCGCTCTCACGTTTCGCGAGGAGTTGTGACAGGGGAGGAGCAGCGCTTGGACTCTAATCCCACAGACGAAGGGCCAGCAGGGAAACTCCTGCAGGGCATCTTCAGCACACAGTGAGCTTTGCAATTCTGCAACACACATTGCTGTAACTCCTTTTCCTGCCTGGAAGACCAATTGATTCCAACATCTCTGTGCCCACTCTCTGCTGAGCAGCAACAGAGAGAAGGAATGTTTAGATTGGGCTAAAACAGCAGAAGAGCCTTGCAAAAAAGCTCCTCCTGATCATGTTTAGCACACAGTGAGCTTTAAACTGTGACACAAACATTGCTGTCACTCTTCACTCTTTCTCCTAAAAGACCATTTCAATCCAAGAACTCCGTTGCCAGCACTCTGCTGAGCAGCAGAGTGAGCAGGAATGTCTGCAATCTGTAAGGCAGTGGAAGAGACAGGCCTGAAGGCTGCTCTTGTGCTTCTTCAACACACTGAGCTTTACAACTGTGACACACACACTGTTGTCACTCCTCATTGTAGCTCCTAAAAGTGCATTTGAATCCAGCGTTTCTGGTCTCCACTCTCGTTTCAAGAGCAGCAGAGGAAGGTGAGCACGAGCGCTTGGAATCCGCTCCCAGTTCCGAAGGGCAGGGAGGGAAAGTCCTTGCAGATCATCTTCAGCACACAGTGAGCTTTGCAACTCTGAAACACACATTGCTGTCACTCCTCACTTCATCTCCTAATAATCCGTTTGAATCCATGGTCTCTCCCGCCCTCTCTCGTTTGAACAGCAGCAGTGACAGGTGAACACGATCTCTTGGCCTCTGCTCCCACAGCCGAAGAGCCCGGAGTGAAAGCTCCGGCAGGGCATCTTCAGCACGCAGTCAGCTTTGCAACTGTGACACATATATTGCTCTCGCTCCGCACTTTCCTACCTCAAAGTCCAATTGAATCCAAAATCTCTGTGCCCTTTCTCTGCTGGGCAGAAGCAGAGAGAGTAGAGCAGGAACCTTTAGCCAATGCTAAAAGAGCAGAAGAGACAGTCCAGAAAGTTCCCACTGATCATCTTCAGCGCACAGCGAGCTTTGCAACTCTGCAACACACATTGCTGTCACTCCTCCCTTTTTGCCTGAAAGACCAGCTGAATCCACCATCTCTGTGCCCGCTCTCTGCTGAGCAGCAACACAGAGAGTAGAGCAGGAATTTTTAGACCTGCCTAAAACAGCAGAAGAGCCTTGAAAAAAATCTCCTGCTTGATCATGTTTTGCACACAGTGAGCTTTAAACTGTGACACAAACATTGCTGTCACTCCTCACTTTATCTCCTAAAAGTGCATTGCAAGCCAACGTTTCTGGTGCGCTCTCTCGCTTCGAGAGCAGTTGTGACAGGGGAGGACGAGCGCTTGGATTCTAATTTCACAGCCGAAGGGCCAGCATGGAAACTACTGCTGGGCATCTTCAGCACACATTGAGATTCACAACTCTGAAACACATATTGCTGTCACCTCTCACTTTCCTACCTGAAAGTCCAATTGAATAATACATCTCCTGTGCTTGCTCTTTGTGAGCAGTAGCAGAATATAGCACTTACGTTTGGACTCTGCTGAAACAGCAGAAGAGACAGTCCAGAAAGATCCCACTGATCATCTTCAGCACACAGTGAGCTTTGCAACTCTGCAACACACATTGCTGTCTCTTCTTTTCCTGCCTGAAAGACCAGCTGAATCCACCATCTCTGTGCCCGCTCTCTGCTGAGCAGCAACAGAGAGAGTAGAGCAGGAATGTTTAGCCTGGGCTAAAACAGCAGAAGAGCCTTGCAAAAAATCTCCTGCTTGATCATGTTTTGCACACAGTGAGCTTTAAACTGTGACACAAACATTGCTGTCACTCCTCACTTTATCTCCTAAAAGTGCATTTGAATCCAAAGTTTCTGGTGCGCTCTCACGTTTCGAGAGGAGTTGTGACAGGGGAGGAGCAGCGCTTGGACTCTAATCCCACAGACGAAGGGCCAGCAGGGAAACTCCTGCAGGGCATCTTCAGCACACAGTGAGCTTTGCAATTCTGCAACACACATTGCTGTAACTCCTTTTCCTGACTGGAAGACCAATTGATTCCAACATCTCTGTGCCCACTCTCTGCTGAGCAGCAACAGAGAGAAGGAATGTTTAGATTGGGCTAAAACAGCAGAAGAGCCTTGCAAAAAAGCTCCTCCTGATCATGTTTAGCACACAGTGAGCTTTAAACTGTGACACAAACATTGCTGTCACTCTTCACTCTTTCTCCTAAAAGACCATTTTAATCCAAGAACTCCGTTGCCAGCACTCTGCTGAGCAGCAGAGTGAGCAGGAATGTCTGCAATCTGTAAGGCAGTGGAAGAGACAGGCCTGAAGGCTGCTCTTGTGCTTCTTCAACACACTGAGCTTTACAACTGTGACACACACACTGTTGTCACTCCTCATTGTAGCTCCTAAAAGTGCATTTGAATCCAGCGTTTCTGGTCTCCGCTCTCGTTTCAAGAGCAGCAGAGGAAGGTGAGCACGAGCGCTTGGAATCCGCTCCCAGTTCCGAAGGGCAGGGAGGGAAAGTCCTTGCAGATCATCTTCAGCGCACAGTGAGCTTTGCAACTCTGAAACACACATTGCTGTCACTCCTCACTTCATCTCCTAATAATCCGTTTGAATCCATGGTCTCTCCCGCCCTCTCTCGTTTGAACAGCAGCAGTGACAGGTGAACACGATCTCTTGGCCTCTGCTCCCACAGCCGAAGAGCCCGGAGTGAAAGCTCCGGCAGGGCATCTTCAGCACGCAGTCAGCTTTGCAACTGTGACACATATATTGCTCTCGCTCCGCACTTTCCTACCTCAAAGTCCAATTGAATCCAAAATCTCTGTGCCCTTTCTCTGCTGGGCAGAAGCAGAGAGAGTAGAGCAGGAACTTTTAGCCAATGCTAAAAGAGCAGAAGAGACAGTCCAGAAAGTTCCCACTGATCATCTTCAGCGCACAGCGAGCTTTGCAACTCTGCAACACACATTGCTGTCACTCCTCCCTTTTTGCCTGAAAGACCAGCTGAATCCACCATCTCTGTGCCCGCTCTCTGCTGAGCAGCAACACAGAGAGTAGAGCAGGAATTTTTAGACCTGCCTAAAACAGCAGAAGAGCCTTGAAAAAAATCTCCTGCTTGATCATGTTTTGCACACAGTGAGCTTTAAACTGTGACACAAACATTGCTGTCACTCCTCACTTTATCTCCTAAAAGTGCATTGCAAGCCAACGTTTCTGGTGCGCTCTCTCGCTTCGAGAGCAGTTGTGACAGGGGAGGACGAGCGCTTGGATTCTAATTTCACAGCCGAAGGGCCAGCATGGAAACTACTGCTGGGCATCTTCAGCACACATTGAGATTCACAACTCTGAAACACATATTGCTGTCACCTCTCACTTTCCTACCTGAAAGTCCAATTGAATAATACATCTCCTGTGCTTGCTCTTTGTGAGCAGTAGCAGAATATAGCACTTACGTTTGGACTCTGCTGAAACAGCAGAAGAGACAGTCCAGAAAGTTCCCACTGATCATCTTCAGCACACAGTGAGCTTTGCAACTCTGCAACACACATTGCTGTCTCTTCTTTTCCTGCCTGAAAGACCAATTGATTCCAACACCTCTGTGCCCGCTCTCTGCTGAGCAGCAACAGAGAGAGTAGAGCAGGAATGTTTAGCCTGGGCTAAAACAGCAGAAGAGCCTTGCAAAAAATCTCCTGCTTGATCATGTTTTGCACACAGTGAGCTTTAAACTGTGACACAAACATTGCTGTCACTCCTCACTTTATCTCCTAAAAGTGCATTTGAATCCAAAGTTTCTGGTGCGCTCTCACGTTTCGCGAGGAGTTGTGACAGGGGAGGAGCAGCGCTTGGACTCTAATCCCACAGACGAAGGGCCAGCAGGGAAACTCCTGCAGGGCATCTTCAGCACACAGTGAGCTTTGCAATTCTGCAACACACATTGCTGTAACTCCTTTTCCTGCCTGGAAGACCAATTGATTCCAACATCTCTGTGCCCACTCTCTGCTGAGCAGCAACAGAGAGAAGGAATGTTTAGATTGGGCTAAAACAGCAGAAGAGCCTTGCAAAAAAGCTCCTCCTGATCATGTTTAGCACACAGTGAGCTTTAAACTGTGACACAAACATTGCTGTCACTCTTCACTCTTTCTCCTAAAAGACCATTTCAATCCAAGAACTCCGTTGCCAGCACTCTGCTGAGCAGCAGAGTGAGCAGGAATGTCTGCAATCTGTAAGGCAGTGGAAGAGACAGGCCTGAAGGCTGCTCTTGTGCTTCTTCAACACACTGAGCTTTACAACTGTGACACTCACACTGTTGTCACTCCTCATTGTAGCTCCTAAAAGTGCATTTGAATCCAGCGTTTCTGGTCTCCACTCTCGTTTCAAGAGCAGCAGAGGAAGGTGAGCACGAGCGCTTGGAATCCGCTCCCAGTTCCGAAGGGCAGGGAGGGAAAGTCCTTGCAGATCATCTTCAGCGCACAGTGAGCTTTGCAACTCTGAAACACACATTGCTGTCACTCCTCACTTCATCTCCTAATAATCCGTTTGAATCCATGGTCTCTCCCGCCCTCTCTCGTTTGAACAGCAGCAGTGACAGGTGAACACGATCTCTTGGCCTCTGCTCCCACAGCCGAAGAGCCCGGAGTGAAAGCTCCGGCAGGGCATCTTCAGCACGCAGTCAGCTTTGCAACTGTGACACATATATTGCTCTCGCTCCGCACTTTCCTACCTCAAAGTCCAATTGAATACAAAATCTCTGTGCCCTTTCTCTGCTGGGCAGAAGCTGAGAGAGTAGAGCAGGAACTTTTAGCCAATGCTAAAAGAGCAGAAGAGACAGTCCAGAAAGTTCCCACTGATCATCTTCAGCGCACAGCGAGCTTTGCAACTCTGCAACACACATTGCTGTCACTCCTCCCTTTTTGCCTGAAAGACCAGCTGAATCCACCATCTCTGTGCCCGCTCTCTGCTGAGCAGCAACAGAGAGAGTAGAGCAGGAATTTTTAGACCTGCCTAAAACAGCAGAAGAGCCTTGAAAAAAATCTCCTGCTTGATCATGTTTTGCACACAGTGAGCTTTAAACTGTGACACAAACATTGCTGTCACTCCTCACTTTATCTCCTAAAAGTGCATTTCAAGCCAACGTTTCTGGTGCGCTCTCTCGCTTCGAGAGCAGTTGTGACAGGGGAGGACGAGCGCTTGGATTCTAATTTCACAGCCGAAGGGCCAGCATGGAAACTACTGCTGGGCATCTTCAGCACACATTGAGATTCACAACTCTGAAACACATATTGCTGTCACCTCTCACTTTCCTACCTGAAAGTCCAATTGAATAATACATCTCCTGTGCTTGCTCTTTGTGAGCAGTAGCAGAATATAGCACTTACGTTTGGACTCTGCTGAAACAGCAGAAGAGACAGTCCAGAAAGATCCCACTGATCATCTTCAGCACACAGTGAGCTTTGCAACTCTGCAACACACATTGCTGTCTCTTCTTTTCCTGCCTGAAAGACCAGCTGAATCCACCATCTCTGTGCCCGCTCTCTGCTGAGCAGCAACAGAGAGAGTAGAGCAGGAATGTTTAGCCTGGGCTAAAACAGCAGAAGAGCCTTGCAAAAAATCTCCTGCTTGATCATGTTTTGCACACAGTGAGCTTTAAACTGTGACACAAACATTGCTGTCACTCCTCACTTTATCTCCTAAAAGTGCATTTGAATCCAAAGTTTCTGGTGCGCTCTCACGTTTCGCGAGGAGTTGTGACAGGGGAGGAGCAGCGCTTGGACTCTAATCCCACAGACGAAGGGCCAGCAGGGAAACTCCTGCAGGGCATCTTCAGCACACAGTGAGCTTTGCAATTCTGCAACACACATTGCTGTAACTCCTTTTCCTGCCTGGAAGACCAATTGATTCCAACATCTCTGTGCCCACTCTCTGCTGAGCAGCAACAGAGAGAAGGAATGTTTAGATTGGGCTAAAACAGCAGAAGAGCCTTGCAAAAAAGCTCCTCCTGATCATGTTTAGCACACAGTGAGCTTTAAACTGTGACACAAACATTGCTGTCACTCTTCACTCTTTCTCCTAAAAGACCATTTTAATCCAAGAACTCCGTTGCCAGCACTCTGCTGAGCAGCAGAGTGAGCAGGAATGTCTGCAATCTGTAAGGCAGTGAAAGAGACAGGCCTGAAGGCTGCTCTTGTGCTTCTTCAACACACTGAGCTTTACAACTGTGACACATACACTGTTGTCACTCCTCATTGTAGCTCCTAAAAGTGCATTTGAATCCAGCGTTTCTGGTCTCCACTCTCGTTTCAAGAGCAGCAGAGGAAGGTGAGCACGAGCGCTTGGAATCCGCTCCCAGTTCCGAAGGGCAGGGAGGGAAAGTCCTTGCAGATCATCTTCAGCGCACAGTGAGCTTTGCAACTCTGAAACACACATTGCTGTCACTCCTCACTTCATCTCCTAATAATCCGTTTGAATCCATGGTCTCTCCCGCCCTCTCTCGTTTGAACAGCAGCAGTGACAGGTGAACACGATCTCTTGGCCTCTGCTCCCACAGCCGAAGAGCCCGGAGTGAAAGCTCCGGCAGGGCATCTTCAGCACGCAGTCAGCTTTGCAACTGTGACACATATATTGCTCTCGCTCCGCACTTTCCTACCTCAAAGTCCAATTGAATCCAAAATCTCTGTGCCCTTTCTCTGCTGGGCAGAAGCAGAGAGAGTAGAGCAGGAACTTTTAGCCAATGCTAAAAGAGCAGAAGAGACAGTCCAGAAAGTTCCCACTGATCATCTTCAGCGCACAGCGAGCTTTGCAACTCTGCAACACACATTGCTGTCACTCCTCCCTTTTTGCCTGAAAGACCAGCTGAATCCACCATCTCTGTGCCCGCTCTCTGCTGAGCAGCAACACAGAGAGTAGAGCAGGAATTTTTAGACCTGCCTAAAACAGCAGAAGAGCCTTGAAAAAAATCTCCTGCTTGATCATGTTTTGCACACAGTGAGCTTTAAACTGTGACACAAACATTGCTGTCACTCCTCACTTTATCTCCTAAAAGTGCATTGCAAGCCAACGTTTCTGGTGCGCTCTCTCGCTTCGAGAGCAGTTGTGACAGGGGAGGACGAGCGCTTGGATTCTAATTTCACAGCCGAAGGGCCAGCATGGAAACTACTGCTGGGCATCTTCAGCACACATTGAGATTCACAACTCTGAAACACATATTGCTGTCACCTCTCACTTTCCTACCTGAAAGTCCAATTGAATAATACATCTCCTGTGCTTGCTCTTTGTGAGCAGTAGCAGAATATAGCACTTACGTTTGGACTCTGCTGAAACAGCAGAAGAGACAGTCCAGAAAGTTCCCACTGATCATCTTCAGCACACAGTGAGCTTTGCAACTCTGCAACACACATTGCTGTCTCTTCTTTTCCTGCCTGAAAGACCAATTGATTCCAACACCTCTGTGCCCGCTCTCTGCTGAGCAGCAACAGAGAGAGTAGAGCAGGAATGTTTAGCCTGGGCTAAAACAGCAGAAGAGCCTTGCAAAAAATCTCCTGCTTGATCATGTTTTGCACACAGTGAGCTTTAAACTGTGACACAAACATTGCTGTCACTCCTCACTTTATCTCCTAAAAGTGCATTTGAATCCAAAGTTTCTGGTGCGCTCTCACGTTTCGCGAGGAGTTGTGACAGGGGAGGAGCAGCGCTTGGACTCTAATCCCACAGACGAAGGGCCAGCAGGGAAACTCCTGCAGGGCATCTTCAGCACACAGTGAGCTTTGCAATTCTGCAACACACATTGCTGTAACTCCTTTTCCTGCCTGGAAGACCAATTGATTCCAACATCTCTGTGCCCACTCTCTGCTGAGCAGCAACAGAGAGAAGGAATGTTTAGATTGGGCTAAAACAGCAGAAGAGCCTTGCAAAAAAGCTCCTCCTGATCATGTTTAGCACACAGTGAGCTTTAAACTGTGACACAAACATTGCTGTCACTCTTCACTCTTTCTCCTAAAAGACCATTTCAATCCAAGAACTCCGTTGCCAGCACTCTGCTGAGCAGCAGAGTGAGCAGGAATGTCTGCAATCTGTAAGGCAGTGGAAGAGACAGGCCTGAAGGCTGCTCTTGTGCTTCTTCAACACACTGAGCTTTACAACTGTGACACACACACTGTTGTCACTCCTCATTGTAGCTCCTAAAAGTGCATTTGAATCCAGCGTTTCTGGTCTCCACTCTCGTTTCAAGAGCAGCAGAGGAAGGTGAGCACGAGCGCTTGGAATCCGCTCCCAGTTCCGAAGGGCAGGGAGGGAAAGTCCTTGCAGATCATCTTCAGCGCACAGTGAGCTTTGCAACTCTGAAACACACATTGCTGTCACTCCTCACTTCATCTCCTAATAATCCGTTTGAATCCATGGTCTCTCCCGCCCTCTCTCGTTTGAACAGCAGCAGTGACAGGTGAACACGATCTCTTGGCCTCTGCTCCCACAGCCGAAGAGCCCGGAGTGAAAGCTCCGGCAGGGCATCTTCAGCACGCAGTCAGCTTTGCAACTGTGACACATATATTGCTCTCGCTCCGCACTTTCCTACCTCAAAGTCCAATTGAATCCAAAATCTCTGTGCCCTTTCTCTGCTGGGCAGAAGCTGAGAGAGTAGAGCAGGAACTTTTAGCCAATGCTAAAAGAGCAGAAGAGACAGTCCAGAAAGTTCCCACTGATCATCTTCAGCGCACAGCGAGCTTTGCAACTCTGCAACACACATTGCTGTCACTCCTCCCTTTTTGCCTGAAAGACCAGCTGAATCCACCATCTCTGTGCCCGCTCTCTGCTGAGCAGCAACACAGAGAGTAGAGCAGGAATTTTTAGACCTGCCTAAAACAGCAGAAGAGCCTTGAAAAAAATCTCCTGCTTGATCATGTTTTGCACACAGTGAGCTTTAAACTGTGACACAAACATTGCTGTCACTCCTCACTTTATCTCCTAAAAGTGCATTGCAAGCCAACGTTTCTGGTGCGCTCTCTCGCTTCGAGAGCAGTTGTGACAGGGGAGGACGAGCGCTTGGATTCTAATTTCACAGCCGAAGGGCCAGCATGGAAACTACTGCTGGGCATCTTCAGCACACATTGAGATTCACAACTCTGAAACACATATTGCTGTCACCTCTCACTTTCCTACCTGAAAGTCCAATTGAATAATACATCTCCTGTGCTTGCTCTTTGTGAGCAGTAGCAGAATATAGCACTTACGTTTGGACTCTGCTGAAACAGCAGAAGAGACAGTCCAGAAAGATCCCACTGATCATCTTCAGCACACAGTGAGCTTTGCAACTCTGCAACACACATTGCTGTCTCTTCTTTTCCTGCCTGAAAGACCAGCTGAATCCACCATCTCTGTGCCCGCTCTCTGCTGAGCAGCAACAGAGAGAGTAGAGCAGGAATGTTTAGCCTGGGCTAAAACAGCAGAAGAGCCTTGCAAAAAATCTCCTGCTTGATCATGTTTTGCACACAGTGAGCTTTAAACTGTGACACAAACATTGCTGTCACTCCTCACTTTATCTCCTAAAAGTGCATTTGAATCCAAAGTTTCTGGTGCGCTCTCACGTTTCGAGAGGAGTTGTGACAGGGGAGGAGCAGCGCTTGGACTCTAATCCCACAGACGAAGGGCCAGCAGGGAAACTCCTGCAGGGCATCTTCAGCACACAGTGAGCTTTGCAATTCTGCAACACACATTGCTGTAACTCCTTTTCCTGCCTGGAAGACCAATTGATTCCAACATCTCTGTGCCCACTCTCTGCTGAGCAGCAACAGAGAGAAGGAATGTTTAGATTGGGCTAAAACAGCAGAAGAGCCTTGCAAAAAAGCTCCTCCTGATCATGTTTAGCACACAGTGAGCTTTAAACTGTGACACAAACATTGCTGTCACTCTTCACTCTTTCTCCTAAAAGACCATTTTAATCCAAGAACTCCGTTGCCAGCACTCTGCTGAGCAGCAGAGTGAGCAGGAATGTCTGCAATCTGTAAGGCAGTGAAAGAGACAGGCCTGAAGGCTGCTCTTGTGCTTCTTCAACACACTGAGCTTTACAACTGTGACACACACACTGTTGTCACTCCTCATTGTAGCTCCTAAAAGTGCATTTGAATCCAGCGTTTCTGGTCTCCACTCTCGTTTCAAGAGCAGCAGAGGAAGGTGAGCACGAGCGCTTGGAATCCGCTCCCAGTTCCGAAGGGCAGGGAGGGAAAGTCCTTGCAGATCATCTTCAGCGCACAGTGAGCTTTGCAACTCTGAAACACACATTGCTGTCACTCCTCACTTCATCTCCTAATAATCCGTTTGAATCCATGGTCTCTCCCGCCCTCTCTCGTTTGAACAGCAGCAGTGACAGGTGAACACGATCTCTTGGCCTCTGCTCCCACAGCCGAAGAGCCCGGAGTGAAAGCTCCGGCAGGGCATCTTCAGCACGCAGTCAGCTTTGCAACTGTGACACATATATTGCTCTCGCTCCGCACTTTCCTACCTCAAAGTCCAATTGAATCCAAAATCTCTGTGCCCTTTCTCTGCTGGGCAGAAGCAGACAGAGTAGAGCAGGAACTTTTAGCCAATGCTAAAAGAGCAGAAGAGACAGTCCAGAAAGTTCCCACTGATCATCTTCAGCGCACAGCGAGCTTTGCAACTCTGCAACACACATTGCTGTCACTCCTCCCTTTTTGCCTGAAAGACCAGCTGAATCCACCATCTCTGTGCCCGCTCTCTGCTGGGCAGCAACAGAGAGAGTAGAGCAGGAATTTTTAGACCTGCCTAAAACAGCAGAAGAGCCTTGAAAAAAATCTCCTGCTTGATCATGTTTTGCACACAGTGAGCTTTAAACTGTGACACAAACATTGCTGTCACTCCTCACTTTATCTCCTAAAAGTGCATTTCAAGCCAACGTTTCTGGTGCGCTCTCTCGCTTCGAGAGCAGTTGTGACAGGGGAGGACGAGCGCTTGGATTCTAATTTCACAGCCGAAGGGCCAGCATGGAAACTACTGCTGGGCATCTTCAGCACACATTGAGATTCACAACTCTGAAACACATATTGCTGTCACCTCTCACTTTCCTACCTGAAAGTCCAATTGAATAATACATCTCCTGTGCTTGCTCTTTGTGAGCAGTAGCAGAATATAGCACTTACGTTTGGACTCTGCTGAAACAGCAGAAGAGACAGTCCAGAAAGTTCCCACTGATCATCTTCAGCACACAGTGAGCTTTGCAACTCTGCAACACACATTGCTGTCTCTTCTTTTCCTGCCTGAAAGACCAATTGATTCCAACACCTCTGTGCCCGCTCTCTGCTGAGCAGCAACAGAGAGAGTAGAGCAGGAATGTTTAGCCTGGGCTAAAACAGCAGAAGAGCCTTGCAAAAAATCTCCTGCTTGATCATGTTTTGCACACAGTGAGCTTTAAACTGTGACACAAACATTGATGTCACTCCTCACTTTATCTCCTAAAAGTGCATTTGAATCCAAAGTTTCTGGTGCGCTCTCACGTTTCGCGAGGAGTTGTGACAGGGGAGGAGCAGCGCTTGGACTCTAATCCCACAGACGAAGGGCCAGCAGGGAAACTCCTGCAGGGCATCTTCAGCACACAGTGACCTTTGTAATTCTGCAACACACATTGCTGTAACTCCTTTTCCTGCCTGGAAGACCAATTGATTCCAACACCTCTGTGCCCACTCTCTGCTGAGCAGCAACAGAGAGAGTAGAGCAGGAATGTTTAGACTGGGCTAAAACAGCAGAAGAGCCTTGCAAAAAAGCTCCTCCTGATCATGTTTAGCACACAGTGAGCTTTAAACTGTGACACAAACATTGCTGTCACTCTTCACTCTTTCTCCTAAAAGACCATTTCAATCCAAGAACTTCATTGCCAGCACTCTGCTGAGCAGCAGAGAGAGCAGGAATGTCTGCAATCTGTAAGGCAGTGGAAGAGACAGGCCTGAAGGCTGCTCTTGTGCTTCTTCAACACACTGAGCTTTACAACTGTGACACACACACTGTTGTCACTCCTCATTGTAGCTCCTAAAAGTGCATTTGAATCCAGCGTTTCTGGTCTCCACTCTCGTTTCAAGAGCAGCAGAGGAAGGTGAGCACGAGCGCTTGGAATCCGCTCCCAGTTCCGAAGGGCAGGGAGGGAAAGTCCTTGCAGATCATCTTCAGCGCACAGTGAGCTTTGCAACTCTGAAACACACATTGCTGTCACTCCTCACTTCATCTCCTAATAATCCGTTTGAATCCATGGTCTCTCCCGCCCTCTCTCGTTTGAACAGCAGCAGTGACAGGTGAACACGATCTCTTGGCCTCTGCTCCCACAGCCGAAGAGCCCGGAGTGAAAGCTCCGGCAGGGCATCTTCAGCACGCAGTCAGCTTTGCAACTGTGACACATATATTGCTCTCGCTCCGCACTTTCCTACCTCAAAGTCCAATTGAATCCAAAATCTCTGTGCCCTTTCTCTGCTGGGCAGAAGCAGAGAGAGTAGAGCAGGAACTTTTAGCCAATGCTAAAAGAGCAGAAGAGACAGTCCAGAAAGTTCCCACTGATCATCTTCAGCGCACAGCGAGCTTTGCAACTCTGCAACACACATTGCTGTCACTCCTCCCTTTTTGCCTGAAAGACCAGCTGAATCCACCATCTCTGTGCCCGCTCTCTGCTGAGCAGCAACAGAGAGAGTAGAGCAGGAATTTTTAGACCTGCCTAAAACAGCAGAAGAGCCTTGAAAAAAATCTCCTGCTTGATCATGTTTTGCACACAGTGAGCTTTAAACTGTGACACAAACATTGCTGTCACTCCTCACTTTATCTCCTAAAAGTGCATTTCAAGCCAACGTTTCTGGTGCGCTCTCTCGCTTCGAGAGCAGTTGTGACAGGGGAGGACGAGCGCTTGGATTCTAATTTCACAGCCGAAGGGCCAGCATGGAAACTACTGCTGGGCATCTTCAGCACACATTGAGATTCACAACTCTGAAACACATATTGCTGTCACCTCTCACTTTCCTACCTGAAAGTCCAATTGAATAATACATCTCCTGTGCTTGCTCTTTGTGAGCAGTAGCAGAATATAGCACTTACGTTTGGACTCTGCTGAAACAGCAGAAGAGACAGTCCAGAAAGTTCCCACTGATCATCTTCAGCACACAGTGAGCTTTGCAACTCTGCAACACACATTGCTGTCTCTTCTTTTCCTGCCTGAAAGACCAATTGATTCCAACACCTCTGTGCCCGCTCTCTGCTGAGCAGCAACAGAGAGAGTAGAGCAGGAATGTTTAGCCTGGGCTAAAACAGCAGAAGAGCCTTGCAAAAAATCTCCTGCTTGATCATGTTTTGCACACAGTGAGCTTTAAACTGTGACACAAACATTGCTGTCACTCCTCACTTTATCTCCTAAAAGTGCATTTGAATCCAAAGTTTCTGGTGTGCTCTCACGTTTCGCGAGGAGTTGTGGCAGGGGAGGAGCAGCGCTTGGACTCTAATCCCACAGACGAAGGGCCAGCATGGAAACTCCTGCAGGGCATCTTCAGCACACAGTGAGCTTTGTAATTCTGCAACACACATTGCTGTAACTCCTTTTCCTGCCTGGAAGACCAATTGATTCCAACACCTCTGTGCCCAGTCTCTGCTGAGCAGCAACAGAGAGAGTAGAGCAGGAATGTTTAGACTGGGCTAAAACAGCAGAAGAGCCTTGCAAAAAAGCTCCTCCTGATCATGTTTAGCACACAGTGAGCTTTAAACTGTGACACAAACATTGCTGTCACTCTTCACTCTTTCTCCTAAAAGACCATTTCAATCCCAGAACTCCTTTGCCAGCACTCTGCTGAGCAGCAGAGTGAGCAGGGATGTCTGCAATCTGTAAGGCAGTGGAAGAGACAGGCCTGAAGGCTGCCCTTGTGCTTCTTCAACACACTGAGCTTTACAACTTTGACACACACACTGTTGTCACTCCTCATTGTAGCTCCTAAAAGTGCATTTGAATCCAGCGTTTCTGGTCTCCACTCTCGTTTCCAGTGCACCAGAGGCAGGTGAGCACGAGCGCTTGGAATCCGCTCCCAGTTCCGAAGGGCAGGGAGGGAAAGTCCTTGCAGATCATCTTCAGCGCACAGTGAGCTTTGCAACTCTGAAACACACATTGCTGTCACTCCTCACTTTATCTCCTAAAAGTGCATTTCAAGCCAACGTTTCTGGTGCGCTCTCTCGCTTCGAGAGCAGTTGTGACAGGGGAGGACGAGCGCTTGGATTCTAATTTCACAGCCGAAGGGCCAGCATACAAACTACTGCTGGGCATCTTCAGCACACATTGAGATTCACAACTCTGAAACACATATTGCTGTCACCTCTCACTTTCCTACCTGAAAGTCCAATTGAATAATACATCTCCTGTGCTTGCTCTTTGTGAGCAGTAGCAGAATATAGCACTTACGTTTGGACTCTGCTGAAACAGCAGAAGAGACAGTCCAGAAAGTTCCCACTGATCATCTTCAGCACACAGTGAGCTTTGCAACTCTGCAACACACATTGCTGTCTCTTCTTTTCCTGCCTGAAAGACCAATTGATTCCAACACCTCTGTGCCCGCTCTCTGCTGAGCAGCAACAGAGAGAGTAGAGCAGGAATGTTTAGCCTGGGCTAAAACAGCAGAAGAGCCTTGCAAAAAATCTCCTGCTTGATCATGTTTTGCACACAGTGAGCTTTAAACTGTGACACAAACATTGCTGTCACTCCTCACTTTATCTCCTAAAAGTGCATTTGAATCCAAAGTTTCTGGTGCGCTCTCACGTTTCGCGAGGAGTTGTGACAGGGGAGGAGCAGCGCTTGGACTCTAATCCCACAGACGAAGGGCCAGCAGGGAAACTCCTGCAGGGCATCTTCAGCACACAGTGAGCTTTGTAATTCTGCAACACACATTGCTGTAACTCCTTTTCCTGCCTGGAAGACCAATTGATTCCAACACCTCTGTGCCCACTCTCTGCTGAGCAGCAACAGAGAGAGTAGAGCAGGAATGTTTAGACTGGGCTAAAACAGCAGAAGAGCCTTGCAAAAAAGCTCCTCCTGATCATGTTTAGCACACAGTGAGCTTTAAACTGTGACACAAACATTGCTGTCACTCTTCACTCTTTCTCCTAAAAGACCATTTCAATCCAAGAACTTCGTTGCCAGCACTCTGCTGAGCAGCAGAGAGAGCAGGAATGTCTGCAATCTGTAAGGCAGTGGAAGAGACAGGCCTGAAGGCTGCTCTTGTGCTTCTTCAACACACTGAGCTTTACAACTGTGACACACACACTGTTGTCACTCCTCATTGTAGCTCCTAAAAGTGCATTTGAATCCAGCGTTTCTGGTCTCCACTCTCGTTTCAAGAGCAGCAGAGGAAGGTGAGCACGAGCGCTTGGAATCCGCTCCCAGTTCCGAAGGGCAGGGAGGGAAAGTCCTTGCAGATCATCTTCAGCGCACAGTGAGCTTTGCAACTCTGAAACACACATTGCTGTCACTCCTCACTTCATCTCCTAATAATCCGTTTGAATCCATGGTCTCTCCCGCCCTCTCTCGTTTGAACAGCAGCAGTGACAGGTGAACACGATCTCTTGGCCTCTGCTCCCACAGCCGAAGAGCCCGGAGTGAAAGCTCCGGCAGGGCATCTTCAGCACGCAGTCAGCTTTGCAACTGTGACACATATATTGCTCTCGCTCCGCACTTTCCTACCTCAAAGTCCAATTGAATCCAAAATCTCTGTGCCCTTTCTCTGCTGGGCAGAAGCAGAGAGAGTAGAGCAGGAACTTTTAGCCAATGCTTAAAGAGCAGAAGAGACAGTCCAGAAAGTTCCCACTGATCATCTTCAGCGCACAGCGAGCTTTGCAACTCTGCAACACACATTGCTGTCACTCCTCCCTTTTTGCCTGAAAGACCAGCTGAATCCACCATCTCTGTGCCCGCACTCTGCTGAGCAGCAACAGAGAGAGTAGAGCAGGAATTTTTAGACCTGCCTAAAACAGCAGAAGAGCCTTGAAAAAAATCTCCTGCTTGATCATGTTTTGCACACAGTGAGCTTTAAACTGTGACACAAACATTGCTGTCACTCCTCACTTTATCTCCTAAAAGTGCATTTCAAGCCAACGTTTCTGGTGCGCTCTCTCGCTTCGAGAGCAGTTGTGACAGGGGAGGACGAGCGCTTGGATTCTAATTTCACAGCCGAAGGGCCAGCAGGGAAACTCCTGCAGGGCATCTTCAGCGCACAGTGAGCTTTACAATTCTGAAACACACATTGCTGTCACTCCTCCTTTTCTTGCCTGAAAGACCAATTGATTCCAACATCTCTGTGCCCACTCTCTGCTGAGCAGCAACAGAGAGAGTAGAGCAGGAATGTTTAGACTGGGCTAAAACAGCAGAAGAGCCTTGCAAAAAAGCTCCTCCTGATCATGTTTAGCACACAGTGAGCTTTAAACTGTGACACAAACATTGCTGTCACTCTTCACTCTTTCTCCTAAAAGACCATTTCAATCCCAGAACTCCTTTGCCAGCACTCTGCTGAGCAGCAGAGTGAGCAGGGATGTCTGCAATCTGTAAGGCAGTGGAAGAGACAGGCCTGAAGGCTGCTCTTGTGCTTCTTCAACACACTGAGCTTTACAACTTTGACACACACACTGTTGTCACTCCTCATTGTAGCTCCTAAAAGTGCATTTGAATCCAGCGTTTCTGGTCTCCACTCTCGTTTCCAGTGCACCAGAGGCAGGTGAGCACGAGCGCTTGGAATCCGCTCCCAGTTCCGAAGGGCAGGGAGGGAAAGTCCTTGCAGATCATCTTCAGCGCACAGTGAGCTTTGCAACTCTGAAACACACATTGCTGTCACTCCTCACTTTATCTCCTAAAAGTGCATTTCAAGCCAACGTTTCTGGTGCGCTCTCTCGCTTCGAGAGCAGTTGTGACAGGGGAGGACGAGCGCTTGGATTCTAATTTCACAGCCGAAGGGCCAGCATGGAAACTACTGCTGGGCATCTTCAGCACACATTGAGATTCACAACTCTGAAACACATATTGCTGTCACCTCTCACTTTCCTACCTGAAAGTCCAATTGAATAATACATCTCCTGTGCTTGCTCTTTGTGAGCAGTAGCAGAATATAGCACTTACGTTTGGACTCTGCTGAAACAGCAGAAGAGACAGTCCAGAAAGTTCCCACTGATCATCTTCAGCACACAGTGAGCTTTGCAACTCTGCAACACACATTGCTGTCTCTTCTTTTCCTGCCTGAAAGACCAATTGATTCCAACACCTCTGTGCCCGCTCTCTGCTGAGCAGCAACAGAGAGAGTAGAGCAGGAATGTTTAGCCTGGGCTAAAACAGCAGAAGAGCCTTGCAAAAAATCTCCTGCTTGATCATGTTTTGCACACAGTGAGCTTTAAACTGTGACACAAACATTGCTGTCACTCCTCACTTTATCTCCTAAAAGTGCATTTGAATCCAAAGTTTCTGGTGCGCTCTCACGTTTCGAGAGGAGTTGTGACAGGGGAGGAGCTGCGCTTGGACTCTAATCCCACAGACGAAGGGCCAGCAGGGAAACTCCTGCAGGGCATCTTCAGCACACAGTGAGCTTTGCAATTCTGCAACACACATTGCTGTAACTCCTTTTCCTGCCTGGAAGACCAATTGATTCCAACATCTCTGTGCCCACTCTCTGCTGAGCAGCAACAGAGAGAAGGAATGTTTAGATTGGGCTAAAACAGCAGAAGAGCCTTGCAAAAAAGCTCCTCCTGATCATGTTTAGCACACAGTGAGCTTTAAACTGTGACACAAACATTGCTGTCACTCTTCACTCTTTCTCCTAAAAGACCATTTCAATCCAAGAACTCCGTTGCCAGCACTCTGCTGAGCAGCAGAGTGAGCAGGAATGTCTGCAATCTGTAAGGCAGTGGAAGAGACAGGCCTGAAGGCTGCTCTTGTGCTTCTTCAACACACTGAGCTTTACAACTTTGACACACACACTGTTGTCACTCCTCATTGTAGCTCCTAAAAGTGCATTTGAATCCAGCGTTTCTGGTCTCCACTCTCGTTTCAAGAGCAGCAGAGGAAGGTGAGCACGAGCGCTTGGAATCCGCTCCCAGTTCCGAAGGGCAGGGAGGGAAAGTCCTTGCAGATCATCTTCAGCGCACAGTGAGCTTTGCAACTCTGAAACACACATTGCTGTCACTCCTCACTTCATCTCCTAATAATCCGTTTGAATCCATGGTCTCTCCCGCCCTCTCTCGTTTGAACAGCAGCAGTGACAGGTGAACACGATCTCTTGGCCTCTGCTCCCACAGCCGAAGAGCCCGGAGTGAAAGCTCCGGCAGGGCATCTTCAGCACGCAGTCAGCTTTGCAACTGTGACACATATATTGCTCTCGCTCCGCACTTTCCTACCTCAAAGTCCAATTGAATCCAAAATCTCTGTGCCCTTTCTCTGCTGGGCAGAAGCAGAGAGAGTAGAGCAGGAACTTTTAGCCAATGCTAAAAGAGCAGAAGAGACAGTCCAGAAAGTTCCCACTGATCATCTTCAGCGCACAGCGAGCTTTGCAACTCTGCAACACACATTGCTGTCACTCCTCCCTTTTTGCCTGAAAGACCAGCTGAATCCACCATCTCTGTGCCCGCTCTCTGCTGAGCAGCAACACAGAGAGTAGAGCAGGAATTTTTAGACCTGCCTAAAACAGCAGAAGAGCCTTGAAAAAAATCTCCTGCTTGATCATGTTTTGCACACAGTGAGCTTTAAACTGTGACACAAACATTGCTGTCACTCCTCACTTTATCTCCTAAAAGTGCATTGCAAGCCAACGTTTCTGGTGCGCACTCTCGCTTCGAGAGCAGTTGTGACAGGGGAGGACGAGCGCTTGGATTCTAATTTCACAGCCGAAGGGCCAGCATGGAAACTACTGCTGGGCATCTTCAGCACACATTGAGATTCACAACTCTGAAACACATATTGCTGTCACCTCTCACTTTCCTACCTGAAAGTCCAATTGAATAATACATCTCCTGTGCTTGCTCTTTGTGAGCAGTAGCAGAATATAGCACTTACGTTTGGACTCTGCTGAAACAGCAGAAGAGACAGTCCAGAAAGTTCCCACTGATCATCTTCAGCACACAGTGAGCTTTGCAACTCTGCAACACACATTGCTGTCTCTTCTTTTCCTGCCTGAAAGACCAATTGATTCCAACACCTCTGTGCCCGCTCTCTGCTGAGCAGCAACAGAGAGAGTAGAGCAGGAATGTTTAGCCTGGGCTAAAACAGCAGAAGAGCCTTGCAAAAAATCTCCTGCTTGATCATGTTTTGCACACAGTGAGCTTTAAACTGTGACACAAACATTGCTGTCACTCCTCACTTTATCTCCTAAAAGTGCATTTGAATCCAAAGTTTCTGGTGCGCTCTCACGTTTCGAGAGGAGTTGTGACAGGGGAGGAGCAGCGCTTGGACTCTAATCCCACAGACGAAGGGCCAGCAGGGAAACTCCTGCAGGGCATCTTCAGCACACAGTGAGCTTTGCAATTCTGCAACACACATTGCTGTAACTCCTTTTCCTGCCTGGAAGACCAATTGATTCCAACATATCTGTGCCCACTCTCTGCTGAGCAGCAACAGAGAGAAGGAATGTTTAGATTGGGCTAAAACAGCAGAAGAGCCTTGCAAAAAAGCTCCTCCTGATCATGTTTAGCACACAGTGAGCTTTAAACTGTGACACAAACATTGCTGTCACTCTTCACTCTTTCTCCTAAAAGACCATTTCAATCCAAGAACTCCGTTGCCAGCACTCTGCTGAGCAGCAGAGTGAGCAGGAATGTCTGCAATCTGTAAGGCAGTGGAAGAGACAGGCCTGAAGGCTGCTCTTGTGCTTCTTCAACACACTGAGCTTTACAACTGTGACAAACACACTGTTGTCACTCCTCATTGTAGCTCCTAAAAGTGCATTTGAATCCAGCGTTTCTGGTCTCCACTCTCGTTTCAAGAGCAGCAGAGGCAGGTGAGCACGAGCGCTTGGAATCCGCTCCCAGTTCCGAAGGGCAGGGAGGGAAAGTCCTTGCAGATCATCTTCAGCGCACAGTGAGCTTTGCAACTCTGAAACACACATTGCTGTCACTCCTCACTTCATCTCCTAATAATCCGTTTGAATCCATGGTCTCTCCCGCCCTCTCTCGTTTGAACAGCAGCAGTGACAGGTGAACACGATCTCTTGGCCTCTGCTCCCACAGCCGAAGAGCCCGGAGTGAAAGCTCCGGCTGGGCATCTTCAGCACGCAGTCAGCTTTGCAACTGTGACACATATATTGCTCTCGCTCCGCACTTTCCTACCTCAAAGTCCAATTGAATCCAAAATCTCTGTGCCCTTTCTCTGCTGGGCAGAAGCAGAGAGAGTAGAGCAGGAACTTTTAGCCAATGCTAAAAGAGCAGAAGAGACAGTCCAGAAAGTTCCCACTGATCATCTTCAGCGCACAGCGAGCTTTGCAACTCTGCAACACACATTGCTGTCACTCCTCCCTTTTTGCCTGAAAGACCAGCTGAATCCACCATCTCTGTGCCCGCTCTCTGCTGAGCAGCAACAGAGAGAGTAGAGCAGGAATTTTTAGACCTGCCTAAAACAGCAGAAGAGCCTTGAAAAAAATCTCCTGCTTGATCATGTTTTGCACACAGTGAGCTTTAAACTGTGACACAAACATTGCTGTCACTCCTCACTTTATCTCCTAAAAGTGCATTTCAAGCCAACGTTTCTGGTGCGCTCTCTCGCTTCGAGAGCAGTTGTGACAGGGGAGGACGAGCGCTTGGATTCTAATTTCACAGCCGAAGGGCCAGCATGGAAACTACTGCTGGGCATCTTCAGCACACATTGAGATTCACAACTCTGAAACACATATTGCTGTCACCTCTCACTTTCCTACCTGAAAGTCCAATTGAATAATACATCTCCTGTGCTTGCTCTTTGTGAGCAGTAGCAGAATATAGCACTTACGTTTGGACTCTGCTGAAACAGCAGAAGAGACAGTCCAGAAAGTTCCCACTGATCATCTTCAGCACACAGTGAGCTTTGCAACTCTGCAACACACATTGCTGTCTCTTCTTTTCCTGCCTGAAAGACCAATTGATTCCAACACCTCTGTGCCCGCTCTCTGCTGAGCAGCAACAGAGAGAGTAGAGCAGGAATGTTTAGCCTGGGCTTAAACAGCAGAAGAGCCTTGCAAAAAATCTCCTGCTTGATCATGTTTTGCACACAGTGAGCTTTAAACTGTGACACAAACATTGCTGTCACTCCTCACTTTATCTCCTAAAAGTGCATTTGAATCCAAAGTTTCTGGTGCGCTCTCACGTTTCGAGAGGAGTTGTGACAGGGGAGGAGCTGCGCTTGGACTCTAATCCCACAGACGAAGGGCCAGCAGGGAAACTCCTGCAGGGCATCTTCAGCACACAGTGAGCTTTGCAATTCTGCAACACACATTGCTGTAACTCCTTTTCCTGCCTGGAAGACCAATTGATTCCAACATCTCTGTGCCCACTCTCTGCTGAGCAGCAACAGAGAGAAGGAATGTTTAGATTGGGCTAAAACAGCAGAAGAGCCTTGCAAAAAAGCTCCTCCTGATCATGTTTAGCACACAGTGAGCTTTAAACTGTGACACAAACATTGCTGTCACTCTTCACTCTTTCTCCTAAAAGACCATTTCAATCCAAGAACTCCGTTGCCAGCACTCTGCTGAGCAGCAGAGTGAGCAGGAATGTCTGCAATCTGTAAGGCAGTGGAAGAGACAGGCCTGAAGGCTGCTCTTGTGCTTCTTCAACACACTGAGCTTTACAACTGTGACACACACACTGTTGTCACTCCTCATTGTAGCTCCTAAAAGTGCATTTGAATCCAGCGTTTCTGGTCTCCACTCTCGTTTCAAGAGCAGCAGAGGAAGGTGAGCACGAGCGCTTGGAATCCGCTCCCAGTTCCGAAGGGCAGGGAGGGAAAGTCCTTGCAGATCATCTTCAGCGCACAGTGAGCTTTGCAACTCTGAAACACACATTGCTGTCACTCCTCACTTCATCTCCTAATAATCCGTTTGAATCCATGGTCTCTCCCGCCCTCTCTCGTTTGAACAGCAGCAGTGACAGGTGAACACGATCTCTTGGCCTCTGCTCCCACAGCCGAAGAGCCCGGAGTGAAAGCTCCGGCAGGGCATCTTCAGCACGCAGTCAGCTTTGCAACTGTGACACATATATTGCTCTCGCTCCGCACTTTCCTACCTCAAAGTCCAATTGAATCCAAAATCTCTGTGCCCTTTCTCTGCTGGGCAGAAGCAGAGAGAGTAGAGCAGGAACTTTTAGCCAATGCTAAAAGAGCAGAAGAGACAGTCCAGAAAGTTCCCACTGATCATCTTCAGGGCACAGCGAGCTTTGCAACTCTGCAACACACATTGCTGTCACTCCTCCCTTTTTGCCTGAAAGACCAGCTGAATCCACCATCTCTGTGCCCGCTCTCTGCTGAGCAGCAACAGAGAGAGTAGAGCAGGAATTTTTAGACCTGCCTAAAACAGCAGAAGAGCCTTGAAAAAAATCTCCTGCTTGATCATGTTTTGCACACAGTGAGCTTTAAACTGTGACACAAACATTGCTGTCACTCCTCACTTTATCTCCTAAAAGTGCATTTCAAGCCAACGTTTCTGGTGCGCTCTCTCGCTTCGAGAGCAGTTGTGACAGGGGAGGACGAGCGCTTGGATTCTAATTTCACAGCCGAAGGGCCAGCATGGAAACTACTGCTGGGCATCTTCAGCGCACATTGAGATTCACAACTCGGAAACACATATTGCTGTCGCCTCTCACTTTCCTACCTGAAAGTCCAATTGAATAATACATCTCCTGTGCTTGCTCTTTGTGAGCAGTAGCAGAATATAGCACTTACGTTTGGACTCTGCTGAAACAGCAGAAGAGACAGTCCAGAAAGTTCCCACTGATCATCTTCAGCACACAGTGAGCTTTGCAACTCTGCAACACACATTGCTGTCTCTTCTTTTCCTGCCTGAAAGACCAATTGATTCCAACACCTCTGTGCCCGCTCTCTGCTGAGCAGCAACAGAGAGAGTAGAGCAGGAATGTTTAGCCTGGGCTAAAACAGCAGAAGAGCCTTGCAAAAAATCTCCTGCTTGATCATGTTTTGCACACAGTGAGCTTTAAACTGTGACACAAACATTGCTGTCACTCCTCACTTTATCTCCTAAAAGTGCATTTGAATCCAAAGTTTCTGGTGCGCTCTCACGTTTCGAGAGGAGTTGTGACAGGGGAGGAGCTGCGCTTGGACTCTAATCCCACAGACGAAGGGCCAGCAGGGAAACTCCTGCAGGGCATCTTCAGCACACAGTGAGCTTTGCAATTCTGCAACACACATTGCTGTAACTCCTTTTCCTGCCTGGAAGACCAATTGATTCCAACATCTCTGTGCCCACTCTCTGCTGAGCAGCAACAGAGAGAAGGAATGTTTAGATTGGGCTAAAACAGCAGAAGAGCCTTGCAAAAAAGCTCCTCCTGATCATGTTTAGCACACAGTGAGCTTTAAACTGTGACACAAACATTGCTGTCACTCTTCACTCTTTCTCCTAAAAGACCATTTCAATCCAAGAACTCCGTTGCCAGCACTCTGCTGAGCAGCAGAGTGAGCAGGAATGTCTGCAATCTGTAAGGCAGTGGAAGAGACAGGCCTGAAGGCTGCTCTTGTGCTTCTTCAACACACTGAGCTTTACAACTGTGACACACACACTGTTGTCACTCCTCATTGTAGCTCCTAAAAGTGCATTTGAATCCAGCGTTTCTGGTCTCCACTCTCGTTTCAAGAGCAGCAGAGGAAGGTGAGCACGAGCGCTTGGAATCCGCTCCCAGTTCCGAAGGGCAGGGAGGGAAAGTCCTTGCAGATCATCTTCAGCGCACAGTGAGCTTTGCAACTCTGAAACACACATTGCTGTCACTCCTCACTTCATCTCCTAATAATCCGTTTGAATCCATGGTCTCTCCCGCCCTCTCTCGTTTGAACAGCAGCAGTGACAGGTGAACACGATCTCTTGGCCTCTGCTCCCACAGCCGAAGAGCCCGGAGTGAAAGCTCCGGCAGGGCATCTTCAGCACGCAGTCAGCTTTGCAACTGTGACACATATATTGCTCTCGCTCCGCACTTTCCTACCTCAAAGTCCAATTGAATCCAAAATCTCTGTGCCCTTTCTCTGCTGGGCAGAAGCAGAGAGAGTAGAGCAGGAACTTTTAGCCAATGCTAAAAGAGCAGAAGAGACAGTCCAGAAAGTTCCCACTGATCATCTTCAGCGCACAGCGAGCTTTGCAACTCTGCAACACACATTGCTGTCACTCCTCCCTTTTTGCCTGAAAGACCAGCTGAATCCACCATCTCTGTGCCCGCTCTCTGCTGAGCAGCAACAGAGAGAGTAGAGCAGGAATTTTTAGACCTGCCTAAAACAGCAGAAGAGCCTTGAAAAAAATCTCCTGCTTGATCATGTTTTGCACACAGTGAGCTTTAAACTGTGACACAAACATTGCTGTCACTCCTCACTTTATCTCCTAAAAGTGCATTTCAAGCCAACGTTTCTGGTGCGCTCTCTCGCTTCGAGAGCAGTTGTGACAGGGGAGGACGAGCGCTTGGATTCTAATTTCACAGCCGAAGGGCCAGCATGGAAACTACTGCTGGGCATCTTCAGCGCACATTGAGATTCACAACTCTGAAACACATATTGCTGTCACCTCTCACTTTCCTACCTGAAAGTCCAATTGAATAATACATCTCCTGTGCTTGCTCTTTGTGAGCAGTAGCAGAATATAGCACTTACGTTTGGACTCTGCTGAAACAGCAGAAGAGACAGTCCAGAAAGTTCCCACTGATCATCTTCAGCACACAGTGAGCTTTGCAACTCTGCAACACACATTGCTGTCTCTTCTTTTCCTGCCTGAAAGACCAATTGATTCCAACACCTCTGTGCCCGCTCTCTGCTGAGCAGCAACAGAGAGAGTAGAGCAGGAATGTTTAGCCTGGGCTAAAACAGCAGAAGAGCCTTGCAAAAAATCTCCTGCTTGATCATGTTTTGCACACAGTGAGCTTTAAACTGTGACACAAACATTGCTGTCACTCCTCACTTTATCTCCTAAAAGTGCATTTGAATCCAAAGTTTCTGGTGCGCTCTCACGTTTCGAGAGGAGTTGTGACAGGGGAGGAGCAGCGCTTGGACTCTAATCCCACAGACAAAGGGCCAGCAGGGAAACTCCTGCAGGGCATCTTTAGCACACAGTGAGCTTTACAATTCTGAAAGACACATTGCTGTCACTCCTCCTTTTCTTGCCTGAAAGACCAATTGATTCCAACATCTCTGTGCCCACTCTCTGCTGAGAAGCAACAGAGAGAGTAGAGCAGGAATGTTTAGACTGGGCTAAAACAGCAGAAGAGCCTTGCAAAAAAGCTCCTCCTGATCATGTTTAGCACACAGTGAGCTTTAAACTGTGACACAAACATTGCTGTCACTCTTCACTCTTTCTCCTAAAAGACCATTTCAATCCCAGAACTCCGTTGCCAGCACTCTGCTGAGCAGCAGAGTGAGCAGGGATGTCTGCAATCTGTAAGGCAGTGGAAGAGACAGGCCTGAAGGCTGCTCTTGTGCTTCTTCAACACACTGAGCTTTACAACTTTGACGCACACACTGTTGTCACTCCTCATTGTAGCTCCTAAAAGTGCATTTGAATCCAGCGTTTCTGGTCTCCACTCTCGTTTCCAGTGCACCAGAGGCAGGTGAGCACGAGCGCTTGGAATCCTCTCCCAGTTCCGAAGGGCAGGGAGGGAAAGTCCTTGCAGATCATCTTCAGCGCACAGTGAGCTTTGCAACACTGAAACACACATTGCTGTCACTCCTCACTTCATCTCCTAAAAGTGCATTTCAAGCCAACGTTTCTGGTGCGCTCTCTCGCTTCGAGAGCAGTTGTGACAGGGGAGGACGAGCGCTTGGATTCTAATTTCACAGCCGAAGGGCCAGCATGGAAACTACTGCTGGGTATCTTCAGCACACATTGAGATTCACAACTCTGAAACACATATTGCTGTCACCTCTCACTTTCCTACCTGAAAGTCCAATTGAATAATACATCTCCTGTGCTTGCTCTTTGTGAGCAGTAGCAGAATATAGCACTTACGTTTGGACTCTGCTGAAACAGCAGAAGAGACAGTCCAGAAAGTTCCCACTGATCATCTTCAGCACACAGTGAGCTTTGCAACTCTGCAACACACATTGCTGTCTCTTCTTTTCCTGCCTGAAAGACCAATTGATTCCAACACCTCTGTGCCCGCTCTCTGCTGAGCAGCAACAGAGAGAGTAGAGCAGGAATTTTTAGCCTGGGCTAAAACAGCAGAAGAGCCTTGCAAAAAATCTCCTGCTTGATCATGTTTTGCACACAGTGAGCTTTAAACTGTGACACAAACATTGCTGTCACTCCTCACTTTATCTCCTAAAAGTGCATTTGAATCCAAAGTTTCTGGTGCGCTCTCACGTTTCGAGAGGAGTTGTGACAGGGGAGGAGCAGCGCTTGGACTCTAATCCCACAGACGAAGGGCCAGCAGGGAAACTCCTGCAGGGCATCTTCAGCACACAGTGAGCTTTGCAATTCTGCAACACACATTGCTGTAACTCCTTTTCCTGCCTGGAAGACCAATTGATTCCAACATCTCTGTGCCCACTCTCTGCTGAGCAGCAACAGAGAGAGTAGAGAAGGAATGTTTAGATTGGGCTAAAACAGCAGAAGAGCCTTGCAAAAAAGCTCCTCCTGATCATGTTTAGCACACAGTGAGCTTTAAACTGTGACACAAACATTGCTGTCACTCTTCACTCTTTCTCCTAAAAGACCATTTCAATCCCAGAACTCCGTTGCCAGCACTCTGCTGATCAGCAGAGTGAGCAGGAATGTCTGCAATCTGTAAGGCAGTGGAAGAGACAGGCCTGAAGGCTGCTCTTGTGCTTCTTCAACACACTGAGCTTTACAACTGTGACACACACACTGTTGGCACTCCTCATTGTAGCTCCTAAAAGTGCATTTGAATCCAGCGTTTCTGGTCTCCACTCTCGTTTCAAGAGCAGCAGAGGAAGGTGAGCACGAGCGCTTGGAATCCGCTCCCAGTTCCGAAGGGCAGGGAGGGAAAGTCCTTGCAGATCATCTTCAGCGCACAGTGAGCTTTGCAACTCTGAAACACACATTGCTGTCACTCCTCACTTCATCTCCTAATAATCCGTTTGAATCCATGGTCTCTCCCGCCCTCTCTCGTTTGAACAGCAGCAGTGACAGGTGAACACGATCTCTTGGCCTCTGCTCCCACAGCCGAAGAGCCCGGAGTGAAAGCTCCGGCAGGGCATCTTCAGCACGCAGTCAGCTTTGCAACTGTGACACATATATTGCTCTCGCTCCGCACTTTCCTACCTCAAAGTCCAATTGAATCCAAAATCTCTGTGCCCTTTCTCTGCTGGGCAGAAGCAGAGAGAGTAGAGCAGGAACCTTTAGCCAATGCTAAAAGAGCAGAAGAGACAGTCTAGAAAGTTCCCACTGATCATTTTCAGCGCACAGCGAGCTTTGCAACTCTGCAACACACATTGCTGTCACTCCTCCCTTTTTGCCTGAAAGACCAGCTGAATCCACCATCTCTGTGCCCGCTCTCTGCTGAGCAGCAACAGAGAGAGTAGAGCAGGAATTTTTAGACCTGCCTAAAACAGCAGAAGAGCCATGAAAAAAATCTCCTGCTTGATCATGTTTTGCACACAGTGAGCTTTAAACTGTGACACAAACATTGCTGTCACTCCTCACTTTATCTCCTAAAAGTGCATTTGAATCCAAAGTTTCTGGTGCGCTCTCTCGTTTCGAGAGGAGTTGTGACAGGGGAGGACGAGCGCTTGGATTCTAATTTCACAGCCGAAGGGCCAGCATGGAAACTACTGCTGGGCATCTTCAGCACACATTGAGATTCACAACTCTGAAACACATATTGATGTCACCTCTCACTTGCCTACCTGAAAGTCCAATTGAATAATACATCTCCTGTGCTTGCTCTTTGTGAGCAGTAGCAGAATATAGCACTTACGTTTGGACTCTGCTGAAACAGCAGAAGAGACAGTCCAGAAAGTTCCCACTGATCATCTTCAGCACACAGTGAGCTTTGCAACTCTGCAACACACATTGCTGTCTCTTCTTTTCCTGCCTGAAAGACCAATTGATTCCAACACCTCTGTGCCCGCTCTCTGCTGAGCAGCAACAGAGAGAGTAGAGCAGGAATGTTTAGACTGGGCTAAAAAAGCAGAAGAGCCTTGCAAAAAATCTCCTGCTTGATCATGTTTTGCACACAGTGAGCTTTAAACTGTGACACAAACATTGCTGTCACTCCTCACTTTATCTCCTAAAAGTGCATTTGAATCCAAAGTTTCTGGTGCGCTCTCTCGTTTCGATAGGAGTTGTGACAGGGGAGGAGCAGCGCTTGGACTCTAATCCCATAGACGAAGGGCCAGCAGGGAAACTCCTGCAGGGCATCTTCAGCGCACAGTGAGCTTTACAATTCTGAAACACACATTGCTGTCACTCCTCCTTTTCTTGCCTGAAAGACCAATTGATTCCAACATCTCTGTGCCCACTCTCTGCTGAGCAGCAACAGAGAGAGTAGAGCAGGAATGTTTAGACTGGGCTAAAACAGCAGAAGAGCCTTGCAAAAAAGCTCCTCCTGATCATGTTTAGCACACAGTGAGCTTTAAACTGTGACACAAACATTGCTGTCACTCTTCACTCTTTCTCCTAAAAGACCATTTCAATCCCAGAACTCCGTTGCCAGCACTCTGCTGATCAGCAGAGTGAGCAGGAATGTCTGCAATCTGTAAGGCAGTGGAAGAGACAGGCCTGAAGGCTGCTCTTGTGCTTCTTCAACACACTGAGCTTTACAACTTTGACACACACACTGTTGTCACTCCTCATTGTAGCTCCTAAAAGTGCATTTGAATCCAGCGTTTCTGGTCTCCACTCTCGTTTCAAGAGCAGCAGAGGAAGGTGAGCACGAGCGCTTGGAATCCGCTCCCAGTTCCGAAGGGCAGGGAGGGAAAGTCCTTGCAGATCATCTTCAGCGCACAGTGAGCTTTGCAACTCTGAAACACACATTGCTGTCACTCCTCACTTCATCTCCTAATAATCCGTTTGAATCCATGGTCTCTCCCGCCCTCTCTCGTTTGAACAGCAGCAGTGACAGGTGAACACGATCTCTTGGCCTCTGCTCCCACAGCCGAAGAGCCCGGAGTGAAAGCTCCGGCAGGGCATCTTCAGCACGCAGTCAGCTTTGCAACTGTGACACATATATTGCTCTCGCTCCGCACTTTCCTACCTCAAAGTCCAATTGAATCCAAAATCTCTGTGCCCTTTCTCTGCTGGGCAGAAGCAGAGAGAGTAGAGCAGGAACCTTTAGCCAATGCTAAAAGAGCAGAAGAGACAGTCTAGAAAGTTCCCACTGATCATTTTCAGCGCACAGCGAGCTTTGCAACTCTGCAACACACATTGCTGTCACTCCTCCCTTTTTGCCTGAAAGACCAGCTGAATCCACCATCTCTGTGCCCGCTCTCTGCTGAGCAGCAACAGAGAGAGTAGAGCAGGAATTTTTAGACCTGCCTAAAACAGCAGAAGAGCCATGAAAAAAATCTCCTGCTTGATCATGTTTTGCACACAGTGAGCTTTAAACTGTGACACAAACATTGCTGTCACTCCTCACTTTATCTCCTAAAAGTGCATTTGAATCCAAAGTTTCTGGTGCGCTCTCTCGTTTCGAGAGGAGTTGTGACAGGGGAGGACGAGCGCTTGGATTCTAATTTCACAGCCGAAGGGCCAGCATGGAAACTACTGCTGGGCATCTTCAGCACACATTGAGATTCACAACTCTGAAACACATATTGCTGTCACCTCTCACTTTCCTACCTGAAAGTCCAATTGAATAATACATCTCCTGTGCTTGCTCTTTGTGAGCAGTAGCAGAATATAGCACTTACGTTTGGACTCTGCTGAAACAGCAGAAGAGACAGTCCAGAAAGTTCCCACTGATCATCTTCAGCACACAGTGAGCTTTGCAACTCTGCAACACACATTGCTGTCTCTTCTTTTCCTGCCTGAAAGACCAATTGATTCCAACACCTCTGTGCCCGCTCTCTGCTGAGCAGCAACAGAGAGAGTAGAGCAGGAATGTTTAGACTGGGCTAAAAAAGCAGAAGAGCCTTGCAAAAAATCTCCTGCTTGATCATGTTTTGCACACAGTGAGCTTTAAACTGTGACACAAACATTGCTGTCACTCCTCACTTTATCTCCTAAAAGTGCATTTGAATCCAAAGTTTCTGGTGCGCTCTCTCGTTTCGATAGGAGTTGTGACAGGGGAGGAGCAGCGCTTGGACTCTAATCCCATAGACGAAGGGCCAGCAGGGAAACTCCTGCAGGGCATCTTCAGCGCACAGTGAGCTTTACAATTCTGAAACACACATTGCTGTCACTCCTCCTTTTCTTGCCTGAAAGACCAATTGATTCCAACATCTCTGTGCCCACTCTCTGCTGAGCAGCAACAGAGAGAGTAGAGCAGGAATGTTTAGACTGGGCTAAAAAAGCAGAAGAGCCTTGCAAAAAAGCTCCTCCTGATCATGTTTAGCACACAGTGAGCTTTAAACTGTGACACAAACATTGCTGTCACTCTTCACTCTTTCTCCTAAAAGACCATTTCAATCCCAGAACTCCGTTGCCAGCACTCTGCTGAGCAGCAGAGTGAGCAGGGATGTCTGCAATCTGTAAGGCAGTGGAAGAGACAGGCCTGAAGGCTGCTCTTGTGCTTCTTCAACACACTGAGCTTTACAACTTTGACACACACACTGTTGTCACTCCTCATTGTAGCTCCTAAAAGTGCATTTGAATCCAGCGTTTCTGGTCTCCACTCTCGTTTCCAGTGCACCAGAGGCAGGTGAGCTCGAGCGCTTGGAATCCGCTCCCAGTTCCGAAGGGCAGGGAGGGAAAGTCCTTGCAGATCATCTTCAGCGCACAGTGAGCTTTGCAACTCTGAAACACACATTGCTGTCACTCCTCACTTTATCTCCTAAAAGTGCATTTCAAGCCAACGTTTCTGGTGCGCTCTCTCGCTTCGAGAGCAGTTGTGACAGGGGAGGACGAGCGCTTGGATTCTAATTTCACAGCCGAAGGGCCAGCATGGAAACTACTGCTGGGCATCTTCAGCACACATTGAGATTCGCAACTCTGAAACACATATTGCTGTCACCTCTCACTTTCCTACCTGAAAGTCCAATTGAATAATACATCTCCTGTGCTTGCTCTTTGTGAGCAGTAGCAGAATATAGCACTTACGTTTGGACTCTGCTGAAACAGCAGAAGAGACAGTCCAGAAAGTTCCCACTGATCATCTTCAGCACACAGTGAGCTTTGCAACTCTGCAACACACATTGCTGTCTCTTCTTTTCCTGCCTGAAAGACCAGCTGAATCCACCATCTCTGTGCCCGCTCTCTGCTGAGCAGCAACAGAGAGAGTAGAGCAGGAATGTTTAGCCTGGGCTAAAACAGCAGAAGAGCCTTGCAAAAAATCTCCTGCTTGATCATGTTTTGCACACAGTGAGCTTTAAACTGTGACACAAACATTGCTGTCACTCCTCACTTTATCTCCTAAAAGTGCATTTGAATCCAAAGTTTCTGGTGCGCTCTCACGTTTCGAGAGGAGTTGTGACAGGGGAGGAGCAGCGCTTGGACTCTAATCCCACAGACGAAGGGCCAGCAGGGAAACTCCTGCAGGGCATCTTCAGCGCACAGTGAGCTTTACAATTCTGAAACACACATTGCTGTCACTCCTCCTTTTCTTGCCTGAAAGACCAATTGATTCCAACATCTCTGTGCCCACTCTCTGCTGAGCAGCAACAGAGAGAGTAGAGCAGGAATGTTTAGACTGGGCTAAAACAGCAGAAGAGCCTTGCAAAAAAGCTCCTCCTGATCATGTTTAGCACACAGTGAGCTTTAAACTGTGACACAAACATTGCTGTCACTCTTCACTCTTTCTCCTAAAAGACCATTTCAATCCCAGAACTCCGTTGCCAGCACTCTGCTGAGCAGCAGAGTGAGCAGGGATGTCTGCAATCTGTAAGGCAGTGGAAGAGACAGGCCTGAAGGCTGCTCTTGTGCTTCTTCAACACACTGAGCTTTACAACTGTGACACACACACTGTTGTCACTCCTCATTGTAGCTCCTAAAAGTGCATTTGAATCCAGCGTTTCTGGTCTCCACTCTCGTTTCAAGAGCAGCAGAGGAAGGTGAGCACGAGCGCTTGGAATCCGCTCCCAGTTCCGAAGGGCAGGGAGGGAAAGTCCTTGCAGATCATCTTCAGCGCACAGTGAGCTTTGCAACTCTGAAACACACATTGCTGTCACTCCTCACTTCATCTCCTAATAATCCGTTTGAATCCATGGTCTCTCCCGCCCTCTCTCGTTTGAACAGCAGCAGTGACAGGTGAACACGATCTCTTGGCCTCTGCTCCCACAGCCGAAGAGCCCGGAGTGAAAGCTCCGGCAGGGCATCTTCAGCACGCAGTCAGCTTTGCAACTGTGACACATATATTGCTCTCGCTCCGCACTTTCCTACCTCAAAGTCCAATTGAATCCAAAATCTCTGTGCCCTTTCTCTGCTGGGCAGAAGCAGAGAGAGTAGAGCAGGAACTTTTAGCCAATGCTAAAAGAGCAGAAGAGACAGTCCAGAAAGTTCCCACTGATCATCTTCAGCGCACAGCGAGCTTTGCAACTCTGCAACACACATTGCTGTCACTCCTCCCTTTTTGCCTGAAAGACCAGCTGAATCCACCATCTCTGTGCCCGCTCTCTGCTGAGCAGCAACACAGAGAGTAGAGCAGGAATTTTTAGACCTGCCTAAAACAGCAGAAGAGCCTTGAAAAAAATCTCCTGCTTGATCATGTTTTGCACACAGTGAGCTTTAAACTGTGACACAAACATTGCTGTCACTCCTCACTTTATCTCCTAAAAGTGCATTTGAATCCAAAGTTTCTGGTGCGCTCTCTCGTTTGGAGAGGACTTGTGACAGGGGAGGAGCAGCGCTTGGACTCTAATCCCACAGACGAAGGGCCAGCAGGGAAACTCCTGCAGGGCATCTTCAGCACACAGTGAGCTTTACAATTCTGCAACACACATTGCTGTCACTCCTCCTTTTCTTGCCTGAAAGTCCAATTGATTCCAACATCACTGTGCCCACTCTCTGCTGAGCAGCAACAGAGAGAGTAGAGCAGGAATGTTTAGACTGGGCTAAAACAGCAGAAGAGCCTTGCAAAAAAGCTCCTCCTGATCATGTTTAGCACACAGTGAGCTTTAAACTGTGACACAAACATTGCTGTCACTCTTCACTCTTTCTCCTAAAAGACCATTTCAATCCCAGAACTCCGTTGCCAGCACTCTGCTGATCAGCAGAGTGAGCAGGAATGTCTGCAATCTGTAAGGCAGTGGAAGAGACAGGCCTGAAGGCTGCTCTTGTGCTTCTTCAACACACTGAGCTTTACAACTGTGACACACACACTGTTGTCACTCCTCATTGTAGCTCCTAAAAGTGCATTTGAATCCAGCTTTTCTGGTCTCCACTCTCGTTTCCAGTGCACCAGAGGCAGGTGAGCACGAGCGCTTGGAATCCGCTCCCAGTTCCGAAGGGCAGGGAGGGAAAGTCCTTGCAGATCATCTTCAGCGCACAGTGAGCTTTGCAACTCTGAAACACACATTGCTGTCACTCCTCACTTTATCTCCTAAAAGTGCATTTCAAGCCAACGTTTCTGGTGCGCTCTATCGCTTCGAGAGCAGTTGTGACAGGGGAGGACGAGCGCTTGGATTCTAATTTCACAGCCGAAGGGCCAGCATGGAAACTACTGCTGGGCATCTTCAGCACACATTGAGATTCGCAACTCTGAAACACATATTGCTGTCACCTCTCACTTTCCTACCTGAAAGTCCAATTGAATAATACATCTCCTGTGCTTGCTCTTTGTGAGCAGTAGCAGAATATAGCACTTACGTTTGGACTCTGCTGAAACAGCAGAAGAGACAGTCCAGAAAGTTCCCACTGATCATCTTCAGCACACAGTGAGCTTTGCAACTCTGCAACACACATTGCTGTCTCTTCTTTTCCTGCCTGAAAGACCAGCTGAATCCACCATCTCTGTGCCCGCTCTCTGCTGAGCAGCAACAGAGAGAGTAGAGCAGGAATTTTTAGCCTGGGCTAAAACAGCAGAAGAGCCTTGCAAAAAATCTCCTGCTTGATCATGTTTTGCACACAGTGAGCTTTAAACTGTGACACAAACATTGCTGTCACTCCTCACTTTATCTCCTAAAAGTGCATTTGAATCCAAAGTTTCTGGTGCGCTCTCACGTTTCGAGAGGAGTTGTGACAGGGGAGGAGCAGCGCTTGGACTCTAATCCCACAGACGAAGGGCCAGCAGGGAAACTCCTGCAGGGCATCTTCAGCACACAGTGAGCTTTGCAATTCTGCAACACACATTGCTGTAACTCCTTTTCCTGCCTGGAAGACCAATTGATTCCAACATCTCTGTGCCCACTCTCTGCTGAGCAGCAACAGAGAGAAGGAATGTTTAGATTGGGCTAAAACAGCAGAAGAGCCTTGCAAAAAAGCTCCTCCTGATCATGTTTAGCACACAGTGAGCTTTAAACTGTGACACAAACATTGCTGTCACTCTTCACTCTTTCTCCTAAAAGACCATTTCAATCCCAGAACTCCGTTGCCAGCACTCTGCTGATCAGCAGAGTGAGCAGGAATGTCTGCAATCTGTAAGGCAGTGGAAGAGACAGGCCTGAAGGCTGCTCTTGTGCTTCTTCAACACACTGAGCTTTACAACTGTGACACACACACTGTTGGCACTCCTCATTGTAGCTCCTAAAAGTGCATTTGAATCCAGCGTTTCTGGTCTCCACTCTCGTTTCAAGAGCAGCAGAGGAAGGTGAGCACGAGCGCTTGGAATCCGCTCCCAGTTCCGAAGGGCAGGGAGGGAAAGTCCTTGCAGATCATCTTCAGCGCACAGTGAGCTTTGCAACTCTGAAACACACATTGCTGTCACTCCTCACTTCATCTCCTAATAATCCGTTTGAATCCATGGTCTCTCCCGCCCTCTCTCGTTTGAACAGCAGCAGTGACAGGTGAACACGATATCTTGGCCTCTGCTCCCACAGCCGAAGAGCCCGGAGTGAAAGCTCCGGCAGGGCATCTTCAGCACGCAGTCAGCTTTGCAACTGTGACACATATATTGCTCTCGCTCCGCACTTTCCTACCTCAAAGTCCAATTGAATCCAAAATCTCTGTGCCCTTTCTCTGCTGGGCAGAAGCAGAGAGAGTAGAGCAGGAACCTTTAGCCAATGCTAAAAGAGCAGAAGAGACAGTCTAGAAAGTTCCCACTGATCATTTTCAGCGCACAGCGAGCTTTGCAACTCTGCAACACACATTGCTGTCACTCCTCCCTTTTTGCCTGAAAGACCAGCTGAATCCACCATCTCTGTGCCCGCTCTCTGCTGAGCAGCAACAGAGAGAGTAGAGCAGGAATTTTTAGACCTGCCTAAAACAGCAGAAGAGCCATGAAAAAAATCTCCTGCTTGATCATGTTTTGCACACAGTGAGCTTTAAACTGTGACACAAACATTGCTGTCACTCCTCACTTTATCTCCTAAAAGTGCATTTGAATCCAAAGTTTCTGGTGCGCTCTCTCGTTTCGAGAGGAGTTGTGACAGGGGAGGACGAGCGCTTGGATTCTAATTTCACAGCCGAAGGGCCAGCATGGAAACTACTGCTGGGCATCTTCAGCACACATTGAGATTCACAACTCTGAAACACATATTGATGTCACCTCTCACTTGCCTACCTGAAAGTCCAATTGAATAATACATCTCCTGTGCTTGCTCTTTGTGAGCAGTAGCAGAATATAGCACTTACGTTTGGACTCTGCTGAAACAGCAGAAGAGACAGTCCAGAAAGTTCCCACTGATCATCTTCAGCACACAGTGAGCTTTGCAACTCTGCAACACACATTGCTGTCTCTTCTTTTCCTGCCTGAAAGACCAATTGATTCCAACACCTCTGTGCCCGCTCTCTGCTGAGCAGCAACAGAGAGAGTAGAGCAGGAATGTTTAGACTGGGCTAAAAAAGCAGAAGAGCCTTGCAAAAAATCTCCTGCTTGATCATGTTTTGCACACAGTGAGCTTTAAACTGTGACACAAACATTGCTGTCACTCCTCACTTTATCTCCTAAAAGGGCATTTGAATCCAAAGTTTCTGGTGCGCTCTCTCGTTTCGATAGGAGTTGTGACAGGGGAGGAGCAGCGCTTGGACTCTAATCCCATAGACGAAGGGCCAGCAGGGAAACTCCTGCAGGGCATCTTCAGCGCACAGTGAGCTTTACAATTCTGAAACACACATTGCTGTCACTCCTCCTTTTCTTGCCTGAAAGACCAATTGATTCCAACATCTCTGTGCCCACTCTCTGCTGAGCAGCAACAGAGAGAGTAGAGCAGGAATGTTTAGACTGGGCTAAAACAGCAGAAGAGCCTTGCAAAAAAGCTCCTCCTGATCATGTTTAGCACACAGTGAGCTTTAAACTGTGACACAAACATTGCTGTCACTCTTCACTCTTTCTCCTAAAAGACCATTTCAATCCCAGAACTCCGTTGCCAGCACTCTGCTGATCAGCAGAGTGAGCAGGAATGTCTGCAATCTGTAAGGCAGTGGAAGAGACAGGCCTGAAGGCTGCTCTTGTGCTTCTTCAACACACTGAGCTTTACAACTTTGACACACACACTGTTGTCACTCCTCATTGTAGCTCCTAAAAGTGCATTTGAATCCAGCGTTTCTGGTCTCCACTCTCGTTTCAAGAGCAGCAGAGGAAGGTGAGCACGAGCGCTTGGAATCCGCTCCCAGTTCCGAAGGGCAGGGAGGGAAAGTCCTTGCAGATCATCTTCAGCGCACAGTGAGCTTTGCAACTCTGAAACACACATTGCTGTCACTCCTCACTTCATCTCCTAATAATCCGTTTGAATCCATGGTCTCTCCCGCCCTCTCTCGTTTGAACAGCAGCAGTGACAGGTGAACACGATCTCTTGGCCTCTGCTCCCACAGCCGAAGAGCCCGGAGTGAAAGCTCCGGCAGGGCATCTTCAGCACGCAGTCAGCTTTGCAACTGTGACACATATATTGCTCTCGCTCCGCACTTTCCTACCTCAAAGTCCAATTGAATCCAAAATCTCTGTGCCCTTTCTCTGCTGGGCAGAAGCAGAGAGAGTAGAGCAGGAACCTTTAGCCAATGCTAAAAGAGCAGAAGAGACAGTCTAGAAAGTTCCCACTGATCATTTTCAGCGCACAGCGAGCTTTGCAACTCTGCAACACACATTGCTGTCACTCCTCCCTTTTTGCCTGAAAGACCAGCTGAATCCACCATCTCTGTGCCCGCTCTCTGCTGAGCAGCAACAGAGAGAGTAGAGCAGGAATTTTTAGACCTGCCTAAAACAGCAGAAGAGCCATGAAAAAAATCTCCTGCTTGATCATGTTTTGCACACAGTGAGCTTTAAACTGTGACACAAACATTGCTGTCACTCCTCACTTTATCTCCTAAAAGTGCATTTGAATCCAAAGTTTCTGGTGCGCTCTCTCGTTTCGAGAGGAGTTGTGACAGGGGAGGACGAGCGCTTGGATTCTAATTTCACAGCCGAAGGGCCAGCATGGAAACTACTGCTGGGCATCTTCAGCACACATTGAGATTCACAACTCTGAAACACATATTGCTGTCACCTCTCACTTTCCTACCTGAAAGTCCAATTGAATAATACATCTCCTGTGCTTGCTCTTTGTGAGCAGTAGCAGAATATAGCACTTACGTTTGGACTCTGCTGAAACAGCAGAAGAGACAGTCCAGAAAGTTCCCACTGATCATCTTCAGCACACAGTGAGCTTTGCAACTCTGCAACACACATTGCTGTCTCTTCTTTTCCTGCCTGAAAGACCAATTGATTCCAACACCTCTGTGCCCGCTCTCTGCTGAGCAGCAACAGAGAGAGTAGAGCAGGAATGTTTAGCCTGGGCTAAAACAGCAGAAGAGCCTTGCAAAAAATCTCCTGCTTGATCATGTTTTGCACACAGTGAGCTTTAAACTGTGACACAAACATTGCTGTCACTCCTCACTTTATCTCCTAAAAGTGCATTTGAATCCAAAGTTTCTGGTGCGCTCTCTCGTTTCGATAGGAGTTGTGACAGGGGAGGAGCAGCGCTTGGACTCTAATCCCATAGACGAAGGGCCAGCAGGGAAACTCCTGCAGGGCATCTTCAGCGCACAGTGAGCTTTACAATTCTGAAACACACATTGCTGTCACTCCTCCTTTTCTTGCCTGAAAGACCAATTGATTCCAACATCTCTGTGCCCACTCTCTGCTGAGCAGCAACAGAGAGAGTAGAGCAGGAATGTTTAGACTGGGCTAAAAAAGCAGAAGAGCCTTGCAAAAAAGCTCCTCCTGATCATGTTTAGCACACAGTGAGCTTTAAACTGTGACACAAACATTGCTGTCACTCTTCACTCTTTCTCCTAAAAGACCATTTCAATCCCAGAACTCCGTTGCCAGCACTCTGCTGAGCAGCAGAGTGAGCAGGGATGTCTGCAATCTGTAAGGCAGTGGAAGAGACAGGCCTGAAGGCTGCTCTTGTGCTTCTTCAACACACTGAGCTTTACAACTTTGACACACACACTGTTGTCACTCCTCATTGTAGCTCCTAAAAGTGCATTTGAATCCAGCGTTTCTGGTCTCCACTCTCGTTTCCAGTGCACCAGAGGCAGGTGAGCTCGAGCGCTTGGAATCCGCTCCCAGTTCCGAAGGGCAGGGAGGGAAAGTCCTTGCAGATCATCTTCAGCGCACAGTGAGCTTTGCAACTCTGAAACACACATTGCTGTCACTCCTCACTTTATCTCCTAAAAGTGCATTTCAAGCCAACGTTTCTGGTGCGCTCTCTCGCTTCGAGAGCAGTTGTGACAGGGGAGGACGAGCGCTTGGATTCTAATTTCACAGCCGAAGGGCCAGCATGGAAACTACTGCTGGGCATCTTCAGCACACATTGAGATTCGCAACTCTGAAACACATATTGCTGTCACCTCTCACTTTCCTACCTGAAAGTCCAATTGAATAATACATCTCCTGTGCTTGCTCTTTGTGAGCAGTAGCAGAATATAGCACTTACGTTTGGACTCTGCTGAAACAGCAGAAGAGACAGTCCAGAAAGTTCCCACTGATCATCTTCAGCACACAGTGAGCTTTGCAACTCTGCAACACACATTGCTGTCTCTTCTTTTCCTGCCTGAAAGACCAGCTGAATCCACCCTCTCTGTGCCCGCTCTCTGCTGAGCAGCAACAGAGAGAGTAGAGCAGGAATGTTTAGCCTGGGCTAAAACAGCAGAAGAGCCTTGCAAAAAATCTCCTGCTTGATCATGTTTTGCACACAGTGAGCTTTAAACTGTGACACAAACATTGCTGTCACTCCTCACTTTATCTCCTAAAAGTGCATTTGAATCCAAAGTTTCTGGTGCGCTCTCACGTTTCGAGAGGAGTTGTGACAGGGGAGGAGCAGCGCTTGGACTCTAATCCCACAGACGAAGGGCCAGCAGGGAAACTCCTGCAGGGCATCTTCAGCGCACAGTGAGCTTTACAATTCTGAAACACACATTGCTGTCACTCCTCCTTTTCTTGCCTGAAAGACCAATTGATTCCAACATCTCTGTGCCCACTCTCTGCTGAGCAGCAACAGAGAGAGTAGAGCAGGAATGTTTAGACTGGGCTAAAACAGCAGAAGAGCCTTGCAAAAAAGCTCCTCCTGATCATGTTTAGCACACAGTGAGCTTTAAACTGTGACACAAACATTGCTGTCACTCTTCACTCTTTCTCCTAAAAGACCATTTCAATCCCAGAACTCCGTTGCCAGCACTCTGCTGAGCAGCAGAGTGAGCAGGGATGTCTGCAATCTGTAAGGCAGTGGAAGAGACAGGCCTGAAGGCTGCTCTTGTGCTTCTTCAACACACTGAGCTTTACAACTGTGACACACACACTGTTGTCACTCCTCATTGTAGCTCCTAAAAGTGCATTTGAATCCAGCGTTTCTGGTCTCCACTCTCGTTTCAAGAGCAGCAGAGGAAGGTGAGCACGAGCGCTTGGAATCCGCTCCCAGTTCCGAAGGGCAGGGAGGGAAAGTCCTTGCAGATCATCTTCAGCGCACAGTGAGCTTTGCAACTCTGAAACACACATTGCTGTCACTCCTCACTTCATCTCCTAATAATCCGTTTGAATCCATGGTCTCTCCCGCCCTCTCTCGTTTGAACAGCAGCAGTGACAGGTGAACACGATCTCTTGGCCTCTGCTCCCACAGCCGAAGAGCCCGGAGTGAAAGCTCCGGCAGGGCATCTTCAGCACGCAGTCAGCTTTGCAACTGTGACACATATATTGCTCTCGCTCCGCACTTTCCTACCTCAAAGTCCAATTGAATCCAAAATCTCTGTGCCCTTTCTCTGCTGGGCAGAAGCAGAGAGAGTAGAGCAGGAACCTTTAGCCAATGCTAAAAGAGCAGAAGAGACAGTCCAGAAAGTTCCCACTGATCATCTTCAGCGCACAGCGAGCTTTGCAACTCTGCAACACACATTGCTGTCACTCCTCCCTTTTTGCCTGAAAGACCAGCTGAATCCACCATCTCTGTGCCCGCTCTCTGCTGAGCAGCAACACAGAGAGTAGAGCAGGAATTTTTAGACCTGCCTAAAACAGCAGAAGAGCCTTGAAAAAAATCTCCTGCTTGATCATGTTTTGCACACAGTGAGCTTTAAACTGTGACACAAACATTGCTGTCACTCCTCACTTTATCTCCTAAAAGTGCATTTGAATCCAAAGTTTCTGGTGCGCTCTCTCGTTTGGAGAGGACTTGTGACAGGGGAGGAGCAGCGCTTGGACTCTAATCCCACAGACGAAGGGCCAGCAGGGAAACTCCTGCAGGGCATCTTCAGCACACAGTGAGCTTTACAATTCTGCAACACACATTGCTGTCACTCCTCCTTTTCTTGCCTGAAAGTCCAATTGATTCCAACATCACTGTGCCCACTCTCTGCTGAGCAGCAACAGAGAGAGTAGAGCAGGAATGTTTAGACTGGGCTAAAACAGCAGAAGAGCCTTGCAAAAAAGCTCCTCCTGATCATGTTTAGCACACAGTGAGCTTTAAACTGTGACACAAACATTGCTGTCACTCTTCACTCTTTCTCCTAAAAGACCATTTCAATCCCAGAACTCCGTTGCCAGCACTCTGCTGATCAGCAGAGTGAGCAGGAATGTCTGCAATCTGTAAGGCAGTGGAAGAGACAGGCCTGAAGGCTGCTCTTGTGCTTCTTCAACACACTGAGCTTTACAACTGTGACACACACACTGTTGTCACTCCTCATTGTAGCTCCTAAAAGTGCATTTGAATCCAGCTTTTCTGGTCTCCACTCTCGTTTCAAGAGCAGCAGAGGAAGGTGAGCACGAGCGCTTGGAATCCGCTCCCAGTTCCGAAGGGCAGGGAGGGAAAGTCCTTGCAGATCATCTTCAGCGCACAGTGAGCTTTGCAACTCTGAAACACACATTGCTGTCACTCCTCACTTTATCTCCTAAAAGTGCATTTCAAGCCAACGTTTCTGGTGCGCTCTATCGCTTCGAGAGCAGTTGTGACAGGGGAGGACGAGCGCTTGGATTCTAATTTCACAGCCGAAGGGCCAGCATGGAAACTACTGCTGGGCATCTTCAGCACACATTGAGATTCGCAACTCTGAAACACATATTGCTGTCACCTCTCACTTTCCTACCTGAAAGTCCAATTGAATAATACATCTCCTGTGCTTGCTCTTTGTGAGCAGTAGCAGAATATAGCACTTACGTTTGGACTCTGCTGAAACAGCAGAAGAGACAGTCCAGAAAGTTCCCACTGATCATCTTCAGCACACAGTGAGCTTTGCAACTCTGCAACACACATTGCTGTCTCTTCTTTTCCTGCCTGAAAGACCAGCTGAATCCACCATCTCTGTGCCCGCTCTCTGCTGAGCAGCAACAGAGAGAGTAGAGCAGGAATGTTCAGCCTGGGCTAAAACAGCAGAAGAGCCTTGCAAAAAATCTCCTGCTTGATCATGTTTTGCACACAGTGAGCTTTAAACTGTGACACAAACATTGCTGTCACTCCTCACTTTATCTCCTAAAAGTGCATTTGAATCCAAAGTTTCTGGTGCGCTCTCACGTTTCGAGAGGAGTTGTGACAGGGGAGGAGCAGCGCTTGGACTCTAATCCCACAGACGAAGGGCCAGCAGGGAAACTCCTGCAGTGCATCTTCAGCGCACAGTGAGCTTTACAATTCTGAAACACACATTGCTGTCACTCCTCCTTTTCTTGCCTGAAAGACCAATTGATTCCAACATCTCTGTGCCCACTCTCTGCTGAGCAGCAACAGAGAGAGTAGAGCAGGAATGTTTAGACTGGGCTAAAACAGCAGAAGAGCCTTGCAAAAAAGCTCCTCCTGATCATGTTTAGCACACAGTGAGCTTTAAACTGTGACACAAACATTGCTGTCACTCTTCACTCTTTCTCCTAAAAGACCATTTCAATCCCAGAACTCCGTTGCCAGCACTCTGCTGATCAGCAGAGTGAGCAGGGATGTCTGCAATCTGTAAGGCAGTGGAAGAGACAGGCCTGAAGGCTGCTCTTGTGCTTCTTCAACACACTGAGCTTTACAACTTTGACACACACACTGTTGTCACTCCTCATTGTAGCTCCTAAAAGTGCATTTGAATCCAGCGTTTCTGGTCTCCACTCTCGTTTCAAGAGCAGCAGAGGAAGGTGAGCACGAGCGCTTGGAATCCGCTCCCAGTTCCGAAGGGCAGGGAGGGAAAGTCCTTGCAGATCATCTTCAGCGCACAGTGAGCTTTGCAACTCTGAAACACACATTGCTGTCACTCCTCACTTTATCTCCTAAAAGTGCATTTCAAGCCAACGTTTCTGGTGCGCTCTATCGCTTCGAGAGCAGTTGTGACAGGGGAGGACGAGCGCTTGGATTCTAATTTCACAGCCGAAGGGCCAGCATGGAAACTACTGCTGGGCATCTTCAGCACACATTGAGATTCGCAACTCTGAAACACATATTGCTGTCACCTCTCACTTTCCTACCTGAAAGTCCAATTGAATAATACATCTCCTGTGCTTGCTCTTTGTGAGCAGTAGCAGAATATAGCACTTACGTTTGGACTCTGCTGAAACAGCAGAAGAGACAGTCCAGAAAGTTCCCACTGATCATCTTCAGCACACAGTGAGCTTTGCAACTCTGCAACACACATTGCTGTCTCTTCTTTTCCTGCCTGAAAGACCAGCTGAATCCACCATCTCTGTGCCCGCTCTCTGCTGAGCAGCAACAGAGAGAGTAGAGCAGGAATGTTCAGCCTGGGCTAAAACAGCAGAAGAGCCTTGCAAAAAATCTCCTGCTTGATCATGTTTTGCACACAGTGAGCTTTAAACTGTGACACAAACATTGCTGTCACTCCTCACTTTATCTCCTAAAAGTGCATTTGAATCCAAAGTTTCTGGTGCGCTCTCACGTTTCGAGAGGAGTTGTGACAGGGGAGGAGCAGCGCTTGGACTCTAATCCCACAGACGAAGGGCCAGCAGGGAAACTCCTGCAGTGCATCTTCAGCGCACAGTGAGCTTTACAATTCTGAAACACACATTGCTGTCACTCCTCCTTTTCTTGCCTGAAAGACCAATTGATTCCAACATCTCTGTGCCCACTCTCTGCTGAGCAGCAACAGAGAGAGTAGAGCAGGAATGTTTAGACTGGGCTAAAACAGCAGAAGAGCCTTGCAAAAAAGCTCCTCCTGATCATGTTTAGCACACAGTGAGCTTTAAACTGTGACACAAACATTGCTGTCACTCTTCACTCTTTCTCCTAAAAGACCATTTCAATCCCAGAACTCCGTTGCCAGCACTCTGCTGAGCAGCAGAGTGAGCAGGGATGTCTGCAATCTGTAAGGCAGTGGAAGAGACAGGCCTGAAGGCTGCTCTTGTGCTTCTTCAACACACTGAGCTTTACAACTTTGACACACACACTGTTGTCACTCCTCATTGTAGCTCCTAAAAGTGCATTTGAATCCAGCGTTTCTGGTCTCCACTCTCGTTTCAAGAGCAGCAGAGGAAGGTGAGCACGAGCGCTTGGAATCCGCTCCCAGTTCCGAAGGGCAGGGAGGGAAAGTCCTTGCAGATCATCTTCAGCGCACAGTGAGCTTTGCAACTCTGAAACACACATTGCTGTCACTCCTCACTTTATCTCCTAAAAGTGCATTTCAAGCCAACGTTTCTGGTGCGCTCTCTCGCTTCGAGAGCAGTTGTGACAGGGGAGGACGAGCGCTTGGATTCTAATTTCACAGCCGAAGGGCCAGCATGGAAACTACTGCTGGGCATCTTCAGCACACATTGAGATTCACAACTCTGAAACACATATTGCTGTCACCTCTCACTTTCCTACCTGAAAGTCCAATTGAATAATACATCTCCTGTGCTTGCTCTTTGTGAGCAGTAGCAGAATATAGCACTTACGTTTGGACTCTGCTGAAACAGCAGAAGAGACAGTCCAGAAAGTTCCCACTGATCATCTTCAGCACACAGTGAGCTTTGCAACTCTGCAACACACATTGCTGTCTCTTCTTTTCCTGCCTGAAAGACCAATTGATTCCAACACCTCTGTGCCCGCTCTCTGCTGAGCAGCAACAGAGAGAGTAGAGCAGGAATGTTTAGCCTGGGCTAAAACAGCAGAAGAGCCTTGCAAAAAATCTCCTGCTTGATCATGTTTTGCACACAGTGAGCTTTAAACTGTGTCACAAACATTGATGTCACTCCTCACTTTATCTCCTAAAAGTGCATTTGAATCCAAAGTTTCTGGTGCGCTCTCACGTTTCGAGAGGAGTTGTGACAGGGGAGGAGCAGCGCTTGGACTCTAATCCCACAGACGAAGGGCCAGCAGGGAAACTCCTGCAGGGCATCTTCAGCACACAGTGAGCTTTGCAATTCTGCAACACACATTGCTGTAACTCCTTTTCCTGCCTGGAAGACCAATTGATTCCAACATCTCTGTGCCCACTCTCTGCTGAGCAGCAACAGAGAGAAGGAATGTTTAGATTGGGCTAAAACAGCAGAAGAGCCTTGCAAAAAAGCTCCTCCTGATCATGTTTAGCACACAGTGAGCTTTAAACTGTGACACAAACATTGCTGTCACTCTTCACTCTTTCTCCTAAAAGACCATTTCAATCCAAGAACTCCGTTGCCAGCACTCTGCTGAGCAGCAGAGTGAGCAGGAATGTCTGCAATCTGTAAGGCAGTGGAAGAGACAGGCCTGAAGGCTGCTCTTGTGCTTCTTCAACACACTGAGCTTTACAACTGTGACACACACACTGTTGTCACTCCTCATTGTAGCTCCTAAAAGTGCATTTGAATCCAGCGTTTCTGGTCTCCACTCTCGTTTCAAGAGCAGCAGAGGAAGGTGAGCACGAGCGCTTGGAATCCGCTCCCAGTTCCGAAGGGCAGGGAGGGAAAGTCCTTGCAGATCATCTTCAGCGCACAGTGAGCTTTGCAACTCTGAAACACACATTGCTGTCACTCCTCACTTCATCTCCTAATAATCCGTTTGAATCCATGGTCTCTCCCGCCCTCTCTCGTTTGAACAGCAGCAGTGACAGGTGAACACGATCTCTTGGCCTCTGCTCCCACAGCCGAAGAGCCCGGAGTGAAAGCTCCGGCAGGGCATCTTCAGCACGCAGTCAGCTTTGCAACTGTGACACATATATTGCTCTCGCTCCGCACTTTCCTACCTCAAAGTCCAATTGAATCCAAAATCTCTGTGCCCTTTCTCTGCTGGGCAGAAGCAGAGAGAGTAGAGCAGGAACCTTTAGCCAATGCTAAAAGAGCAGAAGAGACAGTCCAGAAAGTTCCCACTGATCATCTTCAGCGCACAGCGAGCTTTGCAACTCTGCAACACACATTGCTGTCACTCCTCCCTTTTTGCCTGAAAGACCAGCTGAATCCACCATCTCTGTGCCCGCTCTCTGCTGAGCAGCAACAGAGAGAGTAGAGCAGGAATTTTTAGACCTGCCTAAAACAGCAGAAGAGCCTTGAAAAAAATCTCCTGCTTGATCATGTTTTGCACACAGTGAGCTTTAAACTGTGACACAAACATTGCTGTCACTCCTCACTTTATCTCCTAAAAGTGCATTTGAATCCAAAGTTTCTGGTGCGCTCTCTCGTTTGGAGAGGAGTTGTGACAGGGGAGGAGCAGCTCTTGGACTCTAATCCCACAGAGGAAGGGCCAGCAGGGAAACTCCTGCAGGGCATCTTCAGCGCACAGTGAGCTTTACAATTCTGAAACACACATTGCTGTCACTCCTCCTTTTCTTGCCTGAAAGACCAATTGATTCCAACATCTCTGTGCCCACTCTCTGCTGAGCAGCAACAGAGAGAGTAGAGCAGGAATGTTTAGACTGGGCTAAAACAGCAGAAGAGCCTTGCAGAAAAGCTCCTCCTGATCATGTTTAGCACACAGTGAGCTTTAAACTGTGACACAAACATTGGTGTCACTCTTCACTCTTTCTCCTAAAAGACCATTTCAATCCCAGAACTCCGTTGCCAGCACTCTGCTGAGCAGCAGAGTGAGCAGGGATGTCTGCAATCTGTAAGGCAGTGGAAGAGACAGGCCTGAAGGCTGCTCTTGTGCTTCTTCAACACACTGAGCTTTACAACTTTGACACACACACTGTTGTCACTCCTCATTGTAGCTCCTAAAAGTGCATTTGAATCCAGCGTTTCTGGTCTCCACTCTCGTTTCCAGTGCACCAGAGGCAGGTGAGCACGAGCGCTTGGAATCCGCTCCCAGTTCCGAAGGGCAGGGAGGGAAAGTCCTTGCAGATCATCTTCAGCGCACAGTGAGCTTTGCAACTCTGAAACACACATTGCTGTCACTCCTCACTTTATCTCCTAAAAGTGCATTTCAAGCCAACGTTTCTGGTGCGCTCTCTCGCTTCGAGAGCAGTTGTGACAGGGGAGGACGAGCGCTTGGATTCTAATTTCACAGCCGAAGGGCCAGCATGGAAACTACTGCTGGGCATCTTCAGCACACATTGAGATTCACAACTCTGAAACACATATTGCTGTCACCTCTCACTTTCCTACCTGAAAGTCCAATTGAATAATACATCTCCTGTGCTTGCTCTTTGTGAGCAGTAGCAGAATATAGCACTTACGTTTGGACTCTGCTGAAACAGCAGAAGAGACAGTCCAGAAAGTTCCCACTGATCATCTTCAGCACACAGTGAGCTTTGCAACTCTGCAACACACATTGCTGTCTCTTCTTTTCCTGCCTGAAAGACCAGCTGAATCCACCATCTCTGTGCCCGCTCTCTGCTGAGCAGCAACAGAGAGAGTAGAGCAGGAATGTTTAGCCTGGGCTAAAACAGCAGAAGAGCCTTGCAAAAAATCTCCTGCTTGATCATGTTTTGCACACAGTGAGCTTTAAACTGTGACACAAACATTGCTGTCACTCCTCACTTTATCTCCTAAAAGTGCATTTGAATCCAAAGTTTCTGGTGCGCTCTCACGTTTCGAGAGGAGTTGTGACAGGGGAGGAGCAGCGCTTGGACTCTAATCCCACAGACGAAGGGCCAGCAGGGAAACTCCTGCAGGGCATCTTCAGCACACAGTGAGCTTTGCAATTCTGCAACACACATTGCTGTAACTCCTTTTCCTGACTGGAAGACCAATTGATTCCAACATCTCTGTGCCCACTCTCTGCTGAGCAGCAACAGAGAGAAGGAATGTTTAGACTGGGCTAAAACAGCAGAAGAGCCTTGCAAAAAAGCTCCTCCTGATCATGTTTAGCACACAGTGAGCTTTAAACTGTGACACAAACATTGCTGTCACTCTTCACTCTTTCTCCTAAAAGACCATTTCAATCCAAGAACTCCGTTGCCAGCACTCTGCTGATCAGCAGAGTGAGCAGGAATGTCTGCAATCTGTAAGGCAGTGGAAGAGACAGGCCTGAAGGCTGCTCTTGTGCTTCTTCAACACACTGAGCTTTACAACTGTGACACACACACTGTTGTCACTCCTCATTGTAGCTCCTAAAAGTGCATTTGAATCCAGCGTTTCTGGTCTCCACTCTCGTTTCAAGAGCAGCAGAGGAAGGTGAGCACGAGCGCTTGGAATCCGCTCCCAGTTCCGAAGGGCAGGGAGGGAAAGTCCTTGCAGATCATCTTCAGCGCACAGTGAGCTTTGCAACTCTGAAACACACATTGCTGTCACTCCTCACTTCATCTCCTAATAATCCGTTTGAATCCATGGTCTCTCCCGCCCTCTCTCGTTTGAACAGCAGCAGTGACAGGTGAACACGATCTCTTGGCCTCTGCTCCCACAGCCGAAGAGCCCGGAGTGAAAGCTCCGGCAGGGCATCTTCAGCACGCAGTCAGCTTTGCAACTGTGACACATATATTGCTCTCGCTCCGCACTTTCCTACCTCAAAGTCCAATTGAATCCAAAATCTCTGTGCCCTTTCTCTGCTGGGCAGAAGCAGAGAGAGTAGAGCAGGAACCTTTAGCCAATGCTAAAAGAGCAGAAGAGACAGTCCAGAAAGTTCCCACTGATCATCTTCAGCGCACAGCGAGCTTTGCAACTCTGCAACACACATTGCTGTCACTCCTCCCTTTTTGCCTGAAAGACCAGCTGAATCCACCATCTCTGTGCCCGCTCTCTGCTGAGCAGCAACAGAGAGAGTAGAGCAGGAATTTTTAGACCTGCCTAAAACAGCAGAAGAGCCTTGAAAAAAATCTCCTGCTTGATCATGTTTTGCACACAGTGAGCTTTAAACTGTGACACAAACATTGCTGTCACTCCTCACTTTATCTCCTAAAAGTGCATTTGAATCCAAAGTTTCTGGTGCGCTCTCTCGTTTCGAGAGGAGTTGTGACAGGGGAGGAGCAGCTCTTGGACTCTAATCCCACAGAGGAAGGGCCAGCAGGGAAACTCCTGCAGGGCATCTTCAGCGCACAGTGAGCTTTACAATTCTGAAACACACATTGCTGTCACTCCTCCTTTTCTTGCCTGAAAGACCAATCGATTCCAACATCTCTGTGCCCACTCTCTGCTGAGCAGCAACAGAGAGAAGGAATGTTTAGATTGGGCTAAAACAACAGAAGAGCCTTGCAAAAAAGCTCCTCCTGATCATGTTTAGCACACAGTGAGCTTTAAACTGTGACACAAACATTGCTGTCACTCTTCACTCTTTCTCCTAAAAGACCATTTCAATCCCAGAACTCCGTTGCCAGCACTCTGCTGAGCAGCAGAGTGAGCAGGGATGTCTGCAATCTGTAAGGCAGTGGAAGAGACAGGCCTGAAGGCTGCTCTTGTGCTTCTTCAACACACTGAGCTTTACAACTTTGACACACACACTGTTGTCACTCCTCATTGTAGCTCCTAAAAGTGCATTTGAATCCAGCGTTTCTGGTCTCCACTCTCGTTTCCAGTGCAGCAGAGGCAGGTGAGCACGAGCGCTTGGAATCCGCTCCCAGTTCCGAAGGGCAGGGAGGGAAAGTCCTTGCAGATCATCTTCAGCGCACAGTGAGCTTTGCAACTCTGAAACACACATTGCTGTCACTCCTCACTTTATCTCCTAAAAGTGCATTTCAAGACAACGTTTCTGGTGCGCTCTCTCGCTTCGAGAGCAGTTGTGACAGGGGAGGACGAGCGCTTGGATTCTAATTTCACAGCCGAAGGGCCAGCATGGAAACTACTGCTGGGCATCTTCAGCACACATTGAGATTCACAACTCTGAAACACATATTGCTGTCACCTCTCACTTTCCTACCTGAAAGTCCAATTGAATAATACATCTCCTGTGCTTGCTCTTTGTGAGCAGTAGCAGAATATAGCACTTACGTTTGGACTCTGCTGAAACAGCAGAAGAGACAGTCCAGAAAGTTCCCACTGATCATCTTCAGCACACAGTGAGCTTTGCAACTCTGCAACACACATTGCTGTCTCTTCTTTTCCTGCCTGAAAGACCAATTGATTCCAACACCTCTGTGCCCGATCTCTGCTGAGCAGCAACAGAGAGAGTAGAGCAGGAATGTTTAGCCTGGGCTAAAACAGCAGAAGAGCCTTGCAAAAAATCTCCTGCTTGATCATGTTTTGCACACAGTGAGCTTTAAACTGTGACACAAACATTGATGTCACTCCTCACTTTATCTCCTAAAAGTGCATTTGAATCCAAAGTTTCTGGTGCGCTCTAACGTTTCGAGAGGAGTTGTGACAGGGGAGGAGCAGCGCTTGGACTCTAATCCCACAGACGAAGGGCCAGCAGGGAAACTCCTGCAGGGCATCTTCAGCACACAGTGAGCTTTGCAATTCTGCAACACACATTGCTGTAACTCCTTTTCCTGCCTGGAAGACCAATTGATTCCAACATCTCTGTGCCCGCTCTCTGCTGAGCAGCAACAGAGAGAGTAGAGCAGGAATTTTTAGACCTGCCTAAAACAGCAGAAGAGCCTTGCAAAAAAGCTCCTCCTGATCATGTTTTGCACACAGTGAGCTTTAAACTGTGACACAAACATTGCTGTCACTCCTCACTTTATCTCCTAAAAGTGCATTTGAATCCAAAGTTTCTGGTGCGCTCTCTCGTTTCGAGAGGAGTTGTGACAGGGGAGGAGCAGCGCTTGGACTCTAATCCCACAGACAAAGGGCCAGCAGGGAAACTCCTGCAGGGCATCTTCAGCGCACAGTGAGCTTTACAATTCTGAAACACACATTGCTGTCACTCCTCCTTTTCTTGCCTGAAAGACCAATTGATTCCAACATCTCTGTGCCCACTCTCTGCTGAGCAGCAACAGAGAGAGTAGAGCAGGAATGTTTAGACTGGGCTAAAACAGCAGAAGAGCCTTGCAAAAAAGCTCCTCCTGATCATGCTTAGCACACAGTGAGCTTTAAACTGTGACACAAACATTGGTGTCACTCTTCACTCTTTCTCCTAAAAGACCATTTCAATCCCAGAACTCCGTTGCCAGCACTCTGCTGAGCAGCAGAGTGAGCAGGGATGTCTGCAATCTGTAAGGCAGTGGAAGAGACAGGCCTGAAGGCTGCTCTTGTGCTTCTTCAACACACTGAGCTTTACAACTTTGACACACACACTGTTGTCACTCCTCATTGTAGCTCCTAAAAGTGCATTTGAATCCAGCGTTTCTGGTCTCCACTCTCGTTTCCAGTGCACCAGAGGCAGGTGAGCACGAGCGCTTGGAATCCGCTCCCAGTTCCGAAGGGCAGGGAGGGAAAGTCCTTGCAGATCATCTTCAGCGCACAGTGAGCTTTGCAACTCTGAAACACACATTGCTGTCACTCCTCACTTTATCTCCTAAAAGTGCATTTCAAGCCAACGTTTCTGGTGCGCTCTCTCGCTTCGAGAGCAGTTGTGACAGGGGAGGACGAGCGCTTGGATTCTAATTTCACAGCCGAAGGGCCAGCATGGAAACTACTGCTGGGCATCTTCAGCACACATTGAGATTCACAACTCTGAAACACATATTGCTGTCACCTCTCACTTTCCTACCTGAAAGTCCAATTGAATAATACATCTCCTGTGCTTGCTCTTTGTGAGCAGTAGCAGAATATAGCACTTACGTTTGGACTCTGCTGAAACAGCAGAAGAGACAGTCCAGAAAGTTCCCACTGATCATCTTCAGCACACAGTGAGCTTTGCAACTCTGCAACACACATTGCTGTCTCTTCTTTTCCTGCCTGAAAGACCAGCTGAATCCACCATCTCTGTGCCCGCTCTCTGCTGAGCAGCAACAGAGAGAGTAGAGCAGGAATGTTTAGCCTGGGCTAAAACAGCAGAAGAGCCTTGCAAAAAATCTCCTGCTTGATCATGTTTTGCACACAGTGAGCTTTAAACTGTGACACAAACATTGCTGTCACTCCTCACTTTATCTCCTAAAAGTGCATTTGAATCCAAAGTTTCTGGTGCGCTCTCACGTTTCGAGAGGAGTTGTGACAGGGGAGGAGCAGCGCTTGGACTCTAATCCCACAGACGAAGGGCCAGCAGGGAAACTCCTGCAGGGCATCTTCAGCACACAGTGAGCTTTGCAATTCTGCAACACACATTGCTGTAACTCCTTTTCCTGACTGGAAGACCAATTGATTCCAACATCTCTGTGCCCACTCTCTGCTGAGCAGCAACAGAGAGAAGGAATGTTTAGACTGGGCTAAAACAGCAGAAGAGCCTTGCAAAAAAGCTCCTCCTGATCATGTTTAGCACACAGTGAGCTTTAAACTGTGACACAAACATTGCTGTCACTCTTCACTCTTTCTCCTAAAAGACCATTTCAATCCAAGAACTCCGTTGCCAGCACTCTGCTGATCAGCAGAGTGAGCAGGAATGTCTGCAATCTGTAAGGCAGTGGAAGAGACAGGCCTGAAGGCTGCTCTTGTGCTTCTTCAACACACTGAGCTTTACAACTGTGACACACACACTGTTGTCACTCCTCATTGTAGCTCCTAAAAGTGCATTTGAATCCAGCGTTTCTGGTCTCCACTCTCGTTTCAAGAGCAGCAGAGGAAGGTGAGCACGAGCGCTTGGAATCCGCTCCCAGTTCCGAAGGGCAGGGAGGGAAAGTCCTTGCAGATCATCTTCAGCGCACAGTGAGCTTTGCAACTCTGAAACACACATTGCTGTCACTCCTCACTTCATCTCCTAATAATCCGTTTGAATCCATGGTCTCTCCCGCCCTCTCTCGTTTGAACAGCAGCAGTGACAGGTGAACACGATCTCTTGGCCTCTGCTCCCACAGCCGAAGAGCCCGGAGTGAAAGCTCCGGCAGGGCATCTTCAGCACGCAGTCAGCTTTGCAACTGTGACACATATATTGCTCTCGCTCCGCACTTTCCTACCTCAAAGTCCAATTGAATCCAAAATCTCTGTGCCCTTTCTCTGCTGGGCAGAAGCAGAGAGAGTAGAGCAGGAACCTTTAGCCAATGCTAAAAGAGCAGAAGAGACAGTCCAGAAAGTTCCCACTGATCATCTTCAGCGCACAGCGAGCTTTGCAACTCTGCAACACACATTGCTGTCACTCCTCCCTTTTTGCCTGAAAGACCAGCTGAATCCACCATCTCTGTGCCCGCTCTCTGCTGAGCAGCAACAGAGAGAGTAGAGCAGGAATTTTTAGACCTGCCTAAAACAGCAGAAGAGCCTTGAAAAAAATCTCCTGCTTGATCATGTTTTGCACACAGTGAGCTTTAAACTGTGACACAAACATTGCTGTCACTCCTCACTTTATCTCCTAAAAGTGCATTTGAATCCAAAGTTTCTGGTGCGCTCTCTCGTTTCGAGAGGAGTTGTGACAGGGGAGGAGCAGCTCTTGGACTCTAATCCCACAGAGGAAGGGCCAGCAGGGAAACTCCTGCAGGGCATCTTCAGCGCACAGTGAGCTTTACAATTCTGAAACACACATTGCTGTCACTCCTCCTTTTCTTGCCTGAAAGACCAATCGATTCCAACATCTCTGTGCCCACTCTCTGCTGAGCAGCAACAGAGAGAAGGAATGTTTAGATTGGGCTAAAACAACAGAAGAGCCTTGCAAAAAAGCTCCTCCTGATCATGTTTAGCACACAGTGAGCTTTAAACTGTGACACAAACATTGCTGTCACTCTTCACTCTTTCTCCTAAAAGACCATTTCAATCCCAGAACTCCGTTGCCAGCACTCTGCTGAGCAGCAGAGTGAGCAGGGATGTCTGCAATCTGTAAGGCAGTGGAAGAGACAGGCCTGAAGGCTGCTCTTGTGCTTCTTCAACACACTGAGCTTTACAACTGTGACACACACACTGTTGTCACTCCTCATTGTAGCTCCTAAAAGTGCATTTGAATCCAGCGTTTCTGGTCTCCACTCTCGTTTCCAGAGCAGCAGAGGAAGGTGAGCACGAGCGCTTGGAATCCGCTCCCAGTTCCGAAGGGCAGGGAGGGAAAGTCCTTGCAGATCATCTTCAGCGCACAGTGAGCTTTGCAACTCTGAAACACACATTGCTGTCACTCCTCACTTTATCTCCTAAAAGTGCATTTCAAGCCAACGTTTCTGGTGCGCTCTCTCGCTTCGAGAGCAGTTGTGACAGGGGAGGACGAGCGCTTGGATTCTAATTTCACAGCCGAAGGGCCAGCATGGAAACTACTGCTGGGCATCTTCAGCACACATTGAGATTCACAACTCTGAAACACATATTGCTGTCACCTCTCACTTTCCTACCTGAAAGTCCAATTGAATAATACATCTCCTGTGCTTGCTCTTTGTGAGCAGTAGCAGAATATAGCACTTACGTTTGGACTCTGCTGAAACAGCAGAAGAGACAGTCCAGAAAGTTCCCACTGATCATCTTCAGCACACAGTGAGCTTTGCAACTCTGCAACACACATTGCTGTCTCTTCTTTTCCTGCCTGAAAGACCAATTGATTCCAACACCTCTGTGCCCGATCTCTGCTGAGCAGCAACAGAGAGAGTAGAGCAGGAATGTTTAGCCTGGGCTAAAACAGCAGAAGAGCCTTGCAAAAAATCTCCTGCTTGATCATGTTTTGCACACAGTGAGCTTTAAACTGTGACACAAACATTGCTGTCACTCCTCACTTTATCTCCTAAAAGTGCATTTGAATCCAAAGTTTCTGGTGCGCTCTCTCGTTTCGAGAGGAGTTGTGACAGGGGAGGAGCAGCGCTTGGACTCTAATCCCACAGACGAAGGGCCAGCAGGGAAACTCCTGCAGGGCATCTTCAGCACACAGTGAGCTTTGCAATTCTGCAACACACATTGCTGTAACTCCTTTTCCTGCCTGGAAGACCAATTGATTCCAACATCTCTGTGCCCGCTCTCTGCTGAGCAGCAACAGAGAGAGTAGAGCAGGAATTTTTAGACCTGCCTAAAACAGCAGAAGAGCCTTGCAAAAAAGCTCCTCCTGATCATGTTTTGCACACAGTGAGCTTTAAACTGTGACACAAACATTGCTGTCACTCCTCACTTTATCTCCTAAAAGTGCATTTGAATCCAAATTTTCTGGTGCGCTCTCTCGTTTCGAGAGGAGTTGTGACAGGGGAGGAGCAGCGCTTGGACTCTAATCCCACAGACAAAGGGCCAGCAGGGAAACTCCTGCAGGGCATCTTCAGCGCACAGTGAGCTTTACAATTCTGAAACACACATTGCTGTCACTCCTCCTTTTCTTGCCTGAAAGACCAATTGATTCCAACATCTCTGTGCCCACTCTCTGCTGAGCAGCAACAGAGAGAGTAGAGCAGGAATGTTTAGACTGGGCTAAAACAGCAGAAGAGCCTTGCAAAAAAGCTCCTCCTGATCATGCTTAGCACACAGTGAGCTTTAAACTGTGACACAAACAATCTCCTGCTTGATCATGTTTTGCACACAGTGAGCTTTAAACTGTGACACAAACATTGCTGTCACTCCTCACTTTATCTCCTAAAAGTGCATTTGAATCCAAAGTTTCTGGTGCGCTCTCTCGTTTCGAGAGGAGTTGTGACAGGGGAGGAGCAGCGCTTGGACTCTAATCCCACAGACGAAGGGCCAGCAGGGAAACTCCTGCAGGGCATCTCAGCGCACAGTGAGCTTTACAATTCTGAAACACACATTGCTGTCACTCCTCCTTTTCTTGCCTGAAAGACCAATTGATTCCAACATCTCTGTGCCCACTCTCTGCTGAGCAGCAACAGAGAGAGTAGAGCAGGAATGTTTAGACTGGGCTAAAACAGCAGAAGAGCCTTGCAAAAAAGCTCCTCCTGATCATGTTTAGCACACAGTGAGCTTTAAACTGTGACACAAACATTGCTGTCACTCTTCACTCTTTCTCCTAAAAGACCATTTCAATCCCAGAACTCCGTTGCCAGCACTCTGCTGAGCAGCAGAGTGAGCAGGAATGTCTGCAATCTGTAAGGCAGTGGAAGAGACAGGCCTGAAGGCTGCTCTTGTGCTTCTTCAACACACTGAGCTTTACAACTGTGACACACACACTGTTGTCACTCCTCATTGTAGCTCCTAAAAGTGCATTTGAATCCAGCGTTTCTGGTCTCCACTCTCGTTTCAAGAGCAGCAGAGGAAGGTGAGCACGAGCGCTTGGAATCCGCTCCCAGTTCCGAAGGGCAGGGAGGGAAAGTCCTTGCAGATCATCTTCAGCGCACAGTGAGCTTTGCAACTCTGAAACACACATTGCTGTCACTCCTCACTTCATCTCCTAATAATCCGTTTGAATCCATGGTCTCTCCCGCCCTCTCTCGTTTGAACAGCAGCAGTGACAGGTGAACACGATCTCTTGGCCTCTGCTCCCACAGCCGAAGAGCCCGGAGTGAAAGCTCCGGCAGGGCATCTTCAGCACGCAGTCAGCTTTGCAACTGTGACACATATATTGCTCTCGCTCCGCACTTTCCTACCTCAAAGTCCAATTGAATCCAAAATCTCTGTGCCCTTTCTCTGCTGGGCAGAAGCAGAGAGAGTAGAGCAGGAACTTTTAGCCAATGCTAAAAGAGCAGAAGAGACAGTCCAGAAAGTTCCCACTGATCATCTTCAGGGCACAGCGAGCTTTGCAACTCTGCAACACACATTGCTGTCACTCCTCCCTTTTTGCCTGAAAGACCAGCTGAATCCACCATCTCTGTGCCCGCTCTCTGCTGAGCAGCAACAGAGAGAGTAGAGCAGGAATTTTTAGACCTGCCTAAAACAGCAGAAGAGCCTTGAAAAAAATCTCCTGCTTGATCATGTTTTGCACACAGTGAGCTTTAAACTGTGACACAAACATTGCTGTCACTCCTCACTTTATCTCCTAAAAGTGCATTTCAAGCCAACGTTTCTGGTGCGCTCTCTCGCTTCGAGAGCAGTTGTGACAGGGGAGGACGAGCGCTTGGATTCTAATTTCACAGCCGAAGGGCCAGCATGGAAACTACTGCTGGGCATCTTCAGCACACATTGAGATTCACAACTCTGAAACACATATTGCTGTCACCTCTCACTTTCCTACCTGAAAGTCCAATTGAATAATACATCTCCTGTGCTTGCTCTTTGTGAGCAGTAGCAGAATATAGCACTTACGTTTGGACTCTGCTGAAACAGCAGAAGAGACAGTCCAGAAAGTTCCCACTGATCATCTTCAGCACACAGTGAGCTTTGCAACTCTGCAACACACATTGCTGTCTCTTCTTTTCCTGCCTGAAAGACCAGCTGAATCCACCATCTCTGTGCCCGCTCTCTGCTGAGCAGCAACAGAGAGAGTAGAGCAGGAATGTTTAGCCTGGGCTAAAACAGCAGAAGAGCCTTGCAAAAAATCTCCTGCTTGATCATGTTTTGCACACAGTGAGCTTTAAACTGTGACACAAACATTGCTGTCACTCCTCACTTTATCTCCTAAAAGTGCATTTGAATCCAAAGTTTCTGGTGCGCTCTCACGTTTCGAGAGGAGTTGTGACAGGGGAGGAGCAGCGCTTGGACTCTAATCCCACAGACGAAGGGCCAGCAGGGAAACTCCTGCAGGGCATCTTCAGCACACAGTGAGCTTTGCAATTCTGCAACACACATTGCTGTAACTCCTTTTCCTGCCTGGAAGACCAATTGATTCCAACATCTCTGTGCCCACTCTCTGCTGAGCAGCAACAGAGAGAAGGAATGTTTAGATTGGGCTAAAACAGCAGAAGAGCCTTGCAAAAAAGCTCCTCCTGATCATGTTTAGCACACAGTGAGCTTTAAACTGTGACACAAACATTGCTGTCACTCTTCACTCTTTCTCCTAAAAGACCATTTCAATCCAAGAACTCCGTTGCCAGCACTCTGCTGAGCAGCAGAGTGAGCAGGGATGTCTGCAATCTGTAAGGCAGTGGAAGAGACAGGCCTGAAGGCTGCTCTTGTGCTTCTTCAACACACTGAGCTTTACAACTGTGACACACACACTGTTGTCACTCCTCATTGTAGCTCCTAAAAGTGCATTTGAATCCAGCGTTTCTGGTCTCCACTCTCGTTTCAAGAGCAGCAGAGGAAGGTGAGCACGAGCGCTTGGAATCCGCTCCCAGTTCCGAAGGGCAGGGAGGGAAAGTCCTTGCAGATCATCTTCAGCGCACAGTGAGCTTTGCAACTCTGAAACACACATTGCTGTCACTCCTCACTTCATCTCCTAATAATCCGTTTGAATCCATGGTCTCTCCCGCCCTCTCTCGTTTGAACAGCAGCAGTGACAGGTGAACACGATCTCTTGGCCTCTGCTCCCACAGCCGAAGAGCCCGGAGTGAAAGCTCCGGCAGGGCATCTTCAGCACGCAGTCAGCTTTGCAACTGTGACACATATATTGCTCTCGCTCCGCACTTTCCTACCTCAAAGTCCAATTGAATCCAAAATCTCTGTGCCCTTTCTCTGCTGGGCAGAAGCAGAGAGAGTAGAGCAGGAACCTTTAGCCAATGCTAAAAGAGCAGAAGAGACAGTCCAGAAAGTTCCCACTGATCATCTTCAGCGCACAGCGAGCTTTGCAACTCTGCAACACACATTGCTGTCACTCCTCCCTTTTTGCCTGAAAGACCAGCTGAATCCACCATCTCTGTGCCCACTCTCTGCAGAGCAGCAACAGAGAGAGTAGAGCAGGAATTTTTAGACCTGCCTAAAACAGCAGAAGAGCCTTGAAAAAAATCTCCTGCTTGATCATGTTTTGCACACAGTGAGCTTTAAACTGTGACACAAACATTGCTGTCACTCCTCACTTTATCTCCTAAAAGTGCATTTGAATCCAAAGTTTCTGGTGCGCTCTCTCGTTTGGAGAGGAGTTGTGACAGGGGAGGAGCAGCGCTTGGACTCTAATCCCACAGACGAAGGGCCAGCAGGGAAACTCCTGCAGGGCATCTTCAGCGCACAGTGAGCTTTACAATTCTGAAACACACATTGCTGTCACTCCTCCTTTTCTTGCCTGAAAGACCAATTGATTCCAACATCTCTGTGCCCACTCTCTGCTGAGCAGCAACAGAGAGAGTAGAGCAGGAATGTTTAGACTGGGCTAAAACAGCAGAAGAGCCTTGCAAAAAAGCTCCTCCTGATCATGTTTAGCACACAGTGAGCTTTAAACTGTGACACAAACATTGGTGTCACTCTTCACTCTTTCTCCTAAAAGACCATTTCAATCCCAGAACTCCGTTGCCAGCACTCTGCTGAGCAGCAGAGTGAGCAGGGATGTCTGCAATCTGTAAGGCAGTGGAAGAGACAGGCCTGAAGGCTGCTCTTGTGCTTCTTCAACACACTGAGCTTTACAACTTTGACACACACACTGTTGTCACTCCTCATTGTAGCTCCTAAAAGTGCATTTGAATCCAGCGTTTCTGGTCTCCACTCTCGTTTCCAGTGCACCAGAGGCAGGTGAGCACGAGCGCTTGGAATCCGCTCCCAGTTCCGAAGGGCAGGGAGGGAAAGTCCTTGCAGATCATCTTCAGCGCACAGTGAGCTTTGCAACTCTGAAACACACATTGCTGTCACTCCTCACTTTATCTCCTAAAAGTGCATTTCAAGCCAACGTTTCTGGTGCGCTCTCTCGCTTCGAGAGCAGTTGTGACAGGGGAGGACGAGCGCTTGGATTCTAATTTCACAGCCGAAGGGCCAGCATGGAAACTACTGCTGGGCATCTTCAGCACACATTGAGATTCACAACTCTGAAACACATATTGCTGTCACCTCTCACTTTCCTACCTGAAAGTCCAATTGAATAATACATCTCCTGTGCTTGCTCTTTGTGAGCAGTAGCAGAATATAGCACTTACGTTTGGACTCTGCTGAAACAGCAGAAGAGACAGTCCAGAAAGTTCCCACTGATCATCTTCAGCACACAGTGAGCTTTGCAACTCTGCAACACACATTGCTGTCTCTTCTTTTCCTGCCTGAAAGACCAATTGATTCCAACACCTCTGTGCCCGCTCTCTGCTGAGCAGCAACAGAGAGAGTAGAGCAGGAATGTTTAGCCTGGGCTAAAACAGCAGAAGAGCCTTGCAAAAAATCTCCTGCTTGATCATGTTTTGCACACAGTGAGCTTTAAACTGTGACACAAACATTGCTGTCACTCCTCACTTTATCTCCTAAAAGTGCATTTGAATCCAAAGTTTCTGGTGCGCTCTCACGTTTCGAGAGGAGTTGTGACAGGGGAGGAGCAGCGCTTGGACTCTAATCCCACAGACGAAGGGCCAGCAGGGAAACTCCTGCAGGGCATCTTCAGCACACAGTGAGCTTTGCAATTCTGCAACACACATTGCTGTAACTCCTTTTCCTGCCTGGAAGACCAATTGATTCCAACATCTCTGTGCCCACTCTCTGCTGAGCAGCAACAGAGAGAAGGAATGTTTAGATTGGGCTAAAACAGCAGAAGAGCCTTGCAAAAAAGCTCCTCCTGATCATGTTTAGCACACAGTGAGCTTTAAACTGTGACACAAACATTGCTGTCACTCTTCACTCTTTCTCCTAAAAGACCATTTCAATCCAAGAACTCCGTTGCCAGCACTCTGCTGAGCAGCAGAGTGAGCAGGAATGTCTGCAATCTGTAAGGCAGTGGAAGAGACAGGCCTGAAGGCTGCTCTTGTGCTTCTTCAACACACTGAGCTTTACAACTGTGACACACACACTGTTGTCACTCCTCATTGTAGCTCCTAAAAGTGCATTTGAATCCAGCGTTTCTGGTCTCCACTCTCGTTTCAAGAGCAGCAGAGGAAGGTGAGCACGAGCGCTTGGAATCCGCTCCCAGTTCCGAAGGGCAGGGAGGGAAAGTCCTTGCAGATCATCTTCAGCGCACAGTGAGCTTTGCAACTCTGAAACACACATTGCTGTCACTCCTCACTTCATCTCCTAATAATCCGTTTGAATCCATGGTCTCTCCCGCCCTCTCTCGTTTGAACAGCAGCAGTGACAGGTGAACACGATCTCTTGGCCTCTGCTCCCACAGCCGAAGAGCCCGGAGTGAAAGCTCCGGCAGGGCATCTTCAGCACGCAGTCAGCTTTGCAACTGTGACACATATATTGCTCTCGCTCCGCACTTTCCTACCTCAAAGTCCAATTGAATCCAAAATCTCTGTGCCCTTTCTCTGCTGGGCAGAAGCAGAGAGAGTAGAGCAGGAACCTTTAGCCAATGCTAAAAGAGCAGAAGAGACAGTCCAGAAAGTTCCCACTGATCATCTTCAGCGCACAGCGAGCTTTGCAACTCTGCAACACACATTGCTGTCACTCCTCCCTTTTTGCCTGAAAGACCAGCTGAATCCACCATCTCTGTGCCCGCTCTCTGCTGAGCAGCAACAGAGAGAGTAGAGCAGGAATTTTTAGACCTGCCTAAAACAGCAGAAGAGCCTTGAAAAAAATCTCCTGCTTGATCATGTTTTGCACACAGTGAGCTTTAAACTGTGACACAAACATTGCTGTCACTCCTCACTTTATCTCCTAAAAGTGCATTTGAATCCAAAGTTTCTGGTGCGCTCTCTCGTTTCGAGAGGAGTTGTGACAGGGGAGGAGCAGCGCTTGGACTCTAATCCCACAGACGAAGGGCCAGCAGGGAAACTCCTGCAGGGCATCTTCAGCACACAGTGAGCTTTACAATTCTGCAACACACATTGCTGTCACTCCTCCTTTTCTTGCCTGAAAGACCAATTGATTCCAACATCTCTGTGCCCACTCTCTGCTGAGCAGCAACAGAGAGAGTAGAGCAGGAATGTTTAGACTGGGCTAAAACAGCAGAAGAGCCTTGCAAAAAAGCTCCTCCTGATCATGTTTAGCACACAGTGAGCTGTAAACTGTGACACAAACATTGGTGTCACTCTTCACTCTTTCTCCTAAAAGACCATTTCAATCCCAGAACTCCGTTGCCAGCACTCTGCTGAGCAGCAGAGTGAGCAGGGATGTCTGCAATCTGTAAGGCAGTGGAAGAGACAGGCCTGAAGGCTGCTCTTGTGCTTCTTCAACACACTGAGCTTTACAACTTTGACACACACACTGTTGTCACTCCTCATTGTAGCTCCTAAAAGTGCATTTGAATCCAGCGTTTCTGGTCTCCACTCTCGTTTCCAGTGCAGCAGAGGCAGGTGAGCACGAGCGCTTGGAATCCGCTCCCAGTTCCGAAGGGCAGGGAGGGAAAGTCCTTGCAGATCATCTTCAGCGCACAGTGAGCTTTGCAACTCTGAAACACACATTGCTGTCACTCCTCACTTTATCTCCTAAAAGTGCATTTCAAGCCAACGTTTCTGGTGCGCTTTCTCGCTTCGAGAGCAGTTGTGACAGGGGAGGACGAGCGCTTGGATTCTAATTTCACAGCCGAAGGGCCAGCATGGAAACTACTGCTGGGCATCTTCAGCACACATTGAGATTCACAACTCTGAAACACATATTGCTGTCACCTCTCACTTTCCTACCTGAAAGTCCAATTGAATAATACATCTCCTGTGCTTGCTCTTTGTGAGCAGTAGCAGAATATAGCACTTACATTTGGACTCTGCTGAAACAGCAGAAGAGACAGTCCAGAAAGTTCCCACTGATCATCTTCAGCACACAGTGAGCTTTGCAACTCTGCAACACACATTGCTGTCTCTTCTTTTCCTGCCTGAAAGACCAGCTGAATCCACCATCTCTGTGCCCGCTCTCTGCTGAGCAGCAACAGAGAGAGTAGAGCAGGAATGTTTAGCCTGGGCTAAAACAGCAGAAGAGCCTTGCAAAAAATCTCCTGCTTGATCATGTTTTGCACACAGTGAGCTTTAAACTGTGACACAAACATTGATGTCACTCCTCACTTTATCTCCTAAAAGTGCATTTGAATCCAAAGTTTCTGGTGCGCTCTCACGTTTCGAGAGGAGTTGTGACAGGGGAGGAGCAGCGCTTGGACTCTAATCCCACAGACGAAGGGCCAGCAGGGAAACTCCTGCAGGGCATCTTCAGCACACAGTGAGCTTTGCAATTCTGCAACACACATTGCTGTAACTCCTTTTCCTGACTGGAAGACCAATTGATTCCAACATCTCTGTGCTCACTCTCTGCTGAGCAGCAACAGAGAGAAGGAATGTTTAGACTGGGCTAAAACAGCAGAAGAGCCTTGCAAAAAAGCTCCTCCTGATCATGTTTAGCACACAGTGAGCTTTAAACTGTGACACAAACATTGCTGTCACTCTTCACTCTTTCTCCTAAAAGACCATTTCAATCCAAGAACTCCGTTGCCAGCACTCTGCTGAGCAGCAGAGTGAGCAGGAATGTCTGCAATCTGTAAGGCAGTGGAAGAGACAGGCCTGAAGGCTGCTCTTGTGCTTCTTCAACACACTGAGCTTTACAACTGTGACACACACACTGTTGTCACTCCTCATTGTAGCTCTAAAAAGTGCATTTGAATCCAGCGTTTCTGGTCTCCACTCTCGTTTCAAGAGCAGCAGAGGAAGGTGAGCACGAGCGCTTGGAATCCGCTCCCAGTTCCGAAGGGCAGGGAGGGAAAGTCCTTGCAGATCATCTTCAGCGCACAGTGAGCTTTGCAACTCTGAAACACACATTGCTGTCACTCCTCACTTCATCTCCTAATAATCCGTTTGAATCCATGGTCTCTCCCGCCCTCTCTCGTTTGAACAGCAGCAGTGACAGGTGAACACGATCTCTTGGCCTCTGCTCCCACAGCCGAAGAGCCCGGAGTGAAAGCTCCGGCAGGGCATCTTCAGCACGCAGTCAGCTTTGCAACTGTGACACATATATTGCTCTCGCTCCGCACTTTCCTACCTCAAAGTCCAATTGAATCCAAAATCTCTGTGCCCTTTCTCTGCTGGGCAGAAGCAGAGAGAGTAGAGCAGGAACTTTTAGCCAATGCTAAAAGAGCAGAAGAGACAGTCCAGAAAGTTCCCACTGATCATCTTCAGCGCACAGCGAGCTTTGCAACTCTGCAACACACATTGCTGTCACTCCTCCCTTTTTGCCTGAAAGACCAGCTGAATCCACCATCTCTGTGCCCGCTCTCTGCTGAGCAGCAACAGAGAGAGTAGAGCAGGAATTTTTAGACCTGCCTAAAACAGCAGAAGAGCCTTGAAAAAAATCTCCTGCTTGATCATGTTTTGCACACAGTGAGCTTTAAACTGTGACACAAACATTGCTGTCACTCCTCACTTTATCTCCTAAAAGTGCATTTCAAGCCAACGTTTCTGGTGCGCTCTCTCGCTTCGAGAGCAGTTGTGACAGGGGAGGACGAGCGCTTGGATTCTAATTTCACAGCCGAAGGGCCAGCAGGGAAACTCCTGCAGGGCATCTTCAGCGCACAGTGAGCTTTACAATTCTGAAACACACATTGCTGTCACTCCTCCTTTTCTTGCCTGAAAGACCAATTGATTCCAACATCTCTGTGCCCACTCTCTGCTGAGCAGCAACAGAGAGAGTAGAGCAGGAATGTTTAGACTGGGCTAAAACAGCAGAAGAGCCTTGCAAAAAAGCTCCTCCTGATCATGTTTAGCACACAGTGAGCTTTAAACTGTGACACAAACATTGGTGTCACTCTTCACTCTTTCTCCTAAAAGACCATTTCAATCCCAGAACTCCGTTGCCAGCACTCTGCTGAGCAGCAGAGTGAGCAGGGATGTCTGCAATCTGTAAGGCAGTGGAAGAGACAGGCCTGAAGGCTGCTCTTGTGCTTCTTCAACACACTGAGCTTTACAACTTTGACACACACACTGTTGTCACTCCTCATTGTAGCTCCTAAAAGTGCATTTGAATCCAGCGTTTCTGGTCTCCACTCTCGTTTCCAGTGCACCAGAGGCAGGTGAGCACGAGCGCTTGGAATCCGCTCCCAGTTCCGAAGGGCAGGGAGGGAAAGTCCTTGCAGATCATCTTCAGCGCACAGTGAGCTTTGCAACTCTGAAACACACATCGCTGTCACTCCTCACTTTATCTCCTAAAAGTGCATTTCAAGCCAACGTTTCTGGTGCGCTCTCTCGCTTCGAGAGCAGTTGTGACAGGGGAGGACGAGCGCTTGGATTCTAATTTCACAGCCGAAGGGCCAGCATGGAAACTACTGCTGGGCATCTTCAGCACACATTGAGATTCACAACTCTGAAACACATATTGCTGTCACCTCTCACTTTCCTACCTGAAAGTCCAATTGAATAATACATCTCCTGTGCTTGCTCTTTGTGAGCAGTAGCAGAATATAGCACTTACGTTTGGACTCTGCTGAAACAGCAGAAGAGACAGTCCAGAAAGTTCCCACTGATCATCTTCAGCACACAGTGAGCTTTGCAACTCTGCAACACACATTGCTGTCTCTTCTTTTCCTGCCTGAAAGACCAATTGATTCCAACACCTCTGTGCCCGATCTCTGCTGAGCAGTAACAGAGAGAGTAGAGCAGGAATGTTTAGCCTGGGCTAAAACAGCAGAAGAGCCTTGCAAAAAATCTCCTGCTTGATCATGTTTTGCACACAGTGAGCTTTAAACTGTGACACAAACATTGATGTCACTCCTCACTTTATCTCCTAAAAGTGCATTTGAATCCAAAGTTTCTGGTGCGCTCTCACGTTTCGAGAGGAGTTGTGACAGGGGAGGTGCAGCGCTTGGACTCTAATCCCACAGACGAAGGGCCAGCAGGGAAACTCCTGCAGGGCATCTTCAGCACACAGTGAGCTTTGCAATTCTGCAACACACATTGCTGTAACTCCTTTTCCTGCCTGGAAGACCAATTGATTCCAACATCTCTGTGCCCGCTCTCTGCTGAGCAGCAACAGAGAGAGTAGAGCAGGAATTTTTAGACCTGCCTAAAACAGCAGAAGAGCCTTGCAAAAAAGCTCCTCCTGATCATGTTTTGCACACAGTGAGCTTTAAACTGTGACACAAACATTGCTGTCACTCCTCACTTTATCTCCTAAAAGTGCATTTGAATCCAAAGTTTCTGGTGCGCTCTCTCGTTTCGAGAGGAGTTGTGACAGGGGAGGAGCAGCGCTTGGACTCTAATCCCACAGACGAAGGGCCAGCAGGGAAACTCCTGCAGGGCATCTTCAGCGCACAGTGAGCTTTACAATTCTGAAACACACATTGCTGTCACTCCTCCTTTTCTTGCCTGAAAGACCAATTGATTCCAACATCTCTGTGCCCACTCTCTGCTGAGCAGCAACAGAGAGAGTAGAGCAGGAATGTTTAGACTGGGCTAAAACAGCAGAAGAGCCTTGCAAAAAAGCTCCTCCTGATCATGTTTAGCACACAGTGAGCTTTAAACTGTGACACAAACATTGCTGTCACTCTTCACTCTTTCTCCTAAAAGACCATTTCAATCCAAGAACTCCGTTGCCAGCACTCTGCTGAGCAGCAGAGTGAGCAGGAATGTCTGCAATCTGTAAGGCAGTGGAAGAGACAGGCCTGAAGGCTGCTCTTGTGCTTCTTCAACACACTGAGCTTTACAACTTTGACACACACACTGTTGTCACTCCTCATTGTAGCTCCTAAAAGTGCATTTGAATCCAGCGTTTCTGGTCTCCACTCTCGTTTCCAGTGCAGCAGAGGCAGGTGAGCACGAGCGCTTGGAATCCGCTCCCAGTTCCGAAGGGCAGGGAGGGAAAGTCCTTGCAGATCATCTTCAGCGCACAGTGAGCTTTGCAACTCTGAAACACACATTGCTGTCACTCCTCACTTTATCTCCTAAAAGTGCATTTCAAGCCAACGTTTCTGGTGCGCTCTCTCGCTTCGAGAGCAGTTGTGACAGGGGAGGACGAGCGCTTGGATTCTAATTTCACAGCCGAAGGGCCAGCATGGAAACTACTGCTGGGCATCTTCAGCACACATTGAGATTCACAACTCTGAAACACATATTGCTGTCACCTCTCACTTTCCTACCTGAAAGTCCAATTGAATAATACATCTCCTGTGCTTGCTCTTTGTGAGCAGTAGCAGAATATAGCACTTACGTTTGGACTCTGCTGAAACAGCAGAAGAGACAGTCCAGAAAGTTCCCACTGATCATCTTCAGCACACAGTGAGCTTTGCAGCTCTGCAACACACATTGCTGTCTCTTCTTTTCCTGCCTGAAAGACCAATTGATTCCAACACCTCTGTGCCCGATCTCTGCTGAGCAGTAACAGAGAGAGTAGAGCAGGAATGTTTAGCCTGGGCTAAAACAGCAGAAGAGCCTTGCAAAAAATCTCCTGCTTGATCATGTTTTGCACACAGTGAGCTTTAAACTGTGACACAAACATTGCTGTCACTCCTCACTTTATCTCCTAAAAGTGCATTTGAATCCAAAGTTTCTGGTGCGCTCTCACGTTTCGAGAGGAGTTGTGACAGGGGAGGAGCAGCGCTTGGACTCTAATCCCACAGACGAAGGGCCAGCAGGGAAACTCCTGCAGGGCATCTTCAGCACACAGTGAGCTTTGCAATTCTGCAACACACATTGCTGTAACTCCTTTTCCTGCCTGGAAGACCAATTGATTCCAACATCTCTGTGCCCACTCTCTGCTGAGCAGCAACAGAGAGAAGGAATGTTTAGATTGGGCTAAAACAGCAGAAGAGCCTTGCAAAAAAGCTCCTCCTGATCATGTTTAGCACACAGTGAGCTTTAAACTGTGACACAAACATTGCTGTCACTCTTCACTCTTTCTCCTAAAAGACCATTTCAATCCAAGAACTCCGTTGCCAGCACTCTGCTGAGCAGCAGAGTGAGCAGGAATGTCTGCAATCTGTAAGGCAGTGGAAGAGACAGGCCTGAAGGCTGCTCTTGTGCTTCTTCAACACACTGAGCTTTACAACTGTGACACACACACTGTTGTCACTCCTCATTGTAGCTCCTAAAAGTGCATTTGAATCCAGCGTTTCTGGTCTCCACTCTCGTTTCAAGAGCAGCAGAGGAAGGTGAGCACGAGCGCTTGGAATCCGCTCCCAGTTCCGAAGGGCAGGGAGGGAAAGTCCTTGCAGATCATCTTCAGCGCACAGTGAGCTTTGCAACTCTGAAACACACATTGCTGTCACTCCTCACTTCATCTCCTAATAATCCGTTTGAATCCATGGTCTCTCCCGCCCTCTCTCGTTTGAACAGCAGCAGTGACAGTTGAACACGATCTCTTGGCCTCTGCTCCCACAGCCGAAGAGCCCGGAGTGAAAGCTCCGGCAGGGCATCTTCAGCACGCAGTCAGCTTTGCAACTGTGACACATATATTGCTCTCGCTCCGCACTTTCCTACCTCAAAGTCCAATTGAATCCAAAATCTCTGTGCCCTTTCTCTGCTGGGCAGAAGCAGAGAGAGTAGAGCAGGAACCTTTAGCCAATGCTAAAAGAGCAGAAGAGACAGTCCAGAAAGTTCCCACTGATCATCTTCAGCGCACAGCGAGCTTTGCAACTCTGCAACACACATTGCTGTCACTCCTCCCTTTTTGCCTGAAAGACCAGCTGAATCCACCATCTCTGTGCCCGCTCTCTGCTGAGCAGCAACAGAGAGAGTAGAGCAGGAATTTTTAGACCTGCCTAAAACAGCAGAAGAGCCTTGAAAAAAATCTCCTGCTTGATCATGTTTTGCACACAGTGAGCTTTAAACTGTGACACAAACATTGCTGTCACTCCTCACTTTATCTCCTAAAAGTGCATTTCAAGCCAACGTTTCTGGTGCGCTCTCTCGCTTCGAGAGCAGTTGTGACAGGGGAGGACGAGCGCTTGGATTCTAATTTCACAGCCGAAGGGCCAGCATGGAAACTACTGCTGGGCATCTTCAGCACACATTGAGATTCACAACTCTGAAACACATATTGCTGTCACCTCTCACTTTCCTACCTGAAAGTCCAATTGAATAATACATCTCCTGTGCTTGCTCTTTGTGAGCAGTAGCAGAATATAGCACTTACGTTTGGACTCTGCTGAAACAGCAGAAGAGACAGTCCAGAAAGTTCCCACTGATCATCTTCAGCACACAGTGAGCTTTGCAGCTCTGCAACACACATTGCTGTCTCTTCTTTTCCTGCCTGAAAGACCAATTGATTCCAACACCTCTGTGCCCGATCTCTGCTGAGCAGTAACAGAGAGAGTAGAGCAGGAATGTTTAGCCTGGGCTAAAACAGCAGAAGAGCCTTGCAAAAAATCTCCTGCTTGATCATGTTTTGCACACAGTGAGCTTTAAACTGTGACACAAACATTGCTGTCACTCCTCACTTTATCTCCTAAAAGTGCATTTGAATCCAAAGTTTCTGGTGCGCTCTCACGTTTCGCGAGGAGTTGTGACAGGGGAGGAGCAGCGCTTGGACTCTAATCCCACAGACGAAGGGCCAGCAGGGAAACTCCTGCAGGGCATCTTCAGCACACAGTGAGCTTTGCAATTCTGCAACACACATTGCTGTAACTCCTTTTCCTGCCTGGAAGACCAATTGATTCCAACATCTCTGTGCCCACTCTCTGCTGAGCAGCAACAGAGAGAAGGAATGTTTAGATTGGGCTAAAACAGCAGAAGAGCCTTGCAAAAAAGCTCCTCCTGATCATGTTTAGCACACAGTGAGCTTTAAACTGTGACACAAACATTGCTGTCACTCTTCACTCTTTCTCCTAAAAGACCATTTCAATCCAAGAACTCCGTTGCCAGCACTCTGCTGAGCAGCAGAGTGAGCAGGAATGTCTGCAATCTGTAAGGCAGTGGAAGAGACAGGCCTGAAGGCTGCTCTTGTGCTTCTTCAACACACTGAGCTTTACAACTGTGACACACACACTGTTGTCACTCCTCATTGTAGCTCCTAAAAGTGCATTTGAATCCAGCGTTTCTGGTCTCCACTCTCGTTTCAAGAGCAGCAGAGGAAGGTGAGCACGAGCGCTTGGAATCCGCTCCCAGTTCCGAAGGGCAGGGAGGGAAAGTCCTTGCAGATCATCTTCAGCGCACAGTGAGCTTTGCAACTCTGAAACACACATTGCTGTCACTCCTCACTTCATCTCCTAATAATCCGTTTGAATCCATGGTCTCTCCCGCCCTCTCTCGTTTGAACAGCAGCAGTGACAGGTGAACACGATCTCTTGGCCCCTGCTCCCACACCGAAGAGCCCGGAGTGAAAGCTCCGGCAGGGCATCTTCAGCACGCAGTCAGCTTTGCAACTGTGACACATATATTGCTCTCGCTCCGCACTTTCCTACCTCAAAGTCCAATTGAATCCAAAATCTCTGTGCCCTTTCTCTGCTGGGCAGAAGCAGAGAGAGTAGAGCAGGAACCTTTAGCCAATGCTAAAAGAGCAGAAGAGACAGTCCAGAAAGTTCCCACTGATCATCTTCAGCGCACAGCGAGCTTTGCAACTCTGCAACACACATTGGTGTCACTCCTCCCTTTTTGCCTGAAAGACCAGCTGAATCCACCATCTCTGTGCCCGCTCTCTGCTGAGCAGCAACAGAGAGAGTAGAGCAGGAATTTTTAGACCTGCCTAAAACAGCAGAAGAGCCTTGAAAAAAATCTCCTGCTTGATCATGTTTTGCACACAGTGAGCTTTAAACTGTGACACAAACATTGCTGTCACTCCTCACTTTATCTCCTAAAAGTGCATTTGAATCCAAAGTTTCTGGTGCGCTCTCTCGTTTCGAGAGGAGTTGTGACAGGGGAGGAGCAGCTCTTGGACTCTAATCCCACAGAGGAAGGGCCAGCAGGGAAACTCCTGCAGGGCATCTTCAGCGCACAGTGAGCTTTACAATTCTGAAACACACATTGCTGTCACTCCTCCTTTTCTTGCCTGAAAGACCAATCGATTCCAACATCTCTGTGCCCACTCTCTGCTGAGCAGCAACAGAGAGAGTAGAGCAGGAATGTTTAGACTGGGCTAAAACAGCAGAAGAGCCTTGCAGAAAAGCTCCTCCTGATCATGTTTAGCACACAGTGAGCTTTAAACTGTGACACAAACATTGGTGTCACTCTTCACTCTTTCTCCTAAAAGACCATTTCAATCCCAGAACTCCGTTGCCAGCACTCTGCTGAGCAGCAGAGTGAGCAGGGATGTCTGCAATCTGTAAGGCAGTGGAAGAGACAGGCCTGAAGGCTGCTCTTGTGCTTCTTCAACACACTGAGCTTTACAACTTTGACACACACACTGTTGTCACTCCTCATTGTAGCTCCTAAAAGTGCATTTGAATCCAGCGTTTCTGGTCTCCACTCTCGTTTCCAGTGCACCAGAGGCAGGTGAGCACGAGCGCTTGGAATCCGCTCCCAGTTCCGAAGGGCAGGGAGGGAAAGTCCTTGCAGATCATCTTCAGCGCACAGTGAGCTTTGCAACTCTGAAACACACATCGCTGTCACTCCTCACTTTATCTCCTAAAAGTGCATTTCAAGCCAACGTTTCTGGTGCGCTCTCTCGCTTCGAGAGCAGTTGTGACAGGGGAGGACGAGCGCTTGGATTCTAATTTCACAGCCGAAGGGCCAGCATGGAAACTACTGCTGGGCATCTTCAGCACACATTGAGATTCACAACTCTGAAACACATATTGCTGTCACCTCTCACTTTCCTACCTGAAAGTCCAATTGAATAATACATCTCCTGTGCTTGCTCTTTGTGAGCAGTAGCAGAATATAGCACTTACGTTTGGACTCTGCTGAAACAGCAGAAGAGACAGTCCAGAAAGTTCCCACTGATCATCTTCAGCACACAGTGAGCTTTGCAACTCTGCAACACACATTGCTGTCTCTTCTTTTCCTGCCTGAAAGACCAGCTGAATCCACCATCTCTGTGCCCGCTCTCTGCTGAGCAGCAACAGAGAGAGTAGAGCAGGAATGTTTAGCCTGGGCTAAAACAGCAGAAGAGCCTTGCAAAAAATCTCCTGCTTGATCATGTTTTGCACACAGTGAGCTTTAAACTGTGACACAAACATTGATGTCACTCCTCACTTTATCTCCTAAAAGTGCATTTGAATCCAAAGTTTCTGGTGCGCTCTCACGTTTCGAGAGGAGTTGTGACAGGGGAGGAGCAGCGCTTGGACTCTAATCCCACAGACGAAGGGCCAGCAGGGAAACTCCTGCAGGGCATCTTCAGCACACAGTGAGCTTTGCAATTCTGCAACACACATTGCTGTAACTCCTTTTCCTGCCTGGAAGACCAATTGATTCCAACATCTCTGTGCCCACTCTCTGCTGAGCAGCAACAGAGAGAAGGAATGTTTAGATTGGGCTAAAACAGCAGAAGAGCCTTTCAAAAAAGCTCCTCCTGATCATGTTTAGCACACAGTGAGCTTTAAACTGTGACACAAACATTGCTGTCACTCTTCACTCTTTCTCCTAAAAGACCATTTCAATCCAAGAACTCCGTTGCCAGCACTCTGCTGAGCAGCAGAGTGAGCAGGAATGTCTGCAATCTGTAAGGCAGTGGAAGAGACAGGCCTGAAGGCTGCTCTTGTGCTTCTTCAACACACTGAGCTTTACAACTGTGACACACACACTGTTGTCACTCCTCATTGTAGCTCCTAAAAGTGCATTTGAATCCAGCGTTTCTGGTCTCCACTCTCGTTTCAAGAGCAGCAGAGGAAGGTGAGCACGAGCGCTTGGAATCCGCTCCCAGTTCCGAAGGGCAGGGAGGGAAAGTCCTTGCAGATCATCTTCAGCGCACAGTGAGCTTTGCAACTCTGAAACACACATTGCTGTCACTCCTCACTTCATCTCCTAATAATCCGTTTGAATCCATGGTCTCTCCCGCCCTCTCTCGTTTGAACAGCAGCAGTGACAGGTGAACACGATCTCTTGGCCTCTGCTCCCACAGCCGAAGAGCCCGGAGTGAAAGCTCCGGCAGGGCATCTTCAGCACGCAGTCAGCTTTGCAACTGTGACACATATATTGCTCTCGCTCCGCACTTTCCTACCTCAAAGTCCAATTGAATCCAAAATCTCTGTGCCCTTTCTCTGCTGGGCAGAAGCAGAGAGAGTAGAGCAGGAACCTTTAGCCAATGCTAAAAGAGCAGAAGAGACAGTCCAGAAAGTTCCCACTGATCATCTTCAGCGCACAGCGAGCTTTGCAACTCTGCAACACACATTGCTGTCACTCCTCCCTTTTTGCCTGAAAGACCAGCTGAATCCACCATCTCTGTGCCCGCTCTCTGCTGAGCAGCAACAGAGAGAGTAGAGCAGGAATTTTTAGACCTGCCTAAAACAGCAGAAGAGCCTTGAAAAAAATCTCCTGCTTGATCATGTTTTGCACACAGTGAGCTTTAAACTGTGACACAAACATTGCTGTCACTCCTCACTTTATCTCCTAAAAGTGCATTTCAAGCCAACGTTTCTGGTGCGCTCTCTCGCTTCGAGAGCAGTTGTGACAGGGGAGGACGAGCGCTTGGATTCTAATTTCACAGCCGAAGGGCCAGCATGGAAACTACTGCTGGGCATCTTCAGCACACATTGAGATTCACAACTCTGAAACACATATTGCTGTCACCTCTCACTTTCCTACCTGAAAGTCCAATTGAATAATACATCTCCTGTGCTTGCTCTTTGTGAGCAGTAGCAGAATATAGCACTTACGTTTGGACTCTGCTGAAACAGCAGAAGAGACAGTCCAGAAAGTTCCCACTGATCATCTTCAGCACACAGTGAGCTTTGCAGCTCTGCAACACACATTGCTGTCTCTTCTTTTCCTGCCTGAAAGACCAATTGATTCCAACACCTCTGTGCCCGATCTCTGCTGAGCAGTAACAGAGAGAGTAGAGCAGGAATGTTTAGCCTGGGCTAAAACAGCAGAAGAGCCTTGCAAAAAATCTCCTGCTTGATCATGTTTTGCACACAGTGAGCTTTAAACTGTGACACAAACATTGATGTCACTCCTCACTTTATCTCCTAAAAGTGCATTTGAATCCAAAGTTTCTGGTGCGCTCTCACGTTTCGAGAGGAGTTGTGACAGGGGAGGTGCAGCGCTTGGACTCTAATCCCACAGACGAAGGGCCAGCAGGGAAACTCCTGCAGGGCATCTTCAGCACACAGTGAGCTTTGCAATTCTGCAACACACATTGCTGTAACTCCTTTTCCTGCCTGGAAGACCAATTGATTCCAACATCTCTGTGCCCGCTCTCTGCTGAGCAGCAACAGAGAGAGTAGAGCAGGAATTTTTAGACCTGCCTAAAACAGCAGAAGAGCCTTGCAAAAAAGCTCCTCCTGATCATGTTTTGCACACAGTGAGCTTTAAACTGTGACACAAACATTGCTGTCACTCCTCACTTTATCTCCTAAAAGTGCATTTGAATCCAAAGTTTCTGGTGCGCTCTCTCGTTTCGAGAGGAGTTGTGACAGGGGAGGAGCAGCGCTTGGACTCTAATCCCACAGACGAAGGGCCAGCAGGGAAACTCCTGCAGGGCATCTTCAGCGCACAGTGAGCTTTACAATTCTGAAACACACATTGCTGTCACTCCTCCTTTTCTTGCCTGAAAGACCAATTGATTCCAACATCTCTGTGCCCACTCTCTGCTGAGCAGCAACAGAGAGAGTAGAGCAGGAATGTTTAGACTGGGCTAAAACAGCAGAAGAGCCTTGCAAAAAAGCTCCTCCTGATCATGTTTAGCACACAGTGAGCTTTAAACTGTGACACAAACATTGCTGTCACTCTTCACTCTTTCTCCTAAAAGACCATTTCAATCCAAGAACTCCGTTGCCAGCACTCTGCTGAGCAGCAGAGTGAGCAGGAATGTCTGCAATCTGTAAGGCTGTGGAAGAGACAGGCCTGAAGGCTGCTCTTGTGCTTCTTCAACACACTGAGCTTTACAACTTTGACACACACACTGTTGTCACTCCTCATTGTAGCTCCTAAAAGTGCATTTGAATCCAGCGTTTCTGGTCTCCACTCTCGTTTCCAGTGCAGCAGAGGCAGGTGAGCACGAGCGCTTGGAATCCGCTCCCAGTTCCGAAGGGCAGGGAGGGAAAGTCCTTGCAGATCATCTTCAGCGCACAGTGAGCTTTGCAACTCTGAAACACACATTGCTGTCACTCCTCACTTTATCTCCTAAAAGTGCATTTCAAGCCAACGTTTCTGGTGCGCTCTCTCGCTTCGAGAGCAGTTGTGACAGGGGAGGACGAGCGCTTGGATTCTAATTTCACAGCCGAAGGGCCAGCATGGAAACTACTGCTGGGCATCTTCAGCACACATTGAGATTCACAACTCTGAAACACATATTGCTGTCACCTCTCACTTTCCTACCTGAAAGTCCAATTGAATAATACATCTCCTGTGCTTGCTCTTTGTGAGCAGTAGCAGAATATAGCACTTACGTTTGGACTCTGCTGAAACAGCAGAAGAGACAGTCCAGAAAGTTCCCACTGATCATCTTCAGCACACAGTGAGCTTTGCAACTCTGCAACACACATTGCTGTCTCTTCTTTTCCTGCCTGAAAGACCAATTGATTCCAACACCTCTGTGCCCGCTCTCTGCTGAGCAGCAACAGAGAGAGTAGAGCAGGAATGTTTAGACCTGCCTAAAACAGCAGAAGAGCCTTGCAAAAAATCTCCTGCTTGATCATGTTTTGCACACAGTGAGCTTTAAACTGTGACACAAACATTGCTGTCACTCCTCACTTTATCTCCTAAAAGTGCATTTGAATCTAAAGTTTCTGGTGCGCTCTCACGTTTCGAGAGGAGTTGTGACAGGGGAGGAGCAGCGCTTGGACTCTAATCCCACAGACGAAGGGCCAGCAGGGAAACTCCTGCAGGGCATCTTCAGCACACAGTGAGCTTTGCAGCTCTGCAACACACATTGCTGTAACTCCTTTTCCTGCCTGGAAGACCAATTGATTCCAACATCTCTGTGCCCACTCTCTGCTGAGCAGCAACAGAGAGAAGGAATGTTTAGATTGGGCTAAAACAGCAGAAGAGCCTTGCAAAAAAGCTCCTCCTGATCATGTTTAGCACACAGTGAGCTTTAAACTGTGACACAAACATTGCTGTCACTCTTCACTCTTTCTCCTAAAAGACCATTTCAATCCAAGAACTCCGTTGCCAGCACTCTGCTGAGCAGCAGAGTGAGCAGGGATGTCTGCAATCTGTAAGGCAGTGGAAGAGACAGGCCTGAAGGCTGCTCTTGTGCTTCTTCAACACACTGAGCTTTACAACTGTGACACACACACTGTTGTCACTCCTCATTGTAGCTCTAAAAAGTGCATTTGAATCCAGCGTTTCTGGTCTCCACTCTCGTTTCAAGAGCAGCAGAGGAAGGTGAGCACGAGCGCTTGGAATCCGCTCCCAGTTCCGAAGGGCAGGGAGGGAAAGTCCTTGCAGATCATCTTCAGCGCACAGTGAGCTTTGCAACTCTGAAACACACATTGCTGTCACTCCTCACTTCATCTCCTAATAATCCGTTTGAATCCATGGTCTCTCCCGCCCTCTCTCGTTTGAACAGCAGCAGTGACAGTTGAACACGATCTCTTGGCCTCTGCTCCCACAGCCGAAGAGCCCGGAGTGAAAGCTCCGGCAGGGCATCTTCAGCACGCAGTCAGCTTTGCAACTGTGACACATATATTGCTCTCGCTCCGCACTTTCCTACCTCAAAGTCCAATTGAATCCAAAATCTCTGTGCCCTTTCTCTGCTGGGCAGAAGCAGAGAGAGTAGAGCAGGAACTTTTAGCCAATGCTAAAAGAGCAGAAGAGACAGTCCAGAAAGTTCCCACTGATCATCTTCAGCGCACAGCGAGCTTTGCAACTCTGCAACACACATTGCTGTCACTCCTCCCTTTTTGCCTGAAAGACCAGCTGAATCCACCATCTCTGTGCCCGCTCTCTGCTGAGCAGCAACAGAGAGAGTAGAGCAGGAATTTTTAGACCTGCCTAAAACAGCAGAAGAGCCTTGAAAAAAATCTCCTGCTTGATCATGTTTTGCACACAGTGAGCTTTAAACTGTGACACAAACATTGCTGTCACTCCTCACTTTATCTCCTAAAAGTGCATTTCAAGCCAACGTTTCTGGTGCGCTCTCTCGCTTCGAGAGCAGTTGTGACAGGGGAGGACGAGCGCTTGGATTCTAATTTCACAGCCGAAGGGCCAGCATGGAAACTACTGCTGAGCATCTTCAGCACACACTGAGATTCACAACTCTGAAACACATATTGCTGTCACCTCTCACTTTCCTACCTGAAAGTCCAATTGAATAATACATCTCCTGTGCTTGCTCTTTGTGAGCAGTAGCAGAATATAGCACTTACGTTTGGACTCTGCTGAAACAGCAGAAGAGACAGTCCAGAAAGTTCCCACTGATCATCTTCAGCACACAGTGAGCTTTGCAACTCTGCAACACACATTGCTGTCTCTTCTTTTCCTGCCTGAAAGACCAATTGATTCCAACACCTCTGTGCCCGATCTCTGCTGAGCAGTAACAGAGAGAGTAGAGCAGGAATGTTTAGCCTGGGCTAAAACAGCAGAAGAGCCTTGCAAAAAATCTCCTGCTTGATCATGTTTTGCACACAGTGAGCTTTAAACTGTGACACAAACATTGATGTCACTCCTCACTTTATCTCCTAAAAGTGCATTTGAATCCAAAGTTTCTGGTGCGCTCTCACGTTTCGAGAGGAGTTGTGACAGGGGAGGTGCAGCGCTTGGACTCTAATCCCACAGACGAAGGGCCAGCAGGGAAACTCCTGCAGGGCATCTTCAGCACACAGTGAGCTTTGCAATTCTGCAACACACATTGCTGTAACTCCTTTTCCTGCCTGGAAGACCAATTGATTCCAACATCTCTGTGCCCGCTCTCTGCTGAGCAGCAACAGAGAGAGTAGAGCAGGAATTTTTAGACCTGCCTAAAACAGCAGAAGAGCCTTGCAAAAAAGCTCCTCCTGATCATGTTTTGCACACAGTGAGCTTTAAACTGTGACACAAACATTGCTGTCACTCCTCACTTTATCTCCTAAAAGTGCATTTGAATCCAAAGTTTCTGGTGCGCTCTCTCGTTTCGAGAGGAGTTGTGACAGGGGAGGAGCAGCGCTTGGACTCTAATCCCACAGACGAAGGGCCAGCAGGGAAACTCCTGCAGGGCATCTTCAGCGCACAGTGAGCTTTACAATTCTGAAACACACATTGCTGTCACTCCTCCTTTTCTTGCCTGAAAGACCAATTGATTCCAACATCTCTGTGCCCACTCTCTGCTGAGCAGCAACAGAGAGAGTAGAGCAGGAATGTTTAGACTGGGCTAAAACAGCAGAAGAGCCTTGCAAAAAAGCTCCTCCTGATCATGTTTAGCACACAGTGAGCTTTAAACTGTGACACAAACATTGCTGTCACTCTTCACTCTTTCTCCTAAAAGACCATTTCAATCCAAGAACTCCGTTGCCAGCACTCTGCTGAGCAGCAGAGTGAGCAGGAATGTCTGCAATCTGTAAGGCAGTGGAAGAGACAGGCCTGAAGGCTGCTCTTGTGCTTCTTCAACACACTGAGCTTTACAACTTTGACACACACACTGTTGTCACTCCTCATTGTAGCTCCTAAAAGTGCATTTGAATCCAGCGTTTCTGGTCTCCACTCTCGTTTCCAGTGCAGCAGAGGCAGGTGAGCACGAGCGCTTGGAATCCGCTCCCAGTTCCGAAGGGCAGGGAGGGAAAGTCCTTGCAGATCATCTTCAGCGCACAGTGAGCTTTGCAACTCTGAAACACACATTGCTGTCACTCCTCACTTTATCTCCTAAAAGTGCATTTCAAGCCAACGTTTCTGGTGCGCTCTCTCGCTTCGAGAGCAGTTGTGACAGGGGAGGACGAGCGCTTGGATTCTAATTTCACAGCCGAAGGGCCAGCATGGAAACTACTGCTGGGCATCTTCAGCACACATTGAGATTCACAACTCTGAAACACATATTGCTGTCACCTCTCACTTTCCTACCTGAAAGTCCAATTGAATAATACATCTCCTGTGCTTGCTCTTTGTGAGCAGTAGCAGAATATAGCACTTACGTTTGGACTCTGCTGAAACAGCAGAAGAGACAGTCCAGAAAGTTCCCACTGATCATCTTCAGCACACAGTGAGCTTTGCAACTCTGCAACACACATTGCTGTCTCTTCTTTTCCTGCCTGAAAGACCAATTGATTCCAACACCTCTGTGCCCGCTCTCTGCTGAGCAGCAACAGAGAGAGTAGAGCAGGAATGTTTAGACCTGCCTAAAACAGCAGAAGAGCCTTGCAAAAAATCTCCTGCTTGATCATGTTTTGCACACAGTGAGCTTTAAACTGTGACACAAACATTGCTGTCACTCCTCACTTTATCTCCTAAAAGTGCATTTGAATCTAAAGTTTCTGGTGCGCTCTCACGTTTCGAGAGGAGTTGTGACAGGGGAGGAGCAGCGCTTGGACTCTAATCCCACAGACGAAGGGCCAGCAGGGAAACTCCTGCAGGGCATCTTCAGCACACAGTGAGCTTTGCAATTCTGCAACACACATTGCTGTAACTCCTTTTCCTGCCTGGAAGACCAATTGATTCCAACATCTCTGTGCCCACTCTCTGCTGAGCAGCAACAGAGAGAGTAGAGCAGGAATGTTTAGACTGGGCTAAAACAGCAGAAGAGCCTTGCAAAAAAGCTCCTCCTGATCATGTTTAGCACACAGTGAGCTTTAAACTGTGACACAAACATTGCTGTCACTCTTCACTCTTTCTCCTAAAAGACCATTTCAATCCAAGAACTCCGTTGTCAGCACTCTGCTGATCAGCAGAGTGAGCAGGGATGTCTGCAATCTGTAAGGCAGTGGAAGAGACAGGCCTGAAGGCTGCTCTTGTGCTTCTTCAACACACTGAGCTTTACAACTGTGACACACACACTGTTGTCACTCCTCATTGTAGCTCCTAAAAGTGCATTTGAATCCAGCGTTTCTGGTCTCCACTCTCGTTTCCAGTGCAGCAGAGGCAGGTGAGCACGAGCGCTTGGAATCCGCTCCCAGTTCCGAAGGGCAGGGAGGGAAAGTCCTTGCAGATCATCTTCAGCGCACAGTGAGCTTTGCAACTCTGAAACACACATTGCTGTCACTCCTCACTTTATCTCCTAAAAGTGCATTTCAAGCCAACGTTTCTGGTGCGCTCTCTCGCTTCGAGAGCAGTTGTGACAGGGGAGGACGAGCGCTTGGATTCTAATTTCACAGCCGAAGGGCCAGCATGGAAACTACTGCTGGGCATCTTCAGCACACATTGAGATTCACAACTCTGAAACACATATTGCTGTCACTTCTCACTTTCCTACCTGAAAGTCCAATTGAATCCTACATCTCCTGTGCTTGCTCTTTGTGAGCAGTAGCAGAATATAGCACTTACGTTTGGACTCTGCTGAAACAGCAGAAGAGACAGTCCAGAAAGTTCCCACTGATCATCTTCAGCACACAGTGAGCTTTGCAACTCTGCAACACACATTGCTGTCTCTTCTTTTCCTGCCTGAAAGACCAATTGATTCCAACACCTCTGTGCCCGATCTCTGCTGAGCAGTAACAGAGAGAGTAGAGCAGGAATGTTTAGCCTGGGCTAAAACAGCAGAAGAGCCTTGCAAAAAATCTCCTGCTTGATCATGTTTTGCACACAGTGAGCTTTAAACTGTGACACAAACATTGATGTCACTCCTCACTTTATCTCCTAAAAGTGCATTTGAATCCAAAGTTTCTGGTGCGCTCTCACGTTTCGAGAGGAGTTGTGACAGGGGAGGTGCAGCGCTTGGACTCTAATCCCACAGACGAAGGGCCAGCAGGGAAACTCCTGCAGGGCATCTTCAGCACACAGTGAGCTTTGCAATTCTGCAACACACATTGCTGTAACTCCTTTTCCTGCCTGGAAGACCAATTGATTCCAACATCTCTGTGCCCGCTCTCTGCTGAGCAGCAACAGAGAGAGTAGAGCAGGAATTTTTAGACCTGCCTAAAACAGCAGAAGAGCCTTGCAAAAAAGCTCCTCCTGATCATGTTTTGCACACAGTGAGCTTTAAACTGTGACACAAACATTGCTGTCACTCCTCACTTTATCTCCTAAAAGTGCATTTGAATCCAAAGTTTCTGGTGCGCTCTCTCGTTTCGAGAGGAGTTGTGACAGGGGAGGAGCAGCGCTTGGACTCTAATCCCACAGACGAAGGGCCAGCAGGGAAACTCCTGCAGGGCATCTTCAGCGCACAGTGAGCTTTACAATTCTGAAACAAACATTGCTGTCACTCCTCCTTTTCTTGCCTGAAAGACCAATTGATTCCAACATCTCTGTGCCCACTCTCTGCTGAGCAGCAACAGAGAGAGTAGAGCAGGAATGTTTAGACTGGGCTAAAACAGCAGAAGAGCCTTGCAAAAAAGCTCCTCCTGATCATGTTTAGCACACAGTGAGCTTTAAACTGTGACACAAACATTGCTGTCACTCTTCACTCTTTCTCCTAAAAGACCATTTCAATCCAAGAACTCCGTTGCCAGCACTCTGCTGAGCAGCAGAGTGAGCAGGAATGTCTGCAATCTGTAAGGCAGTGGAAGAGACAGGCCTGAAGGCTGCTCTTGTGCTTCTTCAACACACTGAGCTTTACAACTTTGACACACACACTGTTGTCACTCCTCATTGTAGCTCCTAAAAGTGCATTTGAATCCAGCGTTTCTGGTCTCCACTCTCGTTTCCAGTGCAGCAGAGGCAGGTGAGCACGAGCGCTTGGAATCCGCTCCCAGTTCCGAAGGGCAGGGAGGGAAAGTCCTTGCAGATCATCTTCAGCGCACAGTGAGCTTTGCAACTCTGAAACACACATTGCTGTCACTCCTCACTTTATCTCCTAAAAGTGCATTTCAAGCCAACGTTTCTGGTGCGCTCTCTCGCTTCGAGAGCAGTTGTGACAGGGGAGGACGAGCGCTTGGATTCTAATTTCACAGCCGAAGGGCCAGCATGGAAACTACTGCTGGGCATCTTCAGCACACATTGAGATTCACAACTCTGAAACACATATTGCTGTCACCTCTCACTTTCCTACCTGAAAGTCCAATTGAATAATACATCTCCTGTGCTTGCTCTTTGTGAGCAGTAGCAGAATATAGCACTTACGTTTGGACTCTGCTGAAACAGCAGAAGAGACAGTCCAGAAAGTTCCCACTGATCATCTTCAGCACACAGTGAGCTTTGCAACTCTGCAACACACATTGCTGTCTCTTCTTTTCCTGCCTGAAAGACCAATTGATTCCAACACCTCTGTGCCCGCTCTCTGCTGAGCAGCAACAGAGAGAGTAGAGCAGGAATGTTTAGACCTGCCTAAAACAGCAGAAGAGCCTTGCAAAAAATCTCCTGCTTGATCATGTTTTGCACACAGTGAGCTTTAAACTGTGACACAAACATTGCTGTCACTCCTCACTTTATCTCCTAAAAGTGCATTTGAATCTAAAGTTTCTGGTGCGCTCTCACGTTTCGAGAGGAGTTGTGACAGGGGAGGAGCAGCGCTTGGACTCTAATCCCACAGACGAAGGGCCAGCAGGGAAACTCCTGCAGGGCATCTTCAGCACACAGTGAGCTTTGCAATTCTGCAACACACATTGCTGTAACTCCTTTTCCTGCCTGGAAGACCAATTGATTCCAACATCTCTGTGCCCACTCTCTGCTGAGCAGCAACAGAGAGAGTAGAGCAGGAATGTTTAGACTGGGCTAAAACAGCAGAAGAGCCTTGCAAAAAAGCTCCTCCTGATCATGTTTAGCACACAGTGAGCTTTAAACTGTGACACAAACATTGCTGTCACTCTTCACTCTTTCTCCTAAAAGACCATTTCAATCCAAGAACTCCGTTGTCAGCACTCTGCTGATCAGCAGAGTGAGCAGGGATGTCTGCAATCTGTAAGGCAGTGGAAGAGACAGGCCTGAAGGCTGCTCTTGTGCTTCTTCAACACACTGAGCTTTACAACTGTGACACACACACTGTTGTCACTCCTCATTGTAGCTCCTAAAAGTGCATTTGAATCCAGCGTTTCTGGTCTCCACTCTCGTTTCCAGTGCAGCAGAGGCAGGTGAGCACGAGCGCTTGGAATCCGCTCCCAGTTCCGAAGGGCAGGGAGGGAAAGTCCTTGCAGATCATCTTCAGCGCACAGTGAGCTTTGCAACTCTGAAACACACATTGCTGTCACTCCTCACTTTATCTCCTAAAAGTGCATTTCAAGCCAACGTTTCTGGTGCGCTCTCTCGCTTCGAGAGCAGTTGTGACAGGGGAGGACGAGCGCTTGGATTCTAATTTCACAGCCGAAGGGCCAGCATGGAAACTACTGCTGGGCATCTTCAGCACACATTGAGATTCACAACTCTGAAACACATATTGCTGTCACCTCTCACTTTCCTACCTGAAAGTCCAATTGAATCCTACATCTCCTGTGCTTGCTCTTTGTGAGCAGTAGCAGAATATAGCACTTACGTTTGGACTCTGCTGAAACAGCAGAAGAGACAGTCCAGAAAGTTCCCACTGATCATCTTCAGCACACAGTGAGCTTTGCAACTCTGCAACACACATTGCTGTCTCTTCTTTTCCTGCCTGAAAGACCAATTGATTCCAACACCTCTATGCCCGCTCTCTGCTGAGCAGCAACAGAGAGAGTAGAGCAGGAATGTTTAGCCTGGGCTAAAACAGCAGAAGAGCCTTGCAAAAAATCTCCTGCTTGATCATGTTTTGCACACAGTGAGCTTTAAACTGTGACACAAACATTGCTGTCACTCCTCACTTTATCTCCTAAAAGTGCATTTGAATCCAAAGTTTCTGGTGCGCTCTCACGTTTCGAGAGGAGTTGTGACAGGGGAGGAGCAGCGCTTGGACTCTAATCCCACAGACGAAGGGCCAGCAGGGAAACTCCTGCAGGGCATCTTCAGCACACAGTGAGCTTTGCAATTCTGCAACACACATTGCTGTAACTCCTTTTCCTGCCTGGAAGACCAATTGATTCCAACATCTCTGTGCCCACTCTCTGCTGAGCAGCAACAGAGAGAGTAGAGCAGGAATGTTTAGACTGGGCTAAAACAGCAGAAGAGCCTTGCAAAAAAGCTCCTCCTGATCATGTTTAGCACACAGTGAGCTTTAAACTGTGACACAAACATTGCTGTCACTCTTCACTCTTTCTCCTAAAAGACCATTTCAATCCCAGAACTCCGTTGCCAGCACTCTGCTGAGCAGCAGAGTGAGCAGGGATGTCTGCAATCTGTAAGGCAGTGGAAGAGACAGGCCTGAAGGCTGCTCTTGTGCTTCTTCAACACACTGAGCTTTACAACTGTGACACACACACTGTTGTCACTCCTCATTGTAGCTCCTAAAAGTGCATTTGAATCCAGCGTTTCTGGTCTCCACTCTCGTTTCAAGAGCAGCAGAGGAAGGTGAGCACGAGCGCTTGGAATCCGCTCCCAGTTCCGAAGGGCAGGGAGGGAAAGTCCTTGCAGATCATCTTCAGCGCACAGTGAGCTTTGCAACTCTGAAACACACATTGCTGTCACTCCTCACTTCATCTCCTAATAATCCGTTTGAATCCATGGTCTCTCCCGCCCTCTCTCGTTTGAACAGCAGCAGTGACAGGTGAACACGATCTCTTGGCCTCTGCTCCCACAGCCGAAGAGCCCGGAGTGAAAGCTCCGGCAGGGCATCTTCAGCACGCAGTCAGCTTTGCAACTGTGACACATATATTGCTCTCGCTCCGCACTTTCCTACCTCAAAGTCCAATTGAATCCAAAATCTCTGTGCCCTTTCTCTGCTGGGCAGAAGCAGAGAGAGTAGAGCAGGAACTTTTAGCCAATGCTAAAAGAGCAGAAGAGACAGTCCAGAAAGTTCCCACTGATCATCTTCAGCGCACAGCGAGCTTTGCAACTCTGCAACACACATTGCTGTCACTCCTCCCTTTTTGCCTGAAAGACCAGCTGAATCGACCACCTCTGTGCCCGCTCTCTGCTGAGCAGCAACAGAGAGAGTAGAGCAGGAATTTTTAGACCTGCCTAAAACAGCAGAAGAGCCTTGAAAAAAATCTCCTGCTTGATCATGTTTTGCACACAGTGAGCTTTAAACTGTGACACAAACATTGCTGTCACTCCTCACTTTATCTCCTAAAAGTGCATTTCAAGCCAACGTTTCTGGTGCGCTCTCTCGCTTCGAGAGCAGTTGTGACAGGGGAGGACGAGCGCTTGGATTCTAATTTCACAGCCGAAGGGCCAGCATGGAAACTACTGCTGGGCATCTTCAGCACACATTGAGATTCACAACTCTGAAACACATATTGCTGTCACCTCTCACTTTCCTACCTGAAAGTCCAATTGAATAATACATCTCCTGTGCTTGCTCTTTGTGAGCAGTAGCAGAATATAGCACTTAAGTTTGGACTCTGCTGAAACAGCAGAAGAGACAGTCCAGAAAGTTCCCACTGATCATCTTCAGCACACAGTGAGCTTTGCAACTCTGCAACACACATTGCTGTCTCTTCTTTTCCTGCCTGAAAGACCAATTGATTCCAACACCTCTGTGCCCGCTCTCTGCTGAGCAGCAACAGAGAGAGTAGAGCAGGAATGTTTAGCCTGGGCTAAAACAGCAGAAGAGCCTTGCAAAAAATCTCCTGCTTGATCATGTTTTGCACACAGTGAGCTTTAAACTGTGACACAAACATTGCTGTCACTCCTCACTTTATCTCCTAAAAGTGCATTTGAATCCAAAGTTTCTGGTGCGCTCTCACGTTTCGAGAGGAGTTGTGACAGGGGAGGAGCAGCGCTTGGACTCTAATCCCACAGACGAAGGGCCAGCAGGGAAACTCCTGCAGGGCATCTTCAGCACACAGTGAGCTTTGCAATTCTGCAACACACATTGCTGTAACTCCTTTTCCTGCCTGGAAGACCAATTGATTCCAACATCTCTGTGCCCACTCTCTGCTGAGCAGCAACAGAGAGAAGGAATGTTTAGATTGGGCTAAAACAGCAGAAGAGCCTTGCAAAAAAGCTCCTCCTGATCATGTTTAGCACACAGTGAGCTTTAAACTGTGACACAAACATTGCTGTCACTCTTCACTCTTTCTCCAAAAAGACCATTTCAATCCAAGAACTCCGTTGCCAGCACTCTGCTGAGCAGCAGAGTGAGCAGGAATGTCTGCAATCTGTAAGGCAGTGGAAGAGACAGGCCTGAAAGCTGCTCTTGTGCTTCTTCAACACACTGAGCTTTACAACTGTGACACACACACTGTTGTCACTCCTCATTGTAGCTCCTAAAAGTGTATTTGAATCCAGCGTTTCTGGTCTCCACTCTCGTTTCAAGAGCAGCAGAGGAAGGTGAGCACGAGCGCTTGGAATCCGCTCCCAGTTCCGAAGGGCAGGGAGGGAAAGTCCTTGCAGATCATCTTCAGCGCACAGTGAGCTTTGCAACTCTGAAACACACATTGCTGTCACTCCTCACTTTATCTCCTAAAAGTGCATTTCAAGCCAACGTTTCTGGTGCGCTCTCTCGCTTCGAGAGCAGTTGTGACAGGGGAGGACGAGCGCTTGGATTCTAATTTCACAGCCGAAGGGCCAGCATGGAAACTACTGCTGGGCATCTTCAGCACACATTGAGATTCACAACTCTGAAACACATATTGCTGTCACCTCTCACTTTCCTACCTGAAAGTCCAATTGAATCCTACATCTCCTGTGCTTGCTCTTTGTGAGCAGTAGCAGAATATAGCACTTACGTTTGGACTCTGCTGAAACAGCAGAAGAGACAGTCCAGAAAGTTCCCACTGATCATCTTCAGCACACAGTGAGCTTTGCAACTCTGCAACACACATTGCTGTCTCTTCTTTTCCTGCCTGAAAGACCAATTGATTCCAACACCTCTATGCCCGCTCTCTGCTGAGCAGCAACAGAGAGAGTAGAGCAGGAATTTTTAGCCTGGGCTAAAACAGCAGAAGAGCCTTGCAAAAAATCTCCTGCTTGATCATGTTTTGCACACAGTGAGCTTTAAACTGTGACACAAACATTGCTGTCACTCCTCACTTTATCTCCTAAAAGTGCATTTGAATCCAAAGTTTCTGGTGCGCTCTCACGTTTCGAGAGGAGTTGTGACAGGGGAGGAGCAGCGCTTGGACTCTAATCCCACAGACGAAGGGCCAGCAGGGAAACTCCTGCAGGGCATCTTCAGCACACAGTGAGCTTTGCAATTCTGCAACACACATTGCTGTAACTCCTTTTCCTGCCTGGAAGAAAAATTGATTCCAACATCTCTGTGCCCACTCTCTGCTGAGCAGCAACAGAGAGAGTAGAGCAGGAATGTTCAGACTGGGCTAAAACAGCAGAAGAGCCTTGCAAAAAAGCTCCTCCTGATCATGTTTAGCACACAGTGAGCTTTAAACTGTGACACAAACATTGCTGTCACTCTTCACTCTTTCTCCTAAAAGACCATTTCAATCCAAGAACTCCGTTGCCAGCACTCTGCTGAGCAGCAGAGTGAGCAGGAATGTCTGCAATCTGTAAGGCAGTGGAAGAGACAGGCCTGAAGGCTGCTCTTGTGCTTCTTCAACACACTGAGCTTTACAACTGTGACACACACACTGTTGTCACTCCTCATTGTAGCTCCTAAAAGTGCATTTGAATCCAGCGTTTCTGGTCTCCACTCTCGTTTCAAGAGCAGCAGAGGAAGGTGAGCACGAGCGCTTGGAATCCGCTCCCAGTTCCGAAGGGCAGGGAGGGAAAGTCCTTGCAGATCATCTTCAGCGCACAGTGAGCTTTGCAACTCTGAAACACACATTGCTGTCACTCCTCACTTCATCTCCTAATAATCCGTTTGAATCCATGGTCTCTCCCGCCCTCTCTCGTTTGAACAGCAGCAGTGACAGGTGAACACGATCTCTTGGCCTCTGCTCCCACAGCCGAAGAGCCCGGAGTGAAAGCTCCGGCAGGGCATCTTCAGCACGCAGTCAGCTTTGCAACTGTGACACATATATTGCTCTCGCTCCGCACTTTCCTACCTCAAAGTCCAATTGAATCCAAAATCTCTGTGCCCTTTCTCTGCTGGGCAGAAGCAGAGAGAGTAGAGCAGGAACCTTTAGCCAATGCTAAAAGAGCAGAAGAGACAGTCCAGAAAGTTCCCACTGATCATCTTCAGCGCACAGCGAGCTTTGCAACTCTGCAACACACATTGCTGTCACTCCTCCCTTTTTGCCTGAAAGACCAGCTGAATCCACCATCTCTGTGCCCGCTCTCTGCTGAGCAGCAACAGAGAGAGTAGAGCAGGAATTTTTAGACCTGCCTAAAACAGCAGAAGAGCCTTGAAAAAAATCTCCTGCTTGATCATGTTTTGCACACAGTGAGCTTTAAACTGTGACACAAACATTGCTGTCACTCCTCACTTTATCTCCTAAAAGTGCATTTGAATCCAAAGTTTCTGGTGCGCTCTCTCGTTTCGAGAGGAGTTGTGACAGGGGAGGAGCAGCGCTTGGACTCTAATCCCACAGACGAAGGGCCAGCAGGGAAACTCCCGCAGGGCATCTTCAGCGCACAGTGAGCTTTACAATTCTGCAACACACATTGCTGTCACTCCTCCTTCTCCTGCCTGAAAGACCAATTGATTCCAACATCTCTGTGCCCACTCTCTGCTGAGCAGCAACAGAGAGAGTAGAGCAGGAATGTTTAGACTGGGCTAAAACAGCAGAAGAGCCTTGCAAAAAAGCTCCTCCTGATCATGTTTAGCACACAGTGAGCTTTAAACTGTGACACAAACATTGCTGTCACTCTTCACTCTTTCTCCTAAAAGACCATTTCAATCCAAGAACTCCGTTGCCAGCACTCTGCTGAGCAGCAGAGTGAGCAGGAATGTCTGCAATCTGTAAGGCAGTGGAAGAGACAGGCCTGAAAGCTGCTCTTGTGCTTCTTCAACACACTGAGCTTTACAACTGTGACACACACACTGTTGTCACTCCTCATTGTAGCTCCTAAAAGTGCATTTGAATCCAGCGTTTCTGGTCTCCACTCTCGTTTCCAGTGCAGCAGAGGCAGGTGAGCACGAGCGCTTGGAATCCGCTCCCAGTTCCGAAGGGCAGGGAGGGAAAGTCCTTGCAGATCATCTTCAGCGCACAGTGAGCTTTGCAACTCTGAAACACACATTGCTGTCACTCCTCACTTTATCTCCTAAAAGTGCATTTCAAGCCAACGTTTCTGGTGCGCTCTCTCGCTTCGAGAGCAGTTGTGACAGGGGAGGACGAGCGCTTGGATTCTAATTTCACAGCCGAAGGGCCAGCATGGAAACTACTGCTGGGCATCTTCAGCACACATTGAGATTCACAACTCTGAAACACATATTGCTGTCACCTCTCACTTTCCTACCTGAAAGTCCAATTGAATCCTACATCTCCTGTGCTTGCTCTTTGTGAGCAGTAGCAGAATATAGCACTTACGTTTGGACTCTGCTGAAACAGCAGAAGAGACAGTCCAGAAAGTTCCCACTGATCATCTTCAGCACACAGTGAGCTTTGCAACTCTGCAACACACATTGCTGTCTCTTCTTTTCCTGCCTGAAAGACCAATTGATTCCAACACCTCTATGCCCGCTCTCTGCTGAGCAGCAACAGAGAGAGTAGAGCAGGAATTTTTAGCCTGGGCTAAAACAGCAGAAGAGCCTTGCAAAAAATCTCCTGCTTGATCATGTTTTGCACACAGTGAGCTTTAAACTGTGACACAAACATTGCTGTCACTCCTCACTTTATCTCCTAAAAGTGCATTTGAATCCAAAGTTTCTGGTGCGCTCTCACGTTTCGAGAGGAGTTGTGACAGGGGAGGAGCAGCGCTTGGACTCTAATCCCACAGACGAAGGGCCAGCAGGGAAACTCCTGCAGGGCATCTTCAGCACACAGTGAGCTTTGCAATTCTGCAACACACATTGCTGTAACTCCTTTTCCTGCCTGGAAGACCAATTGATTCCAACATCTCTGTGCCCACTCTCTGCTGAGCAGCAACAGAGAGAGTAGAGCAGGAATGTTTAGACTGGGCTAAAACAGCAGAAGAGCCTTGCAAAAAAGCTCCTCCTGATCATGTTTAGCACACAGTGAGCTTTAAACTGTGACACAAACATTGCTGTCACTCTTCACTCTTTCTCCTAAAAGACCATTTCAATCCCAGAACTCCGTTGCCAGCACTCTGCTGAGCAGCAGAGTGAGCAGGGATGTCTGCAATCTGTAAGGCAGTGGAAGAGACAGGCCTGAAGGCTGCTCTTGTGCTTCTTCAACACACTGAGCTTTACAACTGTGACACACACACTGTTGTCACTCCTCATTGTAGCTCCTAAAAGTGCATTTGAATCCAGCGTTTCTGGTCTCCACTCTCGTTTCAAGAGCAGCAGAGGAAGGTGAGCACGAGCGCTTGGAATCCGCTCCCAGTTCCGAAGGGCAGGGAGGGAAAGTCCTTGCAGATCATCTTCAGCGCACAGTGAGCTTTGCAACTCTGAAACACACATTGCTGTCACTCCTCACTTCATCTCCTAATAATCCGTTTGAATCCATGGTCTCTCCCGCCCTCTCTCGTTTGAACAGCAGCAGTGACAGGTGAACACGATCTCTTGGCCTCTGCTCCCACAGCCGAAGAGCCCGGAGTGAAAGCTCCGGCAGGGCATCTTCAGCACGCAGTCAGCTTTGCAACTGTGACACATATATTGCTCTCGCTCCGCACTTTCCTACCTCAAAGTCCAATTGAATCCAAAATCTCTGTGCCCTTTCTCTGCTGGGCAGAAGCAGAGAGAGTAGAGCAGGAACTTTTAGCCAATGCTAAAAGAGCAGAAGAGACAGTCCAGAAAGTTCCCACTGATCATCTTCAGCGCACAGCGAGCTTTGCAACTCTGCAACACACATTGCTGTCACTCCTCCCTTTTTGCCTGAAAGACCAGCTGAATCGACCATCTCTGTGCCCGCTCTCTGCTGAGCAGCAACAGAGAGAGTAGAGCAGGAATTTTTAGACCTGCCTAAAACAGCAGAAGAGCCTTGAAAAAAATCTCCTGCTTGATCATGTTTTGCACACAGTGAGCTTTAAACTGTGACACAAACATTGCTGTCACTCCTCACTTTATCTCCTAAAAGTGCATTTCAAGCCAACGTTTCTGGTGCGCTCTCTCGCTTCGAGAGCAGTTGTGACAGGGGAGGACGAGCGCTTGGATTCTAATTTCACAGCCGAAGGGCCAGCATGGAAACTACTGCTGGGCATCTTCAGCACACATTGAGATTCACAACTCTGAAACACATATTGCTGTCACCTCTCACTTTCCTACCTGAAAGTCCAATTGAATAATACATCTCCTGTGCTTGCTCTTTGTGAGCAGTAGCAGAATATAGCACTTACGTTTGGACTCTGCTGAAACAGCAGAAGAGACAGTCCAGAAAGTTCCCACTGATCATCTTCAGCACACAGTGAGCTTTGCAACTCTGCAACACACATTGCTGTCTCTTCTTTTCCTGCCTGAAAGACCAATTGATTCCAACACCTCTGTGCCCGCTCTCTGCTGAGCAGCAACAGAGAGAGTAGAGCAGGAATGTTTAGCCTGGGCTAAAACAGCAGAAGAGCCTTGCAAAAAATCTCCTGCTTGATCATGTTTTGCACACAGTGAGCTTTAAACTGTGACACAAACATTGCTGTCACTCCTCACTTTATCTCCTAAAAGTGCATTTGAATCCAAAGTTTCTGGTGCGCTCTCACGTTTCGAGAGGAGTTGTGACAGGGGAGGAGCAGCGCTTGGACTCTAATCCCACAGACGAAGGGCCAGCAGGGAAACTCCTGCAGGGCATCTTCAGCACACAGTGAGCTTTGCAATTCTGCAACACACATTGCTGTAACTCCTTTTCCTGCCTGAAAGACCAATTGATTCCAACATCTCTGTGCCCACTCTCTGCTGAGCAGCAACAGAGAGAAGGAATGTTTAGATTGGGCTAAAACAGCAGAAGAGCCTTGCAAAAAAGCTCCTCCTGATCATGTTTAGCACACAGTGAGCTTTAAACTGTGACACAAACATTGCTGTCACTCTTCACTCTTTCTCCTAAAAGACCATTTCAATCCAAGAACTCCGTTGCCAGCACTCTGCTGAGCAGCAGAGTGAGCAGGAATGTCTGCAATCTGTAAGGCAGTGGAAGAGACAGGCCTGAAGGCTGCTCTTGTGCTTCTTCAACACACTGAGCTTTACAACTGTGACACACACACTGTTGTCACTCCTCATTGTAGCTCCTAAAAGTGCATTTGAATCCAGCGTTTCTGGTCTCCACTCTCGTTTCAAGAGCAGCAGAGGAAGGTGAGCACGAGCGCTTGGAATCCGCTCCCAGTTCCGAAGGGCAGGGAGGGAAAGTCCTTGCAGATCATCTTCAGCGCACAGTGAGCTTTGCAACTCTGAAACACACATTGCTGTCACTCCTCACTTCATCTCCTAATAATCCGTTTGAATCCATGGTCTCTCCCGCCCTCTCTCGTTTGAACAGCAGCAGTGACAGGTGAACACGATCTCTTGGCCTCTGCTCCCACAGCCGAAGAGCCCGGAGTGAAAGCTCCGGCAGGGCATCTTCAGCACGCAGTCAGCTTTGCAACTGTGACACATATATTGCTCTCGCTCCGCACTTTCCTACCTCAAAGTCCAATTGAATCCAAAATCTCTGTGCCCTTTCTCTGCTGGGCAGAAGCAGAGAGAGTAGAGCAGGAACTTTTAGCCAATGCTAAAAGAGCAGAAGAGACAGTCCAGAAAGTTCCCACTGATCATCTTCAGCGCACAGCGAGCTTTGCAACTCTGCAACACACATTGCTGTCACTCCTCCCTTTTTGCCTGAAAGACCAGCTGAATCCACCATCTCTGTGCCCGCTCTCTGCTGAGCAGCAACAGAGAGAGTAGAGCAGGAATTTTTAGACCTGCCTAAAACAGCAGAAAAGCCTTGAAAAAAATCTCCTGCTTGATCATGTTTTGCACACAGTGAGCTTTAAACTGTGACACAAACATTGCTGTCACTCCTCACTTTATCTCCTAAAAGTGCATTTCAAGCCAACGTTTCTGGTGCGCTCTCTCGCTTCGAGAGCAGTTGTGACAGGGGAGGACGAGCGCTTGGATTCTAATTTCACAGCCGAAGGGCCAGCATGGAAACTACTGCTGGGCATCTTCAGCACACATTGAGATTCACAACTCTGAAACACATATTGCTGTCACCTCTCACTTTCCTACCTGAAAGTCCAATTGAATAATACATCTCCTGTGCTTGCTCTTTGTGAGCAGTAGCAGAATATAGCACTTACGTTTGGACTCTGCTGAAACAGCAGAAGAGACAGTCCAGAAAGTTCCCACTGATCATCTTCAGCACACAGTGAGCTTTGCAACTCTGCAACACACATTGCTGTCTCTTCTTTTCCTGCCTGAAAGACCAATTGATTCCAACACCTCTGTGCCCGCTCTCTGCTGAGCAGCAACAGAGAGAGTAGAGCAGGAATGTTTAGCCTGGGCTAAAACAGCAGAAGAGCCTTGCAAAAAATCTCCTGCTTGATCATGTTTTGCACACAGTGAGCTTTAAACTGTGACACAAACATTGCTGTCACTCCTCACTTTATCTCCTAAAAGTGCATTTGAATCCAAAGTTTCTGGTGCGCTCTCACGTTTCGAGAGGAGTTGTGACAGGGGAGGAGCAGCGCTTGGACTCTAATCCCACAGACGAAGGGCCAGCAGGGAAACTCCTGCAGGGCATCTTCAGCACACAGTGAGCTTTGCAATTCTGCAACACACATTGCTGTAACTCCTTTTCCTGCCTGGAAGACCAATTGATTCCAACATCTCTGTGCCCACTCTCTGCTGAGCAGCAACAGAGAGAAGGAATGTTTAGATTGGGCTAAAACAGCAGAAGAGCCTTGCAAAAAAGCTCCTCCTGATCATGTTTAGCACACAGTGAGCTTTAAACTGTGACACAAACATTGCTGTCACTCTTCACTCTTTCTCCTAAAAGACCATTTCAATCCAAGAACTCCGTTGCCAGCACTCTGCTGAGCAGCAGAGTGAGCAGGGATGTCTGCAATCTGTAAGGCAGTGGAAGAGACAGGCCTGAAGGCTGCTCTTGTGCTTCTTCAACACACTGAGCTTTACAACTTTGACACACACACTGTTGTCACTCCTCATTGTAGCTCCTAAAAGTGCATTTGAATCCAGCGTTTCTGGTCTCCACTCTCGTTTCAAGAGCAGCAGAGGCAGGTGAGCACGAGCGCTTGGAATCCGCTCCCAGTTCCGAAGGGCAGGGAGGGAAAGTCCTTGCAGATCATCTTCAGCGCACAGTGAGCTTTGCAACTCTGAAACACACATTGCTGTCACTCCTCACTTTATCTCCTAAAAGTGCATTTCAAGCCAACGTTTCTGGTGCGCTCTCTCGCTTCCAGAGCAGTTGTGACAGGGGAGGACGAGCGCTTGGATTCTAATTTCACAGCCGAAGGGCCAGCATGGAAACTACTGCTGGGCATCTTCAGCACACATTGAGATTCACAACTCTGAAACACATATTGCTGTCACCTCTCACTTTCCTACCTGAAAGTCCAATTGAATAATACATCTCCTGTGCTTGCTCTTTGTGAGCAGTAGCAGAATATAGCACTTACGTTTGGACTCTGCTGAAACAGCAGAAGAGACAGTCCAGAAAGTTCCCACTGATCATCTTCAGCACACAGTGAGCTTTGCAACTCTGCAACACACATTGCTGTCTCTTCTTTTCCTGCCTGAAAGACCAATTGATTCCAACACCTCTGTGCCCGCTCTCTGCTGAGCAGCAACAGAGAGAGTAGAGCAGGAATGTTTAGCCTGGGCTAAAACAGCAGAAGAGCCTTGCAAAAAATCTCCTGCTTGATCATGTTTTGCACACAGTGAGCTTTAAACTGTGACACAAACATTGCTGTCACTCCTCACTTTATCTCCTAAAAGTGCATTTGAATCCAAAGTTTCTGGTGCGCTCTCACGTTTCGAGAGGAGTTGTGACAGGGGAGGAGCAGCGCTTGGACTCTAATCCCACAGACGAAGGGCCAGCAGGGAAACTCCTGCAGGGCATCTTCAGCACACAGTGAGCTTTGCAATTCTGCAACACACATTGCTGTAACTCCTTTTCCTGCCTGGAAGACCAATTGATTCCAACATCTCTGTGCCCACTCTCTGCTGAGCAGCAACAGAGAGAAGGAATTTTTAGATTGGGCTAAAACAGCAGAAGAGCCTTGCAAAAAAGCTCCTCCTGATCATGTTTAGCACACAGTGAGCTTTAAACTGTGACACAAACATTGCTGTCACTCTTCACTCTTTCTCCTAAAAGACCATTTCAATCCAAGAACTCCGTTGCCAGCACTCTGCTGAGCAGCAGAGTGAGCAGGAATGTCTGCAATCTGTAAGGCAGTGGAAGAGACAGGCCTGAAGGCTGCTCTTGTGCTTCTTCAACACACTGAGCTTTACAACTGTGACACACACACTGTTGTCACTCCTCATTGTAGCTCCTAAAAGTGCATTTGAATCCAGCGTTTCTGGTCTCCACTCTCGTTTCAAGAGCAGCAGAGGAAGGTGAGCACGAGCGCTTGGAATCCGCTCCCAGTTCCGAAGGGCAGGGAGGGAAAGTCCTTGCAGATCATCTTCAGCGCACAGTGAGCTTTGCAACTCTGAAACACACATTGCTGTCACTCCTCACTTCATCTCCTAATAATCCGTTTGAATCCATGGTCTCTCCCGCCCTCTCTCGTTTGAACAGCAGCAGTGACAGGTGAACACGATCTCTTGGCCTCTGCTCCCACAGCCGAAGAGCCCGGAGTGAAAGCTCCGGCAGGGCATCTTCAGCACGCAGTCAGCTTTGCAACTGTGACACATATATTGCTCTCGCTCCGCACTTTCCTACCTCAAAGTCCAATTGAATCCAAAATCTCTGTGCCCTTTCTCTGCTGGGCAGAAGCAGAGAGAGTAGAGCAGGAACTTTTAGCCAATGCTAAAAGAGCAGAAGAGACAGTCCAGAAAGTTCCCACTGATCATCTTCAGCGCACAGCGAGCTTTGCAACTCTGCAACACACATTGCTGTCACTCCTCCCTTTTTGCCTGAAAGACCAGCTGAATCGACCATCTCTGTGCCCGCTCTCTGCTGAGCAGCAACAGAGAGAGTAGAGCAGGAATTTTTAGACCTGCCTAAAACAGCAGAAGAGCCTTGAAAAAAATCTCCTGCTTGATCATGTTTTGCACACAGTGAGCTTTAAACTGTGACACAAACATTGCTGTCACTCCTCACTTTATCTCCTAAAAGTGCATTTCAAGCCAACGTTTCTGGTGCGCTCTCTCGCTTCGAGAGCAGTTGTGACAGGGGAGGACGAGCGCTTGGATTCTAATTTCACAGCCGAAGGGCCAGCATGGAAACTACTGCTGGGCATCTTCAGCACACATTGAGATTCACAACTCTGAAACACATATTGCTGTCACCTCTCACTTTCCTACCTGAAAGTCCAATTGAATAATACATCTCCTGTGCTTGCTCTTTGTGAGCAGTAGCAGAATATAGCACTTACGTTTGGACTCTGCTGAAACAGCAGAAGAGACAGTCCAGAAAGTTCCCACTGATCATCTTCAGCACACAGTGAGCTTTGCAACTCTGCAACACACATTGCTGTCTCTTCTTTTCCTGCCTGAAAGACCAATTGATTCCAACACCTCTGTGCCCGCTCTCTGCTGAGCAGCAACAGAGAGAGTAGAGCAGGAATGTTTAGCCTGGGCTAAAACAGCAGAAGAGCCTTGCAAAAAATCTCCTGCTTGATCATGTTTTGCACACAGTGAGCTTTAAACTGTGACACAAGCATTGCTGTCACTCCTCACTTTATCTCCTAAAAGTGCATTTGAATCCAAAGTTTCTGGTGCGCTCTCACGTTTCGAGAGGAGTTGTGACAGGGGAGGAGCAGCGCTTGGACTCTAATCCCACAGACGAAGGGCCAGCAGGGAAACTCCTGCAGGGCATCTTCAGCACACAGTGAGCTTTGCAATTCTGCAACACACATTGCTGTAACTCCTTTTCCTGCCTGGAAGACCAATTGATTCCAACATCTCTGTGCCCACTCTCTGCTGAGCAGCAACAGAGAGAGTAGAGCAGGAATGTTTAGACTGGGCTAAAACAGCAGAAGAGCCTTGCAAAAAAGCTCCTCCTGATCATGTTTAGCACACAGTGAGCTTTAAACTGTGACACAAACATTGCTGTCACTCTTCACTCTTTCTCCTAAAAGACCATTTCAATCCAAGAACTCCGTTGCCAGCACTCTGCTGAGCAGCAGAGTGAGCAGGAATGTCTGCAATCTGTAAGGCAGTGGAAGAGACAGGCCTGAAGGCTGCTCTTGTGCTTCTTCAACACACTGAGCTTTACAACTTTGACACACACACTGTTGTCACTCCTCATTGTAGCTCCTAAAAGTGCATTTGAATCCAGCGTTTCTGGTCTCCACTCTCGTTTCAAGAGCAGCAGAGGAAGGTGAGCACGAGCGCTTGGAATCCGCTCCCAGTTCCGAAGGGCAGGGAGGGAAAGTCCTTGCAGATCATCTTCAGCGCACAGTGAGCTTTGCAACTCTGAAACACACATTGCTGTCACTCCTCACTTCATCTCCTAATAATCCGTTTGAATCCATGGTCTCTCCCGCCCTCTCTCGTTTGAACAGCAGCAGTGACAGGTGAACACGATCTCTTGTCCTCTGCTCCCACAGCCGAAGAGCCCGGAGTGAAAGCTCCGGCAGGGCATCTTCAGCACGCAGTCAGCTTTGCAACTGTGACACATATATTGCTCTCGCTCCGCACTTTCCTACCTCAAAGTCCAATTGAATCCAAAATCTCTGTGCCCTTTCTCTGCTGGGCAGAAGCAGAGAGAGTAGAGCAGGAACTTTTAGCCAATGCTAAAAGAGCAGAAGAGACAGTCCAGAAAGTTCCTACTGATCATCTTCAGCGCACAGCGAGCTTTGCAACTCTGCAACACACATTGCTGTCACTCCTCCCTTTTTGCCTGAAAGACCAGCTGAATCCACCATCTCTGTGCCCGCTCTCTGCTGAGCAGCAACAGAGAGAGTAGAACAGGAATTTTTAGACCTGCCTAAAACAGCAGAAGAGCCTTGAAAAAAATCTCCTGCTTGATCATGTTTTGCACACAGTGAGCTTTAAACTGTGACACAAACATTGCTGTCACTCCTCACTTTATCTCCTAAAAGTGCATTTGAATCCAAAGTTTCTGGTGCGCTCTCACGTTTCGCGAGGAGTTGTGACAGGGGAGGAGCAGCGCTTGGACTCTAATCCCACAGACGAAGGGCCAGCAGGGAAACTCCTGCAGGGCATCTTCAGCACACAGTGAGCTTTGCAATTCTGCAACACACATTGCTGTAACTCCTTTTCCTGCCTGGAAGACCAATTGATTCCAACATCTCTGTGCCCACTCTCTGCTGAGCAGCAACAGAGAGAAGGAATGTTTAGATTGGGCTAAAACAGCAGAAGAGCCTTGCAAAAAAGCTCCTCCTGATCATGTTTAGCACACAGTGAGCTTTAAACTGTGACACAAACATTGCTGTCACTCTTCACTCTTTCTCCAAAAAGACCATTTCAATCCAAGAACTCCGTTGCCAGCACTCTGCTGAGCAGCAGAGTGAGCAGGAATGTCTGCAATCTGTAAGGCAGTGGAAGAGACAGGCCTGAAAGCTGCTCTTGTGCTTCTTCAACACACTGAGCTTTACAACTGTGACACACACACTGTTGTCACTCCTCATTGTAGCTCCTAAAAGTGCATTTGAATCCAGCGTTTCTGGTCTCCACTCTCGTTTCAAGAGCAGCAGAGGAAGGTGAGCACGAGCGCTTGGAATCCGCTCCCAGTTCCGAAGGGCAGGGAGGGAAAGTCCTTGCAGATCATCTTCAGCGCACAGTGAGCTTTGCAACTCTGAAACACACATTGCTGTCACTCCTCACTTCATCTCCTAATAATCCGTTTGAATCCATGGTCTCTCCCGCCCTCTCTCGTTTGAACAGCAGCAGTGACAGGTGAACACGATCTCTTGGCCTCTGCTCCCACAGCCGAAGAGCCCGGAGTGAAAGCTCCGGCAGGGCATCTTCAGCACGCAGTCAGCTTTGCAACTGTGACACATATATTGCTCTCGCTCCGCACTTTCCTACCTCAAAGTCCAATTGAATCCAAAATCTCTGTGCCCTTTCTCTGCTGGGCAGAAGCAGAGAGAGTAGAGCAGGAACTTTTAGCCAATGCTAAAAGAGCAGAAGAGACAGTCCAGAAAGTTCCCACTGATCATCTTCAGCGCACAGCGAGCTTTGCAACTCTGCAACACACATTGCTGTCACTCCTCCCTTTTTGCCTGAAAGACCAGCTGAATCCACCATCTCTGTGCCCGCTCTCTGCTGAGCAGCAACAGAGAGAGTAGAGCAGGAATTTTTAGACCTGCCTAAAACAGCAGAAGAGCCTTGAAAAAAATCTCCTGCTTGATCATGTTTTGCACACAGTGAGCTTTAAACTGTGACACAAACATTGCTGTCACTCCTCACTTTATCTCCTAAAAGTGCATTTCAAGCCAACGTTTCTGGTGCGCTCTCTCGCTTCGAGAGCAGTTGTGACAGGGGAGGACGAGCGCTTGGATTCTAATTTCACAGCCGAAGGGCCAGCATGGAAACTACTGCTGGGCATCTTCAGCACACATTGAGATTCACAACTCTGAAACACATATTGCTGTCACCTCTCACTTTCCTACCTGAAAGTCCAATTGAATAATACATCTCCTGTGCTTGCTCTTTGTGAGCAGTAGCAGAATATAGCACTTACGTTTGGACTCTGCTGAAACAGCAGAAGAGACAGTCCAGAAAGTTCCCACTGATCATCTTCAGCACACAGTGAGCTTTGCAACTCTGCAACACACATTGCTGTCTCTTCTTTTCCTGCCTGAAAGACCAATTGATTCCAACATCTCTGTGCCCACTCTCTGCTGAGCAGCAACAGAGAGAGTAGAGCAGGAATGTTTAGACTGGGCTAAAACAGCAGAAGAGCCTTGCAAAAAAGCTCCTCCTGATCATGTTTAGCACACAGTGAGCTTTAAACTGTGACACAAACATTGCTGTCACTCTTCACTCTTTCTCCTAAAAGACCATTTCAATCCCAGAACTCCGTTGCCAGCACTCTGCTGAGCAGCAGAGTGAGCAGGGATGTCTGCAATCTGTAAGGCAGTGGAAGAGACAGGCCTGAAGGCTGCTCTTGTGCTTCTTCAACACACTGAGCTTTACAACTGTGACACACACACTGTTGTCACTCCTCATTGTAGCTCCTAAAAGTGCATTTGAATCCAGCGTTTCTGGTCTCCACTCTCGTTTCCAGTGCAGCAGAGGCAGGTGAGCACGAGCGCTTGGAATCCGCTCCCAGTTCCGAAGGGCAGGGAGGGAAAGTCCTTGCAGATCATCTTCAGCGCACAGTGAGCTTTGCAACTCTGAAACACACATTGCTGTCACTCCTCACTTCATCTCCTAATAATCCGTTTGAATCCATGGTCTCTCCCGCCCTCTCTCGTTTGAACAGCAGCAGTGACAGGTGAACACGATCTCTTGGCCTCTGCTCCCACAGCCGAAGAGCCCGGAGTGAAAGCTCCGGCAGGGCATCTTCAGCACGCAGTCAGCTTTGCAACTGTGACACATATATTGCTCTCGCTCCGCACTTTCCTACCTCAAAGTCCAATTGAATCCAAAATCTCTGTGCCCTTTCTCTGCTGGGCAGAAGCAGAGAGAGTAGAGCAGGAACCTTTAGCCAATGCTAAAAGAGCAGAAGAGACAGTCCAGAAAGTTCCCACTGATCATCTTCAGCGCACAGCGAGCTTTGCAACTCTGCAACACACATTGCTGTCACTCCTCCCTTTTTGCCTGAAAGACCAGCTGAATCGACCATCTCTGTGCCCGCTCTCTGCTGAGCAGCAACAGAGAGAGTAGAGCAGGAATTTTTAGACCTGCCTAAAACAGCAGAAGAGCCTTGAAAAAAATCTCCTGCTTGATCATGTTTTGCACACAGTGAGCTTTAAACTGTGACACAAACATTGCTGTCACTCCTCACTTTATCTCCTAAAAGTGCATTTCAAGCCAACGTTTCTGGTGCGCTCTCTCGCTTCGAGAGCAGTTGTGACAGGGGAGGACGAGCGCTTGGATTCTAATTTCACAGCCGAAGGGCCAGCATGGAAACTACTGCTGGGCATCTTCAGCACACATTGAGATTCACAACTCTGAAACACATATTGCTGTCACCTCTCACTTTCCTACCTGAAAGTCCAATTGAATAATACATCTCCTGTGCTTGCTCTTTGTGAGCAGTAGCAGAATATAGCACTTACGTTTGGACTCTGCTGAAACAGCAGAAGAGACAGTCCAGAAAGTTCCCACTGATCATCTTCAGCACACAGTGAGCTTTGCAACTCTGCAACACACATTGCTGTCTCTTCTTTTCCTGCCTGAAAGACCAATTGATTCCAACATCTCTGTGCCCACTCTCTGCTGAGCAGCAACAGAGAGAGTAGAGCAGGAATGTTTAGACTGGGCTAAAACAGCAGAAGAGCCTTGCAAAAAAGCTCCTCCTGATCATGTTTAGCACACAGTGAGCTTTAAACTGTGACACAAACATTGCTGTCACTCTTCACTCTTTCTCCTAAAAGACCATTTCAATCCCAGAACTCCGTTGCCAGCACTCTGCTGAGCAGCAGAGTGAGCAGGGATGTCTGCAATCTGTAAGGCAGTGGAAGAGACAGGCCTGAAGGCTGCTCTTGTGCTTCTTCAACACACTGAGCTTTACAACTGTGACACACACACTGTTGTCACTCCTCATTGTAGCTCCTAAAAGTGCATTTGAATCCAGCGTTTCTGGTCTCCACTCTCGTTTCCAGTGCAGCAGAGGCAGGTGAGCACGAGCGCTTGGAATCCGCTCCCAGTTCCGAAGGGCAGGGAGGGAAAGTCCTTGCAGATCATCTTCAGCGCACAGTGAGCTTTGCAACTCTGAAACACACATTGCTGTCACTCCTCACTTCATCTCCTAATAATCCGTTTGAATCCATGGTCTCTCCCGCCCTCTCTCGTTTGAACAGCAGCAGTGACAGGTGAACACGATCTCTTGGCCTCTGCTCCCACAGCCGAAGAGCCCGGAGTGAAAGCTCCGGCAGGGCATCTTCAGCACGCAGTCAGCTTTGCAACTGTGACACATATATTGCTCTCGCTCCGCACTTTCCTACCTCAAAGTCCAATTGAATCCAAAATCTCTGTGCCCTTTCTCTGCTGGGCAGAAGCAGAGAGAGTAGAGCAGGAACCTTTAGCCAATGCTAAAAGAGCAGAAGAGACAGTCCAGAAAGTTCCCACTGATCATCTTCAGCGCACAGCGAGCTTTGCAACTCTGCAACACACATTGCTGTCACTCCTCCCTTTTTGCCTGAAAGACCAGCTGAATCGACCATCTCTGTGCCCGCTCTCTGCTGAGCAGCAACAGAGAGAGTAGAGCAGGAATTTTTAGACCTGCCTAAAACAGCAGAAGAGCCTTGAAAAAAATCTCCTGCTTGATCATGTTTTGCACACAGTGAGCTTTAAACTGTGACACAAACATTGCTGTCACTCCTCACTTTATCTCCTAAAAGTGCATTTCAAGCCAACGTTTCTGGTGCGCTCTCTCGCTTCGAGAGCAGTTGTGACAGGGGAGGACGAGCGCTTGGATTCTAATTTCACAGCCGAAGGGCCAGCATGGAAACTACTGCTGGGCATCTTCAGCACACATTGAGATTCACAACTCTGAAACACATATTGCTGTCACCTCTCACTTTCCTACCTGAAAGTCCAATTGAATAATACATCTCCTGTGCTTGCTCTTTGTGAGCAGTAGCAGAATATAGCACTTACGTTTGGACTCTGCTGAAACAGCAGAAGAGACAGTCCAGAAAGTTCCCACTGATCATCTTCAGCACACAGTGAGCTTTGCAACTCTGCAACACACATTGCTGTCTCTTCTTTTCCTGCCTGAAAGACCAATTGATTCCAACACCTCTGTGCCCGCTCTCTGCTGAGCAGCAACAGAGAGAGTAGAGCAGGAATGTTTAGCCTGGGCTAAAACAGCAGAAGAGCCTTGCAAAAAATCTCCTGCTTGATCATGTTTTGCACACAGTGAGCTTTAAACTGTGACACAAACATTGCTGTCACTCCTCACTTTATCTCCTAAAAGTGCATTTGAATCCAAAGTTTCTGGTGCGCTCTCACGTTTCGAGAGGAGTTGTGACAGGGGAGGAGCAGCGCTTGGACTCTAATCCCACAGACGAAGGGCCAGCAGGGAAACTCCTGCAGGGCATCTTCAGCACACAGTGAGCTTTGCAATTCTGCAACACACATTGCTGTAACTCCTTTTCCTGCCTGGAAGACCAATTGATTCCAACATCTCTGTGCCCACTCTCTGCTGAGCAGCAACAGAGAGAAGGAATGTTTAGATTGGGCTAAAACAGCAGAAGAGCCTTGCAAAAAATCTCCTGCTTGATCATGTTTAGCACACAGTGAGCTTTAAACTGTGACACAAACATTGCTGTCACTCTTCACTCTTTCTCCTAAAAGACCATTTCAATCCAAGAACTCCGTTGCCAGCACTCTGCTGAGCAGCAGAGTGAGCAGGAATGTCTGCAATCTGTAAGGCAGTGGAAGAGACAGGCCTGAAGGCTGCTCTTGTGCTTCTTCAACACACTGAGCTTTACAACTGTGACACACACACTGTTGTCACTCCTCATTGTAGCTCCTAAAAGTGCATTTGAATCCAGCGTTTCTGGTCTCCACTCTCGTTTCAAGAGCAGCAGAGGAAGGTGAGCACGAGCGCTTGGAATCCGCTCCCAGTTCCGAAGGGCAGGGAGGGAAAGTCCTTGCAGATCATCTTCAGCGCACAGTGAGCTTTGCAACTCTGAAACACACATTGCTGTCACTCCTCACTTCATCTCCTAATAATCCGTTTGAATCCATGGTCTCTCCCGCCCTCTCTCGTTTGAACAGCAGCAGTGACAGGTGAACACGATCTCTTGGCCTCTGCTCCCACAGCCGAAGAGCCCGGAGTGAAAGCTCCGGCAGGGCATCTTCAGCACGCAGTCAGCTTTGCAACTGTGACACATATATTGCTCTCGCTCCGCACTTTCCTACCTCAAAGTCCAATTGAATCCAAAATCTCTGTGCCCTTTCTCTGCTGGGCAGAAGCAGAGAGAGTAGAGCAGGAACTTTTAGCCAATGCTAAAAGAGCAGAAGAGACAGTCCAGAAAGTTCCCACTGATCATCTTCAGCGCACAGCGAGCTTTGCAACTCTGCAACACACATTGCTGTCACTCCTCCCTTTTTGCCTGAAAGACCAGCTGAATCCACCAACTCTGTGCCCGCTCTCTGCTGAGCAGCAACAGAGAGAGTAGAGCAGGAATTTTTAGACCTGCCTAAAACAGCAGAAGAGCCTTGAAAAAAATCTCCTGCTTGATCATGTTTTGCACACAGTGAGCTTTAAACTGTGACACAAACATTGCTGTCACTCCTCACTTTATCTCCTAAAAGTGCATTTGAATCCAAAGTTTCTGGTGCGCTCTCTCGCTTCGAGAGGAGTTGTGACAGGGGAGGAGCAGCGCTTGGACTCTAATCCCACAGACGAAGGGCCAGCAGGGAAACTCCTGCAGGGCATCTTCAGCACACAGTGAGCTTTGCAATTCTGCAACACACATTGCTGTAACTCCTTTTCCTGCCTGGAAGACCAATTGATTCCAACATCTCTGTGCCCACTCTCTGCTGAGCAGCAACAGAGAGAAGGAATGTTTAGATTGGGCTAAAACAGCAGAAGAGCCTTGCAAAAAAGCTCCTCCTGATCATGTTTAGCACACAGTGAGCTTTAAACTGTGACACAAACATTGCTGTCACTCTTCACTCTTTCTCCTAAAAGACCATTTCAATCCAAGAACTCCGTTGCCAGCACTCTGCTGAGCAGCAGAGTGAGCAGGAATGTCTGCAATCTGTAAGGCAGTGGAAGAGACAGGCCTGAAGGCTGCTCTTGTGCTTCTTCAACACACTGAGCTTTACAACTGTGACACACACACTGTTGTCACTCCTCATTGTAGCTCCTAAAAGTGCATTTGAATCCAGCGTTTCTGGTCTCCACTCTCGTTTCAAGAGCAGCAGAGGAAGGTGAGCACGAGCGCTTGGAATCCGCTCCCAGTTCCGAAGGGCAGGGAGGGAAAGTCCTTGCAGATCATCTTCAGCGCACAGTGAGCTTTGCAACTCTGAAACACACATTGCTGTCACTCCTCACTTCATCTCCTAATAATCCGTTTGAATCCATGGTCTCTCCCGCCCTCTCTCGTTTGAACAGCAGCAGTGACAGGTGAACACGATCTCTTGGCCTCTGCTCCCACAGCCGAAGAGCCCGGAGTGAAAGCTCCGGCAGGGCATCTTCAGCACGCAGTCAGCTTTGCAACTGTGACACATATATTGCTCTCGCTCCGCACTTTCCTACCTCAAAGTCCAATTGAATCCAAAATCTCTGTGCCCTTTCTCTGCTGGGCAGAAGCAGAGAGAGTAGAGCAGGAACTTTTAGCCAATGCTAAAAGAGCAGAAGAGACAGTCCAGAAAGTTCCCACTGATCATCTTCAGCGCACAGCGAGCTTTGCAACTCTGCAACACACATTGCTGTCACTCCTCCCTTTTTGCCTGAAAGACCAGCTGAATCCACCATCTCTGTGCCCGCTCTCTGCTAAGCAGCAACAGAGAGAGTAGAGCAGGAATTTTTAGACCTGCCTAAAACAGCAGAAGAGCCTTGAAAAAAATCTCCTGCTTGATCATGTTTTGCACACAGTGAGCTTTAAACTGTGACACAAACATTGCTGTCACTCCTCACTTTATCTCCTAAAAGTGCATTGCAAGCCAACGTTTCTGGTGCGCTCTCTCGCTTCGAGAGCAGTTGTGACAGGGGAGGACGAGCGCTTGGATTCTAATTTCACAGCCGAAGGGCCAGCATGGAAACTACTGCTGGGCATCTTCAGCACACATTGAGATTCACAACTCTGAAACACATATTGCTGTCACCTCTCACTTTCCTACCTGAAAGTCCAATTGAATAATACATCTCCTGTGCTTGCTCTTTGTGAGCAGTAGCAGAATATAGCACTTACGTTTGGACTCTGCTGAAACAGCAGAAGAGACAGTCCAGAAAGTTCCCACTGATCATCTTCAGCACACAGTGAGCTTTGCAACTCTGCAACACACATTGCTGTCTCTTCTTTTCCTGCCTGAAAGACCAATTGATTCCAACACCTCTGTGCCCGCTCTCTGCTGAGCAGCAACAGAGAGAGTAGAGCAGGAATGTTTAGCCTGGGCTAAAACAGCAGAAGAGCCTTGCAAAAAATCTCCTGCTTGATCATGTTTTGCACACAGTGAGCTTTAAACTGTGACACAAACATTGCTGTCACTCCTCACTTTATCTCCTAAAAGTGCATTTGAATCCAAAGTTTCTGGTGCGCTCTCACGTTTCGAGAGGAGTTGTGACAGGGGAGGAGCAGCGCTTGGACTCTAATCCCACAGACGAAGGGCCAGCAGGGAAACTCCTGCAGGGCATCTTCAGCACACAGTGAGCTTTGCAATTCTGCAACACACATTGCTGTAACTCCTTTTCCTGCCTGGAAGACCAATTGATTCCAACATCTCTGTGCCCACTCTCTGCTGAGCAGCAACAGAGAGAGTGAATGTTTAGACTGGGCTAAAACAGCAGAAGAGCCTTGCAAAAAAGCTCCTCCTGATCATGTTTAGCACACAGTGAGCTTTAAACTGTGACACAAACATTGCTGTCACTCTTCACTCTTTCTCCTAAAAGACCATTTCAATCCAAGAACTCCGTTGCCAGCACTCTGCTGAGCAGCAGAGTGAGCAGGAATGTCTGCAATCTGTAAGGCAGTGGAAGAGACAGGCCTGAAGGCTGCTCTTGTGCTTCTTCAACACACTGAGCTTTACAACTGTGACACACACACTGTTGTCACTCCTCATTGTAGCTCCTAAAAGTGCATTTGAATCCAGCGTTTCTGGTCTCCACTCTCGTTTCAAGAGCAGCAGAGGAAGGTGAGCACGAGCGCTTGGAATCCGCTCCCAGTTCCGAAGGGCAGGGAGGGAAAGTCCTTGCAGATCATCTTCAGCGCACAGTGAGCTTTGCAACTCTGAAACACACATTGCTGTCACTCCTCACTTCATCTCCTAATAATCCGTTTGAATCCATGGTCTCTCCCGCCCTCTCTCGTTTGAACAGCAGCAGTGACAGGTGAACACGATCTCTTGGCCTCTGCTCCCACAGCCGAAGAGCCCGGAGTGAAAGCTCCGGCAGGGCATCTTCAGCACGCAGTCAGCTTTGCAACTGTGACACATATATTGTTCTCGCTCCGCACTTTCCTACCTCAAAGTCCAATTGAATCCAAAATCTCTGTGCCCTTTCTCTGCTGGGCAGAAGCAGAGAGAGTAGAGCAGGAACTTTTAGCCAATGCTAAAAGAGCAGAAGAGACAGTCCAGAAAGTTCCCACTGATCATCTTCAGCGCACAGCGAGCTTTGCAACTCTGCAACACACATTGCTGTCACTCCTCCCTTTTTGCCTGAAAGACCAGCTGAATCCACCATCTCTGTGCCCGCTCTCTGCTGAGCAGCAACAGAGAGAGTAGAGCAGGAATTTTTAGACCTGCCTAAAACAGCAGAAGAGCCTTGAAAAAAATCTCCTGCTTGATCATGTTTTGCACACAGTGAGCTTTAAACTGTGACACAAACATTGCTGTCACTCCTCACTTTATCTCCTAAAAGTGCATTTCAAGCCAACGTTTCTGGTGCGCTCTCTCGCTTCGAGAGCAGTTGTGACAGGGGAGGACGAGCGCTTGGATTCTAATTTCACAGCCGAAGGGCCAGCATGGAAACTACTGCTGGGCATCTTCAGCACACATTGAGATTCACAACTCTGAAACACATATTGCTGTCACCTCTCACTTTCCTACCTGAAAGTCCAATTGAATAATACATCTCCTGTGCTTGCTCTTTGTGAGCAGTAGCAGAATATAGCACTTACGTTTGGACTCTGCTGAAACAGCAGAAGAGACAGTCCAGAAAGTTCCCACTGATCATCTTCAGCACACAGTGAGCTTTGCAACTCTGCAACACACATTGCTGTCTCTTCTTTTCCTGCCTGAAAGACCAATTGATTCCAACACCTCTGTGCCCGCTCTCTGCTGAGCAGCAACAGAGAGAGTAGAGCAGGAATGTTTAGCCTGGGCTAAAACAGCAGAAGAGCCTTGCAAAAAATCTCCTGCTTGATCATGTTTTGCACACAGTGAGCTTTAAACTGTGACACAAACATTGCTGTCACTCCTCACTTTATCTCCTAAAAGTGCATTTGAATCCAAAGTTTCTGGTGCGCTCTCACGTTTCGAGAGGAGTTGTGACAGGGGAGGAGCAGCGCTTGGACTCTAATCCCACAGACGAAGGGCCAGCAGGGAAACTCCTGCAGGGCATCTTCAGCACACAGTGAGCTTTGCAATTCTGCAACACACATTGCTGTAACTCCTTTTCCTGCCTGGAAGACCAATTGATTCCAACACCTCTGTGCCCACCCTCTGCTGAGCAGCAACAGAGAGAGTAGAGCAGGAATGTTTAGACTGGGCTAAAACAGCAGAAGAGCCTTGCAAAAAAGCTCCTCCTGATCATGTTTAGCACACAGTGAGCTTTAAACTGTGACACAAACATTGCTGTCACTCTTCACTCTTTCCCCTAAAAGACCATTTCAATCCAAGAACTCCGTTGCCAGCACTCTGCTGAGCAGCAGAGTGAGCAGGAATGTCTGCAATCTGTAAGGCAGTGGAAGAGACAGGCCTGAAGGCTGCTCTTGTGCTTCTTCAACACACTGAGCTTTACAACTGTGACACACACACTGTTGTCACTCCTCATTGTAGCTCCTAAAAGTGCATTTGAATCCAGCGTTTCTGGTCTCCACTCTCGTTTCAAGAGCAGCAGAGGAAGGTGAGCACGAGCGCTTGGAATCCGCTCCCAGTTCCGAAGGGCAGGGAGGGAAAGTCCTTGCAGATCATCTTCAGCGCACAGTGAGCTTTGCAACTCTGAAACACACATTGCTGTCACTCCTCACTTCATCTCCTAATAATCCGTTTGAATCCATGGTCTCTCCCGCCCTCTCTCGTTTGAACAGCAGCAGTGACAGGTGAACACGATCTCTTGGCCTCTGCTCCCACAGCCGAAGAGCCCGGAGTGAAAGCTCCGGCAGGGCATCTTCAGCACGCAGTCAGCTTTGCAACTGTGACACATATATTGCTCTCGCTCCGCACTTTCCTACCTCAAAGTCCAATTGAATCCAAAATCTCTGTGCCCTTTCTCTGCTGGGCAGAAGCAGAGAGAGTAGAGCAGGAACTTTTAGCCAATGCTAAAAGAGCAGAAGAGACAGTCCAGAAAGTTCCCACTGATCATCTTCAGCGCACAGCGAGCTTTGCAACTCTGCAACACACATTGCTGTCACTCCTCCCTTTTTGCCTGAAAGACCAGCTGAATCCACCATCTCTGTGCCCGCTCTCTGCTAAGCAGCAACAGAGAGAGTAGAGCAGGAATTTTTAGACCTGCCTAAAACAGCAGAAGAGCCTTGAAAAAAATCTCCTGCTTGATCATGTTTTGCACACAGTGAGCTTTAAACTGTGACACAAACATTGCTGTCACTCCTCACTTTATCTCCTAAAAGTGCATTGCAAGCCAACGTTTCTGGTGCGCTCTCTCGCTTCGAGAGCAGTTGTGACAGGGGAGGACGAGCGCTTGGATTCTAATTTCACAGCCGAAGGGCCAGCATGGAAACTACTGCTGGGCATCTTCAGCACACATTGAGATTCACAACTCTGAAACACATATTGCTGTCACCTCTCACTTTCCTACCTGAAAGTCCAATTGAATAATACATCTCCTGTGCTTGCTCTTTGTGAGCAGTAGCAGAATATAGCACTTACGTTTGGACTCTGCTGAAACAGCAGAAGAGACAGTCCAGAAAGTTCCCACTGATCATCTTCAGCACACAGTGAGCTTTGCAACTCTGCAACACACATTGCTGTCTCTTCTTTTCCTGCCTGAAAGACCAATTGATTCCAACACCTCTGTGCCCGCTCTCTGCTGAGCAGCAACAGAGAGAGTAGAGCAGGAATGTTTAGCCTGGGCTAAAACAGCAGAAGAGCCTTGCAAAAAATCTCCTGCTTGATCATGTTTTGCACACAGTGAGCTTTAAACTGTGACACAAACATTGCTGTCACTCCTCACTTTATCTCCTAAAAGTGCATTTGAATCCAAAGTTTCTGGTGCGCTCTCACGTTTCGAGAGGAGTTGTGACAGGGGAGGAGCAGCGCTTGGACTCTAATCCCACAGACGAAGGGCCAGCAGGGAAACTCCTGCAGGGCATCTTCAGCACACAGTGAGCTTTGCAATTCTGCAACACACATTGCTGTAACTCCTTTTCCTGCCTGGAAGACCAATTGATTCCAACATCTCTGTGCCCACTCTCTGCTGAGCAGCAACAGAGAGAAGGAATGTTTAGATTGGGCTAAAACAGCAGAAGAGCCTTGCAAAAAAGCTCCTCCTGATCATGTTTAGCACACAGTGAGCTTTAAACTGTGACACAAACATTGCTGTCACTCTTCACTCTTTCTCCTAAAAGACCATTTCAATCCAAGAACTCCGTTGCCAGCACTCTGCTGAGCAGCAGAGTGAGCAGGGATGTCTGCAATCTGTAAGGCAGTGGAAGAGACAGGCCTGAAGGCTGCTCTTGTGCTTCTTCAACACACTGAGCTTTACAACTTTGACACACACACTGTTGTCACTCCTCATTGTAGCTCCTAAAAGTGCATTTGAATCCAGCGTTTCTGGTCTCCACTCTCGTTTCAAGAGCAGCAGAGGCAGGTGAGCACGAGCGCTTGGAATCCGCTCCCAGTTCCGAAGGGCAGGGAGGGAAAGTCCTTGCAGATCATCTTCAGCGCACAGTGAGCTTTGCAACTCTGAAACACACATTGCTGTCACTCCTCACTTTATCTCCTAAAAGTGCATTTCAAGCCAACGTTTCTGGTGCGCTCTCTCGCTTCCAGAGCAGTTGTGACAGGGGAGGACGAGCGCTTGGATTCTAATTTCACAGCCGAAGGGCCAGCATGGAAACTACTGCTGGGCATCTTCAGCACACATTGAGATTCACAACTCTGAAACACATATTGCTGTCACCTCTCACTTTCCTACCTGAAAGTCCAATTGAATAATACATCTCCTGTGCTTGCTCTTTGTGAGCAGTAGCAGAATATAGCACTTACGTTTGGACTCTGCTGAAACAGCAGAAGAGACAGTCCAGAAAGTTCCCACTGATCATCTTCAGCACACAGTGAGCTTTGCAACTCTGCAACACACATTGCTGTCTCTTCTTTTCCTGCCTGAAAGACCAATTGATTCCAACACCTCTGTGCCCGCTCTCTGCTGAGCAGCAACAGAGAGAGTAGAGCAGGAATGTTTAGCCTGGGCTAAAACAGCAGAAGAGCCTTGCAAAAAATCTCCTGCTTGATCATGTTTTGCACACAGTGAGCTTTAAACTGTGACACAAACATTGCTGTCACTCCTCACTTTATCTCCTAAAAGTGCATTTGAATCCAAAGTTTCTGGTGCGCTCTCACGTTTCGAGAGGAGTTGTGACAGGGGAGGAGCAGCGCTTGGACTCTAATCCCACAGACGAAGGGCCAGCAGGGAAACTCCTGCAGGGCATCTTCAGCACACAGTGAGCTTTGCAATTCTGCAACACACATTGCTGTAACTCCTTTTCCTGCCTGGAAGACCAATTGATTCCAACATCTCTGTGCCCACTCTCTGCTGAGCAGCAACAGAGAGAAGGAATTTTTAGATTGGGCTAAAACAGCAGAAGAGCCTTGCAAAAAAGCTCCTCCTGATCATGTTTAGCACACAGTGAGCTTTAAACTGTGACACAAACATTGCTGTCACTCTTCACTCTTTCTCCTAAAAGACCATTTCAATCCAAGAACTCCGTTGCCAGCACTCTGCTGAGCAGCAGAGTGAGCAGGAATGTCTGCAATCTGTAAGGCAGTGGAAGAGACAGGCCTGAAGGCTGCTCTTGTGCTTCTTCAACACACTGAGCTTTACAACTGTGACACACACACTGTTGTCACTCCTCATTGTAGCTCCTAAAAGTGCATTTGAATCCAGCGTTTCTGGTCTCCACTCTCGTTTCAAGAGCAGCAGAGGAAGGTGAGCACGAGCGCTTGGAATCCGCTCCCAGTTCCGAAGGGCAGGGAGGGAAAGTCCTTGCAGATCATCTTCAGCGCACAGTGAGCTTTGCAACTCTGAAACACACATTGCTGTCACTCCTCACTTCATCTCCTAATAATCCGTTTGAATCCATGGTCTCTCCCGCCCTCTCTCGTTTGAACAGCAGCAGTGACAGGTGAACACGATCTCTTGGCCTCTGCTCCCACAGCCGAAGAGCCCGGAGTGAAAGCTCCGGCAGGGCATCTTCAGCACGCAGTCAGCTTTGCAACTGTGACACATATATTGCTCTCGCTCCGCACTTTCCTACCTCAAAGTCCAATTGAATCCAAAATCTCTGTGCCCTTTCTCTGCTGGGCAGAAGCAGAGAGAGTAGAGCAGGAACTTTTAGCCAATGCTAAAAGAGCAGAAGAGACAGTCCAGAAAGTTCCCACTGATCATCTTCAGCGCACAGCGAGCTTTGCAACTCTGCAACACACATTGCTGTCACTCCTCCCTTTTTGCCTGAAAGACCAGCTGAATCGACCATCTCTGTGCCCGCTCTCTGCTGAGCAGCAACAGAGAGAGTAGAGCAGGAATTTTTAGACCTGCCTAAAACAGCAGAAGAGCCTTGAAAAAAATCTCCTGCTTGATCATGTTTTGCACACAGTGAGCTTTAAACTGTGACACAAACATTGCTGTCACTCCTCACTTTATCTCCTAAAAGTGCATTTCAAGCCAACGTTTCTGGTGCGCTCTCTCGCTTCGAGAGCAGTTGTGACAGGGGAGGACGAGCGCTTGGATTCTAATTTCACAGCCGAAGGGCCAGCATGGAAACTACTGCTGGGCATCTTCAGCACACATTGAGATTCACAACTCTGAAACACATATTGCTGTCACCTCTCACTTTCCTACCTGAAAGTCCAATTGAATAATACATCTCCTGTGCTTGCTCTTTGTGAGCAGTAGCAGAATATAGCACTTACGTTTGGACTCTGCTGAAACAGCAGAAGAGACAGTCCAGAAAGTTCCCACTGATCATCTTCAGCACACAGTGAGCTTTGCAACTCTGCAACACACATTGCTGTCTCTTCTTTTCCTGCCTGAAAGACCAATTGATTCCAACACCTCTGTGCCCGCTCTCTGCTGAGCAGCAACAGAGAGAGTAGAGCAGGAATGTTTAGCCTGGGCTAAAACAGCAGAAGAGCCTTGCAAAAAATCTCCTGCTTGATCATGTTTTGCACACAGTGAGCTTTAAACTGTGACACAAGCATTGCTGTCACTCCTCACTTTATCTCCTAAAAGTGCATTTGAATCCAAAGTTTCTGGTGCGCTCTCACGTTTCGAGAGGAGTTGTGACAGGGGAGGAGCAGCGCTTGGACTCTAATCCCACAGACGAAGGGCCAGCAGGGAAACTCCTGCAGGGCATCTTCAGCACACAGTGAGCTTTGCAATTCTGCAACACACATTGCTGTAACTCCTTTTCCTGCCTGGAAGACCAATTGATTCCAACATCTCTGTGCCCACTCTCTGCTGAGCAGCAACAGAGAGAGTAGAGCAGGAATGTTTAGACTGGGCTAAAACAGCAGAAGAGCCTTGCAAAAAAGCTCCTCCTGATCATGTTTAGCACACAGTGAGCTTTAAACTGTGACACAAACATTGCTGTCACTCTTCACTCTTTCTCCTAAAAGACCATTTCAATCCAAGAACTCCGTTGCCAGCACTCTGCTGAGCAGCAGAGTGAGCAGGAATGTCTGCAATCTGTAAGGCAGTGGAAGAGACAGGCCTGAAGGCTGCTCTTGTGCTTCTTCAACACACTGAGCTTTACAACTTTGACACACACACTGTTGTCACTCCTCATTGTAGCTCCTAAAAGTGCATTTGAATCCAGCGTTTCTGGTCTCCACTCTCGTTTCAAGAGCAGCAGAGGAAGGTGAGCACGAGCGCTTGGAATCCGCTCCCAGTTCCGAAGGGCAGGGAGGGAAAGTCCTTGCAGATCATCTTCAGCGCACAGTGAGCTTTGCAACTCTGAAACACACATTGCTGTCACTCCTCACTTCATCTCCTAATAATCCGTTTGAATCCATGGTCTCTCCCGCCCTCTCTCGTTTGAACAGCAGCAGTGACAGGTGAACACGATCTCTTGTCCTCTGCTCCCACAGCCGAAGAGCCCGGAGTGAAAGCTCCGGCAGGGCATCTTCAGCACGCAGTCAGCTTTGCAACTGTGACACATATATTGCTCTCGCTCCGCACTTTCCTACCTCAAAGTCCAATTGAATCCAAAATCTCTGTGCCCTTTCTCTGCTGGGCAGAAGCAGAGAGAGTAGAGCAGGAACTTTTAGCCAATGCTAAAAGAGCAGAAGAGACAGTCCAGAAAGTTCCTACTGATCATCTTCAGCGCACAGCGAGCTTTGCAACTCTGCAACACACATTGCTGTCACTCCTCCCTTTTTGCCTGAAAGACCAGCTGAATCCACCATCTCTGTGCCCGCTCTCTGCTGAGCAGCAACAGAGAGAGTAGAACAGGAATTTTTAGACCTGCCTAAAACAGCAGAAGAGCCTTGAAAAAAATCTCCTGCTTGATCATGTTTTGCACACAGTGAGCTTTAAACTGTGACACAAACATTGCTGTCACTCCTCACTTTATCTCCTAAAAGTGCATTTGAATCCAAAGTTTCTGGTGCGCTCTCACGTTTCGCGAGGAGTTGTGACAGGGGAGGAGCAGCGCTTGGACTCTAATCCCACAGACGAAGGGCCAGCAGGGAAACTCCTGCAGGGCATCTTCAGCACACAGTGAGCTTTGCAATTCTGCAACACACATTGCTGTAACTCCTTTTCCTGCCTGGAAGACCAATTGATTCCAACATCTCTGTGCCCACTCTCTGCTGAGCAGCAACAGAGAGAAGGAATGTTTAGATTGGGCTAAAACAGCAGAAGAGCCTTGCAAAAAAGCTCCTCCTGATCATGTTTAGCACACAGTGAGCTTTAAACTGTGACACAAACATTGCTGTCACTCTTCACTCTTTCTCCAAAAAGACCATTTCAATCCAAGAACTCCGTTGCCAGCACTCTGCTGAGCAGCAGAGTGAGCAGGAATGTCTGCAATCTGTAAGGCAGTGGAAGAGACAGGCCTGAAAGCTGCTCTTGTGCTTCTTCAACACACTGAGCTTTACAACTGTGACACACACACTGTTGTCACTCCTCATTGTAGCTCCTAAAAGTGCATTTGAATCCAGCGTTTCTGGTCTCCACTCTCGTTTCAAGAGCAGCAGAGGAAGGTGAGCACGAGCGCTTGGAATCCGCTCCCAGTTCCGAAGGGCAGGGAGGGAAAGTCCTTGCAGATCATCTTCAGCGCACAGTGAGCTTTGCAACTCTGAAACACACATTGCTGTCACTCCTCACTTCATCTCCTAATAATCCGTTTGAATCCATGGTCTCTCCCGCCCTCTCTCGTTTGAACAGCAGCAGTGACAGGTGAACACGATCTCTTGGCCTCTGCTCCCACAGCCGAAGAGCCCGGAGTGAAAGCTCCGGCAGGGCATCTTCAGCACGCAGTCAGCTTTGCAACTGTGACACATATATTGCTCTCGCTCCGCACTTTCCTACCTCAAAGTCCAATTGAATCCAAAATCTCTGTGCCCTTTCTCTGCTGGGCAGAAGCAGAGAGAGTAGAGCAGGAACTTTTAGCCAATGCTAAAAGAGCAGAAGAGACAGTCCAGAAAGTTCCCACTGATCATCTTCAGCGCACAGCGAGCTTTGCAACTCTGCAACACACATTGCTGTCACTCCTCCCTTTTTGCCTGAAAGACCAGCTGAATCCACCATCTCTGTGCCCGCTCTCTGCTGAGCAGCAACAGAGAGAGTAGAGCAGGAATTTTTAGACCTGCCTAAAACAGCAGAAGAGCCTTGAAAAAAATCTCCTGCTTGATCATGTTTTGCACACAGTGAGCTTTAAACTGTGACACAAACATTGCTGTCACTCCTCACTTTATCTCCTAAAAGTGCATTTCAAGCCAACGTTTCTGGTGCGCTCTCTCGCTTCGAGAGCAGTTGTGACAGGGGAGGACGAGCGCTTGGATTCTAATTTCACAGCCGAAGGGCCAGCATGGAAACTACTGCTGGGCATCTTCAGCACACATTGAGATTCACAACTCTGAAACACATATTGCTGTCACCTCTCACTTTCCTACCTGAAAGTCCAATTGAATAATACATCTCCTGTGCTTGCTCTTTGTGAGCAGTAGCAGAATATAGCACTTACGTTTGGACTCTGCTGAAACAGCAGAAGAGACAGTCCAGAAAGTTCCCACTGATCATCTTCAGCACACAGTGAGCTTTGCAACTCTGCAACACACATTGCTGTCTCTTCTTTTCCTGCCTGAAAGACCAATTGATTCCAACATCTCTGTGCCCACTCTCTGCTGAGCAGCAACAGAGAGAGTAGAGCAGGAATGTTTAGACTGGGCTAAAACAGCAGAAGAGCCTTGCAAAAAAGCTCCTCCTGATCATGTTTAGCACACAGTGAGCTTTAAACTGTGACACAAACATTGCTGTCACTCTTCACTCTTTCTCCTAAAAGACCATTTCAATCCCAGAACTCCGTTGCCAGCACTCTGCTGAGCAGCAGAGTGAGCAGGGATGTCTGCAATCTGTAAGGCAGTGGAAGAGACAGGCCTGAAGGCTGCTCTTGTGCTTCTTCAACACACTGAGCTTTACAACTGTGACACACACACTGTTGTCACTCCTCATTGTAGCTCCTAAAAGTGCATTTGAATCCAGCGTTTCTGGTCTCCACTCTCGTTTCCAGTGCAGCAGAGGCAGGTGAGCACGAGCGCTTGGAATCCGCTCCCAGTTCCGAAGGGCAGGGAGGGAAAGTCCTTGCAGATCATCTTCAGCGCACAGTGAGCTTTGCAACTCTGAAACACACATTGCTGTCACTCCTCACTTCATCTCCTAATAATCCGTTTGAATCCATGGTCTCTCCCGCCCTCTCTCGTTTGAACAGCAGCAGTGACAGGTGAACACGATCTCTTGGCCTCTGCTCCCACAGCCGAAGAGCCCGGAGTGAAAGCTCCGGCAGGGCATCTTCAGCACGCAGTCAGCTTTGCAACTGTGACACATATATTGCTCTCGCTCCGCACTTTCCTACCTCAAAGTCCAATTGAATCCAAAATCTCTGTGCCCTTTCTCTGCTGGGCAGAAGCAGAGAGAGTAGAGCAGGAACCTTTAGCCAATGCTAAAAGAGCAGAAGAGACAGTCCAGAAAGTTCCCACTGATCATCTTCAGCGCACAGCGAGCTTTGCAACTCTGCAACACACATTGCTGTCACTCCTCCCTTTTTGCCTGAAAGACCAGCTGAATCGACCATCTCTGTGCCCGCTCTCTGCTGAGCAGCAACAGAGAGAGTAGAGCAGGAATTTTTAGACCTGCCTAAAACAGCAGAAGAGCCTTGAAAAAAATCTCCTGCTTGATCATGTTTTGCACACAGTGAGCTTTAAACTGTGACACAAACATTGCTGTCACTCCTCACTTTATCTCCTAAAAGTGCATTTCAAGCCAACGTTTCTGGTGCGCTCTCTCGCTTCGAGAGCAGTTGTGACAGGGGAGGACGAGCGCTTGGATTCTAATTTCACAGCCGAAGGGCCAGCATGGAAACTACTGCTGGGCATCTTCAGCACACATTGAGATTCACAACTCTGAAACACATATTGCTGTCACCTCTCACTTTCCTACCTGAAAGTCCAATTGAATAATACATCTCCTGTGCTTGCTCTTTGTGAGCAGTAGCAGAATATAGCACTTACGTTTGGACTCTGCTGAAACAGCAGAAGAGACAGTCCAGAAAGTTCCCACTGATCATCTTCAGCACACAGTGAGCTTTGCAACTCTGCAACACACATTGCTGTCTCTTCTTTTCCTGCCTGAAAGACCAATTGATTCCAACATCTCTGTGCCCACTCTCTGCTGAGCAGCAACAGAGAGAGTAGAGCAGGAATGTTTAGACTGGGCTAAAACAGCAGAAGAGCCTTGCAAAAAAGCTCCTCCTGATCATGTTTAGCACACAGTGAGCTTTAAACTGTGACACAAACATTGCTGTCACTCTTCACTCTTTCTCCTAAAAGACCATTTCAATCCCAGAACTCCGTTGCCAGCACTCTGCTGAGCAGCAGAGTGAGCAGGGATGTCTGCAATCTGTAAGGCAGTGGAAGAGACAGGCCTGAAGGCTGCTCTTGTGCTTCTTCAACACACTGAGCTTTACAACTGTGACACACACACTGTTGTCACTCCTCATTGTAGCTCCTAAAAGTGCATTTGAATCCAGCGTTTCTGGTCTCCACTCTCGTTTCCAGTGCAGCAGAGGCAGGTGAGCACGAGCGCTTGGAATCCGCTCCCAGTTCCGAAGGGCAGGGAGGGAAAGTCCTTGCAGATCATCTTCAGCGCACAGTGAGCTTTGCAACTCTGAAACACACATTGCTGTCACTCCTCACTTCATCTCCTAATAATCCGTTTGAATCCATGGTCTCTCCCGCCCTCTCTCGTTTGAACAGCAGCAGTGACAGGTGAACACGATCTCTTGGCCTCTGCTCCCACAGCCGAAGAGCCCGGAGTGAAAGCTCCGGCAGGGCATCTTCAGCACGCAGTCAGCTTTGCAACTGTGACACATATATTGCTCTCGCTCCGCACTTTCCTACCTCAAAGTCCAATTGAATCCAAAATCTCTGTGCCCTTTCTCTGCTGGGCAGAAGCAGAGAGAGTAGAGCAGGAACCTTTAGCCAATGCTAAAAGAGCAGAAGAGACAGTCCAGAAAGTTCCCACTGATCATCTTCAGCGCACAGCGAGCTTTGCAACTCTGCAACACACATTGCTGTCACTCCTCCCTTTTTGCCTGAAAGACCAGCTGAATCGACCATCTCTGTGCCCGCTCTCTGCTGAGCAGCAACAGAGAGAGTAGAGCAGGAATTTTTAGACCTGCCTAAAACAGCAGAAGAGCCTTGAAAAAAATCTCCTGCTTGATCATGTTTTGCACACAGTGAGCTTTAAACTGTGACACAAACATTGCTGTCACTCCTCACTTTATCTCCTAAAAGTGCATTTCAAGCCAACGTTTCTGGTGCGCTCTCTCGCTTCGAGAGCAGTTGTGACAGGGGAGGACGAGCGCTTGGATTCTAATTTCACAGCCGAAGGGCCAGCATGGAAACTACTGCTGGGCATCTTCAGCACACATTGAGATTCACAACTCTGAAACACATATTGCTGTCACCTCTCACTTTCCTACCTGAAAGTCCAATTGAATAATACATCTCCTGTGCTTGCTCTTTGTGAGCAGTAGCAGAATATAGCACTTACGTTTGGACTCTGCTGAAACAGCAGAAGAGACAGTCCAGAAAGTTCCCACTGATCATCTTCAGCACACAGTGAGCTTTGCAACTCTGCAACACACATTGCTGTCTCTTCTTTTCCTGCCTGAAAGACCAATTGATTCCAACACCTCTGTGCCCGCTCTCTGCTGAGCAGCAACAGAGAGAGTAGAGCAGGAATGTTTAGCCTGGGCTAAAACAGCAGAAGAGCCTTGCAAAAAATCTCCTGCTTGATCATGTTTTGCACACAGTGAGCTTTAAACTGTGACACAAACATTGCTGTCACTCCTCACTTTATCTCCTAAAAGTGCATTTGAATCCAAAGTTTCTGGTGCGCTCTCACGTTTCGAGAGGAGTTGTGACAGGGGAGGAGCAGCGCTTGGACTCTAATCCCACAGACGAAGGGCCAGCAGGGAAACTCCTGCAGGGCATCTTCAGCACACAGTGAGCTTTGCAATTCTGCAACACACATTGCTGTAACTCCTTTTCCTGCCTGGAAGACCAATTGATTCCAACATCTCTGTGCCCACTCTCTGCTGAGCAGCAACAGAGAGAAGGAATGTTTAGATTGGGCTAAAACAGCAGAAGAGCCTTGCAAAAAATCTCCTGCTTGATCATGTTTAGCACACAGTGAGCTTTAAACTGTGACACAAACATTGCTGTCACTCTTCACTCTTTCTCCTAAAAGACCATTTCAATCCAAGAACTCCGTTGCCAGCACTCTGCTGAGCAGCAGAGTGAGCAGGAATGTCTGCAATCTGTAAGGCAGTGGAAGAGACAGGCCTGAAGGCTGCTCTTGTGCTTCTTCAACACACTGAGCTTTACAACTGTGACACACACACTGTTGTCACTCCTCATTGTAGCTCCTAAAAGTGCATTTGAATCCAGCGTTTCTGGTCTCCACTCTCGTTTCAAGAGCAGCAGAGGAAGGTGAGCACGAGCGCTTGGAATCCGCTCCCAGTTCCGAAGGGCAGGGAGGGAAAGTCCTTGCAGATCATCTTCAGCGCACAGTGAGCTTTGCAACTCTGAAACACACATTGCTGTCACTCCTCACTTCATCTCCTAATAATCCGTTTGAATCCATGGTCTCTCCCGCCCTCTCTCGTTTGAACAGCAGCAGTGACAGGTGAACACGATCTCTTGGCCTCTGCTCCCACAGCCGAAGAGCCCGGAGTGAAAGCTCCGGCAGGGCATCTTCAGCACGCAGTCAGCTTTGCAACTGTGACACATATATTGCTCTCGCTCCGCACTTTCCTACCTCAAAGTCCAATTGAATCCAAAATCTCTGTGCCCTTTCTCTGCTGGGCAGAAGCAGAGAGAGTAGAGCAGGAACTTTTAGCCAATGCTAAAAGAGCAGAAGAGACAGTCCAGAAAGTTCCCACTGATCATCTTCAGCGCACAGCGAGCTTTGCAACTCTGCAACACACATTGCTGTCACTCCTCCCTTTTTGCCTGAAAGACCAGCTGAATCCACCAACTCTGTGCCCGCTCTCTGCTGAGCAGCAACAGAGAGAGTAGAGCAGGAATTTTTAGACCTGCCTAAAACAGCAGAAGAGCCTTGAAAAAAATCTCCTGCTTGATCATGTTTTGCACACAGTGAGCTTTAAACTGTGACACAAACATTGCTGTCACTCCTCACTTTATCTCCTAAAAGTGCATTTGAATCCAAAGTTTCTGGTGCGCTCTCTCGCTTCGAGAGGAGTTGTGACAGGGGAGGAGCAGCGCTTGGACTCTAATCCCACAGACGAAGGGCCAGCAGGGAAACTCCTGCAGGGCATCTTCAGCACACAGTGAGCTTTGCAATTCTGCAACACACATTGCTGTAACTCCTTTTCCTGCCTGGAAGACCAATTGATTCCAACATCTCTGTGCCCACTCTCTGCTGAGCAGCAACAGAGAGAAGGAATGTTTAGATTGGGCTAAAACAGCAGAAGAGCCTTGCAAAAAAGCTCCTCCTGATCATGTTTAGCACACAGTGAGCTTTAAACTGTGACACAAACATTGCTGTCACTCTTCACTCTTTCTCCTAAAAGACCATTTCAATCCAAGAACTCCGTTGCCAGCACTCTGCTGAGCAGCAGAGTGAGCAGGAATGTCTGCAATCTGTAAGGCAGTGGAAGAGACAGGCCTGAAGGCTGCTCTTGTGCTTCTTCAACACACTGAGCTTTACAACTGTGACACACACACTGTTGTCACTCCTCATTGTAGCTCCTAAAAGTGCATTTGAATCCAGCGTTTCTGGTCTCCACTCTCGTTTCAAGAGCAGCAGAGGAAGGTGAGCACGAGCGCTTGGAATCCGCTCCCAGTTCCGAAGGGCAGGGAGGGAAAGTCCTTGCAGATCATCTTCAGCGCACAGTGAGCTTTGCAACTCTGAAACACACATTGCTGTCACTCCTCACTTCATCTCCTAATAATCCGTTTGAATCCATGGTCTCTCCCGCCCTCTCTCGTTTGAACAGCAGCAGTGACAGGTGAACACGATCTCTTGGCCTCTGCTCCCACAGCCGAAGAGCCCGGAGTGAAAGCTCCGGCAGGGCATCTTCAGCACGCAGTCAGCTTTGCAACTGTGACACATATATTGCTCTCGCTCCGCACTTTCCTACCTCAAAGTCCAATTGAATCCAAAATCTCTGTGCCCTTTCTCTGCTGGGCAGAAGCAGAGAGAGTAGAGCAGGAACTTTTAGCCAATGCTAAAAGAGCAGAAGAGACAGTCCAGAAAGTTCCCACTGATCATCTTCAGCGCACAGCGAGCTTTGCAACTCTGCAACACACATTGCTGTCACTCCTCCCTTTTTGCCTGAAAGACCAGCTGAATCCACCATCTCTGTGCCCGCTCTCTGCTAAGCAGCAACAGAGAGAGTAGAGCAGGAATTTTTAGACCTGCCTAAAACAGCAGAAGAGCCTTGAAAAAAATCTCCTGCTTGATCATGTTTTGCACACAGTGAGCTTTAAACTGTGACACAAACATTGCTGTCACTCCTCACTTTATCTCCTAAAAGTGCATTGCAAGCCAACGTTTCTGGTGCGCTCTCTCGCTTCGAGAGCAGTTGTGACAGGGGAGGACGAGCGCTTGGATTCTAATTTCACAGCCGAAGGGCCAGCATGGAAACTACTGCTGGGCATCTTCAGCACACATTGAGATTCACAACTCTGAAACACATATTGCTGTCACCTCTCACTTTCCTACCTGAAAGTCCAATTGAATAATACATCTCCTGTGCTTGCTCTTTGTGAGCAGTAGCAGAATATAGCACTTACGTTTGGACTCTGCTGAAACAGCAGAAGAGACAGTCCAGAAAGTTCCCACTGATCATCTTCAGCACACAGTGAGCTTTGCAACTCTGCAACACACATTGCTGTCTCTTCTTTTCCTGCCTGAAAGACCAATTGATTCCAACACCTCTGTGCCCGCTCTCTGCTGAGCAGCAACAGAGAGAGTAGAGCAGGAATGTTTAGCCTGGGCTAAAACAGCAGAAGAGCCTTGCAAAAAATCTCCTGCTTGATCATGTTTTGCACACAGTGAGCTTTAAACTGTGACACAAACATTGCTGTCACTCCTCACTTTATCTCCTAAAAGTGCATTTGAATCCAAAGTTTCTGGTGCGCTCTCACGTTTCGAGAGGAGTTGTGACAGGGGAGGAGCAGCGCTTGGACTCTAATCCCACAGACGAAGGGCCAGCAGGGAAACTCCTGCAGGGCATCTTCAGCACACAGTGAGCTTTGCAATTCTGCAACACACATTGCTGTAACTCCTTTTCCTGCCTGGAAGACCAATTGATTCCAACATCTCTGTGCCCACTCTCTGCTGAGCAGCAACAGAGAGAAGGAATTTTTAGATTGGGCTAAAACAGCAGAAGAGCCTTGCAAAAAAGCTCCTCCTGATCATGTTTAGCACACAGTGAGCTTTAAACTGTGACACAAACATTGCTGTCACTCTTCACTCTTTCTCCTAAAAGACCATTTCAATCCAAGAACTCCGTTGCCAGCACTCTGCTGAGCAGCAGAGTGAGCAGGAATGTCTGCAATCTGTAAGGCAGTGGAAGAGACAGGCCTGAAGGCTGCTCTTGTGCTTCTTCAACACACTGAGCTTTACAACTGTGACACACACACTGTTGTCACTCCTCATTGTAGCTCCTAAAAGTGCATTTGAATCCAGCGTTTCTGGTCTCCACTCTCGTTTCAAGAGCAGCAGAGGAAGGTGAGCACGAGCGCTTGGAATCCGCTCCCAGTTCCGAAGGGCAGGGAGGGAAAGTCCTTGCAGATCATCTTCAGCGCACAGTGAGCTTTGCAACTCTGAAACACACATTGCTGTCACTCCTCACTTCATCTCCTAATAATCCGTTTGAATCCATGGTCTCTCCCGCCCTCTCTCGTTTGAACAGCAGCAGTGACAGGTGAACACGATCTCTTGGCCTCTGCTCCCACAGCCGAAGAGCCCGGAGTGAAAGCTCCGGCAGGGCATCTTCAGCACGCAGTCAGCTTTGCAACTGTGACACATATATTGTTCTCGCTCCGCACTTTCCTACCTCAAAGTCCAATTGAATCCAAAATCTCTGTGCCCTTTCTCTGCTGGGCAGAAGCAGAGAGAGTAGAGCAGGAACTTTTAGCCAATGCTAAAAGAGCAGAAGAGACAGTCCAGAAAGTTCCCACTGATCATCTTCAGCGCACAGCGAGCTTTGCAACTCTGCAACACACATTGCTGTCACTCCTCCCTTTTTGCCTGAAAGACCAGCTGAATCCACCATCTCTGTGCCCGCTCTCTGCTGAGCAGCAACAGAGAGAGTAGAGCAGGAATTTTTAGACCTGCCTAAAACAGCAGAAGAGCCTTGAAAAAAATCTCCTGCTTGATCATGTTTTGCACACAGTGAGCTTTAAACTGTGACACAAACATTGCTGTCACTCCTCACTTTATCTCCTAAAAGTGCATTTCAAGCCAACGTTTCTGGTGCGCTCTCTCGCTTCGAGAGCAGTTGTGACAGGGGAGGACGAGCGCTTGGATTCTAATTTCACAGCCGAAGGGCCAGCATGGAAACTACTGCTGGGCATCTTCAGCACACATTGAGATTCACAACTCTGAAACACATATTGCTGTCACCTCTCACTTTCCTACCTGAAAGTCCAATTGAATAATACATCTCCTGTGCTTGCTCTTTGTGAGCAGTAGCAGAATATAGCACTTACGTTTGGACTCTGCTGAAACAGCAGAAGAGACAGTCCAGAAAGTTCCCACTGATCATCTTCAGCACACAGTGAGCTTTGCAACTCTGCAACACACATTGCTGTCTCTTCTTTTCCTGCCTGAAAGACCAATTGATTCCAACACCTCTGTGCCCGCTCTCTGCTGAGCAGCAACAGAGAGAGTAGAGCAGGAATGTTTAGCCTGGGCTAAAACAGCAGAAGAGCCTTGCAAAAAATCTCCTGCTTGATCATGTTTTGCACACAGTGAGCTTTAAACTGTGACACAAACATTGCTGTCACTCCTCACTTTATCTCCTAAAAGTGCATTTGAATCCAAAGTTTCTGGTGCGCTCTCACGTTTCGAGAGGAGTTGTGACAGGGGAGGAGCAGCGCTTGGACTCTAATCCCACAGACGAAGGGCCAGCAGGGAAACTCCTGCAGGGCATCTTCAGCACACAGTGAGCTTTGCAATTCTGCAACACACATTGCTGTAACTCCTTTTCCTGCCTGGAAGACCAATTGATTCCAACACCTCTGTGCCCACCCTCTGCTGAGCAGCAACAGAGAGAGTAGAGCAGGAATGTTTAGACTGGGCTAAAACAGCAGAAGAGCCTTGCAAAAAAGCTCCTCCTGATCATGTTTAGCACACAGTGAGCTTTAAACTGTGACACAAACATTGCTGTCACTCTTCACTCTTTCCCCTAAAAGACCATTTCAATCCAAGAACTCCGTTGCCAGCACTCTGCTGAGCAGCAGAGTGAGCAGGAATGTCTGCAATCTGTAAGGCAGTGGAAGAGACAGGCCTGAAGGCTGCTCTTGTGCTTCTTCAACACACTGAGCTTTACAACTTTGACACACACACTGTTGTCACTCCTCATTGTAGCTCCTAAAAGTGCATTTGAATCCAGCGTTTCTGGTCTCCACTCTCGTTTCAAGAGCAGCAGAGGAAGGTGAGCACGAGCGCTTGGAATCCGCTCCCAGTTCCGAAGGGCAGGGAGGGAAAGTCCTTGCAGATCATCTTCAGCGCACAGTGAGCTTTGCAACTCTGAAACACACATTGCTGTCACTCCTCACTTCATCTCCTAATAATCCGTTTGAATCCATGGTCTCTCCCGCCCTCTCTCGTTTGAACAGCAGCAGTGACAGGTGAACACGATCTCTTGGCCTCTGCTCCCACAGCCGAAGAGCCCGGAGTGAAAGCTCCGGCAGGGCATCTTCAGCACGCAGTCAGCTTTGCAACTGTGACACATATATTGCTCTCGCTCCGCACTTTCCTACCTCAAAGTCCAATTGAATCCAAAATCTCTGTGCCCTTTCTCTGCTGGGCAGAAGCAGAGAGAGTAGAGCAGGAACTTTTAGCCAATGCTAAAAGAGCAGAAGAGACAGTCCAGAAAGTTCCCACTGATCATCTTCAGCGCACAGCGAGCTTTGCAACTCTGCAACACACATTGCTGTCACTCCTCCCTTTTTGCCTGAAAGACCAGCTGAATCCACCATCTCTGTGCCCGCTCTCTGCTAAGCAGCAACAGAGAGAGTAGAGCAGGAATTTTTAGACCTGCCTAAAACAGCAGAAGAGCCTTGAAAAAAATCTCCTGCTTGATCATGTTTTGCACACAGTGAGCTTTAAACTGTGACACAAACATTGCTGTCACTCCTCACTTTATCTCCTAAAAGTGCATTGCAAGCCAACGTTTCTGGTGCGCTCTCTCGCTTCGAGAGCAGTTGTGACAGGGGAGGACGAGCGCTTGGATTCTAATTTCACAGCCGAAGGGCCAGCATGGAAACTACTGCTGGGCATCTTCAGCACACATTGAGATTCACAACTCTGAAACACATATTGCTGTCACCTCTCACTTTCCTACCTGAAAGTCCAATTGAATAATACATCTCCTGTGCTTGCTCTTTGTGAGCAGTAGCAGAATATAGCACTTACGTTTGGACTCTGCTGAAACAGCAGAAGAGACAGTCCAGAAAGTTCCCACTGATCATCTTCAGCACACAGTGAGCTTTGCAACTCTGCAACACACATTGCTGTCTCTTCTTTTCCTGCCTGAAAGACCAATTGATTCCAACACCTCTGTGCCCGCTCTCTGCTGAGCAGCAACAGAGAGAGTAGAGCAGGAATGTTTAGCCTGGGCTAAAACAGCAGAAGAGCCTTGCAAAAAATCTCCTGCTTGATCATGTTTTGCACACAGTGAGCTTTAAACTGTGACACAAACATTGCTGTCACTCCTCACTTTATCTCCTAAAAGTGCATTTGAATCCAAAGTTTCTGGTGCGCTCTCACGTTTCGAGAGGAGTTGTGACAGGGGAGGAGCAGCGCTTGGACTCTAATCCCACAGACGAAGGGCCAGCAGGGAAACTCCTGCAGGGCATCTTCAGCACACAGTGAGCTTTGCAATTCTGCAACACACATTGCTGTAACTCCTTTTCCTGCCTGGAAGACCAATTGATTCCAACATCTCTGTGCCCACTCTCTGCTGAGCAGCAACAGAGAGAAGGAATGTTTAGATTGGGCTAAAACAGCAGAAGAGCCTTGCAAAAAATCTCCTGCTTGATCATGTTTAGCACACAGTGAGCTTTAAACTGTGACACAAACATTGCTGTCACTCTTCACTCTTTCTCCTAAAAGACCATTTCAATCCAAGAACTCCGTTGCCAGCACTCTGCTGAGCAGCAGAGTGAGCAGGAATGTCTGCAATCTGTAAGGCAGTGGAAGAGACAGGCCTGAAGGCTGCTCTTGTGCTTCTTCAACACACTGAGCTTTACAACTGTGACACACACACTGTTGTCACTCCTCATTGTAGCTCCTAAAAGTGCATTTGAATCCAGCGTTTCTGGTCTCCACTCTCGTTTCAAGAGCAGCAGAGGAAGGTGAGCACGAGCGCTTGGAATCCGCTCCCAGTTCCGAAGGGCAGGGAGGGAAAGTCCTTGCAGATCATCTTCAGCGCACAGTGAGCTTTGCAACTCTGAAACACACATTGCTGTCACTCCTCACTTCATCTCCTAATAATCCGTTTGAATCCATGGTCTCTCCCGCCCTCTCTCGTTTGAACAGCAGCAGTGACAGGTGAACACGATCTCTTGGCCTCTGCTCCCACAGCCGAAGAGCCCGGAGTGAAAGCTCCGGCAGGGCATCTTCAGCACGCAGTCAGCTTTGCAACTGTGACACATATATTGCTCTCGCTCCGCACTTTCCTACCTCAAAGTCCAATTGAATCCAAAATCTCTGTGCCCTTTCTCTGCTGGGCAGAAGCAGAGAGAGTAGAGCAGGAACTTTTAGCCAATGCTAAAAGAGCAGAAGAGACAGTCCAGAAAGTTCCCACTGATCATCTTCAGCGCACAGCGAGCTTTGCAACTCTGCAACACACATTGCTGTCACTCCTCCCTTTTTGCCTGAAAGACCAGCTGAATCCACCAACTCTGTGCCCGCTCTCTGCTGAGCAGCAACAGAGAGAGTAGAGCAGGAATTTTTAGACCTGCCTAAAACAGCAGAAGAGCCTTGAAAAAAATCTCCTGCTTGATCATGTTTTGCACACAGTGAGCTTTAAACTGTGACACAAACATTGCTGTCACTCCTCACTTTATCTCCTAAAAGTGCATTTGAATCCAAAGTTTCTGGTGCGCTCTCTCGCTTCGAGAGGAGTTGTGACAGGGGAGGAGCAGCGCTTGGACTCTAATCCCACAGACGAAGGGCCAGCAGGGAAACTCCTGCAGGGCATCTTCAGCACACAGTGAGCTTTGCAATTCTGCAACACACATTGCTGTAACTCCTTTTCCTGCCTGGAAGACCAATTGATTCCAACATCTCTGTGCCCACTCTCTGCTGAGCAGCAACAGAGAGAAGGAATGTTTAGATTGGGCTAAAACAGCAGAAGAGCCTTGCAAAAAAGCTCCTCCTGATCATGTTTAGCACACAGTGAGCTTTAAACTGTGACACAAACATTGCTGTCACTCTTCACTCTTTCTCCTAAAAGACCATTTCAATCCAAGAACTCCGTTGCCAGCACTCTGCTGAGCAGCAGAGTGAGCAGGAATGTCTGCAATCTGTAAGGCAGTGGAAGAGACAGGCCTGAAGGCTGCTCTTGTGCTTCTTCAACACACTGAGCTTTACAACTGTGACACACACACTGTTGTCACTCCTCATTGTAGCTCCTAAAAGTGCATTTGAATCCAGCGTTTCTGGTCTCCACTCTCGTTTCAAGAGCAGCAGAGGAAGGTGAGCACGAGCGCTTGGAATCCGCTCCCAGTTCCGAAGGGCAGGGAGGGAAAGTCCTTGCAGATCATCTTCAGCGCACAGTGAGCTTTGCAACTCTGAAACACACATTGCTGTCACTCCTCACTTCATCTCCTAATAATCCGTTTGAATCCATGGTCTCTCCCGCCCTCTCTCGTTTGAACAGCAGCAGTGACAGGTGAACACGATCTCTTGGCCTCTGCTCCCACAGCCGAAGAGCCCGGAGTGAAAGCTCCGGCAGGGCATCTTCAGCACGCAGTCAGCTTTGCAACTGTGACACATATATTGCTCTCGCTCCGCACTTTCCTACCTCAAAGTCCAATTGAATCCAAAATCTCTGTGCCCTTTCTCTGCTGGGCAGAAGCAGAGAGAGTAGAGCAGGAACTTTTAGCCAATGCTAAAAGAGCAGAAGAGACAGTCCAGAAAGTTCCCACTGATCATCTTCAGCGCACAGCGAGCTTTGCAACTCTGCAACACACATTGCTGTCACTCCTCCCTTTTTGCCTGAAAGACCAGCTGAATCCACCATCTCTGTGCCCGCTCTCTGCTAAGCAGCAACAGAGAGAGTAGAGCAGGAATTTTTAGACCTGCCTAAAACAGCAGAAGAGCCTTGAAAAAAATCTCCTGCTTGATCATGTTTTGCACACAGTGAGCTTTAAACTGTGACACAAACATTGCTGTCACTCCTCACTTTATCTCCTAAAAGTGCATTGCAAGCCAACGTTTCTGGTGCGCTCTCTCGCTTCGAGAGCAGTTGTGACAGGGGAGGACGAGCGCTTGGATTCTAATTTCACAGCCGAAGGGCCAGCATGGAAACTACTGCTGGGCATCTTCAGCACACATTGAGATTCACAACTCTGAAACACATATTGCTGTCACCTCTCACTTTCCTACCTGAAAGTCCAATTGAATAATACATCTCCTGTGCTTGCTCTTTGTGAGCAGTAGCAGAATATAGCACTTACGTTTGGACTCTGCTGAAACAGCAGAAGAGACAGTCCAGAAAGTTCCCACTGATCATCTTCAGCACACAGTGAGCTTTGCAACTCTGCAACACACATTGCTGTCTCTTCTTTTCCTGCCTGAAAGACCAATTGATTCCAACACCTCTGTGCCCGCTCTCTGCTGAGCAGCAACAGAGAGAGTAGAGCAGGAATGTTTAGCCTGGGCTAAAACAGCAGAAGAGCCTTGCAAAAAATCTCCTGCTTGATCATGTTTTGCACACAGTGAGCTTTAAACTGTGACACAAACATTGCTGTCACTCCTCACTTTATCTCCTAAAAGTGCATTTGAATCCAAAGTTTCTGGTGCGCTCTCACGTTTCGAGAGGAGTTGTGACAGGGGAGGAGCAGCGCTTGGACTCTAATCCCACAGACGAAGGGCCAGCAGGGAAACTCCTGCAGGGCATCTTCAGCACACAGTGAGCTTTGCAATTCTGCAACACACATTGCTGTAACTCCTTTTCCTGCCTGGAAGACCAATTGATTCCAACATCTCTGTGCCCACTCTCTGCTGAGCAGCAACAGAGAGAGTGAATGTTTAGACTGGGCTAAAACAGCAGAAGAGCCTTGCAAAAAAGCTCCTCCTGATCATGTTTAGCACACAGTGAGCTTTAAACTGTGACACAAACATTGCTGTCACTCTTCACTCTTTCTCCTAAAAGACCATTTCAATCCAAGAACTCCGTTGCCAGCACTCTGCTGAGCAGCAGAGTGAGCAGGAATGTCTGCAATCTGTAAGGCAGTGGAAGAGACAGGCCTGAAGGCTGCTCTTGTGCTTCTTCAACACACTGAGCTTTACAACTGTGACACACACACTGTTGTCACTCCTCATTGTAGCTCCTAAAAGTGCATTTGAATCCAGCGTTTCTGGTCTCCACTCTCGTTTCAAGAGCAGCAGAGGAAGGTGAGCACGAGCGCTTGGAATCCGCTCCCAGTTCCGAAGGGCAGGGAGGGAAAGTCCTTGCAGATCATCTTCAGCGCACAGTGAGCTTTGCAACTCTGAAACACACATTGCTGTCACTCCTCACTTCATCTCCTAATAATCCGTTTGAATCCATGGTCTCTCCCGCCCTCTCTCGTTTGAACAGCAGCAGTGACAGGTGAACACGATCTCTTGGCCTCTGCTCCCACAGCCGAAGAGCCCGGAGTGAAAGCTCCGGCAGGGCATCTTCAGCACGCAGTCAGCTTTGCAACTGTGACACATATATTGTTCTCGCTCCGCACTTTCCTACCTCAAAGTCCAATTGAATCCAAAATCTCTGTGCCCTTTCTCTGCTGGGCAGAAGCAGAGAGAGTAGAGCAGGAACTTTTAGCCAATGCTAAAAGAGCAGAAGAGACAGTCCAGAAAGTTCCCACTGATCATCTTCAGCGCACAGCGAGCTTTGCAACTCTGCAACACACATTGCTGTCACTCCTCCCTTTTTGCCTGAAAGACCAGCTGAATCCACCATCTCTGTGCCCGCTCTCTGCTGAGCAGCAACAGAGAGAGTAGAGCAGGAATTTTTAGACCTGCCTAAAACAGCAGAAGAGCCTTGAAAAAAATCTCCTGCTTGATCATGTTTTGCACACAGTGAGCTTTAAACTGTGACACAAACATTGCTGTCACTCCTCACTTTATCTCCTAAAAGTGCATTTCAAGCCAACGTTTCTGGTGCGCTCTCTCGCTTCGAGAGCAGTTGTGACAGGGGAGGACGAGCGCTTGGATTCTAATTTCACAGCCGAAGGGCCAGCATGGAAACTACTGCTGGGCATCTTCAGCACACATTGAGATTCACAACTCTGAAACACATATTGCTGTCACCTCTCACTTTCCTACCTGAAAGTCCAATTGAATAATACATCTCCTGTGCTTGCTCTTTGTGAGCAGTAGCAGAATATAGCACTTACGTTTGGACTCTGCTGAAACAGCAGAAGAGACAGTCCAGAAAGTTCCCACTGATCATCTTCAGCACACAGTGAGCTTTGCAACTCTGCAACACACATTGCTGTCTCTTCTTTTCCTGCCTGAAAGACCAATTGATTCCAACACCTCTGTGCCCGCTCTCTGCTGAGCAGCAACAGAGAGAGTAGAGCAGGAATGTTTAGCCTGGGCTAAAACAGCAGAAGAGCCTTGCAAAAAATCTCCTGCTTGATCATGTTTTGCACACAGTGAGCTTTAAACTGTGACACAAACATTGCTGTCACTCCTCACTTTATCTCCTAAAAGTGCATTTGAATCCAAAGTTTCTGGTGCGCTCTCACGTTTCGAGAGGAGTTGTGACAGGGGAGGAGCAGCGCTTGGACTCTAATCCCACAGACGAAGGGCCAGCAGGGAAACTCCTGCAGGGCATCTTCAGCACACAGTGAGCTTTGCAATTCTGCAACACACATTGCTGTAACTCCTTTTCCTGCCTGGAAGACCAATTGATTCCAACACCTCTGTGCCCACCCTCTGCTGAGCAGCAACAGAGAGAGTAGAGCAGGAATGTTTAGACTGGGCTAAAACAGCAGAAGAGCCTTGCAAAAAAGCTCCTCCTGATCATGTTTAGCACACAGTGAGCTTTAAACTGTGACACAAACATTGCTGTCACTCTTCACTCTTTCCCCTAAAAGACCATTTCAATCCAAGAACTCCGTTGCCAGCACTCTGCTGAGCAGCAGAGTGAGCAGGAATGTCTGCAATCTGTAAGGCAGTGGAAGAGACAGGCCTGAAGGCTGCTCTTGTGCTTCTTCAACACACTGAGCTTTACAACTTTGACACACACACTGTTGTCACTCCTCATTGTAGCTCCTAAAAGTGCATTTGAATCCAGCGTTTCTGGTCTCCACTCTCGTTTCAAGAGCAGCAGAGGAAGGTGAGCACGAGCGCTTGGAATCCGCTCCCAGTTCCGAAGGGCAGGGAGGGAAAGTCCTTGCAGATCATCTTCAGCGCACAGTGAGCTTTGCAACTCTGAAACACACATTGCTGTCACTCCTCACTTCATCTCCTAATAATCCGTTTGAATCCATGGTCTCTCCCGCCCTCTCTCGTTTGAACAGCAGCAGTGACAGGTGAACACGATCTCTTGGCCTCTGCTCCCACAGCCGAAGAGCCCGGAGTGAAAGCTCCGGCAGGGCATCTTCAGCACGCAGTCAGCTTTGCAACTGTGACACATATATTGCTCTCGCTCCGCACTTTCCTACCTCAAAGTCCAATTGAATCCAAAATCTCTGTGCCCTTTCTCTGCTGGGCAGAAGCAGAGAGAGTAGAGCAGGAACTTTTAGCCAATGCTAAAAGAGCAGAAGAGACAGTCCAGAAAGTTCCCACTGATCATCTTCAGCGCACAGCGAGCTTTGCAACTCTGCAACACACATTGCTGTCACTCCTCCCTTTTTGCCTGAAAGACCAGCTGAATCCACCATCTCTGTGCCCGCTCTCTGCTGAGCAGCAACAGAGAGAGTAGAGCAGGAATTTTTAGACCTGCCTAAAACAGCAGAAGAGCCTTGAAAAAAATCTCCTGCTTGATCATGTTTTGCACACAGTGAGCTTTAAACTGTGACACAAACATTGCTGTCACTCCTCACTTTATCTCCTAAAAGTGCATTGCAAGCCAACGTTTCTGGTGCGCTCTCTCGCTTCGAGAGCAGTTGTGACAGGGGAGGACGAGCGCTTGGATTCTAATTTCACAGCCGAAGGGCCAGCATGGAAACTACTGCTGGGCATCTTCAGCACACATTGAGATTCACAACTCTGAAACACATATTGCTGTCACCTCTCACTTTCCTACCTGAAAGTCCAATTGAATAATACATCTCCTGTGCTTGCTCTTTGTGAGCAGTAGCAGAATATAGCACTTACGTTTGGACTCTGCTGAAACAGCAGAAGAGACAGTCCAGAAAGTTCCCACTGATCATCTTCAGCACACAGTGAGCTTTGCAACTCTGCAACACACATTGCTGTCTCTTCTTTTCCTGCCTGAAAGACCAATTGATTCCAACACCTCTGTGCCCGCTCTCTGCTGAGCAGCAACAGAGAGAGTAGAGCAGGAATGTTTAGCCTGGGCTAAAACAGCAGAAGAGCCTTGCAAAAAATCTCCTGCTTGATCATGTTTTGCACACAGTGAGCTTTAAACTGTGACACAAACATTGCTGTCACTCCTCACTTTATCTCCTAAAAGTGCATTTGAATCCAAAGTTTCTGGTGCGCTCTCACGTTTCGAGAGGAGTTGTGACAGGGGAGGAGCAGCGCTTGGACTCTAATCCCACAGACGAAGGGCCAGCAGGGAAACTCCTGCAGGGCATCTTCAGCACACAGTGAGCTTTGCAATTCTGCAACACACATTGCTGTAACTCCTTTTCCTGCCTGGAAGACCAATTGATTCCAACATCTCTGTGCCCACTCTCTGCTGAGCAGCAACAGAGAGAGTGAATGTTTAGACTGGGCTAAAACAGCAGAAGAGCCTTGCAAAAAAGCTCCTCCTGATCATGTTTAGCACACAGTGAGCTTTAAACTGTGACACAAACATTGCTGTCACTCTTCACTCTTTCTCCTAAAAGACCATTTCAATCCAAGAACTCCGTTGCCAGCACTCTGCTGAGCAGCAGAGTGAGCAGGAATGTCTGCAATCTGTAAGGCAGTGGAAGAGACAGGCCTGAAGGCTGCTCTTGTGCTTCTTCAACACACTGAGCTTTACAACTGTGACACACACACTGTTGTCACTCCTCATTGTAGCTCCTAAAAGTGCATTTGAATCCAGCGTTTCTGGTCTCCACTCTCGTTTCAAGAGCAGCAGAGGAAGGTGAGCACGAGCGCTTGGAATCCGCTCCCAGTTCCGAAGGGCAGGGAGGGAAAGTCCTTGCAGATCATCTTCAGCGCACAGTGAGCTTTGCAACTCTGAAACACACATTGCTGTCACTCCTCACTTCATCTCCTAATAATCCGTTTGAATCCATGGTCTCTCCCGCCCTCTCTCGTTTGAACAGCAGCAGTGACAGGTGAACACGATCTCTTGGCCTCTGCTCCCACAGCCGAAGAACCCGGAGTGAAAGCTCCGGCAGGGCATCTTCAGCACGCAGTCAGCTTTGCAACTGTGACACATATATTGTTCTCGCTCCGCACTTTCCTACCTCAAAGTCCAATTGAATCCAAAATCTCTGTGCCCTTTCTCTGCTGGGCAGAAGCAGAGAGAGTAGAGCAGGAACTTTTAGCCAATGCTAAAAGAGCAGAAGAGACAGTCCAGAAAGTTCCCACTGATCATCTTCAGCGCACAGCGAGCTTTGCAACTCTGCAACACACATTGCTGTCACTCCTCCCTTTTTGCCTGAAAGACCAGCTGAATCCACCATCTCTGTGCCCGCTCTCTGCTGAGCAGCAACAGAGAGAGTAGAGCAGGAATTTTTAGACCTGCCTAAAACAGCAGAAGAGCCTTGAAAAAAATCTCCTGCTTGATCATGTTTTGCACACAGTGAGCTTTAAACTGTGACACAAACATTGCTGTCACTCCTCACTTTATCTCCTAAAAGTGCATTTCAAGCCAACGTTTCTGGTGCGCTCTCTCGCTTCGAGAGCAGTTGTGACAGGGGAGGACGAGCGCTTGGATTCTAATTTCACAGCCGAAGGGCCAGCATGGAAACTACTGCTGGGCATCTTCAGCACACATTGAGATTCACAACTCTGAAACACATATTGCTGTCACCTCTCACTTTCCTACCTGAAAGTCCAATTGAATAATACATCTCCTGTGCTTGCTCTTTGTGAGCAGTAGCAGAATATAGCACTTACGTTTGGACTCTGCTGAAACAGCAGAAGAGACAGTCCAGAAAGTTCCCACTGATCATCTTCAGCACACAGTGAGCTTTGCAACTCTGCAACACACATTGCTGTCTCTTCTTTTCCTGCCTGAAAGACCAATTGATTCCAACACCTCTGTGCCCGCTCTCTGCTGAGCAGCAACAGAGAGAGTAGAGCAGGAATGTTTAGCCTGGGCTAAAACAGCAGAAGAGCCTTGCAAAAAATCTCCTGCTTGATCATGTTTTGCACACAGTGAGCTTTAAACTGTGACACAAACATTGCTGTCACTCCTCACTTTATCTCCTAAAAGTGCATTTGAATCCAAAGTTTCTGGTGCGCTCTCACGTTTCGAGAGGAGTTGTGACAGGGGAGGAGCAGCGCTTGGACTCTAATCCCACAGACGAAGGGCCAGCAGGGAAACTCCTGCAGGGCATCTTCAGCACACAGTGAGCTTTGCAATTCTGCAACACACATTGCTGTAACTCCTTTTCCTGCCTGGAAGACCAATTGATTCCAACACCTCTGTGCCCACCCTCTGCTGAGCAGCAACAGAGAGAGTAGAGCAGGAATGTTTAGACTGGGCTAAAACAGCAGAAGAGCCTTGCAAAAAAGCTCCTCCTGATCATGTTTAGCACACAGTGAGCTTTAAACTGTGACACAAACATTGCTGTCACTCTTCACTCTTTCCCCTAAAAGACCATTTCAATCCAAGAACTCCGTTGCCAGCACTCTGCTGAGCAGCAGAGTGAGCAGGAATGTCTGCAATCTGTAAGGCAGTGGAAGAGACAGGCCTGAAGGCTGCTCTTGTGCTTCTTCAACACACTGAGCTTTACAACTTTGACACACACACTGTTGTCACTCCTCATTGTAGCTCCTAAAAGTGCATTTGAATCCAGCGTTTCTGGTCTCCACTCTCGTTTCAAGAGCAGCAGAGGAAGGTGAGCACGAGCGCTTGGAATCCGCTCCCAGTTCCGAAGGGCAGGGAGGGAAAGTCCTTGCAGATCATCTTCAGCGCACAGTGAGCTTTGCAACTCTGAAACACACATTGCTGTCACTCCTCACTTCATCTCCTAATAATCCGTTTGAATCCATGGTCTCTCCCGCCCTCTCTCGTTTGAACAGCAGCAGTGACAGGTGAACACGATCTCTTGGCCTCTGCTCCCACAGCCGAAGAGCCCGGAGTGAAAGCTCCGGCAGGGCATCTTCAGCACGCAGTCAGCTTTGCAACTGTGACACATATATTGCTCTCGCTCCGCACTTTCCTACCTCAAAGTCCAATTGAATCCAAAATCTCTGTGCCCTTTCTCTGCTGGGCAGAAGCAGAGAGAGTAGAGCAGGAACTTTTAGCCAATGCTAAAAGAGCAGAAGAGACAGTCCAGAAAGTTCCCACTGATCATCTTCAGCGCACAGCGAGCTTTGCAACTCTGCAACACACATTGCTGTCACTCCTCCCTTTTTGCCTGAAAGACCAGCTGAATCCACCATCTCTGTGCCCGCTCTCTGCTGAGCAGCAACAGAGAGAGTAGAGCAGGAATTTTTAGACCTGCCTAAAACAGCAGAAGAGCCTTGAAAAAAATCTCCTGCTTGATCATGTTTTGCACACAGTGAGCTTTAAACTGTGACACAAACATTGCTGTCACTCCTCACTTTATCTCCTAAAAGTGCATTTCAAGCCAAAGTTTCTGGTGCGCTCTCTCGCTTCGAGAGCAGTTGTGACAGGGGAGGACGAGCGCTTGGATTCTAATTTCACAGCCGAAGGGCCAGCATGGAAACTACTGCTGGGCATCTTCAGCACACATTGAGATTCACAACTCTGAAACACATATTGCTGTCACCTCTCACTTTCCTACCTGAAAGTCCAATTGAATAATACATCTCCTGTGCTTGCTCTTTGTGAGCAGTAGCAGAATATAGCACTTACGTTTGGACTCTGCTGAAACAGCAGAAGAGACAGTCCAGAAAGTTCCCACTGATCATCTTCAGCACACAGTGAGCTTTGCAACTCTGCAACACACATTGCTGTCTCTTCTTTTCCTGCCTGAAAGACCAATTGATTCCAACACCTCTGTGCCCGCTCTCTGCTGAGCAGCAACAGAGAGAGTAGAGCAGGAATGTTTAGCCTGGGCTAAAACAGCAGAAGAGCCTTGCAAAAAATCTCCTGCTTGATCATGTTTTGCACACAGTGAGCTTTAAACTGTGACACAAACATTGCTGTCACTCCTCACTTTATCTCCTAAAAGTGCATTTGAATCCAAAGTTTCTGGTGCGCTCTCACGTTTCGAGAGGAGTTGTGACAGGGGAGGAGCAGCGCTTGGACTCTAATCCCACAGACGAAGGGCCAGCAGGGAAACTCCTGCAGGGCATCTTCAGCACACAGTGAGCTTTGCAATTCTGCAACACACATTGCTGTAACTCCTTTTCCTGCCTGGAAGACCAATTGATTCCAACATCTCTGTGCCCACTCTCTGCTGAGCAGCAACAGAGTGAAGGAATGTTTAGATTGGGCTAAAACAGCAGAAGAGCCTTGCAAAAAAGCTCCTCCTGATCATGTTTAGCACACAGTGAGCTTTAAACTGTGACACAAACATTGCTGTCACTCTTCACTCTTTCTCCTAAAAGACCATTTCAATCCAAGAACTCCGTTGCCAGCACTCTGCTGAGCAGCAGAGTGAGCAGCAATGTCTGCAATCTGTAAGGCAGTGGAAGAGACAGGCCTGAAGGCTGCTCTTGTGCTTCTTCAACACACTGAGCTTTACAACTGTGACACACACACTGTTGTCACTCCTCATTGTAGCTCCTAAAAGTGCATTTGAATCCAGCGTTTCTGGTCTCCACTCTCGTTTCAAGAGCAGCAGAGGAAGGTGAGCACGAGCGCTTGGAATCCGCTCCCAGTTCCGAAGGGCAGGGAGGGAAAGTCCTTGCAGATCATCTTCAGCGCACAGTGAGCTTTGCAACTCTGAAACACACATTGCTGTCACTCCTCACTTTATCTCCTAAAAGTGCATTTCAAGCCAACGTTTCTGGTGCGCTCTCTCGCTTCGAGAGCAGTTGTGACAGGGGAGGACGAGCGCTTGGATTCTAATTTCACAGCCGAAGGGCCAGCATGGAAACTACTGCTGGGCATCTTCAGCACACATTGAGATTCACAACTCTGAAACACATATTGCTGTCACTTCTCACTTTCCTACCTGAAAGTCCAATTGAATAATACATCTCCTGTGCTTGCTCTTTGTGAGCAGTAGCAGAATATAGCACTTACGTTTGGACTCTGATGAAACAGCAGAAGAGACAGTCCAGAAAGTTCCCACTGATCATCTTCAGCACACAGTGAGCTTTGCAACTCTGCAACACACATTGCTGTCTCTTCTTTTCCTGCCTGAAAGACCAATTGATTCCAACACCTCTGTGCCCGCTCTCTGCTGAGCAGCAACAGAGAGAGTAGAGCAGGAATGTTTAGCCTGGGCTAAAACAGCAGAAGAGCCTTGCAAAAAATCTCCTGCTTGATCATGTTTTGCACACAGTGAGCTTTAAACTGTGACACAAACATTGCTGTCACTCCTCACTTTATCTCCTAAAAGTGCATTTGAATCCAAAGTTTCTGGTGCGCTCTCACGTTTCGAGAGGAGTTGTGACAGGGGAGGAGCAGCGCTTGGACTCTAATCCCACAGACGAAGGGCCAGCAGGGAAACTCCTGCAGGGCATCTTCAGCACACAGTGAGCTTTGCAATTCTGCAACACACATTGCTGTAACTCCTTTTCCTGCCTGGAAGACCAATTGATTCCAACATCTCTGTGCCCACTCTCTGCTGAGCAGCAACAGAGAGAAGGAATGTTTAGATTGGGCTAAAACAGCAGAAGAGCCTTGCAAAAAAGCTCCTCCTGATCATGTTTAGCACACAGTGAGCTTTAAACTGTGACACAAACATTGCTGTCACTCTTCACTCTTTCTCCTAAAAGACCATTTCAATCCCAGAACTCCGTTGCCAGCACTCTGCTGACCAGCAGAGTGAGAAGGAATGTCTGCAATCTGTAAGGCAGTGGAAGAGACAGGCCTGAAGGCTGCTCTTGTGCTTCTTCAACACACTGAGCTTTACAACTGTGACACACACACTGTTGTCACTCCTCATTGTAGCTCCTAAAAGTGCATTTGAATCCAGCGTTTCTGGTCTCCACTCTCGTTTCCAGTGCACCAGAGGCAGGTGAGCACGAGCGCTTGGAATCCGCTCCCAGTTCCGAAGGGCAGGGAGGGAAAGTCCTTGCAGATCATCTTCAGCGCACAGTGAGCTTTGCAACTCTGAAACACACATTGCTGTCACTCCTCACTTTATCTCCTAAAAGTGCATTTCAAGCCAACGTTTCTGGTGCGCTCTCTCGCTTCGAGAGCAGTTGTGACAGGGGAGGACGAGCGCTTGGATTCTAATTTCACAGCCGAAGGGCCAGCATGGAAACTACTGCTGGGCATCTTCAGCACACATTGAGATTCACAACTCTGAAACACATATTGCTGTCACTTCTCACTTTCCTACCTGAAAGTCCAATTGAATAATACATCTCCTGTGCTTGCTCTTTGTGAGCAGTAGCAGAATATAGCACTTACGTTTGGACTCTGATGAAACAGCAGAAGAGACAGTCCAGAAAGTTCCCACTGATCATCTTCAGCACACAGTGAGCTTTGCAACTCTGCAACACACATTGCTGTCTCTTCTTTTCCTGCCTGAAAGACCAATTGATTCCAACACCTCTGTGCCCGCTCTCTGCTGAGCAGCAACAGAGAGAGTAGAGCAGGAATGTTTAGCCTGGGCTAAAACAGCAGAAGAGCCTTGCAAAAAATCTCCTGCTTGATCATGTTTTGCACACAGTGAGCTTTAAACTGTGACACAAACATTGCTGTCACTCCTCACTTTATCTCCTAAAAGTGCATTTGAATCCAAAGTTTCTGGTGCGCTCTCACGTTTCGAGAGGAGTTGTGACAGGGGAGGAGCAGCGCTTGGACTCTAATCCCACAGACGAAGGGCCAGCAGGGAAACTCCTGCAGGGCATCTTCAGCACACAGTGAGCTTTGCAATTCTGCAACACACATTGCTGTAACTCCTTTTCCTGCCTGGAAGACCAATTGATTCCAACATCTCTGTGCCCACTCTCTGCTGAGCAGCAACAGAGAGAAGGAATGTTTAGATTGGGCTAAAACAGCAGAAGAGCCTTGCAAAAAAGCTCCTCCTGATCATGTTTAGCACACAGTGAGCTTTAAACTGTGACACAAACATTGCTGTCACTCTTCACTCTTTCTCCTAAAAGACCATTTCAATCCAAGAACTCCGTTGCCAGCACTCTGCTGAGCAGCAGAGTGAGCAGGAATGTCTGCAATCTGTAAGGCAGTGGAAGAGACAGGCCAGAAGGCTGCTCTTGTGCTTCTTCAACACACTGAGCTTTACAACTGTGACACACACACTGTTGTCACTCCTCATTGTAGCTCCTAAAAGTGCATTTGAATCCAGCGTTTCTGGTCTCCACTCTCGTTTCAAGAGCAGCAGAGGAAGGTGAGCACGAGCGCTTGGAATCCGCTCCCAGTTCCGAAGGGCAGGGAGGGAAAGTCCTTGCAGATCATCTTCAGCGCACAGTGAGCTTTGCAACTCTGAAACACACATTGCTGTCACTCCTCACTTCATCTCCTAATAATCCGTTTGAATCCATTGTCTCTCCCGCCCTCTCTCGTTTGAACAGCAGCAGTGACAGGTGAACACGATCTCTTGGCCTCTGCTCCCACAGCCGAAGAGCCCGGAGTGAAAGCTCCGGCAGGGCATCTTCAGCACGCAGTCAGCTTTGCAACTGTGACACATATATTGCTCTCGCTCCGCACTTTCCTACCTCAAAGTCCAATTGAATCCAAAATCTCTGTGCCCTTTCTCTGCTGGGCAGAAGCAGAGAGAGTAGAGCAGGAACTTTTAGCCAATGCTAAAAGAGCAGAAGAGACAGTCCAGAAAGTTCCCACTGATCATCTTCAGCGCACAGCGAGCTTTGCAACTCTGCAACACACATTGCTGTCACTCCTCCCTTTTTGCCTGAAAGACCAGCTGAATCCACCATCTCTGTGCCCGCTCTCTGCTGAGCAGCAACAGAGAGAGTAGAGCAGGAATTTTTAGACCTGCCTAAAACAGCAGAAGAGCCTTGAAAAAAATCTCCTGCTTGATCATGTTTTGCACACAGTGAGCTTTAAACTGTGACACAAACATTGCTGTCACTCCTCACTTTATCTCCTAAAAGTGCATTTCAAGCCAACGTTTCTGGTGCGCTCTCTCGCTTCGAGAGCAGTTGTGACAGGGGAGGACGAGCGCTTGGATTCTAATTTCACAGCCGAAGGGCCAGCATGGAAACTACTGCTGGGCATCTTCAGCACACATTGAGATTCACAACTCTGAAACACATATTGCTGTCACCTCTCACTTTCCTACCTGAAAGTCCAATTGAATAATACATCTCCTGTGCTTGCTCTTTGTGAGCAGTAGCAGAATATAGCACTTACGTTTGGACTCTGCTGAAACAGCAGAAGAGACAGTCCAGAAAGTTCCCACTGATCATCTTCAGCACACAGTGAGCTTTGCAACTCTGCAACACACATTGCTGTCTCTTCTTTTCCTGCCTGAAAGACCAATTGATTCCAACACCTCTGTGCCCGCTCTCTGCTGAGCAGCAACAGAGAGAGTAGAGCAGGAATTTTTAGCCTGGGCTAAAACAGCAGAAGAGCCTTGCAAAAAATCTCCTGCTTGATCATGTTTTGCACACAGTGAGCTTTAAACTGTGACACAAACATTGCTGTCACTCCTCACTTTATCTCCTAAAAGTGCATTTGAATCCAAAGTTTCTGGTGCGCTCTCACGTTTCGAGAGGAGTTGTGACAGGGGAGGAGCAGCGCTTGGACTCTAATCCCACAGACGAAGGGCCAGCAGGGAAACTCCTGCAGGGCATCTTCAGCACACAGTGAGCTTTGCAATTCTGCAACACACATTGCTGTAACTCCTTTTCCTGCCTGGAAGACCAATTGATTCCAACATCTCTGTGCCCACTCTCTGCTGAGCAGCAACAGAGAGAAGGAATGTTTAGATTGGGCTAAAACAGCAGAAGAGCCTTGCAAAAAAGCTCCTCCTGATCATGTTTAGCACACAGTGAGCTTTAAACTGTGACACAAACATTGCTGTCACTCTTCACTCTTTCTCCTAAAAGACCATTTCAATCCAAGAACTCCGTTGCCAGCACTCTGCTGAGCAGCAGAGTGAGCAGGAATGTCTGCAATCTGTAAGGCAGTGGAAGAGACAGGCCAGAAGGCTGCTCTTGTGCTTCTTCAACACACTGAGCTTTACAACTGTGACACACACACTGTTGTCACTCCTCATTGTAGCTCCTAAAAGTGCATTTGAATCCAGCGTTTCTGGTCTCCACTCTCGTTTCAAGAGCAGCAGAGGAAGGTGAGCACGAGCGCTTGGAATCCGCTCCCAGTTCCGAAGGGCAGGGAGGGAAAGTCCTTGCAGATCATCTTCAGCGCACAGTGAGCTTTGCAACTCTGAAACACACATTGCTGTCACTCCTCACTTCATCTCCTAATAATCCGTTTGAATCCATGGTCTCTCCCGCCCTCTCTCGTTTGAACAGCAGCAGTGACAGGTGAACACGATCTCTTGGCCTGTGCTCCCACAGCCGAAGAGCCCGGAGTGAAAGCTCCGGCAGGGCATCTTCAGCACGCAGTCAGCTTTGCAACTGTGACACATATATTGCTCTCGCTCCGCACTTTCCTACCTCAAAGTCCAATTGAATCCAAAATCTCTGTGCCCTTTCTCTGCTGGGCAGAAGCAGAGAGAGTAGAGCAGGAACTTTTAGCCAATGCTAAAAGAGCAGAAGAGACAGTCCAGAAAGTTCCCACTGATCATCTTCAGCGCACAGCGAGCTTTGCAACTCTGCAACACACATTGCTGTCACTCCTCCCTTTTTGCCTGAAAGACCAGCTGAATCCACCATCTCTGTGCCCGCTCTCTGCTGAGCAGCAACAGAGAGAGTAGAGCAGGAATTTTTAGACCTGCCTAAAACAGCAGAAGAGCCTTGAAAAAAATCTCCTGCTTGATCATGTTTTGCACACAGTGAGCTTTAAACTGTGACACAAACATTGCTGTCACTCCTCACTTTATCTCCTAAAAGTGCATTTCAAGCCAACGTTTCTGGTGCGCTCTCTCGCTTCGAGAGCAGTTGTGACAGGGGAGGACGAGCGCTTGGATTCTAATTTCACAGCCGAAGGGCCAGCATGGAAACTACTGCTGGGCATCTTCAGCACACATTGAGATTCACAACTCTGAAACACATATTGCTGTCACCTCTCACTTTCCTACCTGAAAGTCCAATTGAATAATACATCTCCTGTGCTTGCTCTTTGTGAGCAGTAGCAGAATATAGCACTTACGTTTGGACTCTGCTGAAACAGCAGAAGAGACAGTCCAGAAAGTTCCCACTGATCATCTTCAGCACACAGTGAGCTTTGCAACTCTGCAACACACATTGCTGTCTCTTCTTTTCCTGCCTGAAAGACCAATTGATTCCAACACCTCTGTGCCCGCTCTCTGCTGAGCAGCAACAGAGAGAGTAGAGCAGGAATTTTTAGCCTGGGCTAAAACAGCAGAAGAGCCTTGCAAAAAATCTCCTGCTTGATCATGTTTTGCACACAGTGAGCTTTAAACTGTGACACAAGCATTGCTGTCACTCCTCACTTTATCTCCTAAAAGTGCATTTGAATCCAAAGTTTCTGGTGCGCTCTCACGTTTCGAGAGGAGTTGTGACAGGGGAGGAGCAGCGCTTGGACTCTAATCCCACAGACGAAGGGCCAGCAGGGAAACTCCTGCAGGGCATCTTCAGCACACAGTGAGCTTTGCAATTCTGCAACACACATTGCTGTAACTCCTTTTCCTGCCTGGAAGACCAATTGATTCCAACATCTCTGTGCCCACTCTCTGCTGAGCAGCAACAGAGAGAAGGAATGTTTAGATTGGGCTAAAACAGCAGAAGAGCCTTGCAAAAAAGCTCCTCCTGATCATGTTTAGCACACAGTGAGCTTTAAACTGTGACACAAACATTGCTGTCACTCTTCACTCTTTCTCCTAAAAGACCATTTCAATCCAAGAACTCCGTTGCCAGCACTCTGCTGAGCAGCAGAGTGAGCAGAAATGTCTGCAATCTGTAAGGCAGTGGAAGAGACAGGCCTGAAGGCTGCTCTTGTGCTTCTTCAACACACTGAGCTTTACAACTGTGACACACACACTGTTGTCACTCCTCATTGTAGCTCCTAAAAGTGCATTTGAATCCAGCGTTTCTGGTCTCCACTCTCGTTTCAAGAGCAGCAGAGGAAGGTGAGCACGAGCGCTTGGAATCCGCTCCCAGTTCCGAAGGGCAGGGAGGGAAAGTCCTTGCAGATCATCTTCAGCGCACAGTGAGCTTTGCAACTCTGAAACACACATTGCTGTCACTCCTCACTTCATCTCCTAATAATCCATTTGAATCCATGGTCTCTCCCGCCCTCTCTCGTTTGAACAGCAGCAGTGACAGGTGAACACGATCTCTTGGCCTCTGCTCCCACAGCCGAAGAGCCCGGAGTGAAAGCTCCGGCAGGGCATCTTCAGCACGCAGTCAGCTTTGCAACTGTGACACATATATTGCTCTCGCTCCGCACTTTCCTACCTCAAAGTCCAATTGAATCCAAAATCTCTGTGCCCTTTCTCTGCTGGGCAGAAGCAGAGAGAGTAGAGCAGGAACTTTTAGCCAATGCTAAAAGAGCAGAAGAGACAGTCCAGAAAGTTCCCACTGATCATCTTCAGCGCACAGCGAGCTTTGCAACTCTGCAACACACATTGCTGTCACTCCTCCCTTTTTGCCTGAAAGACCAGCTGAATCCACCATCTCTGTGCCCGCTCTCTGCTGAGCAGCAACAGAGAGAGTAGAGCAGGAATTTTTAGACCTGCCTAAAACAGCAGAAGAGCCTTGAAAAAAATCTCCTGCTTGATCATGTTTTGCACACAGTGAGCTTTAAACTGTGACACAAACATTGCTGTCACTCCTCACTTTATCTCCTAAAAGTGCATTTAGAGCCAACGTTTCTGGTGCGCTCTCTCGCTTCGAGAGCAGTTGTGACAGGGGAGGACGAGCGCTTGGATTCTAATTTCACAGCCGAAGGGCCAGCAGGGAAAATCCTGCAGGGCATCTTCAGCGCACAGTGAGCTTTACAATTCTGAAACACACATTGCTGTCACTCCTCCTTTTCTTGCCTGAAAGACCAATTGATTCCAACATCTCTGTGCCCACTCTCTGCTGAGCAGCAACAGAGAGAGTAGAGCAGGAATGTTTAGACTGGGCTAAAACAGCAGAAGAGCCTTGCAAAAAAGCTCCTCCTGATCATGTTTAGCACACAGTGAGCTTTAAACTGTGACACAAACATTGCTGTCACTCTTCACTCTTTCTCCTAAAAGACCATTTCAATCCCAGAACTCCTTTGCCAGCACTCTGCTGAGCAGCAGAGTGAGCAGGGATGTCTGCAATCTGTATTGCAGTGGAAGAGACAGGCCTGAAGGCTGCTCTTGTGCTTCTTCAACACACTGAGCTTTACAACTTTGACACACACACTGTTGTCACTCCTCATTGTAGCTCCTAAAAGTGCATTTGAATCCAGCGTTTCTGGTCTCCACTCTCGTTTCCAGTGCACCAGAGGCAGGTGAGCACGAGCGCTTGGAATCCGCTCCCAGTTCCGAAGGGCAGGGAGGGAAAGTCCTTGCAGATCATCTTCAGCGCACAGTGAGCTTTGCAACTCTGAAACACACATTGCTGTCACTCCTCACTTTATCTCCTAAAAGTGCATTTCAAGCCAACGTTTCTGGTGCGCTCTCTCGCTTCGAGAGCAGTTGTGACAGGGGAGGACGAGCGCTTGGATTCTAATTTCACAGCCGAAGGGCCAGCATGGAAACTACTGCTGGGCATCTTCAGCACACATTGAGATTCACAACTCTGAAACACATATTGCTGTCACCTCTCACTTTCCTACCTGAAAGTCCAATTGAATAATACATCTCCTGTGCTTGCTCTTTGTGAGCAGTAGCAGAATATAGCACTTACGTTTGGACTCTGCTGAAACAGCAGAAGAGACAGTCCAGAAAGTTCCCACTGATCATCTTCAGCACACAGTGAGCTTTGCAACTCTGCAACACACATTGCTGTCTCTTCTTTTCCTGCCTGAAAGACCAGCTGAATCCACCATCTCTGTGCCCGCTCTCTGCTGAGCAGCAACAGAGAGAGTAGAGCAGGAATGTTTAGCCTGGGCTAAAACAGCAGAAGAGCCTTGCAAAAAATCTCCTGCTTGATCATGTTTTGCACACAGTGAGCTTTAAACTGTGACACAAACATTGCTGTCACTCCTCACTTTATCTCCTAAAAGTGCATTTGAATCCAAAGTTTCTGGTGCGCTCTCACGTTTCGAGAGGAGTTGTGACAGGGGAGGAGCAGCGCTTGGACTCTAATCCCACAGACGAAGGGCCAGCAGGGAAACTCCTGCAGGGCATCTTCAGCACACAGTGAGCTTTGCAATTCTGCAACACACATTGCTGTAACTCCTTTTCCTGCCTGGAAGACCAATTGATTCCAACATCTCTGTGCCCACTCTCTGCTGAGCAGCAACAGAGAGAGTAGAGCAGGAATGTTTAGACTGGGCTAAAACAGCAGAAGAGCCTTGCAAAAAAGCTCCTCCTGATCATGTTTAGCACACAGTGAGCTTTAAACTGTGACACAAACATTGCTGTCACTCTTCACTCTTTCTCCTAAAAGACCATTTCAATCCAAGAACTCCGTTGCCAGCACTCTGCTGAGCAGCAGAGTGAGCAGGAATGTCTGCAATCTGTAAGGCAGTGGAAGAGACAGGCCTGAAGGCTGCTCTTGTGCTTCTTCAACACACTGAGCTTTACAACTTTGACACACACACTGTTGTCACTCCTCATTGTAGCTCCTAAAAGTGCATTTGAATCCAGCGTTTCTGGTCTCCACTCTCGTTTCAAGAGCAGCAGAGGAAGGTGAGCACGAGCGCTTGGAATCCGCTCCCAGTTCCGAAGGGCAGGGAGGGAAAGTCCTTGCAGATCATCTTCAGCGCACAGTGAGCTTTGCAACTCTGAAACACACATTGCTGTCACTCCTCACTTCATCTCCTAATAATCCGTTTGAATCCATGGTCTCTCCCGCCCTCTCTCGTTTGAACAGCAGCAGTGACAGGTGAACACGATCTCTTGGCCTCTGCTCCCACAGCCGAAGAGCCCGGAGTGAAAGCTCCGGCAGGGCATCTTCAGCACGCAGTCAGCTTTGCAACTGTGACACATATATTGCTCTCGCTCCGCACTTTCCTACCTCAAAGTCCAATTGAATCCAAAATCTCTGTGCCCTTTCTCTGCTGGGCAGAAGCAGAGAGAGTAGAGCAGGAACTTTTAGCCAATGCTAAAAGAGCAGAAGAGACAGTCCAGAAAGTTCCCACTGATCATCTTCAGCGCACAGCGAGCTTTGCAACTCTGCAACACACATTGCTGTCACTCCTCCCTTTTTGCCTGAAAGACCAGCTGAATCCACCATCTCTGTGCCCGCTCTCTGCTGAGCAGCAACAGAGAGAGTAGAGCAGGAATTTTTAGACCTGCCTAAAACAGCAGAAGAGCCTTGAAAAAAATCTCCTGCTTGATCATGTTTTGCACACAGTGAGCTTAAAACTGTGACACAAACATTGCTGTCACTCCTCACTTTATCTCCTAAAAGTGCATTTAGAGCCAACGTTTCTGGTGCGCTCTCTCGCTTCGAGAGCAGTTGTGACAGGGGAGGACGAGCGCTTGGATTCTAATTTCACAGCCGAAGGGCCAGCAGGGAAAATCCTGCAGGGCATCTTCAGCGCACAGTGAGCTTTACAATTCTGAAACACACATTGCTGTCACTCCTCCTTTTCTTGCCTGAAAGACCAATTGATTCCAACATCTCTGTGCCCACTCTCTGCTGAGCAGCAACAGAGAGAGTAGAGCAGGAATGTTTAGACTGGGCTAAAACAGCAGAAGAGCCTTGCAAAAAAGCTCCTCCTGATCATGTTTAGCACACAGTGAGCTTTAAACTGTGACACAAACATTGCTGTCACTCTTCACTCTTTCTCCTAAAAGACCATTTCAATCCCAGAACTCCTTTGCCAGCACTCTGCTGAGCAGCAGAGTGAGCAGGGATGTCTGCAATCTGTATTGCAGTGGAAGAGACAGGCCTGAAGGCTGCTCTTGTGCTTCTTCAACACACTGAGCTTTACAACTTTGACACACACACTGTTGTCACTCCTCATTGTAGCTCCTAAAAGTGCATTTGAATCCAGCGTTTCTGGTCTCCACTCTCGTTTCCAGTGCACCAGAGGCAGGTGAGCACGAGCGCTTGGAATCCGCTCCCAGTTCCGAAGGGCAGGGAGGGAAAGTCCTTGCAGATCATCTTCAGCGCACAGTGAGCTTTGCAACTCTGAAACACACATTGCTGTCACTCCTCACTTTATCTCCTAAAAGTGCATTTCAAGCCAACGTTTCTGGTGCGCTCTCTCGCTTCGAGAGCAGTTGTGACAGGGGAGGACGAGCGCTTGGATTCTAATTTCACAGCCGAAGGGCCAGCATGGAAACTACTGCTGGGCATCTTCAGCACACATTGAGATTCACAACTCTGAAACACATATTGCTGTCACCTCTCACTTTCCTACCTGAAAGTCCAATTGAATAATACATCTCCTGTGCTTGCTCTTTGTGAGCAGTAGCAGAATATAGCACTTACGTTTGGACTCTGCTGAAACAGCAGAAGAGACAGTCCAGAAAGTTCCCACTGATCATCTTCAGCACACAGTGAGCTTTGCAACTCTGCAACACACATTGCTGTCTCTTCTTTTCCTGCCTGAAAGACCAATTGATTCCAACACCTCTGTGCCCGCTCTCTGCTGAGCAGCAACAGAGAGAGTAGAGCAGGAATTTTTAGCCTGGGCTAAAACAGCAGAAGAGCCTTGCAAAAAATCTCCTGCTTGATCATGTTTTGCACACAGTGAGCTTTAAACTGTGACACAAACATTGCTGTCACTCCTCACTTTATCTCCTAAAAGTGCATTTGAATCCAAAGTTTCTGGTGCGCTCTCACGTTTCGAGAGGAGTTGTGACAGGGGAGGAGCAGCGCTTGGACTCTAATCCCACAGACGAAGGGCCAGCAGGGAAACTCCTGCAGGGCATCTTCAGCACACAGTGAGCTTTACAATTCTGAAACACACATTGCTGTCACTCCTCCTTTTCTTGCCTGAAAGACCAATTGATTCCAACATCTCTGTGCCCACTCTCTGCTGAGCAGCAACAGAGAGAGTAGAGCAGGAATGTTTAGACTGGGCTAAAACAGCAGAAGAGCCTTGCAAAAAAGCTCCTCCTGATCATGTTTAGCACACAGTGAGCTTTAAACTGTGACACAAACATTGCTGTCACTCTTCACTCTTTCTCCTAAAAGACCATTTCAATCCCAGAACTCCTTTGCCAGCACTCTGCTGAGCAGCAGAGTGAGCAGGGATGTCTGCAATCTGTAAGGCAGTGGAAGAGACAGGCCTGAAGGCTGCTCTTGTGCTTCTTCAACACACTGAGCTTTACAACTTTGACACACACACTGTTGTCAGTCCTCATTGTAGCTCCTAAAAGTGCATTTGAATCCAGCGTTTCTGGTCTCCACTCTCGTTTCCAGTGCACCAGAGGCAGGTGAGCTCGAGCGCTTGGAATCCGCTCCCAGTTCCGAAGGGCTGGGAGGGAAAGTCCTTGCAGATCATCTTCAGCGCACAGTGAGCTTTGCAACTCTGAAACACACATTGCTGTCACTCCTCACTTTATCTCCTAAAAGTGCATTTCAAGCCAACGTTTCTGGTGCGCTCTCTCACTTTGAGAGCAGTTGTGACAGGGGAGGACGAGCGCTTGGATTCTAATTTCACAGCCGGAGGGCCAGCATGGAAACTACTGCTGGGCATCTTCAGCACACATTGAGATTCACAACTCTGAAACACATATTGCTGTCACCTCTCACTTTCCTACCTGAAAGTCCAATTGAATAATACATCTCCTGTGCTTGCTCTTTGTGAGCAGTAGCAGAATATAGCACTTACGTTTGGACTCTGCTGAAACAGCAGAAGAGACAGTCCAGAAAGTTCCCACTGATCATCTTCAGCACACAGTGAGCTTTGCAACTCTGCAACACACATTGCTGTCTCTTCTTTTCCTGCCTGAAAGACCAATTGATTCCAACACCTCTGTGCCCGCTCTCTGCTGAGCAGCAACAGAGAGAGTAGAGCAGGAATGTTTAGCCTGGGCTAAAACAGCAGAAGAGCCTTGCAAAAAATCTCCTGCTTGATCATGTTTTGCACACAGTGAGCTTTAAACTGTGACACAAGCATTGCTGTCACTCCTCACTTTATCTCCTAAAAGTGCATTTGAATCCAAAGTTTCTGGTGAGCTCTCACGTTTCGAGAGGAGTTGTGACAGGGGAGGAGCAGCGCTTGGACTCTAATCCCACAGAGGAAGGGCCAGCAGGGAAACTCCTGCAGGGCATCTTCAGCACACAGTGAGCTTTGCAATTCTGCAACACACATTGCTGTAACTCCTTTTCCTGCCTGGAAGACCAATTGATTCCAACATCTCTGTGCCCACTCTCTGCTGAGCAGCAACAGAGAGAGTAGAGCAGGAATGTTTAGACTGGGCTAAAACAGCAGAAGAGCCTTGCAAAAAAGCTCCTCCTGATCATGTTTAGCACACAGTGAGCTTTAAACTGTGACACAAACATTGCTGTCACTCTTCACTCTTTCTCCTAAAAGACCATTTCAATCCAAGAACTCCGTTGCCAGCACTCTGCTGAGCAGCAGAGTGAGCAGGAATGTCTGCAATCTGTAAGGCAGTGGAAGAGACAGGCCTGAAAGGCTGCTCTTGTGCTTCTTCAACACACTGAGCTTTACAACTGTGACACACACACTGTTGTCACTCCTCATTGTAGCTCCTAAAAGTGCATTTGAATCCAGCGTTTCTGGTCTCCACTCTCGTTTCAAGAGCAGCAGAGGAAGGTGAGCACGAGCGCTTGGAATCCGCTCCCAGTTCCGAAGGGCAGGGAGGGAAAGTCCTTGCAGATCATCTTCAGCGCACAGTGAGCTTTGCAACTCTGAAACACACATTGCTGTCACTCCTCACTTCATCTCCTAATAATCCGTTTGAATCCATGGTCTCTCCCGCCCTCTCTCGTTTGAACAGCAGCAGTGACAGGTGAACACGATCTCTTGGCCTCTGCTCCCACAGCCGAAGAGCCCGGAGTGAAAGCTCCGGCAGGGCATCTTCAGCACGCAGTCAGCTTTGCAACTGTGACACATATATTGCTCTCGCTCCGCACTTTCCTACCTCAAAGTCCAATTGAATCCAAAATCTCTGTGCCCTTTCTCTGCTGGGCAGAAGCAGAGAGAGTAGAGCAGGAACCTTTAGCCAATGCTAAAAGAGCAGAAGAGACAGTCCAGAAAGTTCCCACTGATCATCTTCAGCGCACAGCGAGCTTTGCAACTCTGCAACACACATTGCTGTCACTCCTCCCTTTTTGCCTGAAAGACCAGCTGAATCCACCATCTCTGTGCCCGCTCTCTGCTGAGCAGCAACAGAGAGAGTAGAGCAGGAATTTTTAGACCTGCCTAAAACAGCAGAAGAGCCTTGAAAAAAATCTCCTGCTTGATCATGTTTTGCACACAGTGAGCTTTAAACTGTGACACAAACATTGCTGTCACTCCTCACTTTATCTCCTAAAAGTGCATTTGAATCCAAAGTTTCTGGTGCGCTCTCTCGTTTGGAGAGGACTTGTGACAGGGGAGGAGCAGCGCTTGGACTCTAATCCCACAGACGAAGGGCCAGCAGGGAAACTCCTGCAGGGCATCTTCAGCACACAGTGAGCTTTACAATTCTGCAACACACATTGCTGTCACTCCTCCTTTTCTTGCCTGAAAGTCCAATTGATTCCAACATCACTGTGCCCACTCTCTGCTGAGCAGCAACAGAGAGAGTAGAGCAGGAATGTTTAGACTGGGCTAAAACAGCAGAAGAGCCTTGCAAAAAAGCTCCTCCTGATCATGTTTAGCACACAGTGAGCTTTAAACTGTGACACAAACATTGCTGTCACTCTTCACTCTTTCTCCTAAAAGACCATTTCAATCCCAGAACTCCGTTGCCAGCACTCTGCTGATCAGCAGAGTGAGCAGGAATGTCTGCAATCTGTAAGGCAGTGGAAGAGACAGGCCTGAAGGCTGCTCTTGTGCTTCTTCAACACACTGAGCTTTACAACTGTGACACACACACTGTTGTCACTCCTCATTGTAGCTCCTAAAAGTGCATTTGAATCCAGCGTTTCTGGTCTCCACTCTCGTTTCCAGTGCACCAGAGGCAGGTGAGCACGAGCGCTTGGAATCCGCTCCCAGTTCCGAAGGGCAGGGAGGGAAAGTCCTTGCAGATCATCTTCAGCGCACAGTGAGCTTTGCAACTCTGAAACACACATTGCTGTCACTCCTCACTTTATCTCCTAAAAGTGCATTTCAAGCCAACGTTTCTGGTGCGCTCTCTCGCTTCGAGAGCAGTTGTGACAGGGGAGGACGAGCGCTTGGATTCTAATTTCACAGCCGAAGGGCCAGCATGGAAACTACTGCTGGGCATCTTCAGCACACATTGAGATTCGCAACTCTGAAACACATATTGCTGTCACCTCTCACTTTCCTACCTGAAAGTCCAATTGAATAATACATCTCCTGTGCTTGCTCTTTGTGAGCAGTAGCAGAATATAGCACTTACGTTTGGACTCTGCTGAAACAGCAGAAGAGACAGTCCAGAAAGTTCCCACTGATCATCTTCAGCACACAGTGAGCTTTGCAACTCTACATCACACATTGCTGTCTCTTCTTTTCCTGCCTGAAAGACCAGCTGAATCCACCATCTCTGTGCCCGCTCTCTGCTGAGCAGCAACAGAGAGAGTAGAGCAGGAATGTTCAGCCTGGGCTAAAACAGCAGAAGAGCCTTGCAAAAAATCTCCTGCTTGATCATGTTTTGCACACAGTGAGCTTTAAACTGTGACACAATCATTGCTGTCACTCCTCACTTTATCTCCTAAAAGTGCATTTGAATCCAAAGTTTCTGGTGCGCTCTCTCGTTTCGAGAGGAGTTGTGACAGGGGAGGAGCAGCGCTTGGACTCTAATCCCACAGACGAAGGGCCAGCAGGGAAACTCCTGCAGGGCATCTTCAGCACACAGTGAGCTTTGCAATTCTGCAACACACATTGCTGTAACTCCTTTTCCTGCCTGGAAGACCAATTGATTCCAACATCTCTGTGCCCACTCTCTGCTGAGCAGCAACAGAGAGAAGGAATGCTTAGATTGGGCTAAAACAGCTGAAGAGCCTTGCAAAAAAGCTCCTCCTGATCATGTTTAGCACACAGTGAGCTTTAAACTGTGACACAAACATTGCTGTCACTCTTCACTCTTTCTCCTAAAAGACCATTTCAATCCAAGAACTCCGTTGCCAGCACTCTGCTGAGCAGCAGAGTGAGCAGGGATGTCTGCAATCTGTAAGGCAGTGGAAGAGACAGGCCTGAAGGCTGCTCTTGTGCTTCTTCAACACACTGAGCTTTACAACTGTGACACACACACTGTTGTCACTCCTCATTGTAGCTCCTAAAAGTGCATTTGAATCCAGCGTTTCTGGTCTCCACTCTCGTTTCAAGAGCAGCAGAGGAAGGTGAGCACGAGCGCTTGGAATCCGCTCCCAGTTCCGAAGGGCAGGGAGGGAAAGTCCTTGCAGATCATCTTCAGCGCACAGTGAGCTTTGCAACTCTGAAACACACATTGCTGTCACTCCTCACTTCATCTCCTAATAATCCGTTTGAATCCATGGTCTCTCCCGCCCTCTCTCGTTTGAACAGCAGCAGTGACAGGTGAACACGATCTCTTGGCCTCTGCTCCCACAGCCGAAGAGCCCGGAGTGAAAGCTCCGGCAGGGCATCTTCAGCACGCAGTCAGCTTTGCAACTGTGACACATATATTGCTCTCGCTCCGCACTTTCCTACCTCAAAGTCCAATTGAATCCAAAATCTCTGTGCCCTTTCTCTGCTGGGCAGAAGCAGAGAGAGTAGAGCAGGAACCTTTAGCCAATGCTAAAAGAGCAGAAGAGACAGTCCAGAAAGTTCCCACTGATCATCTTCAGCGCACAGCGAGCTTTGCAACTCTGCAACACACATTGCTGTCACTCCTCCCTTTTTGCCTGAAAGACCAGCTGTGAAATTAGAATCCAAGCGCTCGTCCTCCCCTGTCACAACTGCTCTCGAAGCGAGAGAGCTCACCAGAAACGTTGGCTTGAAATGCACTTTTAGGAGATAAAGTGAGGAGTGACAGCAATGTGTGTTTCAGAGTTGCAAAGCTCACTGTGCGCTGAAGATGATCTGCAAGGACTTTCCCTCCCTGCCCTTCGGAACTGGGAGCGGATTCCAAGCGCTCGTGCTCACCTTCCTCTGCTGCTCTTGAAACGAGAGTGGAGACCAGAAACGCTGGATTCAAATGCACTTTTAGGAGCTACAATGAGGAGTGACAACAGTGTGTGTGTCACAGTTGTAAAGCTCAGTGTGTTGAAGAAGCACAAGAGCAGCCTTCAGGCCTGTCTCTTCCACTGCCTTACAGATTGCAGACATTCCTGCTCACTCTGCTGCTCAGCAGAGTGCTGGCAACGGAGTTCTTGGATTGAAATGGTCTTTTAGGAGAAAGAGTGAAGAGTGACAGCAATGTTTGTGTCACAGTTTAAAGCTCACTGTGTGCTAAACATGATCAGGAGGAGCTTTTTTGCAAGGCTCTTCTGCTGTTTTAGCCCAATCTAAACATTCCTTCTCTCTGTTGCTGCTCAGCAGAGAGTGGGCACAGAGATGTTGGAATCAATTGGTCTTCCAGGCAGGAAAAGGAGTTACAGCAATGTGTGTTGCAGAATTGCAAAGCTCACTGTGTGCTGAAGATGCCCTGCAGGAGTTTCCCTGCTGGCCCTTCGTCTGTGGGATTAGAGTCCAAGCGCTGCTCCTCCCCTGTCACAACTCCTCTCGAAACGTGAGAGCGCACCAGAAACTTTGGATTCAAATGCACTTTTAGGAGATAAAGTGAGGAGTGACAGCAATGTTTGTGTCACAGTTTAAAGCTCACTGTGTGCAAAACATGATCAAGCAGGAGATTTTTTGCAAGGCTCTTCTGCTGTTTTAGCCCAGGCTAAACATTCCTGCTCTACTCTCTCTGTTGCTGCTCAGCAGAGAGCGGGCACAGAGGTGTTGGAATCAATTGGTCTTTCAGGCAGGAAAAGAAGAGACAGCAATGTGTGTTGCAGAGTTGCAAAGCTCACTGTGTGCTGAAGATGATCAGTGGGAACTTTCTGGACTGTCTCTTCTGCTGTTTCAGCAGAGTCCAAACGTAAGTGCTATATTCTGCTACTGCTCACAAAGAGCAAGCACAGGAGATGTATTATTCAATTGGACTTTCAGGTAGGAAAGTGAGAGGTGACAGCAATATGTGTTTCAGAGTTGTGAATCTCAATGTGTGCTGAAGATGCCCAGCAGTAGTTTCCATGCTGGCCCTTCGGCTGTGAAATTAGAATCCAAGCGCTCGTCCTCCCCTGTCACAACTGCTCTCGAAGCGAGAGAGCGCACCAGAAACGTTGGCTTGAAATGCACTTTTAGGAGATAAAGTGAGGAGTGACAGCAATGTGTGTTTCAGAGTTGCAAAGCTCACTGTGCGCTGAAGATGATCTGCAAGGACTTTCCCTCCCTGCCCTTCGGAACTGGGAGCGGATTCCAAGCGCTCGTGCTCACCTGCCTCTGGTGCACTGGAAACGAGAGTGGAGACCAGAAACGCTGGATTCAAATGCACTTTTAGGAGCTACAATGAGGAGTGACAACAGTGTGTGTGTCACAGTTGTAAAGCTCAGTGTGTTGAAGAAGCACAAGAGCAGCCTTCAGGCCTGTCTCTTCCACTGCCTTACAGATTGCAGACATTCCTGCTCACTCTGCTGCTCAGCAGAGTGCTGGCAACGGAGTTCTGGGATTGAAATGGTCTTTTAGGAGAAAGAGTGAAGAGTGACAGCAATGTTTGTGTCACAGTTTAAAGCTCACTGTGTGCTAAACATGATCAGGAGGAGCTTTTTTGCAAGGCTCTTCTGCTGTTTTAGCCCAATCTAAACATTCCTTCTCTCTGTTGCTGCTCAGCAGAGAGTGGGCACAGAGATGTTGGAATCAATTGGTCTTCCAGGCAGGAAAAGGAGTTACAGCAATGTGTGTTGCAGAATTGCAAAGCTCACTGTGTGCTGAAGATGCCCTGCAGGAGTTTCCCTGCTGGCCCTTCGTCTGTGGGATTAGAGTCCAAGCGCTGCTCCTCCCCTGTCACAACTCCTCTCGAAACGTGAGAGCGCACCAGAAACTTTGGATTCAAATGCACTTTTAGGAGATAAAGTGAGGAGTGACAGCAATGTTTGTGTCACAGTTTAAAGCTCACTGTGTGCAAAACATGATCAAGCAGGAGATTTTTTGCAAGGCTCTTCTGCTGTTTTAGCCCAGGCTAAACATTCCTGCTCTACTCTCTCTGTTGCTGCTCAGCAGAGAGCGGGCACAGAGGTGTTGGAATCAATTGGTCTTTCAGGCAGGAAAAGAAGAGACAGCAATGTGTGTTGCAGAGTTGCAAAGCTCACTGTGTGCTGAAGATGATCAGTGGGAACTTTCTAAACTGTCTCTTCTGCTGTTTCAGCAGAGTCCAAACGTAAGTGCTATATTCTGCTACTGCTCACAAAGAGCAAGCACAGGAGATGTATTATTCAATTGGACTTTCAGGTAGGAAAGTGAGAGGTGACAGCAATATGTGTTTCAGAGTTGTGAATCTCAATGTGTGCTGAAGATGCCCAGCAGTAGTTTCCATGCTGGCCCTTCGGCTGTGAAATTAGAATCCAAGCGCTCGTCCTCCCCTGTCACAACTGCTCTCGAAGCGAGAGAGCGCACCAGAAACGTTGGCTTGAAATGCACTTTTAGGAGATAAAGTGAGGAGTGACAGCAATGTTTGTGTCACAGTTTAAAGCTCACTGTGTGCAAAACATGATCAAGCAGGAGATTTTTTTCAAGGCTCTTCTGCTGTTTTAGGCAGGTCTAAAAATTCCTGCTCTACTCTCTCTGTTGCTGCTCAGCAGAGAGCGGGCACAGAGATGGTGGATTCAGCTGGTCTTTCAGGCAAAAAGGGAGGAGTGACAGCAATGTGTGTTGCAGAGTTGCAAAGCTCGCTGTGCGCTGAAGATGATCAGTGGGAACTTTCTGGACTGTCTCTTCTGCTCTTTTAGCATTGGCTAAAGGTTCCTGCTCTACTCTCTCTGCTTCTGCCCAGCAGAGAAAGGGCACAGAGATTTTGGATTCAATTGGACTTTGAGGTAGGAAAGTGCGGAGCGAGAGCAATATATGTGTCACAGTTGCAAAGCTGACTGCGTGCTGAAGATGCCCTGCCGGAGCTTTCACTCCGGGCTCTTCGGCTGTGGGAGCAGAGGCCAAGAGATCGTGTTCACCTGTCACTGCTGCTGTTCAAACGAGAGAGGGCGGGAGAGACCATGGATTCAAACGGATTATTAGGAGATGAAGTGAGGAGTGACAGCAATGTGTGTTTCAGAGTTGCAAAGCTCACTGTGCGCTGAAGATGATCTGCAAGGACTTTCCCTCCCTGCCCTTCGGAACTGGGAGCGGATTCCAAGCGCTCGTGCTCACCTTCCTCTGCTGCTCTTGAAACGAGAGTGGAGACCAGAAACGCTGGATTCAAATGCACTTTTAGGAGCTACAATGAGGAGTGACAACAGTGTGTGTGTCACAGTTGTAAAGCTCAGTGTGTTGAAGAAGCACAAGAGCAGCCTTCAGGCCTGTCTCTTCCACTGCCTTACAGATTGCAGACATTCCTGCTCACTCTGCTGCTCAGCAGAATGCTGGCAACGGAGTTCTTGGATTGAAATGGTCTTTTAGGAGAAAGAGTGAAGAGTGACAGCAATGTTTGTGTCACAGTTTAAAGCTCACTGTGTGCTAAACATGATCAGGAGGAGCTTTTTTGCAAGGCTCTTCTGCTGTTTTAGCCCAGTCTAAACATTCCTGCTCTACTCTCTCTGTTGCTGCTCAGCAGAGAGTGGGCACAGAGATGTTGGAATCAATTGGTCTTCCAGGCAGGAAAAGGAGTGACAGCAATGTGTGTTGCAGAATTGCAAAGCTCACTGTGTGCTGAAGATGCCCTGCAGGAGTTTCCCTGCTGGCCCTTCGTCTGTGGGATTAGAGTCCAAGCGCTGCTCCTCCCCTGTCACAACTCCTCTCGAAACGTGAGAGCGCACCAGAAACTTTGGATTCAAATGCACTTTTAGGAGATAAAGTGAGGAGTGACAGCAATGTTTGTGTCACAGTTTAAAGCTCACTGTGTGCAAAACATGATCAAGCAGGAGATTTTTTGCAAGGCTCTTCTGCTGTTTTAGCCCAGGCTAAACAATCCTGCTCTACTCTCTCTGTTGCTGCTCAGCAGAGAGCGGGCACAGAGGTGTTGGAATCAATTGGTCTTTCAGGCAGGAAAAGAAGAGACAGCAATGTGTGTTGCAGAGTTGCAAAGCTCACTGTGTGCTGAAGATGATCAGTGGGAACTTTCTGGACTGTCTCTTCTGCTGTTTCAGCAGAGTCCAAACGTAAGTGCTATATTCTGCTACTGCTCACAAAGAGCAAGCACAGGAGATGTATTATTCAATTGGACTTTCAGGTAGGAAAGTGAGAGGTGACAGCAATATGTGTTTCAGAGTTGTGAATCTCAATGTGTGCTGAAGATGCCCAGCAGTAGTTTCCATGCTGGCCCTTCGGCTGTGAAATTAGAATCCAAGCGCTCGTCCTCCCCTGTCACAACTGCTCTCGAAGCGAGAGAGCGCACCAGAAACGTTGGCTTGAAATGCACTTTTAGGAGATAAAGTGAGGAGTGACAGCAATGTTTGTGTCACAGTTTAAAGCTCACTGTGTGCAAAACATGATCAAGCAGGAGATTTTTTTCAAGGCTCTTCTGCTGTTTTAGGCAGGTCTAAACATTCCTGCTCTACTCTCTCTGTTGCTGCTCAGCAGAGAGTGGGCACAGAGATGTTGGAATCAATTGGACTTTCAGGCAAGAAAAGGAGGAGTGACAGCAATGTGTGTTGCAGAATTGTAAAGCTCACTGTGTGCTGAAGATGCCCTGCAGGAGTTTCCCTGCTGGCCCTTCGTCTGTGGGATTAGAGTCCAAGCGCTGCTCCTCCCCTGTCACAACTCCTCTCCAAACGAGAGAGCGCACCAGAAACTTTGGATTCAAATGCACTTTTAGGAGATAAAGTGAGGAGTGACAGCAATGCTTGTGTCACAGTTTAAAGCTCACTGTGTGCAAAACATGATCAAGCAGGAGATTTTTTTCAAGGCTCTTCTGCTGTTTTAGGCAGGTCTAAAAATTCCTGCTCTACTCTCTCTGTTGCTGCTCAGCAGAGAGCGGGCACAGAGATGGTGGATTCAGCTGGTCTTTCAGGCAAAAAGGGAGGAGTGACAGCAATGTGTGTTGCAGAGTTGCAAAGCTCGCTGTGCGCTGAAGATGATCAGTGGGAACTTTCTGGACTGTCTCTTCTGCTCTTTTAGCATTGGCTAAAGGTTCCTGCTCTACTCTCTCTGCTTCTGCCCAGCAGAGAAAGGGCACAGAGATTTTGGATTCAATTGGACTTTGAGGTAGGAAAGTGCGGAGCGAGAGCAATATATGTGTCACAGTTGCAAAGCTGACTGCGTGCTGAAGATGCCCTGCCGGAGCTTTCACTCCGGGCTCTTCGGCTGTGGGAGCAGAGGCCAAGAGATCGTGTTCACCTGTCACTGCTGCTGTTCAAACGAGAGAGGGCGGGAGAGACCATGGATTCAAACGGATTATTAGGAGATGAAGTGAGGAGTGACAGCAATGTGTGTTTCAGAGTTGCAAAGCTCACTGTGCGCTGAAGATGATCTGCAAGGACTTTCCCTCCCTGCCCTTCGGAACTGGGAGCGGATTCCAAGCGCTCGTGCTCACCTTCCTCTGCTGCTCTTGAAACGAGAGTGGAGACCAGAAACGCTGGATTCAAATGCACTTTTAGGAGCTACAATGAGGAGTGACAACAGTGTGTGTGTCACAGTTGTAAAGCTCAGTGTGTTGAAGAAGCACAAGAGCAGCCTTCAGGCCTGTCTCTTCCACTGCCTTACAGATTGCAGACATTCCTGCTCACTCTGCTGCTCAGCAGAGTGCTGGCAACGGAGTTCTTGGATTGAAATGGTCTTTTAGGAGAAAGAGTGAAGAGTGACAGCAATGTTTGTGTCACAGTTTAAAGCTCACTGTGTGCTAAACATGATCAGGAGGAGCTTTTTTGCAAGGCTCTTCTGCTGTTTTAGCCCAATCTAAACATTCCTTCTCTCTGTTGCTGCTCAGCAGAGAGTGGGCACAGAGATGTTGGAATCAATTGGTCTTCCAGGCAGGAAAAGGAGTTACAGCAATGTGTGTTGCAGAATTGCAAAGCTCACTGTGTGCTGAAGATGCCCTGCAGGAGTTTCCCTGCTGGCCCTTCGTCTGTGGGATTAGAGTCCAAGCGCTGCTCCTCCCCTGTCACAACTCCTCTTGAAACGTGAGAGCGCACCAGAAACTTTGGATTCAAATGCACTTTTAGGAGATAAAGTGAGGAGTGACAGCAATGTTTGTGTCACAGTTTAAAGCTCACTGTGTGCAAAACATGATCAAGCAGGAGATTTTTTGCAAGGCTCTTCTGCTCTTTTAGCCCAGGCTAAACATTCCTGCTCTACTCTCTCTGTTGCTGCTCAGCAGAGAGCGGGCGCAGAGATGGTGGATTCAGCTGGTCTTTCAGGCAGGAAAAGAAGAGACAGCAATGTGTGTTGCAGAGTTGCAAAGCTCACTGTGTGCTGAAGATGATCAGTGGGAACTTTCTGGACTGTCTCTTCTGCTGTTTCAGCAGAGTCCAAACGTAAGTGCTATATTCTGCTACTGCTCACAAAGAGCAAGCACAGGAGATGTATTATTCAATTGGACTTTCAGGTAGGAAAGTGAGAGGTGACAGCAATATGTGTTTCAGAGTTGCGAATCTCAATGTGTGCTGAAGATGCCCAGCAGTAGTTTCCATGCTGGCCCTTCGGCTGTGAAATTAGAATCCAAGCGCTCGTCCTCCCCTGTCTCAACTGCTCACGAAGCGAGAGAGCGCACCAGAAACGTTGGCTTGAAATGCACTTTTAGGAGATAAAGTGAGGAGTGACAGCAATGTGTGTTTCAGAGTTGCAAAGCTCACTGTGCGCTGAAGATGATCTGCAAGGACTTTCCCTCCCTGCCCTTCGGAACTGGGAGCGGATTCCAAGCGCTCGAGCTCACCTGCCTCTGGTGCACTGGAAACGAGAGTGGAGACCAGAAACGCTGTATTCAAATGCACTTTTAGGAGCTGCAATGAGGAGTGACAACAGTGTGTGTGTCAAAGTTGTAAAGCTCAGTGTGCTGAAGAAGCACAAGAGCAGCCTTCAGGCCTGTCTCTTCCACTGCCTTACAGATTGCAGACATTCCTGCTCACTCTGCTGCTCAGCAGAGTGCTGGCAACGGAGTTCTTGGATTGAAATGGTCTTTTAGGAGAAAGAGTGAAGAGTGACAGCAATGATTGTGTCACAGTTTAAAGCTCACTGTGCGCTAAACATGATCAGGAGGAGCTTTTTTGCAAGGCTCTTCTGCTGTTTTAGCCCAGTCTAAACATTCCTGCTCTACTCTCTCTGTTGCTGCTCAGCAGAGAGTGGGCACAGTGATGTTGGAATCAATTGGACTTTCAGGCAAGAAAAGGAGGAGTGACAGCAATGTGTGTTGCAGAATTGTAAAGCTCACTGTGTGCTGAAGATGCCCTGCAGGAGTTTCCCTGCTGGCCCTTCGTCTGTGGGATTAGAGTCCAAGCGCTGCTCCTCCCCTGTCACAAGTCCTCTCCAAACGAGAGAGCGCACCAGAAACTTTGGATTCAAATGCACTTTTAGGAGATAAAGTGAGGAGTGACAGCAATGTTTGTGTCACAGTTTAAAGCTCACTGTGTGCAAAACATGATCAAGCAGGAGATTTTTTTCAAGGCTCTTCTGCTGTTTTAGGCAGGTCTAAAAATTCCTGCTCTACTCTCTCTGTTGCTGCTCAGCAGAGAGCGGGCACAGAGATGGTGGATTCAGCTGGTCTTTCAGGCAAAAAGGGAGGAGTGACAGCAATGTGTGTTGCAGAGTTGCAAAGCTCGCTGTGCGCTGAAGATTATCAGTGGGAACTTTCTGGACTGTCTCTTCTGCTCTTTTAGCATTGGCTAAAAGTTCCTGCTCTACTCTCTCTGCTTCTGCCCAGCAGAGAAAGGGCACAGAGATTTTGGATTCAATTGGACTTTGAGGTAGGAAAGTGCGGAGCGAGAGCAATATATGTGTCACAGTTGCAAAGCTGACTGCGTGCTGAAGATGCCCTGCCGGAGCTTTCACTCCGGGCTCTTCGGCTGTGGGAGCAGAGGCCAAGAGATCGTGTTCACCTGTCACTGCTGCTGTTCAAACGAGAGAGGGCGGGAGAGACCATGGATTCAAACGGATTATTAGGAGATGAAGTGAGGAGTGACAGCAATGTGTGTTTCAGAGTTGCAAAGCTCACTGTGCGCTGAAGATGATCTGCAAGGACTTTCCCTCCCTGCCCTTCGGAACTGGGAGCGGATTCCAAGCGCTCGTGCTCACCTTCCTCTGCTGCTCTTGAAACGAGAGTGGAGACCAGAAACGCTGGATTCAAATGCACTTTTAGGAGCTACAATGAGGAGTGACAACAGTGTGTGTGTCAAAGTTGTAAAGCTCAGTGTGTTGAAGAAGCACAAGAGCAGCCTTCAGGCCTGTCTCTTCCACTGCCTTACAGATTGCAGACATTCCTGCTCACTCTGCTGCTCAGCAGAGTGCTGGCAACGGAGTTCTTGGATTGAAATGGTCTTTTAGGAGAAAGAGTGAAGAGTGACAGCAATGTTTGTGTCACAGTTTAAAGCTCACTGTGTGCTAAACATGATCAGGAGGAGCTTTTTTGCAAGGCTCTTCTGCTGTTTTAGCCCAGTCTAAACATTCCTGCTCTACTCTCTCTGTTGCTGCTCAGCAGAGAGTGGGCACAGAGGTGTTGGAATCAATTGGTCTTCCAGGCAGGAAAAGGAGTTACAGCAATGTGTGTTGCAGAATTGCAAAGCTCACTGTGTGCTGAAGATGCCCTGCAGGAGTTTCCCTGCTGGCCCTTCGTCTGTGGGATTAGAGTCCAAGCGCTGCTCCTCCCCTGTCACAACTCCTCTCGAAACGAGAGAGCGCACCAGAAACTTTGGATTCAAATGCACTTTTAGGAGATAAAGTGAGGAGTGACAGCAATGTTTGTGTCACAGTTTAAAGCTCACTGTGTGCAAAACATGATCAGGAGGAGCTTTTTTGCAAGGCTCTTCTGCTGTTTTAGGCAGGTCTAAAAATTCCTGCTCTACTCTCTCTGTTGCTGCTCAGCAGAGAGCGGGCACAGAGATGTTGGAATCAATTGGTCTTCCAGGCAGGAAAAGGAGTTACAGCAATGTGTGTTGCAGAATTGCAAAGCTCACTGTGTGCTGAAGATGCCCTGCAGGAGTTTCCCTGCTGGCCCTTCGTCTGTGGGATTAGAGTCCAAGCGCTGCTCCTCCCCTGTCACAACTCCTCTCGAAACGTGAGAGCGCACCAGAAACTTTGGATTCAAATGCACTTTTAGGAGATAAAGTGAGGAGTGACATCAATGTTTGTGTCACAGTTTAAAGCTCACTGTGTGCAAAACATGATCAAGCAGGAGATTTTTTGCAAGGCTCTTCTGCTGTTTTAGCCCAGGCTAAACATTCCTGCTCTACTCTCTCTGTTACTGCTCAGCAGAGATCGGGCACAGAGGTGTTGGAATCAATTGGTCTTTCAGGCAGGAAAAGAAGAGACAGCAATGTGTGTTGCAGAGTTGCAAAGCTCACTGTGTGCTGAAGATGATCAGTGGGAACTTTCTGGACTGTCTCTTCTGCTGTTTCAGCAGAGTCCAAACGTAAGTGCTATATTCTGCTACTGCTCACAAAGAGCAAGCACAGCAGATGTATTATTCAATTGGACTTTCAGGTAGGAAAGTGAGAGGTGACAGCAATATGTGTTTCAGAGTTGTGAATCTCAATGTGTGCTGAAGATGCTCAGCAGTAGTTTCCATGCTGGCCCTTCGGCTGTGAAATTAGAATCCAAGCGCTCGTCCTCCCCTGTCACAACTGCTCTCGAAGCGAGAGAGCGCACCAGAAACGTTGGCTTGAAATGCACTTTTAGGAGATAAAGTGAGGAGTGACAGCAATGTTTGTGTCACAGTTTAAAGCTCACTGTGTGCAAAACATGATCAAGCAGGAGATTTTTTTCAAGGCTCTTCTGCTGTTTTAGGCAGGTCTAAAAATTCCTGCTCTACTCTCTCTGTTGCTGCTCAGCAGAGAGCGGGCACAGAGATGGTGGATTCAGCTGGTCTTTCAGGCAAAAAGGGAGGAGTGACAGCAATGTGTGTTGCAGAGTTGCAAAGCTCGCTGTGCGCTGAAGATGATCAGTGGGAACTTTCTGGACTGTCTCTTCTGCTCTTTTAGCATTGGCTAAAAGTTCCTGCTCTACTCTCTCTGCTTCTGCCCAGCAGAGAAAGGGCACAGAGATTTTGGATTCAATTGGACTTTGAGGTAGGAAAGTGCGGAGCGAGAGCAATATATGTGTCACAGTTGCAAAGCTGACTGCGTGCTGAAGATGCCCTGCCGGAGCTTTCACTCCGGGCTCTTCGGCTGTGGGAGCAGAGGCCAAGAGATCGTGTTCAACTGTCACTGCTGCTGTTCAAACGAGAGAGGGCGGGAGAGACCATGGATTCAAACGGATTATTAGGAGATGAAGTGAGGAGTGACAGCAATGTGTGTTTCAGAGTTGCAAAGCTCACTGTGCGCTGAAGATGATCTGCAAGGACTTTCCCTCCCTGCCCTTCGGAACTGGGAGCGGATTCCAAGCGCTCGTGCTCACCTTCCTCTGCTGCTCTTGAAACGAGAGTGGAGACCAGAAACGCTGGATTCAAATGCACTTTTTAGAGCTACAATGAGGAGTGACAACAGTGTGTGTGTCACAGTTGTAAAGCTCAGTGTGTTGAAGAAGCACAAGAGCAGCCTTCAGGCCTGTCTCTTCCACTGCCTTACAGATTGCAGACATCCCTGCTCACTCTGCTGCTCAGCAGAGTGCTGGCAACGGAGTTCTTGGATTGAAATGGTCTTTTAGGAGAAAGAGTGAAGAGTGACAGCAATGTTTGTGTCACAGTTTAAAGCTCACTGTGTGCTAAACATGATCAGGAGGAGCTTTTTTGCAAGGCTCTTCTGCTGTTTTAGCCCAATCTAAACATTCCTTCTCTCTGTTGCTGCTCAGCAGAGAGTGGGCACAGAGATGTTGGAATCAATTGGTCTTCCAGGCAGGAAAAGGAGTTACAGCAATGTGTGTTGCAGAATTGCAAAGCTCACTGTGTGCTGAAGATGCCCTGCAGGAGTTTCCCTGCTGGCCCTTCGTCTGTGGGATTAGAGTCCAAGCGCTGCTCCTCCCCTGTCACAACTCCTCTCGAAACGTGAGAGCGCACCAGAAACTTTAGATTCAAATGCACTTTTAGGAGATAAAGTGAGGAGTGACAGCAATGTTTGTGTCACAGTTTAAAGCTCACTGTGTGCAAAACATGATCAAGCAGGAGATTTTTTGCAAGGCTCTTCTGCTGTTTTAGGCAGGTCTAAACATTCCTGCTCTACTCTCTCTGTTGCTGCTCAGCAGAGAGCGGGCACAGAGGTGTTGGAATCAATTGGTCTTTCAGGCAGGAAAAGAAGAGACAGCAATGTGTGTTGCAGAGTTGCAAAGCTCACTGTGTGCTGAAGATGATCAGTGGGAACTTTCTGGACTGTCTCTTCTGCTGTTTCAGCAGAGTCCAAACGTAAGTGCTATATTCTGCTACTGCTCACAAAGAGCAAGCACAGGAGATGTATTATTCAATTGGACTTTCAGGTAGGAAAGTGAGAGGTGACAGCAATATGTGTTTCAGAGTTGTGAATCTCAATGTGTGCTGAAGATGCCCAGCAGTAGTTTCCATGCTGGCCCTTCGGCTGTGAAATTAGAATCCAAGCGCTCGTCCTCCCCTGTCACAACTGCTCTCGAAGCGAGAGAGCGCACCAGAAACGTTGGCTTGAAATGCACTTTTAGGAGATAAAGTGAGGAGTGACAGCAATGTGTGTTTCAGAGTTGCAAAGCTCACTGTGCGCTGAAGATGATCTGCAAGGACTTTCCCTCCCTGCCCTTCGGAACTGGGAGCGGATTCCAAGCGCTCGTGCTCACCTGCCTCTGCTGCACTGGAAACGAGAGTGGAGACCAGAAACGCTGGATTCAAATGCACTTTTAGGAGCTACAATGAGGAGTGACAACAGTGTGTGTGTCAAAGTTGTAAAGCTCAGTGTGTTGAAGAAGCACAAGAGCAGCCTTCAGGCCTGTCTCTTCCACTGCCTTACAGATTGCAGACATTCCTGCTCACTCTGCTGCTCAGCAGAGTGCTGGCAACGGAGTTCTTGGATTGAAATGGTCTTTTAGGAGAAAGAGTGAAGAGTGACAGCAATGTTTGTGTCACAGTTTAAAGCTCACTGTGTGCTAAACATGATCAGGAGGAGCTTTTTTGCAAGGCTCTTCTGCTGTTTTAGCCCAGTCTAAACATTCCTGCTCTACTCTCTCTGTTGCTGCTCAGCAGAGAGTGGGCACAGAGATGTTGGAATCAATTGGTCTTTCAGGCAAGAAAAGGAGGAGTGACAGCAATGTGTGTTTCAGAATTGTAAAGCTCACTGTGTGCTGAAGATGCCCTGCAGGAGTTTCCCTGCTGGCCCTTCGTCTGTGGGATTAGAGTCCAAGCGCTGCTCCTCCCCTGTCACAACTCCTCTCGAAACGAGAGAGCGCACCAGAAACTTTGGATTCAAATGCACTTTTAGGAGATAAAGTGAGGAGTGACAGCAATGTTTGTGTCACAGTTTAAAGCTCACTGTGTGCAAAACATGATCAGGAGGAGCTTTTTTGCAAGGCTCTTCTGCTGTTTTAGGCAGGTCTAAAAATTCCTGCTCTACTCTCTCTGTTGCTGCTCAGCAGAGAGCGGGCACAGAGATGTTGGAATCAATTGGTCTTCCAGGCAGGAAAAGGAGTTACAGCAATGTGTGTTGCAGAATTGCAAAGCTCACTGTGTGCTGAAGATGCCCTGCAGGAGTTTCCCTGCTGGCCCTTCGTCTGTGGGATTAGAGTCCAAGCGCTGCACCTCCCCTGTCACAACTCCTCTCGAAACGTGAGAGCGCACCAGAAACTTTGGATTCAAATGCACTTTTAGGAGATAAAGTGAGGAGTGACATCAATGTTTGTGTCACAGTTTAAAGCTCACTGTGTGCAAAACATGATCAAGCAGGAGATTTTTTGCAAGGCTCTTCTGCTGTTTTAGCCCAGGCTAAACATTCCTGCTCTACTCTCTCTGTTACTGCTCAGCAGAGATCGGGCACAGAGGTGTTGGAATCAATTGGTCTTTCAGGCAGGAAAAGAAGAGACAGCAATGTGTGTTGCAGAGTTGCAAAGCTCACTGTGTGCTGAAGATGATCAGTGGGAACTTTCTGGACTGTCTCTTCTGCTGTTTCAGCAGAGTCCAAACGTAAGTGCTATATTCTGCTACTGCTCACAAAGAGCAAGCACAGGAGATGTATTATTCAATTGGACTTTCAGGTAGGAAAGTGAGAGGTGACAGCAATATGTGTTTCAGAGTTGTGAATCTCAATGTGTGCTGAAGATGCTCAGCAGTAGTTTCCATGCTGGCCCTTCGGCTGTGAAATTAGAATCCAAGCGCTCGTCCTCCCCTGTCACAACTGCTCTCGAAGCGAGAGAGCGCACCAGAAACGTTGGCTTGAAATGCACTTTTAGGAGATAAAGTGAGGAGTGACAGCAATGTTTGTGTCACAGTTTAAAGCTCACTGTGTGCAAAACATGATCAAGCAGGAGATTTTTTTCAAGGCTCTTCTGCTGTTTTAGGCAGGTCTAAAAATTCCTGCTCTACTCTCTCTGTTGCTGCTCAGCAGAGAGCGGGCACAGAGATGGTGGATTCAGCTGGTCTTTCAGGCAAAAAGGGAGGAGTTACAGCAATGTGTGTTGCAGAGTTGCAAAGCTCGCTGTGCGCTGAAGATGATCAGTGGGAACTTTCTGGACTGTCTCGTCTGCTCTTTTAGCATTGGCTAAAGGTTCCTGCTCTACTCTCTCTGCTTCTGCCCAGCAGAGAAAGGGCACAGAGATTTTGGATTCAATTGGACTTTGAGGTAGGAAAGTGCGGAGCGAGAGCAATATATGTGTCACAGTTGCAAAGCTGACTGCGTGCTGAAGATGCCCTGCCGGAGCTTTCACTCCGGGCTCTTCGGCTGTGGGAGCAGAGGCCAAGAGATCGTGTTCAACTGTCACTGCTGCTGTTCAAACGAGAGAGGGCGGGAGAGACCATGGATTCAAACGGATTATTAGGAGATGAAGTGAGGAGTGACAGCAATGTGTGTTTCAGAGTTGCAAAGCTCACTGTGCGCTGAAGATGATCTGCAAGGACTTTCCCTCCCTGCCCTTCGGAACTGGGAGCGGATTCCAAGCGCTCGTGCTCACCTTCCTCTGCTGCTCTTGAAACGAGAGTGGAGACCAGAAACGCTGGATTCAAATGCACTTTTTAGAGCTACAATGAGGAGTGACAACAGTGTGTGTGTCACAGTTGTAAAGCTCAGTGTGTTGAAGAAGCACAAGAGCAGCCTTCAGGCCTGTCTCTTCCACTGCCTTACAGATTGCAGACATTCCTGCTCACTCTGCTGCTCAGCAGAGTGCTGGCAACGGAGTTCTTGGATTGAAATGGTCTTTTAGGAGAAAGAGTGAAGAGTGACAGCAATGTTTGTGTCACAGTTTAAAGCTCACTGTGTGCTAAACATGATCAGGAGGAGCTTTTTTGCAAGGCTCTTCTGCTGTTTTAGCCCAATCTAAACATTCCTTCTCTCTGTTGCTGCTCAGCAGAGAGTGGGCACAGAGATGTTGGAATCAATTGGTCTTCCAGGCAGGAAAAGGAGTTACAGCAATGTGTGTTGCAGAATTGCAAAGCTCACTGTGTGCTGAAGATGCCCTGCAGGAGTTTCCCTGCTGGCCCTTCGTCTGTGGGATTAGAGTCCAAGCGCTGCTCCTCCCCTGTCACAACTCCTCTCGAAACGAGAGAGCGCACCAGAAACTTTGGATTCAAATGCACTTTTAGGAGATAAAGTGAGGAGTGACAGCAATGCTTGTGTCACAGTTAAAAGCTCACTGTGTGCAAAACATGATCAAGCAGGAGATTTTTTGCAAGGCTCTTCTGCTGTTTTAGCCCAGGCTAAACATTCCTGCTCTACTCTCTCTGTTGCTGCTCAGCAGAGAGCGGGCACAGAGATGGTGGATTCAGCTGGTCTTTCAGGCAGGAAAAGAAGAGACAGCAATGTGTGTTGCAGAGTTGCAAAGCTCACTGTGTGCTGAAGATGATCAGTGGGAACTTTCTGGACTGTCTCTTCTGCTGTTTCAGCAGAGTCCAAACGTAAGTGCTATATTCTGCTACTGCTCACAAAGAGCAAGCACAGGAGATGTATTATTCAATTGGACTTTCAGGTAGGAAAGTGAGAGGTGACAGCAATATGTGTTTCAGAGTTGTGAATCTCAATGTGTGCTGAAGATGCCCAGCAGTAGTTTCCATGCTGGCCCTTCGGCTGTGAAATTAGAATCCAAGCGCTCGTCCTCCCCTGTCACAACTGCTCTCGAAGCGAGAGAGCGCACCAGAAACGTTGGCTTGAAATGCACTTTTAGGAGATAAAGTGAGGAGTGACAGCGATGTGTGTTTCAGAGTTGCAAAGCTCACTGTGCGCTGAAGATGATCTGCAAGGACTTTCCCTCCCTGCCCTTCGGAACTGGGAGCGGATTCCAAGCGCTCGTGCTCACCTGCCTCTGGTGCACTGGAAACGAGAGTGGAGACCAGAAACGCTGGATTCAAATGCACTTTTAGGAGCTACAATGAGGAGTGACAACAGTGTGTGTGTCAAAGTTGTAAAGCTCAGTGTGTTGAAGAAGCACAAGAGCAGCCTTCAGGCCTGTCTCTTCCACTGCCTTACAGATTGCAGACATTCCTGCTCACTCTGCTGCTCAGCAGAGTGCTGGCAACGGAGTTCTTGGATTGAAATGGTCTTTTAGGAGAAAGAGTGAAGAGTGACAGCAATGATTGTGTCACAGTTTAAAGCTCACTGTGCGCTAAACATGATCAGGAGGAGCTTTTTTGCAAGGCTCTTCTGCTGTTTTAGCCCAGTCTAAACATTCCTGCTCTACTCTCTCTGTTGCTGCTCAGCAGAGAGTGGGCACAGTGATGTTGGAATCAATTGGACTTTCAGGCAAGAAAAGGAGGAGTGACAGCAATGTGTGTTGCAGAATTGTAAAGCTCACTGTGTGCTGAAGATGCCCTGCAGGAGTTTCCCTGCTGGCCCTTCGTCTGTGGGATTAGAGTCCAAGCGCTGCTCCTCCCCTGTCACAAGTCCTCTCCAAACGAGAGAGCGCACCAGAAACTTTGGATTCAAATGCACTTTTAGGAGATAAAGTGAGGAGTGACAGCAATGTTTGTGTCACAGTTTAAAGCTCACTGTGTGCAAAACATGATCAAGCAGGAGATTTTTTTCAAGGCTCTTCTGCTGTTTTAGGCAGGTCTAAAAATTCCTGCTCTACTCTCTCTGTTGCTGCTCAGCAGAGAGCGGGCACAGAGATGGTGGATTCAGCTGGTCTTTCAGGCAAAAAGGGAGGAGTGACAGCAATGTGTGTTGCAGAGTTGCAAAGCTCGCTGTGCGCTGAAGATTATCAGTGGGAACTTTCTGGACTGTCTCTTCTGCTCTTTTAGCATTGGCTAAAAGTTCCTGCTCTACTCTCTCTGCTTCTGCCCAGCAGAGAAAGGGCACAGAGATTTTGGATTCAATTGGACTTTGAGGTAGGAAAGTGCGGAGCGAGAGCAATATATGTGTCACAGTTGCAAAGCTGACTGCGTGCTGAAGATGCCCTGCCGGAGCTTTCACTCCGGGCTCTTCGGCTGTGGGAGCAGAGGCCAAGAGATCGTGTTCACCTGTCACTGCTGCTGTTCAAACGAGAGAGGGCGGGAGAGACCATGGATTCAAACGGATTATTAGGAGATGAAGTGAGGAGTGACAGCAATGTGTGTTTCAGAGTTGCAAAGCTCACTGTGCGCTGAAGATGATCTGCAAGGACTTTCCCTCCCTGCCCTTCGGAACTGGGAGCGGATTCCAAGCGCTCGTGCTCACCTTCCTCTGCTGCTCTTGAAACGAGAGTGGAGACCAGAAACGCTGGATTCAAATGCACTTTTAGGAGCTACAATGAGGAGTGACAACAGTGTGTGTGTCAAAGTTGTAAAGCTCAGTGTGTTGAAGAAGCACAAGAGCAGCCTTCAGGCCTGTCTCTTCCACTGCCTTACAGATTGCAGACATTCCTGCTCACTCTGCTGCTCAGCAGAGTGCTGGCAACGGAGTTCTTGGATTGAAATGGTCTTTTAGGAGAAAGAGTGAAGAGTGACAGCAATGTTTGTGTCACAGTTTAAAGCTCACTGTGTGCTAAACATGATCAGGAGGAGCTTTTTTGCAAGGCTCTTCTGCTGTTTTAGCCCAGTCTAAACATTCCTGCTCTACTCTCTCTGTTGCTGCTCAGCAGAGAGTGGGCACAGAGGTGTTGGAATCAATTGGTCTTCCAGGCAGGAAAAGGAGTTACAGCAATGTGTGTTGCAGAATTGCAAAGCTCACTGTGTGCTGAAGATGCCCTGCAGGAGTTTCCCTGCTGGCCCTTCGTCTGTGGGATTAGAGTCCAAGCGCTGCTCCTCCCCTGTCACAACTCCTCTCGAAACGAGAGAGCGCACCAGAAACTTTGGATTCAAATGCACTTTTAGGAGATAAAGTGAGGAGTGACAGCAATGTTTGTGTCACAGTTTAAAGCTCACTGTGTGCAAAACATGATCAGGAGGAGCTTTTTTGCAAGGCTCTTCTGCTGTTTTAGGCAGGTCTAAAAATTCCTGCTCTACTCTCTCTGTTGCTGCTCAGCAGAGAGCGGGCACAGAGATGTTGGAATCAATTGGTCTTCCAGGCAGGAAAAGGAGTTACAGCAATGTGTGTTGCAGAATTGCAAAGCTCACTGTGTGCTGAAGATGCCCTGCAGGAGTTTCCCTGCTGGCCCTTCGTCTGTGGGATTAGAGTCCAAGCGCTGCTCCTCCCCTGTCACAACTCCTCTCGAAACGTGAGAGCGCACCAGAAACTTTGGATTCAAATGCACTTTTAGGAGATAAAGTGAGGAGTGACATCAATGTTTGTGTCACAGTTTAAAGCTCACTGTGTGCAAAACATGATCAAGCAGGAGATTTTTTGCAAGGCTCTTCTGCTGTTTTAGCCCAGGCTAAACATTCCTGCTCTACTCTCTCTGTTACTGCTCAGCAGAGAGCGGGCACAGAGATGGTGGATTCAGCTGGTCTTTCAGGCAGGAAAAGAAGAGACAGCAATGTGTGTTGCAGAGTTGCAAAGCTCACTGTGTGCTGAAGATGATCAGTGGGAACTTTCTGGACTGTCTCTTCTGCTGTTTCAGCAGAGTCCAAACGTAAGTGCTATATTCTGCTACTGCTCACAAAGAGCAAGCACAGGAGATGTATTATTCAATTGGACTTTCAGGTAGGAAAGTGAGAGGTGACAGCAATATGTGTTTCAGAGTTGTGAATCTCAATGTGTGCTGAAGATGCTCAGCAGTAGTTTCCATGCTGGCCCTTCGGCTGTGAAATTAGAATCCAAGCGCTCGTCCTCCCCTGTCACAACTGCTCTCGAAGCGAGAGAGCGCACCAGAAACGTTGGCTTGAAATGCACTTTTAGGAGATAAAGTGAGGAGTGACAGCAATGTTTGTGTCACAGTTTAAAGCTCACTGTGTGCAAAACATGATCAAGCAGGAGATTTTTTTCAAGGCTCTTCTGCTGTTTTAGGCAGGTCTAAAAATTCCTGCTCTACTCTCTCTGTTGCTGCTCAGCAGAGAGCGGGCACAGAGATGGTGGATTCAGCTGGTCTTTCAGGCAAAAAGGGAGGAGTTACAGCAATGTGTGTTGCAGAGTTGCAAAGCTCGCTGTGCGCTGAAGATGATCAGTGGGAACTTTCTGGACTGTCTCGTCTGCTCTTTTAGCATTGGCTAAAGGTTCCTGCTCTACTCTCTCTGCTTCTGCCCAGCAGAGAAAGGGCACAGAGATTTTGGATTCAATTGGACTTTGAGGTAGGAAAGTGCGGAGCGAGAGCAATATATGTGTCACAGTTGCAAAGCTGACTGCGTGCTGAAGATGCCCTGCCGGAGCTTTCACTCCGGGCTCTTCGGCTGTGGGAGCAGAGGCCAAGAGATCGTGTTCAACTGTCACTGCTGCTGTTCAAACGAGAGAGGGCGGGAGAGACCATGGATTCAAACGGATTATTAGGAGATGAAGTGAGGAGTGACAGCAATGTGTGTTTCAGAGTTGCAAAGCTCACTGTGCGCTGAAGATGATCTGCAAGGACTTTCCCTCCCTGCCCTTCGGAACTGGGAGCGGATTCCAAGCGCTCGTGCTCACCTTCCTCTGCTGCTCTTGAAACGAGAGTGGAGACCAGAAACGCTGGATTCAAATGCACTTTTTAGAGCTACAATGAGGAGTGACAACAGTGTGTGTGTCACAGTTGTAAAGCTCAGTGTGTTGAAGAAGCACAAGAGCAGCCTTCAGGCCTGTCTCTTCCACTGCCTTACAGATTGCAGACATTCCTGCTCACTCTGCTGCTCAGCAGAGTGCTGGCAACGGAGTTCTTGGATTGAAATGGTCTTTTAGGAGAAAGAGTGAAGAGTGACAGCAATGTTTGTGTCACAGTTTAAAGCTCACTGTGTGCTAAACATGATCAGGAGGAGCTTTTTTGCAAGGCTCTTCTGCTGTTTTAGCCCAATCTAAACATTCCTTCTCTCTGTTGCTGCTCAGCAGAGAGTGGGCACAGAGATGTTGGAATCAATTGGTCTTCCAGGCAGGAAAAGGAGTTACAGCAATGTGTGTTGCAGAATTGCAAAGCTCACTGTGTGCTGAAGATGCCCTGCAGGAGTTTCCCTGCTGGCCCTTCGTCTGTGGGATTAGAGTCCAAGCGCTGCTCCTCCCCTGTCACAACTCCTCTCGAAACGAGAGAGCGCACCAGAAACTTTGGATTCAAATGCACTTTTAGGAGATAAAGTGAGGAGTGACAGCAATGCTTGTGTCACAGTTAAAAGCTCACTGTGTGCAAAACATGATCAAGCAGGAGATTTTTTGCAAGGCTCTTCTGCTGTTTTAGCCCAGGCTAAACATTCCTGCTCTACTCTCTCTGTTGCTGCTCAGCAGAGAGCGGGCACAGAGATGGTGGATTCAGCTGGTCTTTCAGGCAGGAAAAGAAGAGACAGCAATGTGTGTTGCAGAGTTGCAAAGCTCACTGTGTGCTGAAGATGATCAGTGGGAACTTTCTGGACTGTCTCTTCTGCTGTTTCAGCAGAGTCCAAACGTAAGTGCTATATTCTGCTACTGCTCACAAAGAGCAAGCACAGGAGATGTATTATTCAATTGGACTTTCAGGTAGGAAAGTGAGAGGTGACAGCAATATGTGTTTCAGAGTTGTGAATCTCAATGTGTGCTGAAGATGCCCAGCAGTAGTTTCCATGCTGGCCCTTCGGCTGTGAAATTAGAATCCAAGCGCTCGTCCTCCCCTGTCACAACTGCTCTCGAAGCGAGAGAGCGCACCAGAAACGTTGGCTTGAAATGCACTTTTAGGAGATAAAGTGAGGAGTGACAGCGATGTGTGTTTCAGAGTTGCAAAGCTCACTGTGCGCTGAAGATGATCTGCAAGGACTTTCCCTCCCTGCCCTTCGGAACTGGGAGCGGATTCCAAGCGCTCGTGCTCACCTGCCTCTGGTGCACTGGAAACGAGAGTGGAGACCAGAAACGCTGGATTCAAATGCACTTTTAGGAGCTACAATGAGGAGTGACAACAGTGTGTGTGTCAAAGTTGTAAAGCTCAGTGTGTTGAAGAAGCACAAGAGCAGCCTTCAGGCCTGTCTCTTCCACTGCCTTACAGATTGCAGACATCCCTGCTCACTCTGCTGCTCAGCAGAGTGCTGGCAACGGAGTTCTGGGATTGAAATGGTCTTTTAGGAGAAAGAGTGAAGAGTGACACCAATGTTTGTGTCACAGTTTAAAGCTCACTGTGTGCTAAACATGATCAGGAGGAGCTTTTCTGCAAGGCTCTTCTGCTGTTTTAGCCCAGTCTAAACATTCCTGCTCTACTCTCTCTGTTGCTGCTCAGCAGAGAGTGGGCACAGAGATGTTGGAATCGATTGGTCTTTCAGGCAAGAAAAGGAGGAGTGACAGCAATGTGTGTTTCAGAATTGTAAAGCTCACTGTGCGCTGAAGATGCCCTGCAGGAGTTTCCCTGCTGGCCCTTCCTCTGTGGGATTAGAGTCCAAGAGCTGCTCCTCCCCTGTCACAACTCCTCTCGAAACGAGAGAGCGCACCAGAAACTTTGGATTCAAATGCACTTTTAGGAGATAAAGTGAGGAGTGACAGCAATGCTTGTGTCACAGTTTAAAGCTCACTGTGTGCAAAACATGATCAAGCAGGAGATTTTTTTCAAGGCTCTTCTGCTGTTTTAGGCAGGTCTAAAAATTCCTGCTCTACTCTCTCTGTTGCTGCTCAGCAGAGAGCGGGCACAGAGATGGTGGATTCAGCTGGTCTTTCAGGCAAAAAGGGAGGAGTGACAGCAATGTGTGTTGCAGAGTTGCAAAGCTCGCTGTGCGCTGAAGATGATCAGTGGGAACTTTCTGGACTGTCTCTTCTGCTCTTTTAGCATTGGCTAAAGGTTCCTGCTCTACTCTCTCTGCTTCTGCCCAGCAGAGAAAGGGCACAGAGATTTTGGATTCAATTGGACTTTGAGGTAGGAAAGTGCGGAGCGAGAGCAATATATGTGTCACAGTTGCAAAGCTGACTGCGTGCTGAAGATGCCCTGCCGGAGCTTTCACTCCGGGCTCTTCGGCTGTGGGAGCAGAGGCCAAGAGATCGTGTTCACCTGTCACTGCTGCTGTTCAAACGAGAGAGGGCGGGAGAGACCATGGATTCAAACGGATTATTAGGAGATGAAGTGAGGAGTGACAGCAATGTGTGTTTCAGAGTTGCAAAGCTCACTGTGCGCTGAAGATGATCTGCAAGGACTTTCCCTCCCTGCCCTTCGGAACTGGGAGCGGATTCCAAGCGCTCGTGCTCACCTTCCTCTGCTGCTCTTGAAACGAGAGTGGAGACCAGAAACGCTGGATTCAAATGCACTTTTAGGAGCTACAATGAGGAGTGACAACAGTGTGTGTGTCACAGTTGTAAAGCTCAGTGTGTTGAAGAAGCACAAGAGCAGCCTTCAGGCCTGTCTCTTCCACTGCCTTACAGATTGCAGACATTCCTGCTCACTCTGCTGCTCAGCAGAGTGCTGGCAACGGAGTTCTTGGATTGAAATGGTCTTTTAGGAGAAAGAGTGAAGAGTGACAGCAATGTTTGTGTCACAGTTTAAAGCTCACTGTGTGCTAAACATGATCAGGAGGAGCTTTTTTGCAAGGCTCTTCTGCTGTTTTAGCCCAATCTAAACATTCCTTCTCTCTGTTGCTGCTCAGCAGAGAGTGGGCACAGAGATGTTGGAATCAATTGGTCTTCCAGGCAGGAAAAGGAGTTACAGCAATGTGTGTTGCAGAATTGCAAAGCTCACTGTGTGCTGAAGATGCCCTGCAGGAGTTTCCCTGCTGGCCCTTCGTCTGTGGGATTAGAGTCCAAGCGCTGCTCCTCCCCTGTCACAACTCCTCTTGAAACGTGAGAGCGCACCAGAAACTTTGGATTCAAATGCACTTTTAGGAGATAAAGTGAGGAGTGACAGCAATGTTTGTGTCACAGTTTAAAGCTCACTGTGTGCAAAACATGATCAAGCAGGAGATTTTTTGCAAGGCTCTTCTGCTCTTTTAGCCCAGGCTAAACATTCCTGCTCTACTCTCTCTGTTGCTGCTCAGCAGAGAGCGGGCGCAGAGATGGTGGATTCAGCTGGTCTTTCAGGCAGGAAAAGAAGAGACAGCAATGTGTGTTGCAGAGTTGCAAAGCTCACTGTGTGCTGAAGATGATCAGTGGGAACTTTCTGGACTGTCTCTTCTGCTGTTTCAGCAGAGTCCAAACGTAAGTGCTATATTCTGCTACTGCTCACAAAGAGCAAGCACAGGAGATGTATTATTCAATTGGACTTTCAGGTAGGAAAGTGAGAGGTGACAGCAATATGTGTTTCAGAGTTGCGAATCTCAATGTGTGCTGAAGATGCCCAGCAGTAGTTTCCATGCTGGCCCTTCGGCTGTGAAATTAGAATCCAAGCGCTCGTCCTCCCCTGTCTCAACTGCTCACGAAGCGAGAGAGCGCACCAGAAACGTTGGCTTGAAATGCACTTTTAGGAGATAAAGTGAGGAGTGACAGCAATGTGTGTTTCAGAGTTGCAAAGCTCACTGTGCGCTGAAGATGATCTGCAAGGACTTTCCCTCCCTGCCCTTCGGAACTGGGAGCGGATTCCAAGCGCTCGAGCTCACCTGCCTCTGGTGCACTGGAAACGAGAGTGGAGACCAGAAACGCTGTATTCAAATGCACTTTTAGGAGCTGCAATGAGGAGTGACAACAGTGTGTGTGTCAAAGTTGTAAAGCTCAGTGTGCTGAAGAAGCACAAGAGCAGCCTTCAGGCCTGTCTCTTCCACTGCCTTACAGATTGCAGACATTCCTGCTCACTCTGCTGCTCAGCAGAGTGCTGGCAACGGAGTTCTTGGATTGAAATGGTCTTTTAGGAGAAAGAGTGAAGAGTGACAGCAATGATTGTGTCACAGTTTAAAGCTCACTGTGCGCTAAACATGATCAGGAGGAGCTTTTTTGCAAGGCTCTTCTGCTGTTTTAGCCCAGTCTAAACATTCCTGCTCTACTCTCTCTGTTGCTGCTCAGCAGAGAGTGGGCACAGTGATGTTGGAATCAATTGGACTTTCAGGCAAGAAAAGGAGGAGTGACAGCAATGTGTGTTGCAGAATTGTAAAGCTCACTGTGTGCTGAAGATGCCCTGCAGGAGTTTCCCTGCTGGCCCTTCGTCTGTGGGATTAGAGTCCAAGCGCTGCTCCTCCCCTGTCACAAGTCCTCTCCAAACGAGAGAGCGCACCAGAAACTTTGGATTCAAATGCACTTTTAGGAGATAAAGTGAGGAGTGACAGCAATGTTTGTGTCACAGTTTAAAGCTCACTGTGTGCAAAACATGATCAAGCAGGAGATTTTTTTCAAGGCTCTTCTGCTGTTTTAGGCAGGTCTAAAAATTCCTGCTCTACTCTCTCTGTTGCTGCTCAGCAGAGAGCGGGCACAGAGATGGTGGATTCAGCTGGTCTTTCAGGCAAAAAGGGAGGAGTGACAGCAATGTGTGTTGCAGAGTTGCAAAGCTCGCTGTGCGCTGAAGATTATCAGTGGGAACTTTCTGGACTGTCTCTTCTGCTCTTTTAGCATTGGCTAAAAGTTCCTGCTCTACTCTCTCTGCTTCTGCCCAGCAGAGAAAGGGCACAGAGATTTTGGATTCAATTGGACTTTGAGGTAGGAAAGTGCGGAGCGAGAGCAATATATGTGTCACAGTTGCAAAGCTGACTGCGTGCTGAAGATGCCCTGCCGGAGCTTTCACTCCGGGCTCTTCGGCTGTGGGAGCAGAGGCCAAGAGATCGTGTTCACCTGTCACTGCTGCTGTTCAAACGAGAGAGGGCGGGAGAGACCATGGATTCAAACGGATTATTAGGAGATGAAGTGAGGAGTGACAGCAATGTGTGTTTCAGAGTTGCAAAGCTCACTGTGCGCTGAAGATGATCTGCAAGGACTTTCCCTCCCTGCCCTTCGGAACTGGGAGCGGATTCCAAGCGCTCGTGCTCACCTTCCTCTGCTGCTCTTGAAACGAGAGTGGAGACCAGAAACGCTGGATTCAAATGCACTTTTAGGAGCTACAATGAGGAGTGACAACAGTGTGTGTGTCAAAGTTGTAAAGCTCAGTGTGTTGAAGAAGCACAAGAGCAGCCTTCAGGCCTGTCTCTTCCACTGCCTTACAGATTGCAGACATTCCTGCTCACTCTGCTGCTCAGCAGAGTGCTGGCAACGGAGTTCTTGGATTGAAATGGTCTTTTAGGAGAAAGAGTGAAGAGTGACAGCAATGTTTGTGTCACAGTTTAAAGCTCACTGTGTGCTAAACATGATCAGGAGGAGCTTTTTTGCAAGGCTCTTCTGCTGTTTTAGCCCAGTCTAAACATTCCTGCTCTACTCTCTCTGTTGCTGCTCAGCAGAGAGTGGGCACAGAGGTGTTGGAATCAATTGGTCTTCCAGGCAGGAAAAGGAGTTACAGCAATGTGTGTTGCAGAATTGCAAAGCTCACTGTGTGCTGAAGATGCCCTGCAGGAGTTTCCCTGCTGGCCCTTCGTCTGTGGGATTAGAGTCCAAGCGCTGCTCCTCCCCTGTCACAACTCCTCTCGAAACGAGAGAGCGCACCAGAAACTTTGGATTCAAATGCACTTTTAGGAGATAAAGTGAGGAGTGACAGCAATGTTTGTGTCACAGTTTAAAGCTCACTGTGTGCAAAACATGATCAGGAGGAGCTTTTTTGCAAGGCTCTTCTGCTGTTTTAGGCAGGTCTAAAAATTCCTGCTCTACTCTCTCTGTTGCTGCTCAGCAGAGAGCGGGCACAGAGATGTTGGAATCAATTGGTCTTCCAGGCAGGAAAAGGAGTTACAGCAATGTGTGTTGCAGAATTGCAAAGCTCACTGTGTGCTGAAGATGCCCTGCAGGAGTTTCCCTGCTGGCCCTTCGTCTGTGGGATTAGAGTCCAAGCGCTGCTCCTCCCCTGTCACAACTCCTCTCGAAACGTGAGAGCGCACCAGAAACTTTGGATTCAAATGCACTTTTAGGAGATAAAGTGAGGAGTGACATCAATGTTTGTGTCACAGTTTAAAGCTCACTGTGTGCAAAACATGATCAAGCAGGAGATTTTTTGCAAGGCTCTTCTGCTGTTTTAGCCCAGGCTAAACATTCCTGCTCTACTCTCTCTGTTACTGCTCAGCAGAGATCGGGCACAGAGGTGTTGGAATCAATTGGTCTTTCAGGCAGGAAAAGAAGAGACAGCAATGTGTGTTGCAGAGTTGCAAAGCTCACTGTGTGCTGAAGATGATCAGTGGGAACTTTCTGGACTGTCTCTTCTGCTGTTTCAGCAGAGTCCAAACGTAAGTGCTATATTCTGCTACTGCTCACAAAGAGCAAGCACAGCAGATGTATTATTCAATTGGACTTTCAGGTAGGAAAGTGAGAGGTGACAGCAATATGTGTTTCAGAGTTGTGAATCTCAATGTGTGCTGAAGATGCTCAGCAGTAGTTTCCATGCTGGCCCTTCGGCTGTGAAATTAGAATCCAAGCGCTCGTCCTCCCCTGTCACAACTGCTCTCGAAGCGAGAGAGCGCACCAGAAACGTTGGCTTGAAATGCACTTTTAGGAGATAAAGTGAGGAGTGACAGCAATGTTTGTGTCACAGTTTAAAGCTCACTGTGTGCAAAACATGATCAAGCAGGAGATTTTTTTCAAGGCTCTTCTGCTGTTTTAGGCAGGTCTAAAAATTCCTGCTCTACTCTCTCTGTTGCTGCTCAGCAGAGAGCGGGCACAGAGATGGTGGATTCAGCTGGTCTTTCAGGCAAAAAGGGAGGAGTGACAGCAATGTGTGTTGCAGAGTTGCAAAGCTCGCTGTGCGCTGAAGATGATCAGTGGGAACTTTCTGGACTGTCTCTTCTGCTCTTTTAGCATTGGCTAAAAGTTCCTGCTCTACTCTCTCTGCTTCTGCCCAGCAGAGAAAGGGCACAGAGATTTTGGATTCAATTGGACTTTGAGGTAGGAAAGTGCGGAGCGAGAGCAATATATGTGTCACAGTTGCAAAGCTGACTGCGTGCTGAAGATGCCCTGCCGGAGCTTTCACTCCGGGCTCTTCGGCTGTGGGAGCAGAGGCCAAGAGATCGTGTTCAACTGTCACTGCTGCTGTTCAAACGAGAGAGGGCGGGAGAGACCATGGATTCAAACGGATTATTAGGAGATGAAGTGAGGAGTGACAGCAATGTGTGTTTCAGAGTTGCAAAGCTCACTGTGCGCTGAAGATGATCTGCAAGGACTTTCCCTCCCTGCCCTTCGGAACTGGGAGCGGATTCCAAGCGCTCGTGCTCACCTTCCTCTGCTGCTCTTGAAACGAGAGTGGAGACCAGAAACGCTGGATTCAAATGCACTTTTTAGAGCTACAATGAGGAGTGACAACAGTGTGTGTGTCACAGTTGTAAAGCTCAGTGTGTTGAAGAAGCACAAGAGCAGCCTTCAGGCCTGTCTCTTCCACTGCCTTACAGATTGCAGACATCCCTGCTCACTCTGCTGCTCAGCAGAGTGCTGGCAACGGAGTTCTTGGATTGAAATGGTCTTTTAGGAGAAAGAGTGAAGAGTGACAGCAATGTTTGTGTCACAGTTTAAAGCTCACTGTGTGCTAAACATGATCAGGAGGAGCTTTTTTGCAAGGCTCTTCTGCTGTTTTAGCCCAATCTAAACATTCCTTCTCTCTGTTGCTGCTCAGCAGAGAGTGGGCACAGAGATGTTGGAATCAATTGGTCTTCCAGGCAGGAAAAGGAGTTACAGCAATGTGTGTTGCAGAATTGCAAAGCTCACTGTGTGCTGAAGATGCCCTGCAGGAGTTTCCCTGCTGGCCCTTCGTCTGTGGGATTAGAGTCCAAGCGCTGCTCCTCCCCTGTCACAACTCCTCTCGAAACGTGAGAGCGCACCAGAAACTTTAGATTCAAATGCACTTTTAGGAGATAAAGTGAGGAGTGACAGCAATGTTTGTGTCACAGTTTAAAGCTCACTGTGTGCAAAACATGATCAAGCAGGAGATTTTTTGCAAGGCTCTTCTGCTGTTTTAGGCAGGTCTAAACATTCCTGCTCTACTCTCTCTGTTGCTGCTCAGCAGAGAGCGGGCACAGAGGTGTTGGAATCAATTGGTCTTTCAGGCAGGAAAAGAAGAGACAGCAATGTGTGTTGCAGAGTTGCAAAGCTCACTGTGTGCTGAAGATGATCAGTGGGAACTTTCTGGACTGTCTCTTCTGCTGTTTCAGCAGAGTCCAAACGTAAGTGCTATATTCTGCTACTGCTCACAAAGAGCAAGCACAGGAGATGTATTATTCAATTGGACTTTCAGGTAGGAAAGTGAGAGGTGACAGCAATATGTGTTTCAGAGTTGTGAATCTCAATGTGTGCTGAAGATGCCCAGCAGTAGTTTCCATGCTGGCCCTTCGGCTGTGAAATTAGAATCCAAGCGCTCGTCCTCCCCTGTCACAACTGCTCTCGAAGCGAGAGAGCGCACCAGAAACGTTGGCTTGAAATGCACTTTTAGGAGATAAAGTGAGGAGTGACAGCAATGTGTGTTTCAGAGTTGCAAAGCTCACTGTGCGCTGAAGATGATCTGCAAGGACTTTCCCTCCCTGCCCTTCGGAACTGGGAGCGGATTCCAAGCGCTCGTGCTCACCTGCCTCTGCTGCACTGGAAACGAGAGTGGAGACCAGAAACGCTGGATTCAAATGCACTTTTAGGAGCTACAATGAGGAGTGACAACAGTGTGTGTGTCAAAGTTGTAAAGCTCAGTGTGTTGAAGAAGCACAAGAGCAGCCTTCAGGCCTGTCTCTTCCACTGCCTTACAGATTGCAGACATTCCTGCTCACTCTGCTGCTCAGCAGAGTGCTGGCAACGGAGTTCTTGGATTGAAATGGTCTTTTAGGAGAAAGAGTGAAGAGTGACAGCAATGTTTGTGTCACAGTTTAAAGCTCACTGTGTGCTAAACATGATCAGGAGGAGCTTTTTTGCAAGGCTCTTCTGCTGTTTTAGCCCAGTCTAAACATTCCTGCTCTACTCTCTCTGTTGCTGCTCAGCAGAGAGTGGGCACAGAGATGTTGGAATCAATTGGTCTTTCAGGCAAGAAAAGGAGGAGTGACAGCAATGTGTGTTTCAGAATTGTAAAGCTCACTGTGTGCTGAAGATGCCCTGCAGGAGTTTCCCTGCTGGCCCTTCGTCTGTGGGATTAGAGTCCAAGCGCTGCTCCTCCCCTGTCACAACTCCTCTCGAAACGAGAGAGCGCACCAGAAACTTTGGATTCAAATGCACTTTTAGGAGATAAAGTGAGGAGTGACAGCAATGTTTGTGTCACAGTTTAAAGCTCACTGTGTGCAAAACATGATCAGGAGGAGCTTTTTTGCAAGGCTCTTCTGCTGTTTTAGGCAGGTCTAAAAATTCCTGCTCTACTCTCTCTGTTGCTGCTCAGCAGAGAGCGGGCACAGAGATGTTGGAATCAATTGGTCTTCCAGGCAGGAAAAGGAGTTACAGCAATGTGTGTTGCAGAATTGCAAAGCTCACTGTGTGCTGAAGATGCCCTGCAGGAGTTTCCCTGCTGGCCCTTCGTCTGTGGGATTAGAGTCCAAGCGCTGCACCTCCCCTGTCACAACTCCTCTCGAAACGTGAGAGCGCACCAGAAACTTTGGATTCAAATGCACTTTTAGGAGATAAAGTGAGGAGTGACATCAATGTTTGTGTCACAGTTTAAAGCTCACTGTGTGCAAAACATGATCAAGCAGGAGATTTTTTGCAAGGCTCTTCTGCTGTTTTAGCCCAGGCTAAACATTCCTGCTCTACTCTCTCTGTTACTGCTCAGCAGAGATCGGGCACAGAGGTGTTGGAATCAATTGGTCTTTCAGGCAGGAAAAGAAGAGACAGCAATGTGTGTTGCAGAGTTGCAAAGCTCACTGTGTGCTGAAGATGATCAGTGGGAACTTTCTGGACTGTCTCTTCTGCTGTTTCAGCAGAGTCCAAACGTAAGTGCTATATTCTGCTACTGCTCACAAAGAGCAAGCACAGGAGATGTATTATTCAATTGGACTTTCAGGTAGGAAAGTGAGAGGTGACAGCAATATGTGTTTCAGAGTTGTGAATCTCAATGTGTGCTGAAGATGCTCAGCAGTAGTTTCCATGCTGGCCCTTCGGCTGTGAAATTAGAATCCAAGCGCTCGTCCTCCCCTGTCACAACTGCTCTCGAAGCGAGAGAGCGCACCAGAAACGTTGGCTTGAAATGCACTTTTAGGAGATAAAGTGAGGAGTGACAGCAATGTTTGTGTCACAGTTTAAAGCTCACTGTGTGCAAAACATGATCAAGCAGGAGATTTTTTTCAAGGCTCTTCTGCTGTTTTAGGCAGGTCTAAAAATTCCTGCTCTACTCTCTCTGTTGCTGCTCAGCAGAGAGCGGGCACAGAGATGGTGGATTCAGCTGGTCTTTCAGGCAAAAAGGGAGGAGTTACAGCAATGTGTGTTGCAGAGTTGCAAAGCTCGCTGTGCGCTGAAGATGATCAGTGGGAACTTTCTGGACTGTCTCGTCTGCTCTTTTAGCATTGGCTAAAGGTTCCTGCTCTACTCTCTCTGCTTCTGCCCAGCAGAGAAAGGGCACAGAGATTTTGGATTCAATTGGACTTTGAGGTAGGAAAGTGCGGAGCGAGAGCAATATATGTGTCACAGTTGCAAAGCTGACTGCGTGCTGAAGATGCCCTGCCGGAGCTTTCACTCCGGGCTCTTCGGCTGTGGGAGCAGAGGCCAAGAGATCGTGTTCAACTGTCACTGCTGCTGTTCAAACGAGAGAGGGCGGGAGAGACCATGGATTCAAACGGATTATTAGGAGATGAAGTGAGGAGTGACAGCAATGTGTGTTTCAGAGTTGCAAAGCTCACTGTGCGCTGAAGATGATCTGCAAGGACTTTCCCTCCCTGCCCTTCGGAACTGGGAGCGGATTCCAAGCGCTCGTGCTCACCTTCCTCTGCTGCTCTTGAAACGAGAGTGGAGACCAGAAACGCTGGATTCAAATGCACTTTTTAGAGCTACAATGAGGAGTGACAACAGTGTGTGTGTCACAGTTGTAAAGCTCAGTGTGTTGAAGAAGCACAAGAGCAGCCTTCAGGCCTGTCTCTTCCACTGCCTTACAGATTGCAGACATTCCTGCTCACTCTGCTGCTCAGCAGAGTGCTGGCAACGGAGTTCTTGGATTGAAATGGTCTTTTAGGAGAAAGAGTGAAGAGTGACAGCAATGTTTGTGTCACAGTTTAAAGCTCACTGTGTGCTAAACATGATCAGGAGGAGCTTTTTTGCAAGGCTCTTCTGCTGTTTTAGCCCAATCTAAACATTCCTTCTATCTGTTGCTGCTCAGCAGAGAGTGGGCACAGAGATGTTGGAATCAATTGGTCTTCCAGGCAGGAAAAGGAGTTACAGCAATGTGTGTTGCAGAATTGCAAAGCTCACTGTGTGCTGAAGATGCCCTGCAGGAGTTTCCCTGCTGGCCCTTCGTCTGTGGGATTAGAGTCCAAGCGCTGCTCCTCCCCTGTCACAACTCCTCTCGAAACGAGAGAGCGCACCAGAAACTTTGGATTCAAATGCACTTTTAGGAGATAAAGTGAGGAGTGACAGCAATGCTTGTGTCACAGTTAAAAGCTCACTGTGTGCAAAACATGATCAAGCAGGAGATTTTTTGCAAGGCTCTTCTGCTGTTTTAGCCCAGGCTAAACATTCCTGCTCTACTCTCTCTGTTGCTGCTCAGCAGAGAGCGGGCACAGAGATGGTGGATTCAGCTGGTCTTTCAGGCAGGAAAAGAAGAGACAGCAATGTGTGTTGCAGAGTTGCAAAGCTCACTGTGTGCTGAAGATGATCAGTGGGAACTTTCTGGACTGTCTCTTCTGCTGTTTCAGCAGAGTCCAAACGTAAGTGCTATATTCTGCTACTGCTCACAAAGAGCAAGCACAGGAGATGTATTATTCAATTGGACTTTCAGGTAGGAAAGTGAGAGGTGACAGCAATATGTGTTTCAGAGTTGTGAATCTCAATGTGTGCTGAAGATGCCCAGCAGTAGTTTCCATGCTGGCCCTTCGGCTGTGAAATTAGAATCCAAGCGCTCGTCCTCCCCTGTCACAACTGCTCTCGAAGCGAGAGAGCGCACCAGAAACGTTGGCTTGAAATGCACTTTTAGGAGATAAAGTGAGGAGTGACAGCAATGTGTGTTTCAGAGTTGCAAAGCTCACTGTGCGCTGAAGATGATCTGCAAGGACTTTCCCTCCCTGCCCTTCGGAACTGGGAGCGGATTCCAAGCGCTCGTGCTCACCTGCCTCTGGTGCACTGGAAACGAGAGTGGAGACCAGAAACGCTGGATTCAAATGCACTTTTAGGAGCTACAATGAGGAGTGACAACAGTGTGTGTGTCAAAGTTGTAAAGCTCAGTGTGTTGAAGAAGCACAAGAGCAGCCTTCAGGCCTGTCTCTTCCACTGCCTTACAGATTGCAGACATCCCTGCTCACTCTGCTGCTCAGCAGAGTGCTGGCAACGGAGTTCTGGGATTGAAATGGTCTTTTAGGAGAAAGAGTGAAGAGTGACACCAATGTTTGTGTCACAGTTTAAAGCTCACTGTGTGCTAAACATGATCAGGAGGAGCTTTTCTGCAAGGCTCTTCTTCTGTTTTAGCCCAGTCTAAACATTCCTGCTCTACTCTCTCTGTTGCTGCTCAGCAGAGAGTGGGCACAGAGATGTTGGAATCGATTGGTCTTTCAGGCAAGAAAAGGAGGAGTGACAGCAATGTGTGTTTCAGAATTGTAAAGCTCACTGTGCGCTGAAGATGCCCTGCAGGAGTTTCCCTGCTGGCCCTTCCTCTGTGGGATTAGAGTCCAAGAGCTGCTCCTCCCCTGTCACAACTCCTCTCGAAACGAGAGAGCGCACCAGAAACTTTGGATTCAAATGCACTTTTAGGAGATAAAGTGAGGAGTGACAGCAATGTTTGTGTCACAGTTTAAAGCTCACTGTGTGCAAAACATGATCAAGCAGGAGATTTTTTTCAAGGCTCTTCTGCTGTTTTAGGCAGGTCTAAAAATTCCTGCTCTACTCTCTCTGTTGCTGCTCAGCAGAGAGCGGGCACAGAGATGGTGGATTCAGCTGGTCTTTCAGGCAAAAAGGGAGGAGTGACAGCAATGTGTGTTGCAGAGTTGCAAAGCTCGCTGTGCGCTGAAGATGATCAGTGGGAACTTTCTGGACTGTCTCTTCTGCTCTTTTAGCATTGGCTAAAGGTTCCTGCTCTACTCTCTCTGCTTCTGCCCAGCAGAGAAAGGGCACAGAGATTTTGGATTCAATTGGACTTTGAGGTAGGAAAGTGCGGAGCGAGAGCAATATATGTGTCACAGTTGCAAAGCTGACTGCGTGCTGAAGATGCCCTGCCGGAGCTTTCACTCCGGGCTCTTCGGCTGTGGGAGCAGAGGCCAAGAGATCGTGTTCACCTGTCACTGCTGCTGTTCAAACGAGAGAGGGCGGGAGAGACCATGGATTCAAACGGATTATTAGGAGATGAAGTGAGGAGTGACAGCAATGTGTGTTTCAGAGTTGCAAAGCTCACTGTGCGCTGAAGATGATCTGCAAGGACTTTCCCTCCCTGCCCTTCGGAACTGGGAGCGGATTCCAAGCGCTCGTGCTCACCTTCCTCTGCTGCTCTTGAAACGAGAGTGGAGACCAGAAACGCTGGATTCAAATGCACTTTTTAGAGCTACAATGAGGAGTGACAACAGTGTGTGTGTCACAGTTGTAAAGCTCAGTGTGTTGAAGAAGCACAAGAGCAGCCTTCAGGCCTGTCTCTTCCACTGCCTTACAGATTGCAGACATTCCTGCTCACTCTGCTGCTCAGCAGAGTGCTGGCAACGGAGTTCTGGGATTGAAATGGTCTTTTAGGAGAAAGAGTGAAGAGTGACAGCAATGTTTGTGTCACAGTTTAAAGCTCACTGTGTGCTAAACATGATCAGGAGGAGCTTTTTTGCAAGGCTCTTCTGCTGTTTTAGCCCAATCTAAACATTCCTTCTATCTGTTGCTGCTCAGCAGAGAGTGGGCACAGAGATGTTGGAATCAATTGGTCTTCCAGGCAGGAAAAGGAGTTACAGCAATGTGTGTTGCAGAATTGCAAAGCTCACTGTGTGCTGAAGATGCCCTGCAGGAGTTTCCCTGCTGGCCCTTCGTCTGTGGGATTAGAGTCCAAGCGCTGCTCCTCCCCTGTCACAACTCCTCTCGAAACGAGAGAGCGCACCAGAAACTTTGGATTCAAATGCACTTTTAGGAGATAAAGTGAGGAGTGACAGCAATGCTTGTGTCACAGTTAAAAGCTCACTGTGTGCAAAACATGATCAAGCAGGAGATTTTTTGCAAGGCTCTTCTGCTGTTTTAGCCCAGGCTAAACATTCCTGCTCTACTCTCTCTGTTGCTGCTCAGCAGAGAGCGGGCACAGAGATGGTGGATTCAGCTGGTCTTTCAGGCAGGAAAAGAAGAGACAGCAATGTGTGTTGCAGAGTTGCAAAGCTCACTGTGTGCTGAAGATGATCAGTGGGAACTTTCTGGACTGTCTCTTCTGCTGTTTCAGCAGAGTCCAAACGTAAGTGCTATATTCTGCTACTGCTCACAAAGAGCAAGCACAGGAGATGTATTATTCAATTGGACTTTCAGGTAGGAAAGTGAGAGGTGACAGCAATATGTGTTTCAGAGTTGTGAATCTCAATGTGTGCTGAAGATGCCCAGCAGTAGTTTCCATGCTGGCCCTTCGGCTGTGAAATTAGAATCCAAGCGCTCGTCCTCCCCTGTCACAACTGCTCTCGAAGCGAGAGAGCGCACCAGAAACGTTGGCTTGAAATGCACTTTTAGGAGATAAAGTGAGGAGTGACAGCAATGTGTGTTTCAGAGTTGCAAAGCTCACTGTGCGCTGAAGATGATCTGCAAGGACTTTCCCTCCCTGCCCTTCGGAACTGGGAGCGGATTCCAAGCGCTCGTGCTCACCTGCCTCTGGTGCACTGGAAACGAGAGTGGAGACCAGAAACGCTGGATTCAAATGCACTTTTAGGAGCTACAATGAGGAGTGACAACAGTGTGTGTGTCAAAGTTGTAAAGCTCAGTGTGTTGAAGAAGCACAAGAGCAGCCTTCAGGCCTGTCTCTTCCACTGCCTTACAGATTGCAGACATCCCTGCTCACTCTGCTGCTCAGCAGAGTGCTGGCAACGGAGTTCTGGGATTGAAATGGTCTTTTAGGAGAAAGAGTGAAGAGTGACACCAATGTTTGTGTCACAGTTTAAAGCTCACTGTGTGCTAAACATGATCAGGAGGAGCTTTTCTGCAAGGCTCTTCTTCTGTTTTAGCCCAGTCTAAACATTCCTGCTCTACTCTCTCTGTTGCTGCTCAGCAGAGAGTGGGCACAGAGATGTTGGAATCGATTGGTCTTTCAGGCAAGAAAAGGAGGAGTGACAGCAATGTGTGTTTCAGAATTGTAAAGCTCACTGTGCGCTGAAGATGCCCTGCAGGAGTTTCCCTGCTGGCCCTTCCTCTGTGGGATTAGAGTCCAAGAGCTGCTCCTCCCCTGTCACAACTCCTCTCGAAACGAGAGAGCGCACCAGAAACTTTGGATTCAAATGCACTTTTAGGAGATAAAGTGAGGAGTGACAGCAATGTTTGTGTCACAGTTTAAAGCTCACTGTGTGCAAAACATGATCAAGCAGGAGATTTTTTTCAAGGCTCTTCTGCTGTTTTAGGCAGGTCTAAAAATTCCTGCTCTACTCTCTCTGTTGCTGCTCAGCAGAGAGCGGGCACAGAGATGGTGGATTCAGCTGGTCTTTCAGGCAAAAAGGGAGGAGTGACAGCAATGTGTGTTGCAGAGTTGCAAAGCTCGCTGTGCGCTGAAGATGATCAGTGGGAACTTTCTGGACTGTCTCTTCTGCTCTTTTAGCATTGGCTAAAGGTTCCTGCTCTACTCTCTCTGCTTCTGCCCAGCAGAGAAAGGGCACAGAGATTTTGGATTCAATTGGACTTTGAGGTAGGAAAGTGCGGAGCGAGAGCAATATATGTGTCACAGTTGCAAAGCTGACTGCGTGCTGAAGATGCCCTGCCGGAGCTTTCACTCCGGGCTCTTCGGCTGTGGGAGCAGAGGCCAAGAGATCGTGTTCACCTGTCACTGCTGCTGTTCAAACGAGAGAGGGCGGGAGAGACCATGGATTCAAACGGATTATTAGGAGATGAAGTGAGGAGTGACAGCAATGTGTGTTTCAGAGTTGCAAAGCTCACTGTGCGCTGAAGATGATCTGCAAGGACTTTCCCTCCCTGCCCTTCGGAACTGGGAGCGGATTCCAAGCGCTCGTGCTCACCTTCCTCTGCTGCTCTTGAAACGAGAGTGGAGACCAGAAACGCTGGATTCAAATGCACTTTTTAGAGCTACAATGAGGAGTGACAACAGTGTGTGTGTCACAGTTGTAAAGCTCAGTGTGTTGAAGAAGCACAAGAGCAGCCTTCAGGCCTGTCTCTTCCACTGCCTTACAGATTGCAGACATTCCTGCTCACTCTGCTGCTCAGCAGAGTGCTGGCAACGGAGTTCTTGGATTGAAATGGTCTTTTAGGAGAAAGAGTGAAGAGTGACAGCAATGTTTGTGTCACAGTTTAAAGCTCACTGTGTGCTAAACATGATCAGGAGGAGCTTTTTTGCAAGGCTCTTCTGCTGTTTTAGCCCAATCTAAACATTCCTTCTCTCTGTTGCTGCTCAGCAGAGAGTGGGCACAGAGATGTTGGAATCAATTGGTCTTCCAGGCAGGAAAAGGAGTTACAGCAATGTGTGTTGCAGAATTGCAAAGCTCACTGTGTGCTGAAGATGCCCTGCAGGAGTTTCCCTGCTGGCCCTTCGTCTGTGGGATTAGAGTCCAAGCGCTGCTCCTCCCCTGTCACAACTCCTCTCGAAACGTGAGAGCGCACCAGAAACTTTGGATTCAAATGCACTTTTAGGAGATAAAGTGAGGAGTGACAGCAATGCTTGTGTCACAGTTAAAAGCTCACTGTGTGCAAAACATGATCAAGCAGGAGATTTTTTGCAAGGCTCTTCTGCTGTTTTAGCCCAGGCTAAACATTCCTGCTCTACTCTCTCTGTTGCTGCTCAGCAGAGAGCGGGCACAGAGATGGTGGATTCAGCTGGTCTTTCAGGCAGGAAAAGAAGAGACAGCAATGTGTGTTGCAGAGTTGCAAAGCTCACTGTGTGCTGAAGATGATCAGTGGGAACTTTCTGGACTGTCTCTTCTGCTGTTTCAGCAGAGTCCAAACGTAAGTGCTATATTCTGCTACTGCTCACAAAGAGCAAGCACAGGAGATGTATTATTCAATTGGACTTTCAGGTAGGAAAGTGAGAGGTGACAGCAATATGTGTTTCAGAGTTGTGAATCTCAATGTGTGCTGAAGATGCCCAGCAGTAGTTTCCATGCTGGCCCTTCGGCTGTGAAATTAGAATCCAAGCGCTCGTCCTCCCCTGTCACAACTGCTCTCGAAGCGAGAGAGCGCACCAGAAACGTTGGCTTGAAATGCACTTTTAGGAGATAAAGTGAGGAGTGACAGCAATGTGTGTTTCAGAGTTGCAAAGCTCACTGTGCGCTGAAGATGATCTGCAAGGACTTTCCCTCCCTGCCCTTCGGAACTGGGAGCGGATTCCAAGCGCTCGTGCTCACCTGCCTCTGGTGCACTGGAAACGAGAGTGGAGACCAGAAACGCTGGATTCAAATGCACTTTTAGGAGCTACAATGAGGAGTGACAACAGTGTGTGTGTCAAAGTTGTAAAGCTCAGTGTGTTGAAGAAGCACAAGAGCAGCCTTCAGGCCTGTCTCTTCCACTGCCTTACAGATTGCAGACATCCCTGCTCACTCTGCTGCTCAGCAGAGTGCTGGCAACGGAGTTCTGGGATTGAAATGGTCTTTTAGGAGAAAGAGTGAAGAGTGACACCAATGTTTGTGTCACAGTTTAAAGCTCACTGTGTGCTAAACATGATCAGGAGGAGCTTTTTTGCAAGGCTCTTCTGCTGTTTTAGCCCAGTCTAAACATTCCTGCTCTACTCTCTCTGTTGCTGCTCAGCAGAGAGTGGGCACAGAGATGTTGGAATCAATTGGTCTTTCAGGCAAGAAAAGGAGGAGTGACAGCAATGTGTGTTTCAGAATTGTAAAGCTCACTGTGCGCTGAAGATGCCCTGCAGGAGTTTCCCTGCTGGCCCTTCGGCTGTGAAATTAGAATCCAAGCGCTCGTCCTCCCCTGTCACAACTGCTCTCGAAGCGAGAGAGCGCACCAGAAACGTTGGCTTGAAATGCACTTTTAGGAGATTAAGTGAGGAGTGACAGCAATGTTTGTATCACAGTTTAAAGCTCACTGTGTGCAAAACATGATCAAGCAGGAGATTTTTTTCAAGGCTCTTCTGCTGTTTTAGGTGATCAGTGGGAACTTTCTGGACTGTCTCTTCTGCTCTTTTAGCATTGGCTAAAAGTTCCTGCTCTACTCTCTCTGCTTCTGCCCAGCAGAGAAAGGGCACAGAGATTTTGGATTCAATTGGACTTTGAGGTAGGAAAGTGCGGAGCGAGAGCAATATATGTGTCACAGTTGCAAAGCTGACTCGGAAACACACATTGCTGTCACTCCTCCCTTTTTGCCTGAAAGACCAATTGATTCCAACATCTCTGTGCCCACTCTCAGCTGAGCAGCAACAGAGAGAGTAGAGCAGGAATGTTTAGCCTGGGCTAAAACAGCAGAAGAGCCTTGCAAAAAAGCTCCTGCTAATCATGTTTAGCACACAGTGAGCTTTGAAACTGTGACACAAACATTGCTGTCACTCCTCACTTTATCTCCTAAAAGTGCATTTGAATCCAAAGTTTCTGGTGCTCTCTCTCGTTTCGAGAGGAGTTGTGACAGGGGAGGAGGTGCGCTTGGACTCTAATCCCACAGACGAAGGGCCAGCAGGGAAACTCCTGCAGGGCATCTTCAGCACACAGTGAGCTTTGCAACTCTGCAAAACACATTGCTGTAACTCCTCCTTTTCCTGCCTGGAAGACCAATTGATTCCAACATCTCTGTGCCCACTCTCTGCTGAGCAGCAACAGAGAGAATAGAGCAGGAATGTTTAGACTGGGCTAAAACAGCAGAAGAGCATTGCAAAAAAAGCTCCTGCTAATCATGTTTAGCACACAGTGATCTTTAAACTGTGACACAAACATTGCTGTCACGCCTCACTTTATCTCCTAAAAGTGCATTTGAAGCCAACGTTTCTGGTGCGCTCTCTCGCTTCGAGAGCAGTTGTGACAGGGGAGGACGAGCGCTTGGATTCTAATTTCACAGCCGAACGGCCAGCATGGAAACTCCTGCTGGGCATCTTCAGCACACATTGAGATTCGCAACTCTGAAACACATATTGCTGTGACCTCTCACTTTACTACCTGAAAGTCCAATTGAATCCTACATCTCCTGTGCTTGCTCTTTGTGAGCAGTAGCAGAATATAGCACTTACGTTTGGACTCTGCTCAAACAGCAGAAGAGACAGTCCAGAAAGTTCCCACTGATCATCTTCAGCGCACAGCGAGCTTTGCAACTCTGCAACACACATTGCTGTCACTTCTTTTCCTGCCTGAAAGACCAATTGATTCCAACACCTCTGTGCCCGCTCTCTGCTGAGCAGCAACAGAGAGAGTAGAGCAGGAATGTTTAGCCTGGGCTAAAACAGCAGAAGAGCCTTGCAAAAAATCTCCTGCTTGATCATGTTTAGCACACAGTGATCTTTAAACTGTGACACAAACATTGCTGTCACTCCTCACTTTATCTCCTAAAAGTGCATTTGAGTCCAAAGTTTCTGGTGCGCTCTCTCGTTTCGAGAGGAGTTGTGACAGGGGAGGAGGGGCGCTTGGACTCTAATCCCACAGACGAAGGGCCAGCAGGGAAACTCCTGCAGGGCACCTTCAGCACACAGTGAGCTTTGCAATTCTGCAACACACATTGCTGTCACTCCTCCTTTTCCTGCCTGAAAGACCAATTGATTCCAACATCTCTGTGCCCCCTCTCTGCTGAGCAGCAACAGAGAGAAGGAATGTTTAGACTGGGCTAAAACAGCAGAAGAGCCTTGCAAAAAAGCTCCTCCTGATCATGTTTAGCACACAGTGAGCTTTAAACTGTGACACAAACATTGCTGTCACTCTTCACTCTTTCTCCTAAAAGACCATTTCAATCCAAGAACTCCGTTGCCAGCACTCTGCTGAGCAGCAGAGTGAGCAGGAATGTCTGCAATCTGTAAGGCAGTGGAAGAGACAGGCCTGAAGGCTGCTCTTGTGCTTCTTCAACACACTGAGCTTTACAACTTTGACACACACACTGTTGTCACTCCTCATTGTAGCTCCTAAAAGTGCATTTGAATCCAGCGTTTCTGGTCTCCACTCTCGTTTCAAGAGCAGCAGAGGAAGGTGAGCACGAGCGCTTGGAATCCGCTCCCAGTTCCGAAGGGCAGGGAGGGAAAGTCCTTGCAGATCATCTTCAGCGCACAGTGAGCTTTGCAACTCTGAAACACACATTGCTGTCACTCCTCACTTCATCTCCTAATAATCCGTTTGAATCCATGGTCTCTCCCGCCCTCTCTCGTTTGAACAGCAGCAGTGACAGGTGAACACGATCTCTTGGCCTCTGCTCCCACAGCCGAAGAGCCCGGAGTGAAAGCTCCGGCAGGGCATCTTCAGCACGCAGTCAGCTTTGCAACTGTGACACATATATTGCTCTCGCTCCGCACTTTCCTACCTCAAAGTCCAATTGAATCCAAAATCTCTGTGCCCTTTCTCTGCTGGGCAGAAGCAGAGAGAGTAGAGCAGGAACCTTTAGCCAATGCTAAAAGAGCAGAAGAGACAGTCCAGAAAGTTCCCACTGATCATCTTCAGCGCACAGCGAGCTTTGCAACTCTGCAACACACATTGCTGTCACTCCTCCCTTTTTGCCTGAAAGACCAATTGATTCCAACATATCTGTGCCCACTCTCTGCTGAGCAGCAACAGAGAGAGTAGAGCAGGAATGTTTAGCCTGGGCTAAAACAGCAGAAGAGCCTTGCAAAAAAGCTCCTGCTAATCATGTTTAGCACACAGTGAGCTTTGAAACTGTGACACAAACATTGCTGTCACTCCTCACTTTATCTCCTAAAAGTGCATTTGAATCCAAAGTTTCTGGTGCTCTCTCTCGTTTCGAGAGGAGTTGTGACAGGGGAGGAGGAGCGCTTGGACTCTAATCCCACAGACGAAGGGCCAGCAGGGAAACTCCTGCAGGGCATCTTCAGCACACAGTGAGCTTTGCAACTCTGCAAAACACATTGCTGTAACTCCTCCTTTTCCTGCCTGGAAGACCAATTGATTCCAACATCTCTGTGCCCACTCTCTGCTGAGCAGCAACAGAGAGAGTAGAGCAGGAATGTTTAGACTGGGCTAAAACAGCAGAAGAGCATTGCAAAAAAAGCTCCTGCTAATCATGTTTAGCACACAGTGATCTTTAAACTGTGACACAAACATTGCTGTCACGCCTCACTTTATCTCCTAAAAGTGCATTTGAAGCCAACGTTTCTGGTGCGCTCTCTCGCTTCGAGAGCAGTTGTGACAGGGGAGGACGAGCGCTTGGATTCTAATTTCACAGCCGAAGGGCCAGCATGGAAACTCCTGCTGGGCATCTTCAGCACACATTGAGATTCGCAACTCTGAAACACATATTGCTGTGACCTCTCACTTTACTACCTGAAAGTCCAATTGAATCCTACATCTCCTGTGCTTGCTCTTTGTGAGCAGTAGCAGAATATAGCACTTACGTTTGGACTCTGCTCAAACAGCAGAAGAGACAGTCCAGAAAGTTCCCACTGATCATCTTCAGCGCACAGCGAGCTTTGCAACTCTGCAACACACATTGCTGTCACTTCTTTTCCTGCCTGAAAGACCAATTGATTCCAACACCTCTGTGCCCGCTCTCTGCTGAGCAGCAACAGAGAGAGTAGAGCAGGAATGTTTAGCCTGGGCTAAAACAGCAGAAGAGCCTTGCAAAAAATCTCCTGCTTGATCATGTTTAGCACACAGTGATCTTTAAACTGTGACACAAACATTGCTGTCACTCCTCACTTTATCTCCTAAAAGTGCATTTGAGTCCAAAGTTTCTGGTGCGCTCTCTCGTTTCGAGAGGAGTTGTGACAGGGGAGGAGGGGCGCTTGGACTCTAATCCCACAGACGAAGGGCCAGCAGGGAAACTCCTGCAGGGCACCTTCAGCACACAGTGAGCTTTGCAATTCTGCAACACACATTGCTGTCACTCCTCCTTTTCCTGCCTGAAAGACCAATTGATTCCAACATCTCTGTGCCCCCTCTCTGCTGAGCAGCAACAGAGAGAAGGAATGTTTAGACTGGGCTAAAACAGCAGAAGAGCCTTGCAGAAAAGCTCCTCCTGATCATGTTTAGCACACAGTGAGCTTTAAACTGTGACACAAACATTGCTGTCACTCTTCACTCCTTCTCCTAAAAGACCATTTCAATCCAAGAACTCCGTTGCCAGCACTCTGCTGAGCAGCAGAGTGAGCAGGAATGTCTGCAATCTGTAAGGCAGTGGAAGAGACAGGCCTGAAGGCTGCTCTTGTGCTTCTTCAACACACTGAGCTTTACAACTTTGACACACACACTGTTGTCACTCCTCATTGTAGCTCCTAAAAGTGCATTTGAATCCAGCATTTCTGGTCTCCACTCTCGTTTCAAGAGCAGCAGAGGAAGGTGAGCACGAGCGCTTGGAATCCGCTCCCAGTTCCGAAGGGCAGGGAGGGAAAGTCCTTGCAGATCATCTTCAGCGCACAGTGAGCTTTGCAACTCTGAAACACACATTGCTGTCACTCCTCACTTCATCTCCTAATAATCCGTTTGAATCCATGGTCTCTCCCGCCCTCTCTCGTTTGAACAGCAGCAGTGACAGGTGAACACGATCTCTTGGCCTCTGCTCCCACAGCCGAAGAGCCCGGAGTGAAAGCTCCGGCAGGGCATCTTCAGCACGCAGTCAGCTTTGCAACTGTGACACATATATTGCTCTCGCTCCGCACTTTCCTACCTCAAAGTCCAATTGAATCCAAAATCTCTGTGCCCTTTCTCTGCTGGGCAGAAGCAGAGAGAGTAGAGCAGGAACCTTTAGCCAATGCTAAAAGAGCAGAAGAGACAGTCCAGAAAGTTCCCACTGATCATCTTCAGCGCACAGCGAGCTTTACAACTCTGCAACACACATTGCTGTCACTCCTCCCTTTTTGCCTGAAAGACCAATTGATTCCAACATCTCTGTGCCCACTCTCAGCTGAGCAGCAACAGAGAGAGTAGAGCAGGAATGTTTAGCCTGGGCTAAAACAGCAGAAGAGCCTTGCAAAAAAGCTCCTGCTAATCATGTTTAGCACACAGTGAGCTTTGAAACTGTGACACAAACATTGCTGTCACTCCTCACTTTATCTCCTAAAAGTGCATTTGAATCCAAAGTTTCTGGTGCTCTCTCTCGTTTCGAGAGGAGTTGTGACAGGGGAGGAGGTGCGCTTGGACTCTAATCCCACAGACGAAGGGCCAGCAGGGAAACTCCTGCAGGGCATCTTCAGCACACAGTGAGCTTTGCAACTCTGCAAAACACATTGCTGTAACTCCTCCTTTTCCTGCCTGGAAGACCAATTGATTCCAACATCTCTGTGCCCACTCTCTGCTGAGCAGCAACAGAGAGAATAGAGCAGGAATGTTTAGACTGGGCTAAAACAGCAGAAGAGCATTGCAAAAAAAGCTCCTGCTAATCATGTTTAGCACACAGTGATCTTTAAACTGTGACACAAACATTGCTGTCACGCCTCACTTTATCTCCTAAAAGTGCATTTGAAGCCAACGTTTCTGGTGCGCTCTCTCGCTTCGAGAGCAGTTGTGACAGGGGAGGACGAGCGCTTGGATTCTAATTTCACAGCCGAAGGGCCAGCATGGAAACTCCTGCTGGGCATCTTCAGCACACATTGAGATTCGCAACTCTGAAACACATATTGCTGTGACCTCTCACTTTACTACCTGAAAGTCCAATTGAATCCTACATCTCCTGTGCTTGCTCTTTGTGAGCAGTAGCAGAATATAGCACTTACGTTTGGACTCTGCTCAAACAGCAGAAGAGACAGTCCAGAAAGTTCCCACTGATCATCTTCAGCGCACAGCGAGCTTTGCAACTCTGCAACACACATTGCTGTCACTTCTTTTCCTGCCTGAAAGACCAATTGATTCCAACACCTCTGTGCCCGCTCTCTGCTGAGCAGCAACAGAGAGAGTAGAGCAGGAATGTTTAGCCTGGGCTAAAACAGCAGAAGAGCCTTGCAAAAAATCTCCTGCTTGATCATGTTTAGCACACAGTGATCTTTAAACTGTGACACAAACATTGCTGTCACTCCTCACTTTATCTCCTAAAAGTGCATTTGAGTCCAAAGTTTCTGGTGCGCTCTCTCGTTTCGAGAGGAGTTGTGACAGGGGAGGAGGGGCGCTTGGACTCTAATCCCACAGACGAAGGGCCAGCAGGGAAACTCCTGCAGGGCACCTTCAGCACACAGTGAGCTTTGCAATTCTGCAACACACATTGCTGTCACTCCTCCTTTTCCTGCCTGAAAGACCAATTGATTCCAACATCTCTGTGCCCCCTCTCTGCTGAGCAGCAACAGAGAGAAGGAATGTTTAGACTGGGCTAAAACAGCAGAAGAGCCTTGCAGAAAAGCTCCTCCTGATCATGTTTAGCACACAGTGAGCTTTAAACTGTGACACAAACATTGCTGTCACTCTTCACTCTTTCTCCTAAAAGACCATTTCAATCCAAGAACTCCGTTGCCAGCACTCTGCTGAGCAGCAGAGTGAGCAGGAATGTCTGCAATCTGTAAGGCAGTGGAAGAGACAGGCCTGAAGGCTGCTCTTGTGCTTCTTCAACACACTGAGCTTTACAACTTTGACACACACACTGTTGTCACTCCTCATTGTAGCTCCTAAAAGTGCATTTGAATCCAGCGTTTCTGGTCTCCACTCTCGTTTCAAGAGCAGCAGAGGAAGGTGAGCACGAGCGCTTGGAATCCGCTCCCAGTTCCGAAGGGCAGGGAGGGAAAGTCCTTGCAGATCATCTTCAGCGCACAGTGAGCTTTGCAACTCTGAAACACACATTGCTGTCACTCCTCACTTCATCTCCTAATAATCCGTTTGAATCCATGGTCTCTCCCGCCCTCTCTCGTTTGAACAGCAGCAGTGACAGGTGAACACGATCTCTTGGCCTCTGCTCCCACAGCCGAAGAGCCCGGAGTGAAAGCTCCGGCAGGGCATCTTCAGCACGCAGTCAGCTTTGCAACTGTGACACATATATTGCTCTCGCTCCGCACTTTCCTACCTCAAAGTCCAATTGAATCCAAAATCTCTGTGCCCTTTCTCTGCTGGGCAGAAGCAGAGAGAGTAGAGCAGGAACCTTTAGCCAATGCTAAAAGAGCAGAAGAGACAGTCCAGAAAGTTCCCACTGATCATCTTCAGCGCACAGCGAGCTTTGCAACTCTGCAACACACATTGCTGTCACTCCTCCCTTTTTGCCTGAAAGACCAATTGATTCCAACATCTCTGTGCCCACTCTCTGCTGAGCAGCAACAGAGAGAGTAGAGCAGGAATGTTTAGCCTGGGCTAAAACAGCAGAAGAGCCTTGCAAAAAAGCTCCTGCTAATCATGTTTAGCACACAGTGAGCTTTGAAACTGTGACACAAACATTGCTGTCACTCCTCACTTTATCTCCTAAAAGTGCATTTGAATCCAAAGTTTCTGGTGCTCTCTCTCGTTTCGAGAGGAGTTGTGACAGGGGAGGAGGTGCGCTTGGACTCTAATCCCACAGACGAAGGGCCAGCAGGGAAACTCCTGCAGGGCATCTTCAGCACACAGTGAGCTTTGCAACTCTGCAAAACACATTGCTGTAACTCCTCCTTTTCCTGCCTGGAAGACCAATTGATTCCAACATCTCTGTGCCCACTCTCTGCTGAGCAGCAACAGAGAGAATAGAGCAGGAATGTTTAGACTGGGCTAAAACAGCAGAAGAGCATTGCAAAAAAAGCTCCTGCTAATCATGTTTAGCACACAGTGATCTTTAAACTGTGACACAAACATTGCTGTCACGCCTCACTTTATCTCCTAAAAGTGCATTTGAAGCCAACGTTTCTGGTGCGCTCTCTCGCTTCGAGAGCAGTTGTGACAGGGGAGGACGAGCGCTTGGATTCTAATTTCACAGCCGAACGGCCAGCATGGAAACTCCTGCTGGGCATCTTCAGCACACATTGAGATTCGCAACTCTGAAACACATATTGCTGTGACCTCTCACTTTACTACCTGAAAGTCCAATTGAATCCTACATCTCCTGTGCTTGCTCTTTGTGAGCAGTAGCAGAATATAGCACTTACGTTTGGACTCTGCTGAAACAGCAGAAGAGACAGTCCAGAAAGTTCCCACTGATCATCTTCAGCGCACAGCGAGCTTTGCAACTCTGCAACACACATTGCTGTCACTTCTTTTCCTGCCTGAAAGACCAATTGATTCCAACACCTCTGTGCCCGCTCTCTGCTGAGCAGCAACAGAGAGAGTAGAGCAGGAATGTTTAGCCTGGGCTAAAACAGCAGAAGAGCCTTGCAAAAAATCTCCTGCTTGATCATGTTTAGCACACAGTGATCTTTAAACTGTGACACAAACATTGCTGTCACTCCTCACTTTATCTCCTAAAAGTGCATTTGAGTCCAAAGTTTCTGGTGCGCTCTCTCGTTTCGAGAGGAGTTGTGACAGGGGAGGAGGGGCGCTTGGACTCTAATCCCACAGACGAAGGGCCAGCAGGGAAACTCCTGCAGGGCACCTTCAGCACACAGTGAGCTTTGCAATTCTGCAACACACATTGCTGTCACTCCTCCTTTTCCTGCCTGAAAGACCAATTGATTCCAACATCTCTGTGCCCCCTCTCTGCTGAGCAGCAACAGAGAGAAGGAATGTTTAGACTGGGCTAAAACAGCAGAAGAGCCTTGCAGAAAAGCTCCTCCTGATCATGTTTAGCACACAGTGAGCTTTAAACTGTGACACAAACATTGCTGTCACTCTTCACTCTTTCTCCTAAAAGACCATTTCAATCCAAGAACTCCGTTGCCAGCACTCTGCTGAGCAGCAGAGTGAGCAGGAATGTCTGCAATCTGTAAGGCAGTGGAAGAGACAGGCCTGAAGGCTGCTCTTGTGCTTCTTCAACACACTGAGCTTTACAATTTTGACACACACACTGTTGTCACTCCTCATTGTAGCTCCTAAAAGTGCATTTGAATCCAGCGTTTCTGGTCTCCACTCTCGTTTCAAGAGCAGCAGAGGAAGGTGAGCACGAGCGCTTGGAATCCGCTCCCAGTTCCGAAGGGCAGGGAGGGAAAGTCCTTGCAGATCATCTTCAGCGCACAGTGAGCTTTGCAACTCTGAAACACACATTGCTGTCACTCCTCACTTCATCTCCTAATAATCCGTTTGAATCCATGGTCTCTCCCGCCCTCTCTCGTTTGAACAGCAGCAGTGACAGGTGAACACGATCTCTTGGCCTCTGCTCCCACAGCCGAAGAGCCCGGAGTGAAAGCTCCGGCAGGGCATCTTCAGCACGCAGTCAGCTTTGCAACTGTGACACATATATTGCTCTCGCTCCGCACTTTCCTACCTCAAAGTCCAATTGAATCCAAAATCTCTGTGCCCTTTCTCTGCTGGGCAGAAGCAGAGAGAGTAGAGCAGGAACCTTTAGCCAATGCTAAAAGAGCAGAAGAGACAGTCCAGAAAGTTCCCACTGATCATCTTCAGCGCACAGCGAGCTTTGCAACTCTGCAACACACATTGCTGTCACTCCTCCCTTTTTGCCTGAAAGACCAATTGATTCCAACATCTCTGTGCCCACTCTCAGCTGAGCAGCAACAGAGAGAGTAGAGCAGGAATGTTTAGCCTGGGCTAAAACAGCAGAAGAGCCTTGCAAAAAAGCTCCTGCTAATCATGTTTAGCACACAGTGAGCTTTGAAACTGTGACACAAACATTGCTGTCACTCCTCACTTTATCTCCTAAAAGTGCATTTGAATCCAAAGTTTCTGGTGCTCTCTCTCGTTTCGAGAGGAGTTGTGACAGGGGAGGAGGTGCGCTTGGACTCTAATCCCACAGACGAAGGGCCAGCAGGGAAACTCCTGCAGGGCATCTTCAGCACACAGTGAGCTTTGCAACTCTGCAAAACACATTGCTGTAACTCCTCCTTTTCCTGCCTGGAAGACCAATTGATTCCAACATCTCTGTGCCCACTCTCTGCTGAGCAGCAACAGAGAGAATAGAGCAGGAATGTTTAGACTGGGCTAAAACAGCAGAAGAGCATTGCAAAAAAAGCTCCTGCTAATCATGTTTAGCACACAGTGATCTTTAAACTGTGACACAAACATTGCTGTCACGCCTCACTTTATCTCCTAAAAGTGCATTTGAAGCCAACGTTTCTGGTGCGCTCTCTCGCTTCGAGAGCAGTTGTGACAGGGGAGGACGAGCGCTTGGATTCTAATTTCACAGCCGAAGGGCCAGCATGGAAACTCCTGCTGGGCATCTTCAGCACACATTGAGATTCGCAACTCTGAAACACATATTGCTGTGACCTCTCACTTTACTACCTGAAAGTCCAATTGAATCCTACATCTCCTGTGCTTGCTCTTTGTGAGCAGTAGCAGAATTTAGCACTTACGTTTGGACTCTGCTCAAACAGCAGAAGAGACAGTCCAGAAAGTTCCCACTGATCATCTTCAGCGCACAGCGAGCTTTGCAACTCTGCAACACACATTGCTGTCACTTCTTTTCCTGCCTGAAAGACCAATTGATTCCAACACCTCTGTGCCCGCTCTCTGCTGAGCAGCAACAGAGAGAGTAGAGCAGGAATGTTTAGCCTGGGCTAAAACAGCAGAAGAGCCTTGCAAAAAATCTCCTGCTTGATCATGTTTAGCACACAGTGATCTTTAAACTGTGACACAAACATTGCTGTCACTCCTCACTTTATCTCCTAAAAGTGCATTTGAGTCCAAAGTTTCTGGTGCGCTCTCTCGTTTCGAGAGGAGTTGTGACAGGGGAGGAGGGGCGCTTGGACTCTAATCCCACAGACGAAGGGCCAGCAGGGAAACTCCTGCAGGGCACCTTCAGCACACAGTGAGCTTTGCAATTCTGCAACACACATTGCTGTCACTCCTCCTTTTCCTGCCTGAAAGACCAATTGATTCCAACATCTCTGTGCCCCCTCTCTGCTGAGCAGCAACAGAGAGAAGGAATGTTTAGACTGGGCTAAAACAGCAGAAGAGCCTTGCAAAAAAGCTCCTCCTGATCATGTTTAGCACACAGTGAGCTTTAAACTGTGACACAAACATTGCTGTCACTCTTCACTCTTTCTCCTAAAAGACCATTTCAATCCAAGAACTCCGTTGCCAGCACTCTGCTGAGCAGCAGAGTGAGCAGGAATGTCTGCAATCTGTAAGGCAGTGGAAGAGACAGGCCTGAAGGCTGCTCTTGTGCTTCTTCAACACACTGAGCTTTACAACTTTGACACACACACTGTTGTCACTCCTCATTGTAGCTCCTAAAAGTGCATTTGAATCCAGCGTTTCTGGTCTCCACTCTCGTTTCAAGAGCAGCAGAGGAAGGTGAGCACGAGCGCTTGGAATCCGCTCCCAGTTCCGAAGGGCAGGGAGGGAAAGTCCTTGCAGATCATCTTCAGCGCACAGTGAGCTTTGCAACTCTGAAACACACATTGCTGTCACTCCTCACTTCATCTCCTAATAATCCGTTTGAATCCATGGTCTCTCCCGCCCTCTCTCGTTTGAACAGCAGCAGTGACAGGTGAACACGATCTCTTGGCCTCTGCTCCCACAGCCGAAGAGCCCGGAGTGAAAGCTCCGGCAGGGCATCTTCAGCACGCAGTCAGCTTTGCAACTGTGACACATATATTGCTCTCGCTCCGCACTTTCCTACCTCAAAGTCCAATTGAATCCAAAATCTCTGTGCCCTTTCTCTGCTGGGCAGAAGCAGAGAGAGTAGAGCAGGAACCTTTAGCCAATGCTAAAAGAGCAGAAGAGACAGTCCAGAAAGTTCCCACTGATCATCTTCAGCGCACAGCGAGCTTTGCAACTCTGCAACACACATTGCTGTCACTCCTCCCTTTTTGCCTGAAAGACCAATTGATTCCAACATCTCTGTGCCCACTCTCTGCTGAGCAGCAACAGAGAGAGTAGAGCAGGAATGTTTAGCCTGGGCTAAAACAGCAGAAGAGCCTTGCAAAAAAGCTCCTGCTAATCATGTTTAGCACACAGTGAGCTTTGAAACTGTGACACAAACATTGCTGTCACTCCTCACTTTATCTCCTAAAAGTGCATTTGAATCCAAAGTTTCTGGTGCTCTCTCTCGTTTCGAGAGGAGTTGTGACAGGGGAGGAGGAGCGCTTGGACTCTAATCCCACAGACGAAGGGCCAGCAGGGAAACTCCTGCAGGGCATCTTCAGCACACAGTGAGCTTTGCAACTCTGCAAAACACATTGCTGTAACTCCTCCTTTTCCTGCCTGGAAGACCAATTGATTCCAACATCTCTGTGCCCACTCTCTGCTGAGCAGCAACAGAGAGAGTAGAGCAGGAATGTTTAGACTGGGCTAAAACAGCAGAAGAGCATTGCAAAAAAAGCTCCTGCTAATCATGTTTAGCACACAGTGATCTTTAAACTGTGACACAAACATTGCTGTCACGCCTCACTTTATCTCCTAAAAGTGCATTTGAAGCCAACGTTTCTGGTGCGCTCTCTCGCTTCGAGAGCAGTTGTGACAGGGGAGGACGAGCGCTTGGATTCTAATTTCACAGCCGAAGGGCCAGCATGGAAACTCCTGCTGGGCATCTTCAGCACACATTGAGATTCGCAACTCTGAAACACATATTGCTGTGACCTCTCACTTTACTACCTGAAAGTCCAATTGAATCCTACATCTCCTGTGCTTGCTCTTTGTGAGCAGTAGCAGAATATAGCACTTACGTTTGGACTCTGCTCAAACAGCAGAAGAGACAGTCCAGAAAGTTCCCACTGATCATCTTCAGCGCACAGCGAGCTTTGCAACTCTGCAACACACATTGCTGTCACTTCTTTTCCTGCCTGAAAGACCAATTGATTCCAACACCTCTGTGCCCGCTCTCTGCTGAGCAGCAACAGAGAGAGTAGAGCAGGAATGTTTAGCCTGGGCTAAAACAGCAGAAGAGCCTTGCAAAAAATCTCCTGCTTGATCATGTTTAGCACACAGTGATCTTTAAACTGTGACACAAACATTGCTGTCACTCCTCACTTTATCTCCTAAAAGTGCATTTGAGTCCAAAGTTTCTGGTGCGCTCTCTCGTTTCGAGAGGAGTTGTGACAGGGGAGGAGGGGCGCTTGGACTCTAATCCCACAGACGAAGGGCCAGCAGGGAAACTCCTGCAGGGCACCTTCAGCACACAGTGAGCTTTGCAATTCTGCAACACACATTGCTGTCACTCCTCCTTTTCCTGCCTGAAAGACCAATTGATTCCAACATCTCTGTGCCCCCTCTCTGCTGAGCAGCAACAGAGAGAAGGAATGTTTAGACTGGGCTAAAACAGCAGAAGAGCCTTGCAGAAAAGCTCCTCCTGATCATGTTTAGCACACAGTGAGCTTTAAACTGTGACACAAACATTGCTGTCACTCTTCACTCTTTCTCCTAAAAGACCATTTCAATCCAAGAACTCCGTTGCCAGCACTCCGCTGAGCAGCAGAGTGAGCAGGAATGTCTGCAATCTGTAAGGCAGTGGAAGAGACAGGCCTGAAGGCTGCTCTTGTGCTTCTTCAACACACTGAGCTTTACAACTTTGACACACACACTGTTGTCACTCCTCATTGTAGCTCCTAAAAGTGCATTTGAATCCAGCGTTTCTGGTCTCCACTCTCGTTTCAAGAGCAGCAGAGGAAGGTGAGCACGAGCGCTTGGAATCCGCTCCCAGTTCCGAAGGGCAGGGAGGGAAAGTCCTTGCAGATCATCTTCAGCGCACAGTGAGCTTTGCAACTCTGAAACACACATTGCTGTCACTCCTCACTTCATCTCCTAATAATCCGTTTGAATCCATGGTCTCTCCCGCCCTCTCTCGTTTGAACAGCAGCAGTGACAGGTGAACACGATCTCTTGGCCTCTGCTCCCACAGCCGAAGAGCCCGGAGTGAAAGCTCCGGCAGGGCATCTTCAGCACGCAGTCAGCTTTGCAACTGTGACACATATATTGCTCTCGCTCCGCACTTTCCTACCTCAAAGTCCAATTGAATCCAAAATCTCTGTGCCCTTTCTCTGCTGGGCAGAAGCAGAGAGAGTAGAGCAGGAACCTTTAGCCAATGCTAAAAGAGCAGAAGAGACAGTCCAGAAAGTTCCCACTGATCATCTTCAGCGCACAGCGAGCTTTGCAACTCTGCAACACACATTGCTGTCACTCCTCCCTTTTTGCCTGAAAGACCAATTGATTCCAACATCTCTGTGCCCACTCTCTGCTGAGCAGCAACAGAGAGAGTAGAGCAGGAATGTTTAGCCTGGGCTAAAACAGCAGGAGAGCCTTGCAAAAAAGCTCCTGCTAATCATGTTTAGCACACAGTGAGCTTTGAAACTGTGACACAAACATTGCTGTCACTCCTCACTTTATCTCCTAAAAGTGCATTTGAATCCAAAGTTTCTGGTGCTCTCTCTCGTTTCGAGAGGAGTTGTGACAGGGGAGGAGGAGCGCTTGGACTCTAATCCCACAGACGAAGGGCCAGCAGGGAAACTCCTGCAGGGCATCTTCAGCACACAGTGAGCTTTGCAACTCGGAAACACACATTGCTGTCACCTCTCACTTTCCTACCTGAAAGTCCAATTGAATCCTACTTCTCCTGTGTTTTGCTCCTTGTGAGCAGTAGCAGAATATAGCACTTAGGTTCAGATTCTGCCGAAACAGCAGAAGAGACAGTCCAGAAAGTTAATACTGATCATCATGTTTAGCGCACAGTGAGCTTTACACTGCGACACAAACATTGCTGCCACTCACTTTATCTACTGCTCACAAGGAGCAAAGCGCAGGAGAAGTAGGATTCAATTGGACTTTCAGGTAGGAAAGTGAGAGGTGACAACAATGTGTGTTTCCGAGTTGCAAAGCTCACTGTGCGCTAAACATGAAAAGCTGGAGCTTTTTTGCAAGGCTCTTCTGCTGTTTTAGCCTAGTCTAAACATTCCTGCTATACTCTCCCTGTTGCTGCTCAATAGAGTGCGGGCTCAGAGACGGTGGAATCAATTGGTCTTTCAGGCAGGAAAGGGAGGAGTGACAGCAATGTGTGCTGCAGAGCTGCAAAGCTCGCTGTGCGGTGAAGATGATCAGTGTTAACTTTCTGGACTGTCTCTTCTGCTGTTTCAGCAGAATCTGAACGTAAGTGCTATATTCTGCTACTGCTCAGAAAGAGCAAGCACAGGAGAAGAAGGATTCAATTGGACTTTCAGGTAGGAAAGTGAGAGCTGACAGCTATATGTGTTTCAGAGTTGCAAAGCTCACTGTGTGCTGAAGATGCCCAGCAGGAGTTTCCCTGCACGCCCTTCGGCTGTGGGATTAGAGTCCAAGCGCTCGTCCTCCCCTGTCACATCTGCTCTTGAAACGAGAGAGGGCACCAAAAACGTTGGACTCAAATGCGCTTTTAGGATATAAAGTGAGGAGTGACAGCAATGTTTGTGTCACAGCCTCAAAGCTCACTGTGTGCTAAACATGATCAGTAGGAGCTTTTTTGCAAGGCTCTTCTGCTGTTTTAGCCCAGTGTAAACATTCCTGCTATACTCACCGTGTTGCTGCTAAGCAGAGAGCGGGCACAGAGATGGTGGTTTCAGCTGGTCATTCATGCAGGAAAGGGAGGAGTGACAGCAATGTGTGCTGCAGAGTTGCAAAGCTCGCTGTGCGCTGAAGATGATCAGTGGGAACTTTCTGGACTGTGTCTTCTGCTGTTTCAGCAGAGTGCAAACGTAAGTGCTATATTCTGCTACTGCTCACAAGGAGCAAGCACAGGAGACGTAGGATTCAATTGGACTTTCAGGTAGGAAAGTGAGAGGTGACAGCTATATGTGTTTCCGAGTTGCAAAGCTCACTGTGTGCTGAGGATGCCCAGCAGGAGTTTCCCTGCACGCCCTTCGGCTGTGCGATTAGAGTCCAAGCGCTCGTCCTCCCCTGTCACATCTGCTCTTGAAACGAGAGAGGGCACCAAAAACTTTGGACTCAAATGCACTTTTAGGAGATGAAGTGAGGAGTGACAGCAATGTTTGTGTCACAGCCGTAAAGCTCACTGTGTGCTAAACATGATCAGCAGGAGCTTTTTTGCAAGGCTCTTCTGCTGTTTTAGCCCACTGTAAACATTCCTGCTATACTCTCCGTGTTGCTGCTAAGCAGAGAGCGGGCACAGAGATGGTGGTTTCAGCTGGTCATTCATGCAGGAAAGGGAGGAGTGACAGCAATGTGTGTTGCACAGTTGCAAAGCTCGCTGTGCGCTGAAGATGATCAGTGTTAACTTTCTGGACTGTCTCTTTTGCTGTTTCGGCAGAATCTGAACATAAGTGCTATATTCTGCTACTGCTCACAAAGAGCAAGCACAGGAGAAGAAGGAATCAATTGGACTTTCAGGTAGGAAAGTGAGAGGTGACAGCTATATGTGTTTCAGAGTTGCAAAGCTCACTGTGTGCTGAAGATGCCCAGCAGGAGTCTCCCTGCTAGCCCTTCGGCTGTGGGATTAGAGTCCAAGCGCTCGTCCCCCCCTGTCACAACTCCTCTCGAAACGAGAGAGCGCACCAGAAACGATGGTTTCAAATGCACTTTTAGGAGATAAAGTGAATGACAGCAATGTTTGTGTCGCAGTTTAATGCTCACTGTGCGCTAAACATGAAAAGCAGGAGCTTTTTTGCAAGGCTCTTCTGCTGTTTTAGCAAAGTCTAAACATTCCTGCTATGCACTATCTGTTGCTGCTCAATAGAGTGCGGGCTCAGAGATGGTGGAATCAGTTGGTCTTTCAGGCAGGAAAGGGAGGAGACACAGCAATGTGTGCTGCAGAGTTGCAAAGCTCGCTGTGCGCTGAAGATGATCAGTGGGTACTTTCAGGACTGTCTCTTCTGCTGTTTCAGCAGAGTGCAAACGTATGGGCTATATTCTGCTACTGCTCACAAGGAGCAAAGCACAGGAGAAGTAGGATTCAATTGGACTTTCAGGTAGGAAAGTGAGAGGTGACAGCAATGTGTGTTTCCGAGTTGCAAAGCTCACTGTGTGCTGAAGATGCCAGGCAGGAGTTTCCCTGCTGGCCCTTCGGCTGTGGGATTTGGGTCCAAGCGCTCGTCCTCCCCTGTCACATCTGCTCTTGAAACGAGAGAGGGCACCAAAAACGTTGGACTCAAATGCTCTTTTAGGAGATAAAGTGAGGAGTGACAGCAATGTTTGTGTCACAGCCTCAAAGCTCACTGTGTGCTAAACATGATCAGTAGGAGCTTTTTTGCAAGGCTCTTCTGCTGTTTTAGCCCAGTGTAAACATTCCTGCTATACTCTCCGTGTTGCTGCTAAGCAGAGAGCGGGCACAGAGATGGTGGTTTCAGCTGGTCATTCATGCAGGAAAGGGAGGAGTGACAGCAATGTGAGTTGCAGAGTTGCAATGCTCGCTGTGCGCTGAAGATGATCAGTGGTAACTTTCTGGACTGTCTCTTCTGCTGTTTCAGCAGAGTCCAAACGTAAGTGCTATATTCTGCTACTGCTCACAAGGAGCAAGCACTGGAGATGTATGATTCAATTGGACTTTCAACTAGGAAAGTCAGAGGTGACAGCTATATGTGTTTCAGAGTTGCAAAGCTCACTGTGTGCTGAAGATGCCCAGCAGGACTTTCCCTGCACGCCCTTCGGCTGTGCGATTAGAGTCCAAGCGCTCGTCCTCCCCTGTCACAACTCCTCTCGAAACGAGAGAGCGCTCCAGAAACGATAGATTCAAAAGCACTTTTAGGAGATAAAGTGAGTGGCAGCAATGTTTGTGTCGCAGTGTAAAGCTCACTGTGCGCTAAACATGAATAGCTGGAGCTTTTTTGCAAGGGTCTCTTGCTGTTTTAGCCTAGTCTAAACATTCCTGCTATACTCTCCCTGTTGCTGCTCAATAGAGTGCGGGCTCAGAGACGGTGGAATCAATTGGTCTTTCAGGTAGAAAAGGGAGGAGTGACAGCAATGTGTGCTGCAGAGCTGCAAAGCTCGCTGTGCGCTGAAGATGATCAGTGGGAACTTTCAGGACTGTCTCTTCTGCTGTTTCAGCAGAGTGCAAACGTATGGGCTATATTCTGCTACTGCTCACAAGGAGCAAAGCACAGGAGAAGTAGGATGCAATTGGACTTTCAGGTAGGAAAGTGAGAGGTGACAGCAATGTTTGTGTCACAGCCTCAAAGCTCACTGTGCGCTAAACATGAAAAGCTGGAGCTTTTTTGCAAGGCTCTTCTGCTGTTTTAGCCTAGTCTAAACATTCCTGCTATACTCTCCCTGTTGCTGCTCAATAGAGTGCGGGCTCAGAGACGGTGGAATCAATTGGTCTTTCAGGCAGGAAAGGGAGGAGTGACAGCAATGTGTGCTGCAGAGCTGCAAAGCTCGCTGTGCGCTGAAGATGATCAGTGGGAACTTTCAGGACTGTCTCTTCTGCTGTTTCAGCAGAGTGCAAACGTATGGGCTATATTCTGCTACTGCTCACAAGGAGCAAAGCACAGGAGAAGTAGGATTCAATTGGACTTTCAGGTTGGAAAGAGAGAGGTGACAGCAATGTTTGTGTCACAGCCTCAAAGCTCACTGTGCGCTAAACATGAAAAGCTGGAGCTTTTTTGCAAGGCTCTTCTGCTGTTTTAGCCCAGTCTAAACATTCCTGCTATACACTCCCTGTTGCTGCTCAAAAGAGTGCGGGCTCAGAGATGGTGGAATCAGTTGGTCTTTCAGGCAGGAAAGGGAGGAGTGACAGCAATGTGTGCTGCAGAGTTGCAAAGCTCGCTGTGCGCTGAAGATGATCAGTGGGAACTTTCTGGACTGTGTCTTCTGCTGTTTCAGCAGAGTCCAAACGTAAGTGCTATATTTTGCTACTGCTCACAAGGAGCAAGCACTGGAGATGTATGATTCAATTGGACTTTCAACTAGGAAAGTCAGAGGTGACAGCTATATGTGTTTCAGAGTTGCAAAGCTCACTGTGTGCTGAAGATGCCCAGCAGGAGTTTCCCTGCACGCCCTTCGGCTGTGGGATTAGAGTCCAAGCGCTCGTCCTCCCCTGTCACAACTCCTCTCGAAACGAGAGAGCGCTCCAGAAACGATAGATTCAAAAGCACTTTTAGGAGATAAAGTGAGTGGCAGCAATGTTTGTGTCGCAGTGTAAAGCTCACTGTGCGCTAAACATGAATAGCTGGAGCTTTTTTGCAAGGGTCTCTTGCTGTTTTAGCCTAGTCTAAACATTCCTGCTATACTCTCCCTGTTGCTGCTCAATAGAGTGCGGGCTCAGAGACGGTGGAATCAATTGGTCTTTCAAGCAGGAAAGGGAGGAGTGACAGCAATGTGTGCTGCAGAGCTGCAAAGCTCGCTGTGCGGTGAAGATGATCAGTGTTAACTTTCTGGACTGTCTCTTCTGCTGTTTCAGCAGAGTGCAAACGTATGGGCTATATTCTGCTACAGCTCACAAGGAGCAAAGCACAGGAGAAGTAGGATGCAATTGGACTTTCAGGTAGGAAAGTGAGAGGTGACAGCAATGTTTGTGTCACAGCCTCAAAGCTCACTGTGCGCTAAACATGAAAAGCTGGAGCTTTTTTGCAAGGCTCTTCTGCTGTTTTAGCCTAGTCTAAACATTCCTGCTATACTCTCCCTGTTGCTGCTCAATAGAGTGCGGGCTCAGAGACGGTGGAATCAATTGGTCTTTCAGGCAGGAAAGGGAGGAGTGACAGCAATGTGTGCTGCAGAGCTGCAAAGCTCGCTGTGCGGTGAAGATGATCAGTGTTAACTTTCTGGACTGTCTCTTCTGCTGTTTCAGCAGAATCTGAACGTAAGTGCTATATTCTGCTACTGCACACAAAGAGCAAGCACAGGAGAAGAAGGATTCAATTGGACTTTCAGGTAGGAAAGTGAGAGCTGACAGCTATATGTGTTTCAGAGTTGCAAAGCTCACTGTGTGCTGAAGATGCCCAGCAGGAGTTTCCCTGCACGCCCTTCGGCTGTGGGATTAGAGTCCAAGCGCTCGTCCTCCCCTGTCACATCTGCTCTTGAAACGAGAGAGGGCACCAAAAACGTTGGACTCAAATGCACTTTTAGGATATAAAGTGAGGAGTGACAGCAATGTTTGTGTCACAGCCTCAAAGCTCACTGTGTGCTAAACATGATCAGTAGGAGCTTTTTTGCAAGGCTCTTCTGCTGTTTTTGCACAGTCTAAACATTCCTGCTATACTCACCGTGTTGCTGCTAAGCAGAGAGCGGGCACAGAGATGGTGGTTTCAGCTGGTCATTCATGCAGGAAAGGGAGGAGTGACAGCAATGTGTGCTGCGGAGTTGCAAAGCTCGCTGTGCGCTGAAGATGATCAGTGGGAACTTTCTGGACTGTGTCTTCTGCTGTTTCAGCAGAGTGCAAACGTAAGTGCTGTATTCTGCTACTGCTCACAAGGAGCAAGCACAGGAGACGTAGGATTCAATTGGACTTTCAGGTAGGAAAGTGAGAGGTGACAGCTATATGTGTTTCCGAGTTGCAAAGCTCACTGTGTGCTGAGGATGCCCAGCAGGAGTTTCCCTGCACGCCCTTCGGCTGTGCGATTAGAGTCCAAGCGCTCGTCCTCCCCTGTCACATCTGCTCTTGAAACGAGAGAGGGCACCAAAAACTTTGGACTCAAATGCACTTTTAGGAGATGAAGTGAGGAGTGACAGCAATGTTTGTGTCACAGCCGTAAAGCTCACTGTGTGCTAAACATGATCAGCAGGAGCTTTTTTGCAAGGCTCTTCTGCTGTTTTAGCCCACTGTAAACATTCCTGCTATACTCTCCGTGTTGCTGCTAAGCAGAGAGCGGGCACAGAGATGGTGGTTTCAGCTGGTCATTCATGCAGGAAAGGGAGGAGTGACAGCAATGTGTGTTGCACAGTTGCAAAGCTCGCTGTGCGCTGAAGATGATCAGTGTTAACTTTCTGGACTGTCTCTTTTGCTGTTTCGGCAGAATCTGAACATAAGTGCTATATTCTGCTACTGCTCACAAAGAGCAAGCACAGGAGAAGAAGGAATCAATTGGACTTTCAGGTAGGAAAGTGAGAGGTGACAGCTATATGTGTTTCAGAGTTGCAAAGCTCACTGTGTGCTGAAGATGCCCAGCAGGAGTCTCCCTGCTAGCCCTTCGGCTGTGGGATTAGAGTCCAAGCGCTCGTCCCCCCCTGTCACAACTCCTCTCGAAACGAGAGAGCGCACCAGAAACGATGGTTTCAAATGCACTTTTAGGAGATAAAGTGAATGACAGCAATGTTTGTGTCGCAGTTTAATGCTCACTGTGCGCTAAACATGAAAAGCAGGAGCTTTTTTGCAAGGCTCTTCTGCTGTTTTAGCCCAGTCTAAACATTCCTGCTATACACTATCTGTTGCTGCTCAATAGAGTGCGGGCTCAGAGATGGTGGAATCAGTTGGTCTTTCAGGCAGGAAAGGGAGGAGACACAGCAATGTGTGCTGCAGAGTTGCAAAGCTCGCTGTGCGCTGAAGATGATCAGTGGGTACTTTCAGGACTGTCTCTTCTGCTGTTTCAGCAGAGTGCAAACGTATGGGCTATATTCTGCTACTGCTCACAAGGAGCAAAGCACAGGAGAAGTAGGATTCAATTGGACTTTCAGGTAGGAAAGTGAGAGGTGACAGCAATGTGTGTTTCCGAGTTGCAAAGCTCACTGTGTGCTGAAGATGCCCAGCAGGACTTTCCCTGCACGCCCTTCGGCTGTGGGATTAGAGTCCAAGCGCTCGTCCTCCCCTGTCACATCTGCTCTTGAAACGAGAGAGGGCACCAAAAACGTTGGACTCAAATGCTCTTTTAGGAGATAAAGTGAGGAGTGACAGCAATGTTTGTGTCACAGCTTCATAGTTCAGTGTGTGCTAAACATGATCAGCAGGAGCTTTTTTGCAAGGCTCTTCTGCTGTTTTAGCCCAGTGTAAACATTCCTGCTATACTCTCCGTGTTGCTGCTAAGCAGAGAGCGGGCACAGAGATGGTGGTTTCAGCTGGTCATTCATGCAGGAAAGGGAGGAGTGACAGCAATGTGAGTTGCAGAGTTGCAATGCTCGCTGTGCGCTGAAGATGATCAGTGGTAACTTTCTGGACTGTCTCTTCTGCTGTTTCAGCAGAGTCCAAACGTAAGTGCTATATTCTGCTACTGCTCACAAGGAGCAAGCACTGGAGATGTATGATTCAATTGGACTTTCAACTAGGAAAGTCAGAGGTGACAGCTATATGTGTTTCAGAGTTGCAAAGCTCACTGTGTGCTGAAGATGCCCAGCAGGACTTTCCCTGCACGCCCTTCGGCTGTGCGATTAGAGTCCAAGCGCTCGTCCTCCCCTGTCACAACTCCTCTCGAAACGAGAGAGCGCTCCAGAAACGATAGATTCAAAAGCACTTTTAGGAGATAAAGTGAGTGGCAGCAATGTTTGTGTCCCAGTGTAAAGCTCACTGTGCGCTAAACATGAATAGCTGGAGCTTTTTTGCAAGGGTCTCTTGCTGTTTTAGCCTAGTCTAAACATTCCTGCTATACTCTCCCTGTTGCTGCTCAATAGAGTGCGGGCTCAGAGACGGTGGAATCAGTTGGTCTTTCAGGCAGAAAAGGGAGGAGTGACAGCAATGTGTGCTGCAGAGCTGCAAAGCTCGCTGTGCGCTGAAGATGACCAGTGGGAACTTTCTGGACTGTGTCTTCTGCTGTTTCAGCAGAGTGCAAACGTATGGGCTATATTCTGCTACTGCTCACAAGGAGCAAAGCACAGGAGAAGTAGGATGCAATTGGACTTTCAGGTAGGAAAGTGAGAGGTGACAGCAATGTTTGTGTCACAGCCTCAAAACTCACTGTGCGCTAAACATGAAAAGCTGGAGCTTTTTTGCAAGGCTCTTCTGCTGTTTTAGCCTAGTCTAAACATTCCTGCTATACTCTCCCTGTTGCTGCTCAATAGAGTGCGGGCTCAGAGACGGTGGAATCAATTGGTCTTTCAGGCAGGAAAGGGAGGAGTGACAGCAATGTGTGCTGCAGAGCTGCAAAGCTCGCTGCGCGGTGAAGATGATCAGTGTTAACTTTCTGGACTGTCTCTTCTGCTGTTTCAGCAGAATCTGAACGTAAGTGCTATATTCTGCTACTGCTCACAAAGAGCAAGCACAGGAGAAGAAGGATTCAATTGGACTTTCAGGTAGGAAAGTGAGAGGTGACAGCTATATGTGTTTCAGAGTTGCAAAGCTCACTGTGTGCTGAAGATGCCCAGCAGGACTTTCCCTGCACGCCCTTCGGCTGTGGGATTAGAGTCCAAGCGCTCGTCCTCCCCTGTCACAACTCCTCTCGAAACGAGAGAGCGCACCAGAAACGATGGGTTCAAATGCACTTTTAGGAGATAAAGTAAATGACAGCAATGTTTGTGTCTCAGTTTAATGCTCACTGTGCGCTAAACATGAAAAGCAGGAGTTTTTTTGCAAGGCTCTTCTACTGTTTTAGCCCAGTCTAAACATTCCTGCTATACTCTCCCTGTTACTGCTCAATAGAGTGCGGGCACAGAGATGGTGGAATCAATTGGTCATTCATGCAGGAAAGGGAGGAGTGACAGCAATGTGTGCTGCAGAGCTGCAAAGCTCGCTGCGCGGTGAAGATGATCAGTGTTAACTTTCTGGACTGTCTCTTCTGCTGTTTCAGCAGAATCTGAACGTAAGTGCTATATTCTGCTACTGCACACAAAGAGCAAGCACAGGAGAAGAAGGATTCAATTGGACTTTCAGGTAGGAAAGTGAGAGGTGACAGCTATATGTGTTTCAGAGTTGCAAAGCTCACTGTGTGCTGAAGATGCCAGGCAGGACTTTCCCTGCACGCCCTTCGGCTGTGGGATTAGAGTCCAAGCGCTCGTCCTCCCCTGTCACATCTGCTCTTGAAACGAGAGAGGGCACCAAAAACGTTGGACTCAAATGCACTTTTAGGATATAAAGTGAGGAGTGACAGCAATGTTTGTGTCACAGCCTCAACGCTCACTGTGTGCTAAACATGATCAGTAGGAGCTTTTTTGCAAGGCTCTTCTGCTGTTTTAGCCCAGTGTAAACATTCCTGCTATACTCACCGTGTTGCTGCTAAGCAGAGAGCGGGCACAGAGATGGTGGTTTCAGCTGGTCATTCATGCAGGAAAGGGAGGAGTGACAGCAATGTGTGTTGCACAGTTGCAAAGCTCGCTGTGCGCTGAAGATGATCAGTGGGAACTTTCTGGACTGTGTCTTCTGCTGTTTCAGCAGAGTGCAAACGTAAGTGCTATATTCTGCTACTGCTCACAAGGAGCAAGCACAGGAGACGTAGGATTCAATTGGACTTTCAGGTAGGAAAGTGAGAGGTGACAGCTATATGTGTTTCAGAGTTGCAAAGCTCACTGTGTGCTGAAGATGCCCAGCAGGAGTTTCCCTGCACGCCCTTCGGCTGTGGGATTAGAGTCCAAGCGCTCGTCCTCCCCTGTCACAACTCCTCTCGAAACGAGAGAGCGCACCAGAAACGATGGGTTCAAATGCACTTTTAGGAGATAAAGTAAATGACAGCAATGTTTGTGTCTCAGTTTAATGCTCACTGTGCGCTAAACATGAAAAGCAGGAGTTTTTTTGCAAGGCTCTTCTGCTGTTTTAGCCCAGTCTAAACATTCCTGCTATACTCTCCCTGTTACTGCTCAATAGAGTGCGGGCACAGAGATGGTGGAATCAATTGGTCATTCATGCAGGAAAGGGAGGAGTGACAGCAATGTGTGCTGCAGAGCTGCAAAGCTCGCTGTGCGCTGAAGATGATCAGTGTTAACTTTCTGGACTGTCTCTTCTGCTGTTTCGGCAGAATCTGAACCTAAGTGCTATATTCTGCTACTGCTCACAAAGAGCAAGCACAGGAGAAGAAGGATTCAATTGGACTTTCAGGTAGGAAAGTGAGAGGTGACAGCTATATGTGTTTCAGAGTTGCAAAGCTCACTGTGTGCTGAAGATGCCCAGCAGGAGTCTCCCTGCTAGCCCTTCGGCTGTGGGATTAGAGTCCAAGCGCTCGTCCTCCCCTGTCACATCTGCTCTTGAAACGAGAGAGGGCACCAAAAACGTTGGACTCAAATGCACTTTTAGGAGATAAAGTGAGGAGTGACAGCAATGTTTGTGTCACAGCTTCAAAGTTCAGTGTGTGCTAAACATGATCAGCAGGAGCTTTTTTGCAAGGCTCTTCTGCTGTTTTAGCCCAGTGTAAACATTCCTGCTATACTCTCCGTGTTGCTGCTAAGCAGAGAGCGGGCACAGAGATGGTGGAATCAATTGGTCTTTCAGGCAGGAAAGGGAGGTGTGACAGCAATGTGTGCTGCAGAGCTGCAAAGCTCGCTGTGCGCTGAAGATGATCAGTGGTAACTTTCTGGACTGTCTCTTCTGCTGTTTCGGCAGAATCTGAACATAAGTGCTATATTCTGCTACTGCTCACAAAGAGCAAGCACAGGAGAAGAAGGAATCAATTGGACTTTCAGGTAGGAAAGTGAGAGGTGACAGCTATATGTGTTTCAGAGTTGCAAAGCTCACTGTGTGCTGAAGATGCCCAGCAGGAGTCTCCCTGCTAGCCCTTCGGCTGTGGGATTAGAGTCCAAGCGCTCGTCCCCCCCTGTCACAACTCCTCTCGAAACGAGAGAGCGCACCAGAAACGATGGTTTCAAATGCACTTTTACGAGATAAAGTGAATGACAGCAATGTTTGTGTCGCATTTTAATGCTCACTGTGCGCTGAACATGAAAAGCAGGAGCTTTTTTGCAAGGCTCTTCTGCTGTTTTAGCAAAGTCTAAACATTCCTGCTATACACTCCCTGTTGCTGCTCAATAGAGTGCGGGCTCAGAGATGGTGGAATCAGTTGGTCTTTCAGGCAGGAAAGGGAGGAGACACAGCAATGTGTGCTGCAGAGTTGCAAAGCTCGCTGTGCGCTGAAGATGATCAGTGGGAACTTTCAGGACTGTCTCTTCTGCTGTTTCAGCAGAGTGCAAACGTATGGGCTATATTCTGCTACTGCTCACAAGGAGCAAAGCACAGGAGAAGTAGGATTCAATTGGACTTTCAGGTAGGAAAGTGAGAGGTGACAGCAATGTGTGTTTCCGAGTTGCAAAGCTCACTGTGTGCTGAAGATGCCCAGCAGGAGTTTTCCTGCTGGCCCTTCGGCTGTGGGATTAGAGTCCAAGCGCTCGTCCTCCCCTGTCACATCTGCTCTTGAAACGAGAGAGGGCACCAAAAACGTTGGACTCAAATGCTCTTTTAGGATATAAAGTGAGGAGTGACAGCAATGTTTGTGTCACAGCCTCAAAGCTCACTGTGTGTTAAACATGATCAGTAGGAGCTTTTTTGCAAGGCTCTTCTGCTGTTTTAGCCCAGTGTAAACATTCCTGCTATACTCTCCGTGTTGCTGCTAAGCAGAGAGCGGGCACAGAGATGGTGGTTTCAGCTGGTCATTCATGCAGGAAAGGGAGGAGTGACAGCAATGTGAGTTGCAGAGTTGCAATGCTCGCTGTGCGCTGAAGATGATCAGTGGTAACTTTCTGACTGTCTCTTCTGCTGTTTCAGCAGAGTCCAAACGTAAGTGCTATATTCTGCTACTGCTCACAAGGAGCAAGCACTGGAGATGTATGATTCAATTGGACTTTCAGGTAGGAAAGTGAGAGGTGACAGCTATATGTGTTTCAGAGTTGCAAAGCTCACTGTGTGCTGAAGATGCCCAGCAGGAGTTTCCCTGCACGCCCTTCGGCTGTGCCATTAGAGTCCAAGCGCTCGTCCTACCCTGTCACAACTCCTCTCGAAACGAGAGAGCGCACCAGAAACGATGGTTTCAAATGCACTTTTAGGAGATAAAGTGAATGACAGCAATGTTTGTGTCACAGCTTCAAAGTTCAGTGTGTGCTAAACATGATCAGCAGGAGCTTTTTTGCAAGGCTCTTCTGCTGTTTTAGCCCAGTGTAAACATTCCTGCTATACTCTCCGTGTTGCTGCTAAGCAGAGAGCGGGCACAGAGATGGTGGAATCAATTGGTCTTTCAGGCAGGAAAGGGAGGTGTGACAGCAATGTGTGCTGCAGAGCTGCAAAGCTCGCTGTGCGCTGAAGATGATCAGTGGTAACTTTCTGGACTGTCTCTTCTGCTGTTTCGGCAGAATCTGAACATAAGTGCTATATTCTGCTACTGCTCACAAAGAGCAAGCACAGGAGAAGAAGGAATCAATTGGACTTTCAGGTAGGAAAGTGAGAGGTGACAGCTATATGTGTTTCAGAGTTGCAAAGCTCACTGTGTGCTGAAGATGCCCAGCAGGAGTCTCCCTGCTAGCCCTTCGGCTGTGGGATTAGAGTCCAAGCGCTCGTCCCCCCCTGTCACAACTCCTCTCGAAACGAGAGAGCGCACCAGAAACGATGGTTTCAAATGCACTTTTAGGAGATAAAGTGAATGACAGCAATGTTTGTGTCGCAGTTTAATGCTCACTGTGCGCTAAACATGAAAAGCAGGAGCTTTTTTGCAAGGCTCTTCTGCTGTTTTAGCCCAGTCTAAACATTCCTGCTATACACTATCTGTTGCTGCTCAATAGAGTGCGGGCTCAGAGATGGTGGAATCAGTTGGTCTTTCAGGCAGGAAAGGGAGGAGACACAGCAATGTGTGCTGCAGAGTTGCAAAGCTCGCTGTGCGCTGAAGATGATCAGTGGGTACTTTCAGGACTGTCTCTTCTGCTGTTTCAGCAGAGTGCAAACGTATGGGCTATATTCTGCTACTGCTCACAAGGAGCAAAGCACAGGAGAAGTAGGATTCAATTGGACTTTCAGGTAGGAAAGTGAGAGGTGACAGCAATGTGTGTTTCCGAGTTGCAAAGCTCACTGTGTGCTGAAGATGCCCGGCAGGACTTTCCCTGCACGCCCTTCGGCTGTGGGATTAGAGTCCAAGCGCTCGTCCTCCCCTGTCACATCTGCTCTTGAAACGAGAGAGGGCACCAAAAACGTTGGACTCAAATGCACTTTTAGGAGATAAAGTGAGGAGTGACAGCAATGTTTGTGTCACAGCTTCAAAGCTCACTGTGTGCTAAACATGATCAGCAGGAGCTTTTTTGCAAGGCTCTTCTGCTGTTTTAGCCCAGTGTAAACATTCCTGCTATACTCTCCGTGTTGCTGCTAAGCAGAGAGCGGGCACAGAGATGGTGGTTTCAGCTGGTCATTCATGCAGGAAAGGGAGGAGTGACAGCAATGTGTGTTGCACAGTTGCAAAGCTCGCTGTGCTTTGAAGATGATCAGTGGGAACTTTCTGGACTGTGTCTTCTGCTGTTTCAGCAGAGTGCAAACGTAAGTGCTATATTCTGCTACTGCTCACAAGGAGCAAGCACTGGAGATGTATGATTCAATTGGACTTTCAGGTAGGACAGTGAGAGGTGACAGCTATATGTGTTTCAGAGTTGCAAAGCTCACTGTGTGCTGAGGATGCCCAGCAGGACTTTCCCTGCACGCCCTTCGGCTGTGGGATTAGAGTCCAAGCGCTCGTCCTCCCCTGTCACATCTGCTCTTGAAACGAGAGAGAGCACCAAAAACGTTGGACTCAAATGCACTTTTAGGAGATAAAGTGAGGAGTGACAGCAATGTTTGTGTCACAGCCTCAAAACTCACTGTGCGCTAAACATGATCAGCAGGAGCTTTTTTGCAAGGCTCTTCTGCTGTTTTAGCCCAGTGTAAACATTCCTGCTATACTCTCCGTGTTGCTGCTAAGCAGAGAGCGGGCACAGAGATGGTGGAATCAATTGGTCTTTCAGGCAGGAAAGGGAGGTGTGACAGCAATGTGTGCTGCAGAGCTGCAAAGCTCGCTGTGCGCTGAAGATGATCAGTGGTAACTTTCTGGACTGTCTCTTCTGCTGTTTCGGCAGAATCTGAACGTAAGTGCTATATTCTGCTACTGCTCACAAAGAGCAAGCACAGGAGAAGAAGGAATCAATTGGACTTTCAGGTAGGAAAGTGAGAGGTGACAGCTATATGTGTTTCAGAGTTGCAAAGCTCACTGTGTGCTGAAGATGCCCAGCAGGAGTCTCCCTGCTAGCCCTTCGGCTGTGGGATTAGAGTCCAAGCGCTCGTCCCCCCCTGTCACAACTCCTCTCGAAACGAGAGAGCGCACCAGAAACGATGGTTTCAAATGCACTTTTAGGAGATAAAGTGAATGACAGCAATGTTTGTGTCGCATTTTAATGCTCACTGTGCGCTGAACATGAAAAGCAGGAGCTTTTTTGCAAGGCTCTTCTGCTGTTTTAGCAAAGTCTAAACATTCCTGCTATACACTCCCTGTTGCTGCTCAATAGAGTGCGGGCTCAGAGATGGTGGAATCAGTTGGTCTTTCAGGCAGGAAAGGGAGGAGACACAGCAATGTGTGCTGCAGAGTTGCAAAGCTCGCTGTGCGCTGAAGATGATCAGTGGGAACTTTCAGGACTGTCTCTTCTGCTGTTTCAGCAGAGTGCAAACGTATGGGCTATATTCTGCTACTGCTCACAAGGAGCAAAGCACAGGAGAAGTAGGATTCAATTGGACTTTCAGGTAGGAAAGTGAGAGGTGACAGCAATGTGTGTTTCCGAGTTGCAAAGCTCACTGTGTGCTGAAGATGCCCAGCAGGAGTTTTCCTGCTGGCCCTTCGGCTGTGGGATTAGAGTCCAAGCGCTCGTCCTCCCCTGTCACATCTGCTCTTGAAACGAGAGAGGGCACCAAAAACGTTGGACTCAAATGCTCTTTTAGGATATAAAGTGAGGAGTGACAGCAATGTTTGTGTCACAGCCTCAAAGCTCACTGTGTGCTAAACATGATCAGTAGGAGCTTTTTTGCAAGGCTCTTCTGCTGTTTTAGCCCAGTGTAAACATTCCTGCTATACTCTCCGTGTTGCTGCTAAGCAGAGAGCGGGCACAGAGATGGTGGTTTCAGCTGGTCATTCATGCAGGAAAGGGAGGAGTGACAGCAATGTGAGTTGCAGAGTTGCAATGCTCGCTGTGCGCTGAAGATGATCAGTGGTAACTTTCTGACTGTCTCTTCTGCTGTTTCAGCAGAGTCCAAACGTAAGTGCTATATTCTGCTACTGCTCACAAGGAGCAAGCACTGGAGATGTATGATTCAATTGGACTTTCAGGTAGGAAAGTGAGAGGTGACAGCTATATGTGTTTCAGAGTTGCAAAGCTCACTGTGTGCTGAAGATGCCCAGCAGGAGTTTCCCTGCACGCCCTTCGGCTGTGCCATTAGAGTCCAAGCGCTCGTCCTACCCTGTCACAACTCCTCTCGAAACGAGAGAGCGCACCAGAAACGATGGTTTCAAATGCACTTTTAGGAGATAAAGTGAATGACAGCAATGTTTGTGTCACAGCTTCAAAGTTCAGTGTGTGCTAAACATGATCAGCAGGAGCTTTTTTGCAAGGCTCTTCTGCTGTTTTAGCCCAGTGTAAACATTCCTGCTATACTCTCCGTGTTGCTGCTAAGCAGAGAGCGGGCACAGAGATGGTGGAATCAATTGGTCTTTCAGGCAGGAAAGGGAGGTGTGACAGCAATGTGTGCTGCAGAGCTGCAAAGCTCGCTGTGCGCTGAAGATGATCAGTGGTAACTTTCTGGACTGTCTCTTCTGCTGTTTCGGCAGAATCTGAACATAAGTGCTATATTCTGCTACTGCTCACAAAGAGCAAGCACAGGAGAAGAAGGAATCAATTGGACTTTCAGGTAGGAAAGTGAGAGGTGACAGCTATATGTGTTTCAGAGTTGCAAAGCTCACTGTGTGCTGAAGATGCCCAGCAGGAGTCTCCCTGCTAGCCCTTCGGCTGTGGGATTAGAGTCCAAGCGCTCGTCCCCCCCTGTCACAACTCCTCTCGAAACGAGAGAGCGCACCAGAAACGATGGTTTCAAATGCACTTTTAGGAGATAAAGTGAATGACAGCAATGTTTGTGTCGCAGTTTAATGCTCACTGTGCGCTAAACATGAAAAGCAGGAGCTTTTTTGCAAGGCTCTTCTGCTGTTTTAGCCCAGTCTAAACATTCCTGCTATACACTATCTGTTGCTGCTCAATAGAGTGCGGGCTCAGAGATGGTGGAATCAGTTGGTCTTTCAGGCAGGAAAGGGAGGAGACACAGCAATGTGTGCTGCAGAGTTGCAAAGCTCGCTGTGCGCTGAAGATGATCAGTGGGTACTTTCAGGACTGTCTCTTCTGCTGTTTCAGCAGAGTGCAAACGTATGGGCTATATTCTGCTACTGCTCACAAGGAGCAAAGCACAGGAGAAGTAGGATTCAATTGGACTTTCAGGTAGGAAAGTGAGAGGTGACAGCAATGTGTGTTTCCGAGTTGCAAAGCTCACTGTGTGCTGAAGATGCCCGGCAGGACTTTCCCTGCACGCCCTTCGGCTGTGGGATTAGAGTCCAAGCGCTCGTCCTCCCCTGTCACATCTGCTCTTGAAACGAGAGAGGGCACCAAAAACGTTGGACTCAAATGCACTTTTAGGAGATAAAGTGAGGAGTGACAGCAATGTTTGTGTCACAGCTTCAAAGCTCACTGTGTGCTAAACATGATCAGCAGGAGCTTTTTTGCAAGGCTCTTCTGCTGTTTTAGCCCAGTGTAAACATTCCTGCTATACTCTCCGTGTTGCTGCTAAGCAGAGAGCGGGCACAGAGATGGTGGTTTCAGCTGGTCATTCATGCAGGAAAGGGAGGAGTGACAGCAATGTGTGTTGCACAGTTGCAAAGCTCGCTGTGCTTTGAAGATGATCAGTGGGAACTTTCTGGACTGTGTCTTCTGCTGTTTCAGCAGAGTGCAAACGTAAGTGCTATATTCTGCTACTGCTCACAAGGAGCAAGCACTGGAGATGTATGATTCAATTGGACTTTCAGGTAGGACAGTGAGAGGTGACAGCTATATGTGTTTCAGAGTTGCAAAGCTCACTGTGTGCTGAGGATGCCCAGCAGGACTTTCCCTGCACGCCCTTCGGCTGTGGGATTAGAGTCCAAGCGCTCGTCCTCCCCTGTCACATCTGCTCTTGAAACGAGAGAGAGCACCAAAAACGTTGGACTCAAATGCACTTTTAGGAGATAAAGTGAGGAGTGACAGCAATGTTTGTGTCACAGCTTCAAAGTTCAGTGTGTACTAAACATGATCAGCAGGAGCTTTTTTGCAAGGCTCTTCTGCTGTTTTAGCCCAGTGTAAACATTCCTGCTATACTCTCCGTGTTGCTGCTAAGCAGAGAGCGGGCACAGAGATGGTGGAATCAATTGGTCTTTCAGGCAGGAAAGGGAGGTGTGACAGCAATGTGTGCTGCAGAGCTGCAAAGCTCGCTGTGCGCTGAAGATGATCAGTGGTAACTTTCTGGACTGTCTCTTCTGCTGTTTCGGCAGAATCTGAACATATGTGCTATATTCTGCTACTGCTCACAAAGAGCAAGCACAGGAGAAGAAGGAATCAATTGGACTTTCAGGTAGGAAAGTGAGAGGTGACAGCTATATGTGTTTCAGAGTTGCAAAGCTCACTGTGTGCTGAAGATGCCCAGCAGGAGTCTCCCTGCTAGCCCTTCGGCTGTGGGATTAGAGTCCAAGCGCTCGTCCCCCCCTGTCACAACTCCTCTCGAAACGAGAGAGCGCACCAGAAACGATGGTTTCAAATGCACTTTTAGGAGATAAAGTGAATGACAGCAATGTTTGTGTCGCATTTTAATGCTCACTGTGCGCTGAACATGAAAAGCAGGAGCTTTTTTGCAAGGCTCTTCTGCTGTTTTAGCAAAGTCTAAACATTCCTGCTATACACTCCCTGTTGCTGCTCAATAGAGTGCGGGCTCAGAGATGGTGGAATCAGTTGGTCTTTCAGGCAGGAAAGGGAGGAGACACAGCAATGTGTGCTGCAGAGTTGCAAAGCTCGCTGTGCGCTGAAGATGATCAGTGGGAACTTTCAGGACTGTCTCTTCTGCTGTTTCAGCAGAGTGCAAACGTATGGGCTATATTCTGCTACTGCTCACAAGGAGCAAAGCACAGGAGAAGTAGGATTCAATTGGACTTTCAGGTAGGAAAGTGAGAGGTGACAGCAATGTGTGTTTCCGAGTTGCAAAGCTCACTGTGTGCTGAAGATGCCCAGCAGGAGTTTTCCTGCTGGCCCTTCGGCTGTGGGATTAGAGTCCAAGCGCTCGTCCTCCCCTGTCACATCTGCTCTTGAAACGAGAGAGGGCACCAAAAACGTTGGACTCAAATGCTCTTTTAGGATATAAAGTGAGGAGTGACAGCAATGTTTGTGTCACAGCCTCAAAGCTCACTGTGTGCTAAACATGATCAGTAGGAGCTTTTTTGCAAGGCTCTTCTGCTGTTTTAGCCCAGTGTAAACATTCCTGCTATACTCTCCGTGTTGCTGCTAAGCAGAGAGCGGGCACAGAGATGGTGGTTTCAGCTGGTCATTCATGCAGGAAAGGGAGGAGTGACAGCAATGTGAGTTGCAGAGTTGCAATGCTCGCTGTGCGCTGAAGATGATCAGTGGTAACTTTCTGACTGTCTCTTCTGCTGTTTCAGCAGAGTCCAAACGTAAGTGCTATATTCTGCTACTGCTCACAAGGAGCAAGCACTGGAGATGTATGATTCAATTGGACTTTCAGGTAGGAAAGTGAGAGGTGACAGCTATATGTGTTTCAGAGTTGCAAAGCTCACTGTGTGCTGAAGATGCCCAGCAGGAGTTTCCCTGCACGCCCTTCGGCTGTGCCATTAGAGTCCAAGCGCTCGTCCCCCCCTGTCACAACTCCTCTCGAAACGAGAGAGCGCACCAGAAACGATGGTTTCAAATGCACTTTTAGGAGATAAAGTGAATGACAGCAATGTTTGTGTCTCAGTTTAATGCTCACTGTGCGCTAAACATGAAAAGCAGGAGTTTTTTTGCAAGGCTCTTCTGCTGTTTTAGCCCAGTCTAAACATTCCTGCTATACACTCCCTGTTGCTGCTCAATAGAGTGCGGGCTCAGAGATGGTGGAATCAGTTGGTCTTTCAGGCAGGAAAGGGAGGAGACACAGCAATGTGTGCTGCAGAGTTGCAAAGCTCGCTGTGCGCTGAAGATGATCAGTGGGAACTTTCAGGACTGTCTCTTCTGCTGTTTCAGCAGAGTGCAAACGTATGGGCTATATTCTGCTACTGCTCACAAGGAGCAAAGCACAGGAGAAGTAGGATTCAATTGGACTTTCAGGTAGGAAAGTGAGAGGTGACAGCAATGTGTGTTTCCGAGTTGCAAAGCTCACTGTGTGCTGAAGATGCCCAGCAGGAGTTTTCTGCTGGCCCTTCGGCTGTGGGATTAGAGTCCAAGCGCTCGTCCTCCCCTGTCACATCTGCTCTTGAAACGAGAGAGGGCACCAAAAACGTTGGACTCAAATGCTCTTTTAGGATATAAAGTGAGGAGTGACAGCAATGTTTGTGTCACAGCCTCAAAGCTCACTGTGTGCTAAACATGATCAGTAGGAGCTTTTTTGCAAGGCTCTTCTGCTGTTTTAGCCCAGTGTAAACATTCCTGCTATACTCTCCGTGTTGCTGCTAAGCAGAGAGCGGGCACAGAGATGGTGGTTTCAGCTGGTCATTCATGCAGGAAAGGGAGGAGTGACAGCAATGTGAGTTGCAGAGTTGCAATGCTCGCTGTGCGCTGAAGATGATCAGTGGTAACTTTCTGACTGTCTCTTCTGCTGTTTCAGCAGAGTCCAAACGTAAGTGCTATATTCTGCTACTGCTCACAAGGAGCAAGCACTGGAGATGTATGATTCAATTGGACTTTCAGGTAGGAAAGTGAGAGGTGACAGCTATATGTGTTTCAGAGTTGCAAAGCTCACTGTGTGCTGAAGATGCCCAGCAGGAGTTTCCCTGCACGCCCTTCGGCTGTGCCATTAGAGTCCAAGCGCTCGTCCCCCCCTGTCACAACTCCTCTCGAAACGAGAGAGCGCACCAGAAACGATGGTTTCAAATGCACTTTTAGGAGATAAAGTGAATGACAGCAATGTTTGTGTCTCAGTTTAATGCTCACTGTGCGCTAAACATGAAAAGCAGGAGTTTTTTTGCAAGGCTCTTCTGCTGTTTTAGCCCAGTCTAAACATTCCTGCTATACACTCCCTGTTGCTGCTCAAAAGAGTGCGGGCTCAGAGATGGTGGAATCAGTTGGTCTTTCAGGCAGGAAAGGGAGGAGTGACAGCAATGTGTGCTGCAGAGTTGCAAACTCGCTGTGCGCTGAAGATGATCAGTGGGAACTTTCTGGACTGTGTCTTCTGCTGTTTCAGCAGAGTGCAAACGTAAGTGCTATATTCTGCTACTGCTCACAAGGAGCAAGCACTGGAGATGTATGATTCAATTGGACTTTCAGGTAGGAAAGTGAGAGGTGACAGCTATATGTGTTTCAGAGTTGCAAAGCTCACTGTGTGCTGAGGATGCCCAGCAGGACTTTCCCTGCACGCCCTTCGGCTGTGGGATTAGAGTCCAAGCGCTCGTCCTCCCCTGTCACATCTGCTCTTGAAACGAGAGAGGGCACCAAAAACGTTGGACTCAAATGCACTTTTAGGAGATAAAGTGAGGAGTGACAGCAATGTTTGTGTCACAGCTTCAAAGCTCACTGTGTGCTAAACATGATCAGCAGGAGCTTTTTTGCAAGGCTCTTCTGCTGTTTTAGCCCAGTGTAAACATTCCTGCTATACTCTCCGTGTTGCTGCTAAGCAGAGAGCGGGCACAGAGATGGTGGAATCAATTGGTCTTTCAGGCAGGAAAGGGAGGTGTGACAGCAATGTGTGCTGCAGAGCTGCAAAGCTCGCTGTGCGCTGAAGATGATCAGTGGTAACTTTCTGGACTGTCTCTTCTGCTGTTTCGGCAGAATCTGAACATAAGTGCTATATTCTGCTACTGCTCACAAAGAGCAAGCACAGGAGAAGAAGGAATCAATTGGACTTTCAGGTAGGAAAGTGAGAGGTGACAGCTATATGTGTTTCAGAGTTGCAAAGCTCACTGTGTGCTGAAGATGCCCAGCAGGAGTCTCCCTGCTAGCCCTTCGGCTGTGGGATTAGAGTCCAAGCGCTCGTCCCCCCCTGTCACAACTCCTCTCGAAACGAGAGAGCGCACCAGAAACGATGGTTTCAAATGCACTTTTAGGAGATAAAGTGAATGACAGCAATGTTTGTGTCGCAGTTTAATGCTCACTGTGCGCTAAACATGAAAAGCAGGAGCTTTTTTGCAAGGCTCTTCTGCTGTTTTAGCCCAGTCTAAACATTCCTGCTATACACTATCTGTTGCTGCTCAATAGAGTGCGGGCTCAGAGATGGTGGAATCAGTTGGTCTTTCAGGCAGGAAAGGGAGGAGACACAGCAATGTGTGCTGCAGAGTTGCAAAGCTCGCTGTGCGCTGAAGATGATCAGTGGGTACTTTCAGGACTGTCTCTTCTGCTGTTTCAGCAGAGTGCAAACGTATGGGCTATATTCTGCTACTGCTCACAAGGAGCAAAGCACAGGAGAAGTAGGATTCAATTGGACTTTCAGGTAGGAAAGTGAGAGGTGACAGCAATGTGTGTTTCCGAGTTGCAAAGCTCACTGTGTGCTGAAGATGCCCGGCAGGACTTTCCCTGCACGCCCTTCGGCTGTGGGATTAGAGTCCAAGCGCTCGTCCTCCCCTGTCACATCTGCTCTTGAAACGAGAGAGGGCACCAAAAACGTTGGACTCAAATGCTCTTTTAGGAGATAAAGTGAGGAGTGACAGCAATGTTTCTGTCACAGCCTCAAAGCTCACTGTGTGCTAAACATGATCAGTAGGAGCTTTTTTGCAAGGCTCTTCTGCTGTTTTAGCCCAGTGTAAACATTCCTGCTATACTCTCCGTGTTGCTGCTAAGCAGAGAGCGGGCACAGAGATGGTGGTTTCAGCTGGTCATTCATGCAGGAAAGGGAGGAGTGACAGCAATGTGAGTTGCAGAGTTGCAATGCTCGCTGTGCGCTGAAGATGATCAGTGGTAACTTTCTGGACTGTCTCTTCTGCTGTTTCAGCAGAGTCCAAACGTAAGTGCTATATTCTGCTACTGCTCACAAGGAGCAAGCACTGGAGATGTATGATTCAATTGGACTTTCAACTAGGAAAGTGAGAGGTGACAGCTATATGTGTTTCAGAGTTGCAAAGCTCACTGTGTGCTGAAGATGCCCAGCAGGACTTTCCCTGCACGCCCTTCGGCTGTGCGATTAGAGTCCAAGCGCTCGTCCTCCCCTGTCACAACTCCTCTCGAAACGAGAGAGCGCTCCAGAAACGATAGATTCAAAAGCACTTTTAGGAGATAAAGTGAGTGGCAGCAATGTTTGTGTCGCAGTGTAAAGCTCACTGTGCGCTAAACATGAATAGCTGGAGCTTTTTTGCAAGGGTCTCTTGCTGTTTTAGCCTAGTCTAAACATTCCTGCTCTACTCTCCCTGTTGCTGCTCAATAGAGTGCGGGCTCAGAGACGGTGGAATCAGTTGGTCTTTCAGGCAGAAAAGGGAGGAGTGACAGCAATGTGTGCTGCAGAGCTGCAAAGCTCGCTGTGCGCTGAAGATGATCAGTGGGAACTTTCTGGACTGTGTCTTCTGCAGTTTCAGCAGAGTGCAAACGTATGGGCTATATTCTGCTACTGCTCACAAGGAGCAAAGCACAGGAGAAGTAGGATGCAATTGGACTTTCAGGTAGGAAAGTGAGAGGTGACAGCAATGTTTGTGTCACAGCCTCAAAACTCACTGTGCGCTAAACATGATCAGCAGGAGCTTTTTTGCAAGGCTCTTCTGCTGTTTTAGCCCAGTGTAAACATTCCTGCTATACTCTCCGTGTTGCTGCTAAGCAGAGAGCGGGCACAGAGATGGTGGAATCAATTGGTCTTTCAGGCAGGAAAGGGAGGTGTGACAGCAATGTGTGCTGCAGAGCTGCAAAGCTCGCTGTGCGCTGAAGATGATCAGTGGTAACTTTCTGGACTGTCTCTTCTGCTGTTTCGGCAGAATCTGAACGTAAGTGCTATATTCTGCTACTGCTCACAAAGAGCAAGCACAGGAGAAGAAGGAATCAATTGGACTTTCAGGTAGGAAAGTGAGAGGTGACAGCTATATGTGTTTCAGAGTTGCAAAGCTCACTGTGTGCTGAAGATGCCCAGCAGGAGTCTCCCTGCTAGCCCTTCGGCTGTGGGATTAGAGTCCAAGCGCTCGTCCCCCCCTGTCACAACTCCTCTCGAAACGAGAGAGCGCACCAGAAACGATGGTTTCAAATGCACTTTTAGGAGATAAAGTGAATGACCGCAATGTTTGTGTCGCATTTTAATGCTCACTGTGCGCTGAACATGAAAAGCAGGAGCTTTTTTGCAAGGCTCTTCTGCTGTTTTAGCAAAGTCTAAACATTCCTGCTATACACTCCCTGTTGCTGCTCAATAGAGTGCGGGCTCAGAGATGGTGGAATCAGTTGGTCTTTCAGGCAGGAAAGGGAGGAGACACAGCAATGTGTGCTGCAGAGTTGCAAAGCTCGCTGTGCGCTGAAGATGATCAGTGGGAACTTTCAGGACTGTCTCTTCTGCTGTTTCAGCAGAGTGCAAACGTATGGGCTATATTCTGCTACTGCTCACAAGGAGCAAAGCACAGGAGAAGTAGGATTCAATTGGACTTTCAGGTAGGAAAGTGAGAGGTGACAGCAATGTGTGTTTCCGAGTTGCAAAGCTCACTGTGTGCTGAAGATGCCCAGCAGGAGTTTTCCTGCTGGCCCTTCGGCTGTGGGATTAGAGTCCAAGCGCTCGTCCTCCCCTGTCACATCTGCTCTTGAAACGAGAGAGGGCACCAAAAACGTTGGACTCAAATGCTCTTTTAGGATATAAAGTGAGGAGTGACAGCAATGTTTGTGTCACAGCCTCAAAGCTCACTGTGTGCTAAACATGATCAGTAGGAGCTTTTTTGCAAGGCTCTTCTGCTGTTTTAGCCCAGTGTAAACATTCCTGCTATACTCTCCGTGTTGCTGCTAAGCAGAGAGCGGGCACAGAGATGGTGGTTTCAGCTGGTCATTCATGCAGGAAAGGGAGGAGTGACAGCAATGTGAGTTGCAGAGTTGCAATGCTCGCTGTGCGCTGAAGATGATCAGTGGTAACTTTCTGGACTGTCTCTTCTGCTGTTTCAGCAGAGTCCAAACGTAAGTGCTATATTCTGCTACTGCTCACAAGGAGCAAGCACTGGAGATGTATGATTCAATTGGACTTTCAACTAGGAAAGTGAGAGGTGACAGCTATATGTGTTTCAGAGTTGCAAAGCTCACTGTGTGCTGAAGATGCCCAGCAGGACTTTCCCTGCACGCCCTTCGGCTGTGCGATTAGAGTCCAAGCGCTCGTCCTCCCCTGTCACAACTCCTCTCGAAACGAGAGAGCGCTCCAGAAACGATAGATTCAAAAGCACTTTTAGGAGATAAAGTGAGTGGCAGCAATGTTTGTGTCGCAGTGTAAAGCTCACTGTGCGCTAAACATGAATAGCTGGAGCTTTTTTGCAAGGGTCTCTTGCTGTTTTAGCCTAGTCTAAACATTCCTGCTCTACTCTCCCTGTTGCTGCTCAATAGAGTGCGGGCTCAGAGACGGTGGAATCAGTTGGTCTTTCAGGCAGAAAAGGGAGGAGTGACAGCAATGTGTGCTGCAGAGCTGCAAAGCTCGCTGTGCGCTGAAGATGATCAGTGGGAACTTTCTGGACTGTGTCTTCTGCAGTTTCAGCAGAGTGCAAACGTATGGGCTATATTCTGCTACTGCTCACAAGGAGCAAAGCACAGGAGAAGTAGGATGCAATTGGACTTTCAGGTAGGAAAGTGAGAGGTGACAGCAATGTTTGTGTCACAGCCTCAAAACTCACTGTGCGCTAAACATGATCAGCAGGAGCTTTTTTGCAAGGCTCTTCTGCTGTTTTAGCCCAGTGTAAACATTCCTGCTATACTCTCCGTGTTGCTGCTAAGCAGAGAGCGGGCACAGAGATGGTGGAATCAATTGGTCTTTCAGGCAGGAAAGGGAGGTGTGACAGCAATGTGTGCTGCAGAGCTGCAAAGCTCGCTGTGCGCTGAAGATGATCAGTGGTAACTTTCTGGACTGTCTCTTCTGCTGTTTCGGCAGAATCTGAACGTAAGTGCTATATTCTGCTACTGCTCACAAAGAGCAAGCACAGGAGAAGAAGGAATCAATTGGACTTTCAGGTAGGAAAGTGAGAGGTGACAGCTATATGTGTTTCAGAGTTGCAAAGCTCACTGTGTGCTGAAGATGCCCAGCAGGAGTCTCCCTGCTAGCCCTTCGGCTGTGGGATTAGAGTCCAAGCGCTCGTCCCCCCCTGTCACAACTCCTCTCGAAACGAGAGAGCGCACCAGAAACGATGGTTTCAAATGCACTTTTAGGAGATAAAGTGAATGACAGCAATGTTTGTGTCGCATTTTAATGCTCACTGTGCGCTGAACATGAAAAGCAGGAGCTTTTTTGCAAGGCTCTTCTGCTGTTTTAGCAAAGTCTAAACATTCCTGCTATACACTCCCTGTTGCTGCTCAATAGAGTGCGGGCTCAGAGATGGTGGAATCAGTTGGTCTTTCAGGCAGGAAAGGGAGGAGACACAGCAATGTGTGCTGCAGAGTTGCAAAGCTCGCTGTGCGCTGAAGATGATCAGTGGGAACTTTCAGGACTGTCTCTTCTGCTGTTTCAGCAGAGTGCAAACGTATGGGCTATATTCTGCTACTGCTCACAAGGAGCAAAGCACAGGAGAAGTAGGATTCAATTGGACTTTCAGGTAGGAAAGTGAGAGGTGACAGCAATGTGTGTTTCCGAGTTGCAAAGCTCACTGTGTGCTGAAGATGCCCAGCAGGAGTTTTCCTGCTGGCCCTTCGGCTGTGGGATTAGAGTCCAAGCGCTCGTCCTCCCCTGTCACATCTGCTCTTGAAACGAGAGAGGGCACCAAAAACGTTGGACTCAAATGCTCTTTTAGGATATAAAGTGAGGAGTGACAGCAATGTTTGTGTCACAGCCTCAAAGCTCACTGTGTGCTAAACATGATCAGTAGGAGCTTTTTTGCAAGGCTCTTCTGCTGTTTTAGCCCAATGTAAACATTCCTGCTATACTCTCCGTGTTGCTGCTAAGCAGAGAGCGGGCACAGAGATGGTGGTTTCAGCTGGTCATTCATGCAGGAAAGGGAGGAGTGACAGCAATGTGAGTTGCAGAGTTGCAATGCTCGCTGTGCGCTGAAGATGATCAGTGGTAACTTTCTGGACTGTCTCTTCTGCTGTTTCAGCAGAGTCCAAACGTAAGTGCTATATTCTGCTACTGCTCACAAGGAGCAAGCACTGGAGATGTATGATTCAATTGGACTTTCAGGTAGGAAAGTGAGAGGTGACAGCTATATGTGTTTCAGAGTTGCAAAGCTCACTGTGTGCTGAAGATGCCCAGCAGGAGTTTCCCTGCACTCCCTTCGGCTGTGCCATTAGAGTCCAAGCGCTCGTCCTCCCCTGTCACAACTCCTCTCTAAACGAGAGAGCGCTCCAGAAACGATAGATTCAAAAGCACTTTTAGGAGATAAAGTGAGTGGCAGCAATGTTTGTGTCGCAGTGTAAAGCTCACTGTGCGCTAAACATGAATAGCTGGAGCTTTTTTGCAAGGGTCTCTTGCTGTTTTAGCCTAGTCTAAACATTCCTGCTATACTCTCCCTGTTGCTGCTCAATAGAGTGCGGGCTCAGAGACGGTGGAATCAGTTGGTCTTTCAGGCAGAAAAGGGAGGAGTGACAGCAATGTGTGCTGCAGAGCTGCAAAGCTCCCTGTGCGCTGAAGATGATCAGTGGGAACTTTCTGGACTGTGTCTTCTGCTGTTTCAGCAGAGTGCAAACGTATGGGCTATATTCTGCTACAGCTCACAAGGAGCAAAGCACAGGAGAAGTAGGATGCAATTGGACTTTCAGGTAGGAAAGTGAGAGGTGACAGCAATGTTTGTGTCACAGCCTCAAAACTCACTGTGCGCTAAACATGAAAAGCTGGAGCTTTTTTGCAAGGCTCTTCTGCTGTTTTAGCCTAGTCTAAACATTCCTGCTATACTCTCCCTGTTGCTGCTCAATAGAGTGCGGGCTCAGAGACGGTGGAATCAATTGGTCATTCATGCAGGAAAGGGAGGAGTGACAGCAATGTGTGCTGCAGAGCTGCAAAGCTCGCTGTGCGCTGAAGATGATCAGTGTTAACTTTCTGGACTGTCTCTTTTGCTGTTTCGGCAGAATCTGAACCTAAGTGCTATATTCTGCTACTGCTCACAAAGAGCAAGCACAGGAGAAGAAGGATTCAATTGGACTTTCAGGTAGGAAAGTGAGAGGTGACAGCTATATGTGTTTCAGAGTTGCAAAGCTCACTGTGTGCTGAAGATGCCCAGCAGGAGTCTCCCTGCTAGCCCTTCGGCTGTGGGATTAGAGTCCAAGCGCTCGTCCTCCCCTGTCACATCTGCTCTTGAAACGAGAGAGGGCACCAAAAACGTTGGACTCAAATGCACTTTTAGGAGATAAAGTGAGGAGTGACAGCAATGTTTGTGTCACAGCCTCAAAGCTCACTGTGTGCTAAACATGATCAGTAGGAGCTTTTTTGCAAGGCTCTTCTGCTGTTTTAGCCCAGTGTAAACATTCCTGCTATACTCTCCGTGTTGCTGCTAAGCAGAGAGCGGGCACAGAGATGGTGGTTTCAGCTGGTCATTCATGCAGGAAAGGGAGGAGTGACAGCAATGTGAGTTGCAGAGTTGCAATGCTCGCTGTGCGCTGAAGATGATCAGTGGTAACTTTCTGGACTGTCTCTTCTGCTGTTTCAGCAGAGTCCAAACGTAAGTGCTATATTCTGCTACTGCTCACAAGGAGCAAGCACTGGAGATGTATGATTCAATTGGACTTTCAACTAGGAAAGTGAGAGGTGACAGCTATATGTGTTTCAGAGTTGCAAAGCTCACTGTGTGCTGAAGATGCCCAGCAGGACTTTCCCTGCACGCCCTTCGGCTGTGCGATTAGAGTCCAAGCGCTCGTCCTCCCCTGTCACAACTCCTCTCGAAACGAGAGAGCGCTCCAGAAACGATAGATTCAAAAGCACTTTTAGGAGATAAAGTGAGTGGCAGCAATGTTTGTGTCGCAGTGTAAAGCTCACTGTGCGCTAAACATGAATAGCTGGAGCTTTTTTGCAAGGGTCTCTTGCTGTTTTAGCCTAGTCTAAACATTCCTGCTCTACTCTCCCTGTTGCTGCTCAATAGAGTGCGGGCTCAGAGACGGTGGAATCAGTTGGTCTTTCAGGCAGAAAAGGGAGGAGTGACAGCAATGTGTGCTGCAGAGCTGCAAAGCTCGCTGTGCGCTGAAGATGATCAGTGGGAACTTTCTGGACTGTGTCTTCTGCTGTTTCAGCAGAGTGCAAACGTATGGGCTATATTCTGCTACTGCTCACAAGGAGCAAAGCACAGGAGAAGTAGGATGCAATTGGACTTTCAGGTAGGAAAGTGAGAGGTGACAGCAATGTTTGTGTCACAGCCTCAAAACTCACTGTGCGCTAAACATGATCAGCAGGAGCTTTTTTGCAAGGCTCTTCTGCTGTTTTAGCCCAGTGTAAACATTCCTGCTATACTCTCCGTGTTGCTGCTAAGCAGAGAGCGGGCACAGAGATGGTGGAATCAATTGGTCTTTCAGGCAGGAAAGGGAGGTGTGACAGCAATGTGTGCTGCAGAGCTGCAAAGCTCGCTGTGCGCTGAAGATGATCAGTGGTAACTTTCTGGACTGTCTCTTCTGCTGTTTCGGCAGAATCTGAACGTAAGTGCTATATTCTGCTACTGCTCACAAAGAGCAAGCACAGGAGAAGAAGGAATCAATTGGACTTTCAGGTAGGAAAGTGAGAGGTGACAGCTATATGTGTTTCAGAGTTGCAAAGCTCACTGTGTGCTGAAGATGCCCAGCAGGAGTCTCCCTGCTAGCCCTTCGGCTGTGGGATTAGAGTCCAAGCGCTCGTCCCCCCCTGTCACAACTCCTCTCGAAACGAGAGAGCGCACCAGAAACGATGGTTTCAAATGCACTTTTAGGAGATAAAGTGAATGACAGCAATGTTTGTGTCGCATTTTAATGCTCACTGTGCGCTGAACATGAAAAGCAGGAGCTTTTTTGCAAGGCTCTTCTGCTGTTTTAGCAAAGTCTAAACATTCCTGCTATACACTCCCTGTTGCTGCTCAATAGAGTGCGGGCTCAGAGATGGTGGAATCAGTTGGTCTTTCAGGCAGGAAAGGGAGGAGACACAGCAATGTGTGCTGCAGAGTTGCAAAGCTCGCTGTGCGCTGAAGATGATCAGTGGGAACTTTCAGGACTGTCTCTTCTGCTGTTTCAGCAGAGTGCAAACGTATGGGCTATATTCTGCTACTGCTCACAAGGAGCAAAGCACAGGAGAAGTAGGATTCAATTGGACTTTCAGGTAGGAAAGTGAGAGGTGACAGCAATGTGTGTTTCCGAGTTGCAAAGCTCACTGTGTGCTGAAGATGCCCAGCAGGAGTTTTCCTGCTGGCCCTTCGGCTGTGGGATTAGAGTCCAAGCGCTCGTCCTCCCCTGTCACATCTGCTCTTGAAACGAGAGAGGGCACCAAAAACGTTGGACTCAAATGCTCTTTTAGGATATAAAGTGAGGAGTGACAGCAATGTTTGTGTCACAGCCTCAAAGCTCACTGTGTGCTAAACATGATCAGTAGGAGCTTTTTTGCAAGGCTCTTCTGCTGTTTTAGCCCAATGTAAACATTCCTGCTATACTCTCCGTGTTGCTGCTAAGCAGAGAGCGGGCACAGAGATGGTGGTTTCAGCTGGTCATTCATGCAGGAAAGGGAGGAGTGACAGCAATGTGAGTTGCAGAGTTGCAATGCTCGCTGTGCGCTGAAGATGATCAGTGGTAACTTTCTGGACTGTCTCTTCTGCTGTTTCAGCAGAGTCCAAACGTAAGTGCTATATTCTGCTACTGCTCACAAGGAGCAAGCACTGGAGATGTATGATTCAATTGGACTTTCAGGTAGGAAAGTGAGAGGTGACAGCTATATGTGTTTCAGAGTTGCAAAGCTCACTGTGTGCTGAAGATGCCCAGCAGGAGTTTCCCTGCACTCCCTTCGGCTGTGCCATTAGAGTCCAAGCGCTCGTCCTCCCCTGTCACAACTCCTCTCTAAACGAGAGAGCGCTCCAGAAACGATAGATTCAAAAGCACTTTTAGGAGATAAAGTGAGTGGCAGCAATGTTTGTGTCGCAGTGTAAAGCTCACTGTGCGCTAAACATGAATAGCTGGAGCTTTTTTGCAAGGGTCTCTTGCTGTTTTAGCCTAGTCTAAACATTCCTGCTATACTCTCCCTGTTGCTGCTCAATAGAGTGCGGGCTCAGAGACGGTGGAATCAGTTGGTCTTTCAGGCAGAAAAGGGAGGAGTGACAGCAATGTGTGCTGCAGAGCTGCAAAGCTCCCTGTGCGCTGAAGATGATCAGTGGGAACTTTCTGGACTGTGTCTTCTGCTGTTTCAGCAGAGTGCAAACGTATGGGCTATATTCTGCTACAGCTCACAAGGAGCAAAGCACAGGAGAAGTAGGATGCAATTGGACTTTCAGGTAGGAAAGTGAGAGGTGACAGCAATGTTTGTGTCACAGCCTCAAAACTCACTGTGCGCTAAACATGAAAAGCTGGAGCTTTTTTGCAAGGCTCTTCTGCTGTTTTAGCCTAGTCTAAACATTCCTGCTATACTCTCCCTGTTGCTGCTCAATAGAGTGCGGGCTCAGAGACGGTGGAATCAATTGGTCATTCATGCAGGAAAGGGAGGAGTGACAGCAATGTGTGCTGCAGAGCTGCAAAGCTCGCTGTGCGCTGAAGATGATCAGTGTTAACTTTCTGGACTGTCTCTTTTGCTGTTTCGGCAGAATCTGAACCTAAGTGCTATATTCTGCTACTGCTCACAAAGAGCAAGCACAGGAGAAGAAGGATTCAATTGGACTTTCAGGTAGGAAAGTGAGAGGTGACAGCTATATGTGTTTCAGAGTTGCAAAGCTCACTGTGTGCTGAAGATGCCCAGCAGGAGTCTCCCTGCTAGCCCTTCGGCTGTGGGATTAGAGTCCAAGCGCTCGTCCTCCCCTGTCACAACTCCTCTCGAAACGAGAGAGCGCACCAGAAACGATGGTTTCAAATGCACTTTTAAGAGATAAAGTGAGGAGTGACAGCAATGTTTGTGTCACAGCTTCAAAGCTCACTGTGTGCTAAACATGATCAGCAGGAGCTTTTTTGCAAGGCTCTTCTGCTGTTTTAGCCCAGTGTAAACATTCCTGCTATACTCTCCGTGTTGCTGCTAAGCAGAGAGCGGGCACAGAGATGGTGGTTTCAGCTGGTCATTCATGCAGGAAAGGGAGGAGTGACAGCAATGTGTGTTGCACAGTTGCAAAGCTCGCTGTGCTTTGAAGATGATCAGTGGGAACTTTCTGGACTGTGTCTTCTGCTGTTTCAGCAGAGTGCAAACGTAAGTGCTATATTCTGCTACTGCTCACAAGGAGCAAGCACTGGAGATGTATGATTCAATTGGACTTTCAGGTAGGACATTGAGAGGTGACAGCTATATGTGTTTCAGAGTTGCAAAGCTCACTGTGTGCTGAGGATGCCCAGCAGGACTTTCCCTGCACGCCCTTCGGCTGTGGGATTAGAGTCCAAGCGCTCGTCCTCCCCTGTCACATCTGCTCTTGAAACGAGAGAGGGCACCAAAAACGTTGGACTCAAATGCACTTTTAGGAGATAAAGTGAGGAGTGACAGCAATGTTTGTGTCACAGCTTCAAAGCTCACTGTGTGCTAAACATGATCAGCAGGAGCTTTTTTGCAAGGCTCTTCTGCTGTTTTAGCCCAGTGTAAACATTCCTGCTATACTCTCCGTGTTGCTGCTAAGCAGAGAGCGGGCACAGAGATGGTGGTTTCAGCTGGTCATTCATGCAGGAAAGGGAGGAGTGACAGCAATGTGTGTTGCACAGTTGCAAAGCTCGCTGTGCTTTGAAGATGATCAGTGGGAACTTTCTGGACTGTGTCTTCTGCTGTTTCAGCAGAGTGCAAACGTAAGTGCTATATTCTGCTACTGCTCACAAGGAGCAAGCACTGGAGATGTATGATTCAATTGGACTTTCAGGTAGGACAGTGAGAGGTGACAGCTATATGTGTTTCAGAGTTGCAAAGCTCACTGTGTGCTGAGGATGCCCAGCAGGACTTTCCCTGCACGCCCTTCGGCTGTGGGATTAGAGTCCAAGCGCTCGTCCTCCCCTGTCACATCTGCTCTTGAAACGAGAGAGAGCACCAAAAACGTTGGACTCAAATGCACTTTTAGGAGATAAAGTGAGGAGTGACAGCAATGTTTGTGTCACAGCCTCAAAGCTCACTGTGTGCTAAACATGATCAGCAGGAGCTTTTTTGCAAGGCTCTTCTGCTGTTTTAGCCCAGTGTAAACATTCCTGCTATACTCTCCGTGTTGCTGCTAAGCAGAGAGCGGGCACAGAGATGGTGGAATCAATTGGTCTTTCAGGCAGGAAAGGGAGGTGTGACAGCAATGTGTGCTGCAGAGCTGCAAAGCTCGCTGTGCGCTGAAGATGATCAGTGGTAACTTTCTGGACTGTCTCTTCTGCTGTTTCGGCAGAATCTGAACATAAGTGCTATATTCTGCTACTGCTCACAAAGAGCAAGCACAGGAGAAGAAGGAATCAATTGGACTTTCAGGTAGGAAAGTGAGAGGTGACAGCTATATGTGTTTCAGAGTTGCAAAGCTCACTGTGTGCTGAAGATGCCCAGCAGGAGTCTCCCTGCTAGCCCTTCGGCTGTGGGATTAGAGTCCAAGCGCTCGTCCCCCCCTGTCACAACTCCTCTCGAAACGAGAGAGCGCACCAGAAACGATGGTTTCAAATGCACTTTTAGGAGATAAAGTGAATGACAGCAATGTTTGTGTCGCATTTTAATGCTCACTGTGCGCTGAACATGAAAAGCAGGAGCTTTTTTGCAAGGCTCTTCTGCTGTTTTAGCGAAGTCTAAACATTCCTGCTATACACTCCCTGTTGCTGCTCAATAGAGTGCGGGCTCAGAGATGGTGGAATCAGTTGGTCTTTCAGGCAGGAAAGGGAGGAGACACAGCAATGTGTGCTGCAGAGTTGCAAAGCTCGCTGTGCGCTGAAGATGATCAGTGGGAACTTTCAGGACTGTCTCTTCTGCTGTTTCAGCAGAGTGCAAACGTATGGGCTATATTCTGCTACTGCTCACAAGGAGCAAAGCACAGGAGAAGTAGGATTCAATTGGACTTTCAGGTAGGAAAGTGAGAGGTGACAGCAATGTGTGTTTCCGAGTTGCAAAGCTCACTGTGTGCTGAAGATGCCCAGCAGGAGTTTTCCTGCTGGCCCTTTGGCTGTGGGATTAGAGTCCAAGCGCTCGTCCTCCCCTGTCACATCTGCTCTTGAAACGAGAGAGGGCACCAAAAACGTTGGACTCAAATGCTCTTTTAGGATATAAAGTGAGGAGTGACAGCAATGTTTGTGTCACAGCCTCAAAGCTCACTGTGTGCTAAACATGATCAGTAGGAGCTTTTTTGCAAGGCTCTTCTGCTGTTTTAGCCCAGTGTAAACATTCCTGCTATACTCTCCGTGTTGCTGCTAAGCAGAGAGCGGGCACAGAGATGGTGGTTTCAGCTGGTCATTCATGCAGGAAAGGGAGGAGTGACAGCAATGTGAGTTGCAGAGTTGCAATGCTCGCTGTGCGCTGAAGATGATCAGTGGTAACTTTCTGGACTGTCTCTTCTGCTGTTTCAGCAGAGTCCAAACGTAAGTGCTATATTCTGCTACTGCTCACAAGGAGCAAGAACTGGAGATATATGATTCAATTGGACTTTCAGGTAGGAAAGTGAGAGGTGACAGCTATATGTGTTTCAGAGTTGCAAAGCTCACTGTGTGCTGAAGATGCCCAGCAGGAGTTTCCCTGCACGCCCTTCGGCTGTGCCATTAGAGTCCAAGCGCTCGTCCTCCCCTGTCACAACTCCTCTCGAAACGAGAGAGCGCTCCAGAAACGATAGATTCAAAAGCACTTTTAGGAGATAAAGTGAGTGGCAGCAATGTTTGTGTCGCAGTGTAAAGCTCACTGTGCGCTAAACATGAATAGCTGGAGCTTTTTTGCAAGGGTCTCTTGCTGTTTTAGCCTAGTCTAAACATTCCTGCTCTACTCTCCCTGTTGCTGCTCAATAGAGTGCGGGCTCAGAGACGGTGGAATCAGTTGGTCTTTCAGGCAGAAAAGGGGAGGAGTGACAGCAATGTGTGCTGCAGAGCTGCAAAGCTCGCTGTGCGCTGAAGATGATCAGTGGGAACTTTCTGGACTGTGTCTTCTGCTGTTTCAGCAGAGTGCAAACGTATGGGCTATATTCTGCTACTGCTCACAAGGAGCAAAGCACAGGAGAAGTAGGATGCAATTGGACTTTCAGGTAGGAAAGTGAGAGGTGACAGCAATGTTTGTGTCACAGCCTCAAAACTCACTGTGCGCTAAACATGAAAAGCTGGAGCTTTTTTGCAAGGCTCTTCTGCTGTTTTAGCCTAGTCTAAACATTCCTGCTATACTCTCCCTGTTGCTGCTCAATAGAGTGCGGGCTCAGAGACGGTGGAATCAATTGGTCATTCATGCAGGAAAGGGAGGAGTGACAGCAATGTGTGCTGCAGAGCTGCAAAGCTCGCTGTGCGCTGAAGATGATCAGTGTTAACTTTCTGGACTGTCTCTTTTGCTGTTTCGGCAGAATCTGAACCTAAGTGCTATATTCTGCTACTGCTCACAAAGAGCAAGCACAGGAGAAGAAGGATTCAATTGGACTTTCAGGTAGGAAAGTGAGAGGTGACAGCTATATGTGTTTCAGAGTTGCAAAGCTCACTGTGTGCTGAAGATGCCCAGCAGGAGTCTCCCTGCTAGCCCTTCGGCTGTGGGATTAGAGTCCAAGCGCTCGTCCTCCCCTGTCACATCTGCTCTTGAAACGAGAGAGGGCACCAAAAACGTTGGACTCAAATGCACTTTTAGGAGATAAAGTGAGGAGTGACAGCAATGTTTGTGTCACAGCTTCAAAGCTCACTGTGTGCTAAACATGATCAGCAGGAGCTTTTTTGCAAGGCTCTTCTGCTGTTTTAGCCCAGTGTAAACATTCCTGCTATACTCTCCGTGTTGCTGCTAAGCAGAGAGCGGGCACAGAGATGGTGGTTTCAGCTGGTCATTCATGCAGGAAAGGGAGGAGTGACAGCAATGTGTGTTGCACAGTTGCAAAGCTCGCTGTGCTTTGAAGATGATCAGTGGGAACTTTCTGGACTGTGTCTTCTGCTGTTTCAGCAGAGTGCAAACGTAAGTGCTATATTCTGCTACTGCTCACAAGGAGCAAGCACTGGAGATGTATGATTCAATTGGACTTTCAGGTAGGACAGTGAGAGGTGACAGCTATATGTGTTTCAGAGTTGCAAAGCTCACTGTGTGCTGAGGATGCCCAGCAGGACTTTCCCTGCACGCCCTTCGGCTGTGGGATTAGAGTCCAAGCGCTCGTCCTCCCCTGTCACATCTGCTCTTGAAACGAGAGAGGGCACCAAAAACGTTGGACTCAAATGCACTTTTAGGAGATAAAGTGAGGAGTGACAGCAATGTTTGTGTCACAGCTTCAAAGCTCACTGTGTGCTAAACATGATCAGCAGGAGCTTTTTTGCAAGGCTCTTCTGCTGTTTTAGCCCAGTGTAAACATTCCTGCTATACTCTCCGTGTTGCTGCTAAGCAGAGAGCGGGCACAGAGATGGTGGTTTCAGCTGGTCATTCATGCAGGAAAGGGAGGAGTGACAGCAATGTGTGTTGCACAGTTGCAAAGCTCGCTGTGCTTTGAAGATGATCAGTGGGAACTTTCTGGACTGTGTCTTCTGCTGTTTCAGCAGAGTGCAAACGTAAGTGCTATATTCTGCTACTGCTCACAAGGAGCAAGCACTGGAGATGTATGATTCAATTGGACTTTCAGGTAGGACAGTGAGAGGTGACAGCTATATGTGTTTCAGAGTTGCAAAGCTCACTGTGTGCTGAGGATGCCCAGCAGGACTTTCCCTGCACGCCCTTCGGCTGTGGGATTAGAGTCCAAGCGCTCGTCCTCCCCTGTCACATCTGCTCTTGAAACGAGAGAGAGCACCAAAAACGTTGGACTCAAATGCACTTTTAGGAGATAAAGTGAGGAGTGACAGCAATGTTTGTGTCACAGCCTCAAAGCTCACTGTGTGCTAAACATGATCAGCAGGAGCTTTTTTGCAAGGCTCTTCTGCTGTTTTAGCCCAGTGTAAACATTCCTGCTATACTCTCCGTGTTGCTGCTAAGCAGAGAGCGGGCACAGAGATGGTGGAATCAATTGGTCTTTCAGGCAGGAAAGGGAGGTGTGACAGCAATGTGTGCTGCAGAGCTGCAAAGCTCGCTGTGCGCTGAAGATGATCAGTGGTAACTTTCTGGACTGTCTCTTCTGCTGTTTCGGCAGAATCTGAACATAAGTGCTATATTCTGCTACTGCTCACAAAGAGCAAGCACAGGAGAAGAAGGAATCAATTGGACTTTCAGGTAGGAAAGTGAGAGGTGACAGCTATATGTGTTTCAGAGTTGCAAAGCTCACTGTGTGCTGAAGATGCCCAGCAGGAGTCTCCCTGCTAGCCCTTCGGCTGTGGGATTAGAGTCCAAGCGCTCGTCCCCCCCTGTCACAACTCCTCTCGAAACGAGAGAGCGCACCAGAAACGATGGTTTCAAATGCACTTTTAGGAGATAAAGTGAATGACAGCAATGTTTGTGTCGCATTTTAATGCTCACTGTGCGCTGAACATGAAAAGCAGGAGCTTTTTTGCAAGGCTCTTCTGCTGTTTTAGCGAAGTCTAAACATTCCTGCTATACACTCCCTGTTGCTGCTCAATAGAGTGCGGGCTCAGAGATGGTGGAATCAGTTGGTCTTTCAGGCAGGAAAGGGAGGAGACACAGCAATGTGTGCTGCAGAGTTGCAAAGCTCGCTGTGCGCTGAAGATGATCAGTGGGAACTTTCAGGACTGTCTCTTCTGCTGTTTCAGCAGAGTGCAAACGTATGGGCTATATTCTGCTACTGCTCACAAGGAGCAAAGCACAGGAGAAGTAGGATTCAATTGGACTTTCAGGTAGGAAAGTGAGAGGTGACAGCAATGTGTGTTTCCGAGTTGCAAAGCTCACTGTGTGCTGAAGATGCCCAGCAGGAGTTTTCCTGCTGGCCCTTTGGCTGTGGGATTAGAGTCCAAGCGCTCGTCCTCCCCTGTCACATCTGCTCTTGAAACGAGAGAGGGCACCAAAAACGTTGGACTCAAATGCTCTTTTAGGATATAAAGTGAGGAGTGACAGCAATGTTTGTGTCACAGCCTCAAAGCTCACTGTGTGCTAAACATGATCAGTAGGAGCTTTTTTGCAAGGCTCTTCTGCTGTTTTAGCCCAGTGTAAACATTCCTGCTATACTCTCCGTGTTGCTGCTAAGCAGAGAGCGGGCACAGAGATGGTGGTTTCAGCTGGTCATTCATGCAGGAAAGGGAGGAGTGACAGCAATGTGAGTTGCAGAGTTGCAATGCTCGCTGTGCGCTGAAGATGATCAGTGGTAACTTTCTGGACTGTCTCTTCTGCTGTTTCAGCAGAGTCCAAACGTAAGTGCTATATTCTGCTACTGCTCACAAGGAGCAAGAACTGGAGATATATGATTCAATTGGACTTTCAGGTAGGAAAGTGAGAGGTGACAGCTATATGTGTTTCAGAGTTGCAAAGCTCACTGTGTGCTGAAGATGCCCAGCAGGAGTTTCCCTGCACGCCCTTCGGCTGTGCCATTAGAGTCCAAGCGCTCGTCCTCCCCTGTCACAACTCCTCTCGAAACGAGAGAGCGCTCCAGAAACGATAGATTCAAAAGCACTTTTAGGAGATAAAGTGAGTGGCAGCAATGTTTGTGTCGCAGTGTAAAGCTCACTGTGCGCTAAACATGAATAGCTGGAGCTTTTTTGCAAGGGTCTCTTGCTGTTTTAGCCTAGTCTAAACATTCCTGCTCTACTCTCCCTGTTGCTGCTCAATAGAGTGCGGGCTCAGAGACGGTGGAATCAGTTGGTCTTTCAGGCAGAAAAGGGGAGGAGTGACAGCAATGTGTGCTGCAGAGCTGCAAAGCTCGCTGTGCGCTGAAGATGATCAGTGGGAACTTTCTGGACTGTGTCTTCTGCTGTTTCAGCAGAGTGCAAACGTATGGGCTATATTCTGCTACTGCTCACAAGGAGCAAAGCACAGGAGAAGTAGGATGCAATTGGACTTTCAGGTAGGAAAGTGAGAGGTGACAGCAATGTTTGTGTCACAGCCTCAAAACTCACTGTGCGCTAAACATGAAAAGCTGGAGCTTTTTTGCAAGGCTCTTCTGCTGTTTTAGCCTAGTCTAAACATTCCTGCTATACTCTCCCTGTTGCTGCTCAATAGAGTGCGGGCTCAGAGACGGTGGAATCAATTGGTCATTCATGCAGGAAAGGGAGGAGTGACAGCAATGTGTGCTGCAGAGCTGCAAAGCTCGCTGTGCGCTGAAGATGATCAGTGTTAACTTTCTGGACTGTCTCTTTTGCTGTTTCGGCAGAATCTGAACCTAAGTGCTATATTCTGCTACTGCTCACAAAGAGCAAGCACAGGAGAAGAAGGATTCAATTGGACTTTCAGGTAGGAAAGTGAGAGGTGACAGCTATATGTGTTTCAGAGTTGCAAAGCTCACTGTGTGCTGAAGATGCCCAGCAGGAGTCTCCCTGCTAGCCCTTCGGCTGTGGGATTAGAGTCCAAGCGCTCGTCCTCCCCTGTCACATCTGCTCTTGAAACGAGAGAGGGCACCAAAAACGTTGGACTCAAATGCACTTTTAGGAGATAAAGTGAGGAGTGACAGCAATGTTTGTGTCACAGCTTCAAAGCTCACTGTGTGCTAAACATGATCAGCAGGAGCTTTTTTGCAAGGCTCTTCTGCTGTTTTAGCCCAGTGTAAACATTCCTGCTATACTCTCCGTGTTGCTGCTAAGCAGAGAGCGGGCACAGAGATGGTGGTTTCAGCTGGTCATTCATGCAGGAAAGGGAGGAGTGACAGCAATGTGTGTTGCACAGTTGCAAAGCTCGCTGTGCTTTGAAGATGATCAGTGGGAACTTTCTGGACTGTGTCTTCTGCTGTTTCAGCAGAGTGCAAACGTAAGTGCTATATTCTGCTACTGCTCACAAGGAGCAAGCACTGGAGATGTATGATTCAATTGGACTTTCAGGTAGGACAGTGAGAGGTGACAGCTATATGTGTTTCAGAGTTGCAAAGCTCACTGTGTGCTGAGGATGCCCAGCAGGACTTTCCCTGCACGCCCTTCGGCTGTGGGATTAGAGTCCAAGCGCTCGTCCTCCCCTGTCACATCTGCTCTTGAAACGAGAGAGGGCACCAAAAACGTTGGACTCAAATGCACTTTTAGGAGATAAAGTGAGGAGTGACAGCAATGTTTGTGTCACAGCTTCAAAGCTCACTGTGTGCTAAACATGATCAGCAGGAGCTTTTTTGCAAGGCTCTTCTGCTGTTTTAGCCCAGTGTAAACATTCCTGCTATACTCTCCGTGTTGCTGCTAAGCAGAGAGCGGGCACAGAGATGGTGGTTTCAGCTGGTCATTCATGCAGGAAAGGGAGGAGTGACAGCAATGTGTGTTGCACAGTTGCAAAGCTCGCTGTGCTTTGAAGATGATCAGTGGGAACTTTCTGGACTGTGTCTTCTGCTGTTTCAGCAGAGTGCAAACGTAAGTGCTATATTCTGCTACTGCTCACAAGGAGCAAGCACTGGAGATGTATGATTCAATTGGACTTTCAGGTAGGACAGTGAGAGGTGACAGCTATATGTGTTTCAGAGTTGCAAAGCTCACTGTGTGCTGAGGATGCCCAGCAGGACTTTCCCTGCACGCCCTTCGGCTGTGGGATTAGAGTCCAAGCGCTCGTCCTCCCCTGTCACATCTGCTCTTGAAACGAGAGAGAGCACCAAAAACGTTGGACTCAAATGCACTTTTAGGAGATAAAGTGAGGAGTGACAGCAATGTTTGTGTCACAGCTTCAAAGTTCAGTGTGTGCTAAACATGATCAGCAGGAGCTTTTTTGCAAGGCTCTTCTGCTGTTTTAGCCCAGTGTAAACATTCCTGCTATACTCTCCGTGTTGCTGCTAAGCAGAGAGCGGGCACAGAGATGGTGGAATCAATTGGTCTTTCAGGCAGGAAAGGGAGGTGTGACAGCAATGTGTGCTGCAGAGCTGCAAAGCTCGCTGTGCGCTGAAGATGATCAGTGGTAACTTTCTGGACTGTCTCTTCTGCTGTTTCGGCAGAATCTGAACATAAGTGCTATATTCTGCTACTGCTCACAAAGAGCAAGCACAGGAGAAGAAGGAATCAATTGGACTTTCAGGTAGGAAAGTGAGAGGTGACAGCTATATGTGTTTCAGAGTTGCAAAGCTCACTGTGTGCTGAAGATGCCCAGCAGGAGTCTCCCTGCTAGCCCTTCGGCTGTGGGATTAGAGTCCAAGCGCTCGTCCCCCCCTGTCACAACTCCTCTCGAAACGAGAGAGCGCACCAGAAACGATGGTTTCAAATGCACTTTTAGGAGATAAAGTGAATGACAGCAATGTTTGTGTCGCATTTTAATGCTCACTGTGCGCTGAACATGAAAAGCAGGAGCTTTTTTGCAAGGCTCTTCTGCTGTTTTAGCAAAGTCTAAACATTCCTGCTATATACTCCCTGTTGCTGCTCAATAGAGTGCGGGCTCAGAGATGGTGGAATCAGTTGGTCTTTCTGGCAGGAAAGGGAGGAGACACAGCAATGTGTGCTGCAGAGTTGCAAAGCTCGCTGTGCGCTGAAGATGATCAGTGGGAACTTTCAGGACTGTCTCTTCTGCTGTTTCAGCAGAGTGCAAACGTATGGGCTATATTCTGCTACTGCTCACAAGGAGCAAGCACTGGAGATGTATGATTCAATTGGACTTTCAGGTAGGACAGTGAGAGGTGACAGCTATATGTGTTTCAGAGTTGCAAAGCTCACTGTGTGCTGAGGATGCCCAGCAGGACTTTCCCTGCACGCCCTTCGGCTGTGGGATTAGAGTCCAAGCGCTCGTCCTCCCCTGTCACATCTGCTCTTGAAACGAGAGAGGGCACCAAAAACGTTGGACTCAAATGCTCTTTTAGGATATAAAGTGAGGAGTGACAGCAATGTTTGTGTCACAGCCTCAAAGCTCACTGTGTGCTAAACATGATCAGTAGGAGCTTTTTTGCAAGGCTCTTCTGCTGTTTTAGCCCAGTGTAAACATTCCTGCTATACTCTCCGTGTTGCTGCTAAGCAGAGAGCGGGCACAGAGATGGTGGAATCAATTGGTCTTTCAGGCAGGAAAGGGAGGAGTGACAGCAATGTGAGTTGCAGAGTTGCAATGCTCGCTGTGCGCTGAAGATGATCAGTGGTAACTTTCTGGACTGTCTCTTCTGCTGTTTCAGCAGAGTCCAAACGTAAGTGCTATATTCTGCTACTGCTCACAAGGAGCAAGCACTGGAAATGTATGATTCAATTGGACTTTCAGGTAGGAAAGTGAGAGGTGACAGCTATATGTGTTTCAGAGTTGCAAAGCTCACTGTGTGCTGAAGATGCCCAGCAGGAGTTTCCCTGCACGCCCTTCGGCTGTGCCATTAGAGTCCAAGCGCTCGTCCTCCCCTGTCACAACTCCTCTCGAAACGAGAGAGCGCACCAGAAACGATGGTTTCAAATGCACTTTTAGGAGATAAAGTGAATGACAGCAATGTTTGTGTCTCAGTTTAATGCTCACTGTGCGCTAAACATGAAAAGCAGGAGTTTTTTTGCAAGGCTCTTCTGCTGTTTTAGCCCAGTCTAAACATTCCTGCTATACACTCCCTGTTGCTGCTCAAAATAGTGCGGGCTCAGAGATGGTGGAATCAGTTGGTCTTTCAGGCAGGAAAGGGAGGAGTGACAGCAATATGTGCTGCAGAGCTGCAAAGCTCGCTGTGCGCTGAAGATGATCAGTGGGAACTTTCAGGACTGTCTCTTCTGCTGTTTCAGCAGAGTGCAAACGTATGGGCTATATTCTGCTACTGCTCACAAGGAGCAAAGCACAGGGGAAGTAGGATTCAATTGGACTTTCAGGTAGGAAAGTGAGAGGTGACAGCAATGTTTGTGTCACAGCCTCAAAGCTCACTGTGCGCTAAACATGAAAAGCTGGAGCTTTTTTGCAAGGCTCTTCTGCTGTTTTAGCCTAGTCTAAACATTCCTGCTATACTCTCCCTGTTGCTGCTCAATAGAGTGCGGGCTCAGAGACGGTGGAATCAATTGGTCTTTCAGGCAGGAAAGGGAGGAGTGACAGCAATGTGCGCTGCAGAGCTGCAAAGCTCGCTGTGCGCTGAAGATGATCAGTGTTAACTTTCTGGACTGTCTCTTTTGCTGTTTCGGCAGAATCTGAACCTAAGTGCTATATTCTGCTACTGCTCGCAAAGAGCAAGCACAGGAGAAGAAGGATTCAATTGGACTTTCAGGTAGGAAAGTGAGAGGTGACAGCTATATGTGTTTCAGAGTTGCAAAGCTCACTGTGTGCTGAAGATGCCCAGCAGGAGTCTCCCTGCTAGCCCTTCGGCTGTGGGATTAGAGTCCAAGCGCTCGTCCTCCCCTGTCACATCTGCTCTTGAAACGAGAGAGGGCACCAAAAACGTTGGACTCAAATGCACTTTTAGGAGATAAAGTGAGGAGTGACAGCAATGTTTGTGTCACAGCTTCAAAGCTCACTGTGTGCTAAACATGATCAGCAGGAGCTTTTTTGCAAGGCTCTTCTGCTGTTTTAGCCCAGTGTAAACATTCCTGCTATACTCTCCGTGTTGCTGCTAAGCAGAGAGCGGGCACAGAGATGGTGGTTTCAGCTGGTCATTCATGCAGGAAAGGGAGGAGTGACAGCAATGTGTGTTGCACAGTTGCAAAGCTCGCTGTGCTTTGAAGATGATCAGTGGGAACTTTCTGGACTGTGTCTTCTGCTGTTTCAGCAGAGTGCAAACGTAAGTGCTATATTCTGCTACTGCTCACAAGGAGCAAGCACTGGAGATGTATGATTCAATTGGACTTTCAGGTAGGACAGTGAGAGGTGACAGCTATATGTGTTTCAGAGTTGCAAAGCTCACTGTGTGCTGAGGATGCCCAGCAGGACTTTCCCTGCACGCCCTTCGGCTGTGGGATTAGAGTCCAAGCGCTCGTCCTCCCCTGTCACATCTGCTCTTGAAACGAGAGAGAGCACCAAAAACGTTGGACTCAAATGCACTTTTAGGAGATAAAGTGAGGAGTGACAGCAATGTTTGTGTCACAGCTTCAAAGTTCAGTGTGTGCTAAACATGATCAGCAGGAGCTTTTTTGCAAGGCTCTTCTGCTGTTTTAGCCCAGTCTAAACATTCCTGCTATACACTCCGTGTTGCTGCTAAGCAGAGAGCGGGCACAGAGATGGTGGAATCAATTGGTCTTTCAGGCAGGAAAGGGAGGTGTGACAGCAATGTGTGCTGCAGAGCTGCAAAGCTCGCTGTGCGCTGAAGATGATCAGTGGTAACTTTCTGGACTGTCTCTTCTGCTGTTTCGGCAGAATCTGAACATAAGTGCTATATTCTGCTACTGCTCACAAAGAGCAAGCACAGGAGAAGAAGGAATCAATTGGACTTTCAGGTAGGAAAGTGAGAGGTGACAGCTATATGTGTTTCAGAGTTGCAAAGCTCACTGTGTGCTGAAGATGCCCAGCAGGAGTTTCCCTGCACGCCCTTCGGCTGTGCCATTAGAGTCCAAGCGCTCGTCCTCCCCTGTCACAACTCCTCTCGAAACGAGAGAGCGCACCAGAAACGATGGTTTCAAATGCACTTTTAGGAGATAAAGTGAATGACAGCAATGTTTGTGTCTCAGTTTAATGCTCACTGTGCGCTAAACATGAAAAGCAGGAGTTTTTTTGCAAGGCTCTTCTGCTGTTTTAGCCCAGTCTAAACATTCCTGCTATACACTCCCTGCTGCTGCTCAAAAGAGTGCGGGCTCAGAGATGGTGGAATCAGTTGGTCTTTCAGGCAGGAAAGGGAGGAGACACAGCAATGTGTGCTGCAGAGTTGCAAAGCTCGCTGTGCGCTGAAGATGATCAGTGGGAACTTTCAGGACTGTCTCTTCTGCTGTTTCAGCAGAGTGCAAACGTATGGGCTATATTCTGCTACTGCTCACAAGGAGCAAAGCACAGGAGAAGTAGGATTCAATTGGACTTTCAGGTAGGAAAGTGAGAGGTGACAGCAATGTGTGTTTCCGAGTTGCAAAGCTCACTGTGTGCTGAAGATGCCCAGCAGGAGTTTTCCTGCTGGCCCTTCGGCTGTGGGATTAGAGTCCAAGCGCTCGTCCTCCCCTGTCACATCTGCTCTTGAAACGAGAGAGGGCACCAAAAACGTTGGACTCAAATGCTCTTTTAGGATATAAAGTGAGGAGTGACAGCAATGTTTGTGTCACAGCCTCAAAGCTCACTGTGTGCTAAACATGATCAGTAGGAGCTTTTTTGCAAGGCTCTTCTGCTGTTTTAGCCCAGTGTAAACATTCCTGCTATACTCTCCGTGTTGCTGCTAAGCAGAGAGCGGGCACAGAGATGGTGGTTTCAGCTGGTCATTCATGCAGGAAAGGGAGGAGTGACAGCAATGTGAGTTGCAGAGTTGCAATGCTCGCTGTGCGCTGAAGATGATCAGTGGTAACTTTCTGGACTGTCTCTTCTGCTGTTTCAGCAGAATCTGAACATAAGTGCTATATTCTGCTACTGCTCACAAGGAGCAAGCACTGGAGATGTATGATTCAATTGGACTTTCAGGTAGGAAAGTGAGAGGTGACAGCTATATGTGTTTCAGAGTTGCAAAGCTCACTGTGTGCTGAAGATGCCCAGCAGGAGTTTCCCTGCACGCCCTTCGGCTGTGCCATTAGAGTCCAAGCGCTCGTCCTCCCCTGTCACATCTGCTCTTGAAACGAGAGAGGGCACCAAAAACGTTGGACTCAAATGCACTTTTAGGAGATAAAGTGAGGAGTGACAGCAATGTTTGTGTCACAGCTTCAAAGCTCACTGTGTGCTAAACATGATCAGCAGGAGCTTTTTTGCAAGGCTCTTCTGCTGTTTTAGCCCAGTGTAAACATTCCTGCTATACTCTCCGTGTTGCTGCTAAGCAGAGAGCGGGCACAGAGATGGTGGTTTCAGCTGGTCATTCATGCAGGAAAGGGAGGAGTGACAGCAATGTGTGTTTCACAGTTGCAAAGCTCGCTGTGCGCTGAAGATGATCAGTGGGAACTTTCTGGACTGTGTCTTCTGCTGTTTCAGCAGAGTGCAAACGTAAGTGCTATATTCTGCTACTGCTCACAAGGAGCAAGCACTGGAGATGTATGATTCAATTGGACTTTCAGGTAGGAAAGTGAGAGGTGACAGCTATATGTGTTTCAGAGTTGCAAAGCTCACTGTGTGCTGAGGATGCCCAGCAGGACTTTCCCTGCACGCCCTTCGGCTGTGGGATTAGAGTCCAAGCGCTCGTCCTCCCCTGTCACATCTGCTCTTGAAACGAGAGAGAGCACCAAAAACGTTGGACTCAAATGCACTTTTAGGAGATAAAGTGAGGAGTGACAGCAATGTTTGTGTCACAGCTTCAAAGTTCAGTGTGTGCTAAACATGATCAGCAGGAGCTTTTTTGCAAGGCTCTTCTGCTGTTTTAGCCCAGTCTAAACATTCCTGCTATACACTCCGTGTTGCTGCTAAGCAGAGAGCGGGCACAGAGATGGTGGAATCAATTGGTCTTTCAGGCAGGAAAGGGAGGTGTGACAGCAATGTGTGCTGCAGAGCTGCAAAGCTCGCTGTGCGCTGAAGATGATCAGTGGTAACTTTCTGGACTGTCTCTTCTGCTGTTTCGGCAGAATCTGAACATAAGTGCTATATTCTGCTACTGCTCACAAAGAGCAAGCACAGGAGAAGAAGGAATCAATTGGACTTTCAGGTAGGAAAGTGAGAGGTGACAGCTATATGTGTTTCAGAGTTGCAAAGCTCACTGTGTGCTGAAGATGCCCAGCAGGAGTTTCCCTGCACGCCCTTCGGCTGTGCCATTAGAGTCCAAGCGCTCGTCCTCCCCTGTCACAACTCCTCTCGAAACGAGAGAGCGCACCAGAAACGATGGTTTCAAATGCACTTTTAGGAGATAAAGTGAATGACAGCAATGTTTGTGTCTCAGTTTAATGCTCACTGTGCGCTAAACATGAAAAGCAGGAGTTTTTTTGCAAGGCTCTTCTGCTGTTTTAGCCCAGTCTAAACATTCCTGCTATACACTCCCTGCTGCTGCTCAAAAGAGTGCGGGCTCAGAGATGGTGGAATCAGTTGGTCTTTCAGGCAGGAAAGGGAGGAGACACAGCAATGTGTGCTGCAGAGTTGCAAAGCTCGCTGTGCGCTGAAGATGATCAGTGGGAACTTTCAGGACTGTCTCTTCTGCTGTTTCAGCAGAGTGCAAACGTATGGGCTATATTCTGCTACTGCTCACAAGGAGCAAAGCACAGGAGAAGTAGGATTCAATTGGACTTTCAGGTAGGAAAGTGAGAGGTGACAGCAATGTGTGTTTCCGAGTTGCAAAGCTCACTGTGTGCTGAAGATGCCCAGCAGGAGTTTTCCTGCTGGCCCTTCGGCTGTGGGATTAGAGTCCAAGCGCTCGTCCTCCCCTGTCACATCTGCTCTTGAAACGAGAGAGGGCACCAAAAACGTTGGACTCAAATGCTCTTTTAGGATATAAAGTGAGGAGTGACAGCAATGTTTGTGTCACAGCCTCAAAGCTCACTGTGTGCTAAACATGATCAGTAGGAGCTTTTTTGCAAGGCTCTTCTGCTGTTTTAGCCCAGTGTAAACATTCCTGCTATACTCTCCGTGTTGCTGCTAAGCAGAGAGCGGGCACAGAGATGGTGGTTTCAGCTGGTCATTCATGCAGGAAAGGGAGGAGTGACAGCAATGTGAGTTGCAGAGTTGCAATGCTCGCTGTGCGCTGAAGATGATCAGTGGTAACTTTCTGGACTGTCTCTTCTGCTGTTTCAGCAGAATCTGAACATAAGTGCTATATTCTGCTACTGCTCACAAGGAGCAAGCACTGGAGATGTATGATTCAATTGGACTTTCAGGTAGGAAAGTGAGAGGTGACAGCTATATGTGTTTCAGAGTTGCAAAGCTCACTGTGTGCTGAAGATGCCCAGCAGGAGTTTCCCTGCACGCCCTTCGGCTGTGCCATTAGAGTCCAAGCGCTCGTCCTCCCCTGTCACATCTGCTCTTGAAACGAGAGAGGGCACCAAAAACGTTGGACTCAAATGCACTTTTAGGAGATAAAGTGAGGAGTGACAGCAATGTTTGTGTCACAGCTTCAAAGCTCACTGTGTGCTAAACATGATCAGCAGGAGCTTTTTTGCAAGGCTCTTCTGCTGTTTTAGCCCAGTGTAAACATTCCTGCTATACTCTCCGTGTTGCTGCTAAGCAGAGAGCGGGCACAGAGATGGTGGTTTCAGCTGGTCATTCATGCAGGAAAGGGAGGAGTGACAGCAATGTGTGTTTCACAGTTGCAAAGCTCGCTGTGCGCTGAAGATGATCAGTGGGAACTTTCTGGACTGTGTCTTCTGCTGTTTCAGCAGAGTGCAAACGTAAGTGCTATATTCTGCTACTGCTCACAAGGAGCAAGCACTGGAGATGTATGATTCAATTGGACTTTCAGGTAGGAAAGTGAGAGGTGACAGCTATATGTGTTTCAGAGTTGCAAAGCTCACTGTGTGCTGAGGATGCCCAGCAGGACTTTCCCTGCACGCCCTTCGGCTGTGGGATTAGAGTCCAAGCGCTCGTCCTCCCCTGTCACATATGCTCTTGAAACGAGAGAGAGCACCAAAAACGTTGGACTCAAATGCACTTTTAGGAGATAAAGTGAGGAGTGACAGCAATGTTTGTATCACAGCTTCAAAGTTCAGTGTGTGCTAAACATGATCAGCAGGAGCTTTTTTGCAAGGCTCTTCTGCTGTTTTAGCCCAGTGTAAACATTCCTGCTATACTCTCCGTGTTGCTGCTAAGCAGAGAGCGGGCACAGAGATGGTGGAATCAATTGGTCTTTCAGGCAGGAAAGGGAGGTGTGACAGCAATGTGTGCTGCAGAGCTGCAAAGCTCGCTGTGCGCTGAAGATGATCAGTGGTAACTTTCAGGACTGTCTCTTCTGCTGTTTCGGCAGAATCTGAACATAAGTGCTATATTCTGCTACTGCTCACAAAGAGCAAGCACAGGAGAAGAAGGAATCAATTGGACTTTCAGGTAGGAAAGTGAGAGGTGACAGCTATATGTGTTTCAGAGTTGCAAAGCTCACTGTGTGCTGAAGATGCCCAGCAGGAGTCTCCCTGCTAGCCCTTCGGCTGTGGGATTAGAGTCCAAGCGCTCGTCCCCCCCTGTCACAACTCCTCTCGAAACGAGAGAGCGCACCAGAAACGATGGTTTCAAATGCACTTTTAGTATATAAAGTGAATGACAGCAATGTTTGTGTCGCATTTTAATGCTCACTGTGCGCTGAACATGAAAAGCAGGAGCTTTTTTGCAAAGCTCTTCTGCTGTTTTAGCAAAGTCTAAACATTCCTGCTATACACTCCCTGTTGCTGCTCAATAGAGTGCGGGCTCAGAGATGGTGGAATCAGTTGGTCTTTCAGGCAGGAAAGGGAGGACACACAGCAATGAGTGCTGCAGAGTTGCAAAGCTCGCTGTGCGCTGAAGATGATCAGTGGGAACTTTCAGGACTGTCTCTTCTGCTGTTTCAGCAGAGTGCAAACGTATGGGCTATATTCTGCTACTGCTCACAAGGAGCAAAGCACAGGAGAAGTAGGATTCAATTGGACTTTCAGGTAGGAAAGTGAGAGGTGACAGCAATGTGTGTTTCCGAGTTGCAAAGCTCACTGTGTGCTGAAGATGCCCAGCAGGAGTTTTCCTGCTGGCCCTTCGGCTGTGGGATTAGAGTCCAAGCGCTCGACCTCCCCTGTCACATCTGCTCTTGAAACGAGAGAGGGCACCAAAAACGTTGGACTCAAATGCTCTTTTAGGATATAAAGTGAGGAGTGACAGCAATGTTTGTGTCACAGCCTCAAAGCTCACTGTGTGCTAAACATGATCAGTAGGAGCTTTTTTGCAAGGCTCTTCTGCTGTTTTAGCCCAGTGTAAACATTCCTGCTATACTCTCCGTGTTGCTGCTAAGCAGAGAGCGGGCACAGAGATGGTGGTTTCAGCTGGTCATTCATGCAGGAAAGGGAGGAGTGACAGCAATGTGAGTTGCAGAGTTGCAATGCTCGCTGTGCGCTGAAGATGATCAGTGGTAACTTTCTGGACTGTCTCTTCTGCTGTTTCAGCAGAGTCCAAACGTAAGTGCTATATTCTGCTACTGCTCACAAGGAGCAAGCACTGGAGATGTATGATTCAATTGGACTTTCAGGTAGGAAAGTGAGAGGTGACAGCTATATGTGTTTCAGAGTTGCAAAGCTCACTGTGTGCTGAAGATGCCCAGCAGGAGTTTCCCTGCACGCCCTTCGGCTGTGCGATTAGAGTCCAAGCGCTCGTCCTCCCCTGTCACAACTCCTCTCGAAACGAGAGTGCGCACCAGAAACGATGGTTTCAAATGCACTTTTAGGAGATAAAGTGAATGACAGCAATGTTTGTGTCTCAGTTTAATGCTCACTGTGCGCTAAACATGAAAAGCAGGAGTTTTTTTGCAAGGCTCTTCTGCTGTTTTAGCCCAGTCTAAACATTCCTGCTATACACTCCCTGTTGCTGCTCAAAAGAGTGCGAGCTCAGAGATGGTGGAATCAGTTGGTCTTTCAGGCAGGAAAGGGAGGAGTGACAGCAATGTGTGCTGCAGAGTTGCAAACTCGCTGTGCGCTGAAGATGATCAGTGGGAACTTTCTGGACTGTGTCTTCTGCTGTTTCAGCAGAGCGCAAACGTAAGTGCTATATTCTGCTACTGCTCACAAGGAGCAAGCACAGGAGATGTAGGATTCAATTGGACTTTCAGGTAGGAAAGTGAGAGGTGACAGCAATGTGTGTTTCCGAGTTGCAAAGCTCACTGTGTGCTGAAGATGCCCAGCAGGAGTTTCCCTGCACGCCCTTCGGCTGTGGGATTAGAGTCCAAGCGCTCGTCCTCCCCTGTCACATCTGCTCTTGAAACGAGAGAGGGCACCAAAAACGTTGGACTCAAATGCACTTTTAGGAGAAAAAGTGAGGAGTGACAGCAATGTTTGTGTCACAGCCTCAAAGCTCACTGTGTGCTAATCATGATCAGCAGGAGCTTTTTTGCAAGGCTCTTCTGCTGTTTTTGCACAGTCTAAACATTCCTGCTATACTCTCCCTGTTGCTGCTCATCACAGAGCGGGCACAGAGATGGTGGATTCAGTTGGTCATTCAGGCAGGAAAGGGAGGAGTGACAGCAATGTGTGTTGCACAGTTGCAAAGCTCGCTGTGCGCTGAAGATGATCAGTGGTAACTTTCTGGACTGTCTCTTCTGCTGTTTCAGCAGAGTCCAAACGTAAGTGCTATATTCTGCTACTGCTCACAAAGAGCAAGCACTGGAGATGTATGATTCAATTGGACTTTCAACTAGGAAAGTCAGAGGTGACAGCTATATGTGTTTCAGAGTTGCAAAGCTCACTGTGTGCTGAAGATGCCCTGCAGGACTTTCCCTGCACGCCCTTCGGCTGTGCGATTAGAGTCCAAGCGCTCGTCCTCCCCTGTCACAACTCCTCTCGAAACGAGAGAGCGCCCCAGAAACGAAAGATTCAAAAGCACTTTTAGGAGATAAAGTGAGTGGCAGCAATGTTTGTGTCACAGTGTAAAGCTCACTGTGCGCTAAACATGAAAAGCTGGAGCTTTTTTGCAAGGCTCTTCTGCTGTTTTAGCCCAGTCTAAACATTCCTGCTATACTCTCCCTGTTGCTGCTCAATAGAGTGCGGGCACAGAGATGGTGGAATCAATTGGTCTTTCAGGCAGGAAAGGGAGGAGTGACAGCAATGTGTGCTGCAGAGCTGCAAAGCTCGCTGTGCGCTGAAGATGATCAGTGTTAACTTTCTGGACTGTCTCTTCTGCTGTTTCAGCAGAATCTGAACGTAAGTGCTATATTCTGCTACTGCTCACAAAGAGCAAGCACAGGAGAAGAAGGATTCAATTGGACTTTCAGGTAGGAAAGTGAGAGGTGACAGCTATATGTGTTTCAGAGTTGCAAAGCTCACTGTGTACTGAAGATGCCCAGCAGGAGTCTCCCTGCTAGCCCTTCGGCTGTGGGATTAGAGTCCAAGTGCTCGTCCTCCCCTGTCACATCTGCTCTTGAAACGAGAGAGGGCACCAAAAACGTTGGACTCAAATGCACTTTTAGGAAATAAAGTGAGGAGTGACAGCAATGTTTGTGTCACAGCTTCAAAGCTCACTGTGTGCTAAACATGATCAGCAGGAGCTTTTTTGCAAGGCTCTTCTGCTGTTTTAGCCCAGTGTAAACATTCCTGCTATACTCTCCGTATTGCTGCTAAGCAGAGAGCGGGCACAGAGATGGTGGTTTCAGCTGGTCATTCATGCAGGAAAGGGAGGAGTGACAGCAATGTGTGTTGCACAGTTGCAAAGCTCGCTGTGCGCTGAAGATGATCAGTGGGAACTTTCAGGACTGTGTCTTCTGCTGTTTCAGCAGAGTGCAAACGTATGGGCTATATTCTGCTACTGCTCACAAGGAGCAAAGCACAGGAGAAGTAGGATTCAATTGGACTTTCAGGTAGGAAAGTGAGAGGTGACAGCTATATGTGTTTCAGTGTTGCAAAGCTCACTGTGTGCTGAAGATGCCCAGCAGGAGTTTCCCTGCTGGCCCTTCGGCTGTGGGATTAGAGTCCAAGCGCTCGTCCTCCCCTGTCACAACTGCTCTTGAAACGAGAGAGGGCACCAAAAACGTTGAACTCAAATGCACTTTTAGGAGAAAAAGTGAGGAGTGACAGCAATGTTTGTGTCACAGTTTAAAGATCACTGTGTGCTAAACATGATTAGCAGGAGCTTTTTTGCAAGGCTCTTCTGCTGTTTTAGCCCAGGCTAAACATTCCTGCTCTACTCTCTCTGTTGCTGCTCAGCAGAGAGGGGGCACAGAGATGTTGGAATCAATTGGTCTTTCAGGCAAAAAGGGGGAGTGACAGCAATGTGTGTTGCAGAGTTGCAAAGCTCGCTGTGCGCTGAAGATGATCAGTGGGAACTTTCAGGACTGTCTCTTCTGCTGTTTCAGCAGAGTGCAAACGTATGGGCTATATTCTGCTACTGCTCACAAAGAGCAATCACAGGAGAAGAAGGATTCAATTGGACTTTCAGGTAGGAAAGTGAGAGGTGACAGCTATATGTGTTTCAGAGTTGCAAAGCTCACTGTGTGCTGAAGATGCCCAGCAGGAGTTTCCCTGCTGGCCCTTCGGCTGTGGGATTAGAGTCCAAGCGCTCGTCCTCCCCTGTCACATCTGCTCTTGAAACGAGAGAGGGCACCAAAAACGTTGGACTCAAATGCACTTTTAGGATATAAAGTGAGGAGTGACAGCAATGTTTGTGTCACAGCCTCAAAGCTCACTGTGTGCTAAACGTGATCAGTAGGAGCTTTTTTGCAAGGCTCTTCTGCTGTTTTAGCCCAGTGTAAACATTCCTCCTATACTCTCCGTGTTGCTGCTAAGCAGAGAGCGGGCACAGAGATGGTGGTTTCAGCTGGTCATTCATGCAGGAAAGGGAGGAGTGACAGCAATGTGTGTTGCACAGTTGCAAAGCTCGCTGTGCGCTGAAGATGATCAGTGGGAACTTTCTGGACTGTCTCTTCTGCTGTTTCAGCAGAGTGCAAACGTAAGTGCTATATTCTGCTACTGCTCACAAGGAGCAAGCACAGGAGATGTAGGATTCAATTGGACTTTCACGTAGGAAAGTGAGAGGTGACAGCTATATGTGTTACAGAGTTGCAAAGCTCACTGTGTGCTGAAGATGCCCAGCAGGAGTTTCCCTGCACGCCCTTCGGCTGTGCGATTAGAGTCCAAGCGCTCGTCCTCCCCTGTCACAACTCCTCTCGAAACGAGAGAGGGCACCAAAAACGTTGGACTCAAATGCACTTTTAGGAGATAAAGTGAGGAGTGACAGCAATGTTTGTGTCACAGCCTCAAAGCTCACTGTGTGCTAATCATGATCAGCAGGAGCTTTTTTGCAAGGCTCTTCTGCTGTTTTAGCCCAGTCTAAACATTCTTGCTATACACTCCCTGTTGCTGCTCAATAGAGTGCGGGCTCAGAGATGGTGGAATCAGTTGGTCTTTCAGGCAGGAAAGGGAGGAGTGACAGCAATGTGTGCTGCAGAGTTGCAAACTCGCTGTGCGCTGAAGATGATCAGTGGGAACTTTCAGGACTGTCTCTTCTGCTGTTTCAGCAGAGTGCAAACGTAAGTGCTATATTCTGCTACTGCTCACAAGGAGCAAGCACTTGAGATGTATGATTCAATTGGACTTTCAACTAGGAAAGTCAGAGGTCACAGCAATGTGTGTTTCCGAGTTGCAAAGCTCACTGTGTGCTGAAGATGCCCAGCAGGAGTTTCCCTGCTGGCCCTTCGGCTGTGGGATTAGAGTCCAAGCGCTCGTCCTCCCCTGTCACATCTGCTCTTGAAACGAGAGAGGGCACCAAAAACGTTGGACTCAAATGCACTTTTAGGAGATAAAGTGAGGAGTGACAGCAATGTTTGTGTCACAGCCTCAAAGCTCACTGTGTGCTAATCATGATCAGCAGGAGCTTTTTTGCAAGGCTCTTCTGCTGTTTTAGCCCAGTGTAAACATTCCTGCTATACTCTCCGTGTTGCTGCTAAGCAGAGAGCGGGCACAGAGATGGTGGTTTCAGCTGGTCATTCAGGCAGGAAAGGGAGGAGTGACAGCAATGTGTGTTGCACAGTTGCAAAGCTCGCTGTGCGCTGAAGATGATCAGTGGGAACTTTCTGGACTGTCTCTTCTGCTGTTTCAGCAGAGTCCAAACGTAAGTGCTATATTCTGCTACTGCTCACAAGGAGCAAGCACTTGAGATGTATGATTCAATTGGACTTTCAGGTAGGAAAGTGAAAGGTGACAGCTATATGTGTTTCAGAGTTGCAAAGCTCACTGTGTGCTGAAGATGCCCAGCAGGAGTCTCCCTGCTAGCCCTTCGGCTGTGGGATTAGAGTCCAAGCGCTCGTCCTCCCCTGTCACATCTGCTCTTGAAACGAGAGAGGGCACCAAAAACGTTGAACTCAAATGCACTTTTAGGAGATAAAGTGAGGAGTGACAGCAATGTTTGTGTCGCAGTTTAAAGATCACTGTGTGCTAAACATGATTAGCAGGAGCTTTTTTGCAAGGCTCTTCTGCTGTTTTAGCCCAGGCTAAACATTCCTGCTCTACTCTCTCTGTTGCTGCTCAGCAGAGAGGGGGCACAGAGATGTTGGAATCAATTGGTCTTTCAGGCAAAAAGGGGGAGTGACAGCAATGTGTGTTGCAGAGTTGCAAAGCTCGCTGTGCGCTGAAGATGATCAGTGGGATCTTTCTGGACTGTCTCTTCTGCTCTTTTAGCATTGGCTAAAGGTTCCTGCTCTACTCTCTCTGCTTCTGCCCAGCAGAGAAAGGGCACAGAGATTTTGGATTCAATTGGACTTTGAGGTAGGAAAGTGCGGAGCGAGAGCAATATATGTGTCACAGTTGCAAAGCTGACTGCGTGCTGAAGATGCCCTGCCGGAGCTTTCACTCCGGGCTCTTCGGCTGTGGGAGCAGAGGCCAAGAGATCGTGTTCACCTGTCACTGCTGCTGTTCAAACGAGAGAGGGCGGGAGAGACCATGGATTCAAACGGATTATTAGGAGATGAAGTGAGGAGTGACAGCAATGTGTGTTTCAGAGTTGCAAAGCTCACTGTGCGCTGAAGATGATCTGCAAGGACTTTCCCTCCCTGCCCTTCGGAACTGGGAGCGGATTCCAAGCGCTCGTGCTCACCTTCCTCTGCTGCTCTTGAAACGAGAGTGGAGACCAGAAACGCTGGATTCAAATGCACTTTTAGGAGCTACAATGAGGAGTGACAACAGTGTGTGTGTCAAAGTTGTAAAGCTCAGTGTGTTGAAGAAGCACAAGAGCAGCCTTCAGGCCTGTCTCTTCCACTGTCTTACAGATTGCAGACATTCCTGCACAATCTGCTGCTCAGCAGAGTGCTGGCAACGGAGTTCTTGGATTGAAATGGTCTTTTAGGAGAAAGAGTGAAGAGTGACAGCAATGTTTGTGTCACAGTTTAAAGCTCACTGTGTGCTAAACATGATCAGGAGGAGCTTTTTTGCAAGGCTCTTCTGCTGTTTTAGCCCAGTCTAAACATTCCTTCTCTCTGTTGCTGCTCAGCAGAGAGGGGGCACAGAGATGTTGGAATCAATTGGTCTTTCAGGCAGGAAAAGGAGGAGTGACAGCAATGTGTGTTACAGAATTGCAAAGCTCACTGTGTGCTGAAGATGCCCTGCAGGAGTTTCCCTGCTGGCCCTTCGTCTGTGGGATTAGAGCCCAAGCGCTGCTCCTCCCTTTCACAACTCCTCTCGAAACGAGAGGGCGCACCAGAAACGTTGGCTTCAAATGCACTTTTAGGAGATAAAGTGAGGAGTGACAGCAATGTTTGTGTCACAGTTTAAAGATCACTGTGTGCTAAACATGATTAGCAGGAGCTTTTTTTGCAATGCTCTTCTGCTGTTTTAGCCCAGGCTAAACATTCCTGCTCTACACTCTCTGTTGCTGCTCAGTAGAGAGCGGGCACAGAGATGGTGGTTTCAGTTGGTCTTTCTTTCAGGCAGGAAAGGGAGGAGTGACAGCAATGCGTGTTGCTGAGTTGCAAAGCTCGCTGTGCGCTGAAGATGATCAGTGGGTACTTTCTGGACTGTCTCTTCTGCTGTTTCATCAGAGTCCAAACGTAAGTGCTATATTCTGCTACTGCTCATAAAGAGCAAGCACAGGAGATGTATTATTCAATTGGACTTTCAGGTAGGAAAGTGAGAGGTGACAGCAATATGTGTTTCAGAGTTGCAAAGCTCACTGTGTGCTGAAGATGCCCAGCAGGATTTTCCATGCTGGCCCTTCGGCTGTGGGATTAGAGTCCAAGCGCTCGTCCACCCCTGTCACAACTCCTCTCGAAACGAGAGAGCGCACCAGAAACGTTGGATTCAAATGCACTTTTAGGAGATTAAGTGAGGAGTGACAGCAATGTTTGTGTCACAGTTTAAAGCTCACTGTGTGCAAAACATGATCAAGCAGGAGATTTTTTTCAAGGCTCTTCTGCTGTTTTAGGCAGGTCTAAAAATTCCTGCTCTACTCTCTCTGTTGCTGCTCAGCAGAGAGCGGGCACAGAGATGGTGGATTCAGCTGGTCTTTCAGGCAAAAAAGGGAGGAGTGACAGCAATGTGTGTTGCAGAGTTGCAAAGCTCGCTGTGCACTGAAGATGAACAGTGGGAACTTTCTGGACTGTCTCTTCTGCTCTTTTAGCATTGGCTAAAGGTTCCTGCTCTACTCTCTCTGCTTCTGCCCAGCAGAGAAAGGGCACAGAGATTTTGGATTCAATTGGACTTTGAGGTAGGAAAGTGCGGAGCGAGAGCAATATATGTGTCACAGTTGCAAAGCTGACTGCGTGCTGAAGATGCCCTGCCGGAGCTTTCACTCCGGGCTCTTCGGCTGTGGGAGCAGAGGCCAAGAGATCGTGTTCACCTGTCACTGCTGCTGTTCAAACGAGAGAGGGCGGGAGAGACCATGGATTCAAACGGATTATTAGGAGATGAAGTGAGGAGTGACAGCAATGTGTGTTTCAGAGTTGCAAAGCTCACTGTGCGCTGAAGATGATCTGCAAGGACTTTCCCTCCCTGCCCTTCGGAACTGGGAGCGGATTCCAAGCGCTCGTGCTCACCTTCCTCTGCTGCTCTTGAAACGAGAGTGGAGACCAGAAACGCTGGATTCAAATGCACTTTTAGGAGCTACAATGAGGAGTGACAACAGTGTGTGTGTCAAAGTTGTAAAGCTCAGTGTGTTGAAGAAGCACAAGAGCAGCCTTCTGGCCTGTCTCTTCCACTGCCTTACAGATTGCAGACATTCCTGCTCACTCTGCTGCTCAGCAGAGTGCTGGCAACGGAGTTCTTGGATTGAAATGGTCTTTTAGGAGAAAGAGTGAAGAGTGACAGCAATGTTTGTGTCACAGTTTAAAGCTCACTGTGTGCTAAACATGATCAGGAGGAGCTTTTTTGCAAGGCTCTTCTGCTGTTTTAGCCCAGTCTAAACATTCCTTCTCTCTGTTGCTGCTCAGCAGAGAGGGGGCACAGAGATGTTGGAATCAATTGGTCTTTCAGGCAGGAAAAGGAGGAGTGACAGCAATGTGTGTTGCAGAATTGCAAAGCTCACTGTGTGCTGAAGATGCCCTGCAGGAGTTTCCCTGCTGGCCCTTCCTCTGTGGGATTAGAGCCCAAGCGCTGCTCCTCCCCTGTCACAACTCCTCTCGAAACGAGAGAGCGCACCAGAAACTTTGGATTCAAATGCACTTTTAGGAGATAAAGTGAGGAGTGACAGCAATGTTTGTGTCACAGTTTAAAGCTCACTGTGTGCAAAACATGATCAAGCAGGAGATTTTTTGCAAGGCTCTTCTGCTGTTTTAGCCCAGGCTAAACATTCCTGCTCTACTCTCTCTGTTGCTGCTCAGCAGAGAGTGGGCACAGAGATGTTGGAATCAATTTGTCTTTCAGGCAGGAAAAGAAGTGCCAGCAATGTGTGTTGCTGAGTTGCAAAGCTCGCTGTGCGCTGAAGATGATCAGTGGGAACTTTCAGGACTGTCTCTTCTGCTGTTTCAGCAGAGTCCAAACGTAAGTGCTATATTCTGCTACTGCTCACAAGGAGCAAGCACTTGAGATGTATGATTCAATTGGACTTTCAACTAGGAAAGTCAGAGGTGACAGCTATATGTGTTTCAGAGTTGCAAAGCTCACTGTGTGCTGAAGATGCCCTGCAGGAGTTTTCCTGCTGGCCCTTCGGCTGTGGGATTAGAGTCCAAGCGCTCGTCCTCCCCTGTCACAACTCCTCTCGAAACGAGAGAGCGCCCCAGAAACGATAGATTCAAAAGCACTTTTAGGAGATAAAGTGAGTGGCAGCAATGTTTGTGTCGCAGTGTAAAGCTCACTGTGCGCTAAACATGAAAAGCTGGAGCTTTTCTGCAAGGCTCTTCTGCTGTTTTAGCCTAGTCTAAACATTCCTGCTATACTCTCCCTGTTGCTGCTCAATAGAGTGCGGGCACAGAGATGGTGGAATCAATTGGTCTTTCAGGCAGGAAAGGGAGGAGTGACAGCAATGTGTGCTGCAGAGCTGCAAAGCTCGCTGTGCGCTGAAGATGATCAGTGTTAACTTTCTGGACTGTCTCTTCTGCTGTTTCAGCAGAATCTGAACGTAAGTGCTATATTCTGCTACTGCTCACAAAGAGCAAGCACAGGAGAAGAAGGATTCAATTGGACTTTCAGGTAGGAAAGTGAAAGGTGACAGCTATATGTGTTTCAGAGTTGCAAAGCTCACTGTGTGCTGAAGATGCCCAGCAGGAGTCTCCCTGCTAGCCCTTCGGCTGTGGGATTAGAGTCCAAGCGCTCGTCCTCCCCTGTCACATCTGCTCTTGAAACGAGAGAGGGCACCAAAAACGTTGGACTCAAATGCACTTTTAGGAAATAAAGTGAGGAGTGACAGCAATGTTTGTGTCACAGCTTCAAAGCTCACTGTGTGCTAAACATGATCAGCAGGAGCTTTTTTGCAAGGCTCTTCTGCTGTTTTAGCCCAGTGTAAACATTCCTGCTATACTCTCCGTGTTGCTGCTAAGCAGAGAGCGGGCACAGAGATGGTGGATTCAGTTGGTCATTCAGGCAGGAAAGGGAGGAGTGACAGCAATGTGTGTTGCACAGTTGCAAAGCTCGCTGTGCGCTGAAGATGATCAGTGGTAACTTTCTGGACTGTCCCTTCTGCTGTTTCAGCAGAGTCCAAACGTAAGTGCTATATTCTGCTACTGCTCACAAAGAGCAAGCGCAGGAGAAGAAGGATTCAATTGGACTTTCAGGTAGGAAAGTGAAAGGTGACAGCTATATGTGTTTCAGAGTTGCAAAGCTCACTGTGTGCTGAAGATGCCCAGCAGGAGTCTCCCTGCTAGCCCTTCGGCTGTGGGATTAGAGTCCAAGCGCTCGTCCTCCCCTGTCACATCTGCTCTTGAAACGAGAGAGGGCACCAAAAACGTTGAACTCAAATGCACTTTTAGGAGATAAAGTGAGGAGTGACAGCAATGTTTGTGTCACAGTTTAAAGATCACTGTGTGCTAAACATGATTAGCAGGAGCTTTTTTGCAAGGCTCTTCTGCTGTTTTAGCCCAGGCTAAACATTCCTGCTCTACTCTCTCTGTTGCTGCTCAGCAGAGAGGGGGCACAGAGATGTTGGAATCAATTGGTCTTTCAGGCAAAAAGGGGGAGTGACAGCAATGTGTGTTGCAGAGTTGCAAAGCTCGCTGTGCGCTGAAGATGATCAGTGGGATCTTTCTGGACTGTCTCTTCTGCTCTTTTAGCATTGGCTAAATGTTCCTGCTCTACTCTCTCTGCTTCTGCCCAGCAGAGAAAGGGCACAGAGATTTTGGATTCAATTGGACTTTGAGGTAGGAAAGTGCGGAGCGAGAGCAATATATGTGTCACAGTTGCAAAGCTGACTGCGTGCTGAAGATGCCCTGCCGGAGCTTTCACTCCGGGCTCTTCGGCTGTGGGAGCAGAGGCCAAGAGATCGTGTTCACCTGTCACTGCTGCTGTTCAAACGAGAGAGGGCGGGAGAGACCATGGATTCAAACGGATTATTAGGAGATGAAGTGAGGAGTGACAGCAATGTGTGTTTCAGAGTTGCAAAGCTCACTGTGCGCTGAAGATGATCTGCAAGGACTTTCCCTCCCTGCCCTTCGGAACTGGGAGCGGATTCCAAGCGCTCGTGCTCACCTTCCTCTGCTGCTCTTGAAACGAGAGTGGAGACCAGAAACGCTGGATTCAAATGCACTTTTAGGAGCTACAATGAGGAGTGACAACAGTGTGTGTGTCAAAGTTGTAAAGCTCAGTGTGTTGAAGAAGCACAAGAGCAGCCTTCAGGCCTGTCTCTTCCACTGTCTTACAGATTGCAGACATTTCTGCACACTCTGCTGCTCAGCAGAGTGCTGGCAACGGAGTTCTTGGATTGAAATGGTCTTTTAGGAGAAAGAGTGAAGAGTGACAGCAATGTTTGTGTCACAGTTTAAAGCTCACTGTGTGCTAAACATGATCAGGAGGAGCTTTTTTGCAAGGCTCTTCTGCTGTTTTAGCCCAGTCTAAACATTCCTTCTCTCTGTTGCTGCTCAGCAGAGAGGGGGCACAGAGATGTTGGAATCAATTGGTCTTTCAGGCAGGAAAAGGAGGAGTGACAGCAATGTGTGTTACAGAATTGCAAAGCTCACTGTGTGCTGAAGATGCCCTGCAGGAGTTTCCCTGCTGGCCCTTCGTCTGTGGGATTAGAGCCCAAGCGCTGCTCCTCCCTTTCACAACTCCTCTCGAAACGAGAGGGCGCACCAGAAACGTTGGCTTCAAATGCACTTTTAGGAGATAAAGTGAGGAGTGACAGCAATGTTTGTGTCACAGTTTAAAGATCACTGTGTGCTAAACATGATTAGCAGGAGCTTTTTTTGCAATGCTCTTCTGCTGTTTTAGCCCAGGCTAAACATTCCTGCTCTACACTCTCTGTTGTGCTCAGTAGAGAGCGGGCACAGAGATGGTGGTTTCAGTTGGTCTTTCTTTCAGGCAGGAAAGGGAGGAGTGACAGCAATGCGTGTTGCTGAGTTGCAAAGCTCGCTGTGCGCTGAAGATGATCAGTGGGTACTTTCTGGACTGTCTCTTCTGCTGTTTCATCAGAGTCCAAACGTAAGTGCTATATTCTGCTACTGCTCATAAAGAGCAAGCACAGGAGATGTATTATTCAATTGGACTTTCAGGTAGGAAAGTGAGAGGTGACAGCAATATGTGTTTCAGAGTTGCAAAGCTCACTGTGTGCTGAAGATGCCCAGCAGGATTTTCCATGCTGGCCCTTCGGCTGTGGGATTAGAGTCCAAGCGCTCGTCCACCCCTGTCACAACTCCTCTCGAAACGAGAGAGCGCACCAGAAACGTTGGATTCAAATGCACTTTTAGGAGATTAAGTGAGGAGTGACAGCAATGTTTGTGTCACAGTTTAAAGCTCACTGTGTGCTAAACATGTTTAGCAGGAGATTTTTTTCAAGGCTCTTCTGCTGTTTTAGGCAGGTCTAAAAATTCCTGCTCTACTCTCTCTGTTGCTGCTCAGCAGAGAGCGGGCACAGAGATGGAGAAATCAATTGGTCTTTCAGGCAAAAAGGGAGGAGTGACAGCAATGTGTGTTGCAGAGTTGCAAAGCTCGCTGTGCGCTGAAGATGATCAGTGGGAACTTTCTGGACTGTCTCTTCTGCTCTTTTAGCATTGGCTAAAGGTTCCTGCTCTACTCTCTCTGCTTCTGCCCAGCAGAGAAAGGGCACAGAGATTTTGGATTCAATTGGACTTTGAGGTAGGAAAGTGCGGAGCGAGAGCAATATATGTGTCACAGTTGCAAAGCTGACTGCGTGCTGAAGATGCCCTGCCGGAGCTTTCACTCCGGGCTCTTCGGCTGTGGGAGCAGAGGCCAAGAGATCGTGTTCACCTGTCACTGCTGCTGTTCAAACGAGAGAGGGCGGGAGAGACCATGGATTCAAACGGATTATTAGGAGATGAAGTGAGGAGTGACAGCAATGTGTGTTTCAGAGTTGCAAAGCTCACTGTGCGCTGAAGATGATCTGCAAGGACTTTCCCTCCCTGCCCCTCGGAACTGGGAGCGGATTCCAAGCGCTCGTGCTCACCTTCCTCTGCTGCTCTTGAAACGAGAGTGGAGACCAGAAACGCTGGATTCAAATGCACTTTTAGGAGCTACAATGAGGAGTGACAACAGTGTGTGTGTCACAGTTGTAAAGCTCAGTGTGTTGAAGAAGCACAAGAGCAGCCTTCAGGCCTGTCTCTTCCACTGCCTTACAGATTGCAGACATTCCTGCTCACTCTGCTGCTCAGCAGAGTGCTGGCAACGGAGTTCTTGGATTGAAATGGTCTTTTAGGAGAAAGAGTGAAGAGTGACAGCAATGTTTGTGTCACAGTTTAAAGCTCACTGTGTGCTAAACATGATCAGGAGGAGCTTTTTTGCAAGGCTCTTCTGCTGTTTTAGCCCAGGCTAAACATTCCTGCTCTCTGTTGCTGCTCAGCAGAGAGTGGGCACAGAGATGTTGGAATCAATTGGTCTTCCAGGCAGGAAAAGGAGTTACAGCAATGTGTGTTGCAGAATTGCAAAGCTCACTGTGTGCTGAAGATGCCCTGCAGGAGTTTCCATGCTGGCCCTTCGGCTGTGAAATTAGAATCCATGCGCTCGTCCTCCCCTGTCACAACTGCTCTCGAAGCGAGAGAGCGCACCAGAAACTTTGGCTTCAAATGGACTTTTAGGAGATAAAGTGAGGAGTGACAGCAATGTTTGTGTCACAGTTTCAAAGCTCACTGTGTGCTAAACATGATTAGCAGGAGCTTTTTTGCAAGGCTCTTCTGCTGTTTTAGCCCAGGCTAAACATTCCTGCTCTACTCTCTCTGTTGCTGCTCAGCAGAGAGTGGGCACAGAGATGTTGGAATCAATTGGTATTCCAGGCAAAAAGGGAGGAGTGACAGCAATGTGTGTTGCAGAGTTGCAAAGCTCGCTGTGTGCTGAAGATGCCCTGCAGGAGTTTCCATGCTGGCCCTTCGTCTGTGGGATTAGAGTCCAAGCGCTCCTCCTCCCCTGTCTCAACTCCTCTCGAAACGAGAGAGTGCACCAGAAACTTTGGATTCAAATGCACTTTTAGGAGATAAAGTGAGGAGTGACTGCAATGTTTGTGTCACAGTTTCAAAGCTCACTGTGTGCTAAACATGATTAGCAGGAGCTTTTTTGCAAGGCTCTTCTGCTGTTTTAGCCCAGGCTAAACATTCCTGCTCTACTCTCTCTGTTGCTGCTCAGCAGAGAGGGGGCACAGAGATGGTGGAAACAATTGGTCTTTCAGGCAAAAAGGGAGGAGTGACAGCAATGTGTGTTGCAGAGTTGCAAAGCTCACTGTGCGCTGAAGATGATCAGTGGGAACTTTCTGGACTGTCTCTTCTGCTGTTTCTGCAGAGTCCAAACGTAGAGTGCTATATTCTGCTACTGCTCACAAAGAGCAAGCACAGGAGCTGTACTATTCAATTGGACTTTCAGGTAGGAAAGTGAGAGGTGACAGCAATATGTGTTTCAGAGTTGCGAATCTCAATGTGTGCTGAAGATGCCCAGCAGGAGTATCCATGCTGGCCCTTCGGGTGTGAAATTAGAATCCATGCGCTCGTCCTCCCCTGTCACAACTGCTCTCGAAGCGAGAGAGCGCGCCAGAAACTTTGGCTTCAAATGGACTTTTAGGAGATAAAGTGAGGAGTGACAGCAATGTTTGTGTCACAGTTTCAAAGCTCACTGTGTGCTAAACATGATTAGCAGGAGCTTTTTTGCAAGGCTCTTCTGCTGTTTTAGCCCAGGCTAAACATTCCTGCTCTACTCTCTCTGTTGCTGCTCAGCAGAGAGCGGGCACAGAGATGGTGGAATCAATTGGTCTTTCAGGCAAAAAGGGAGGAGTGACAGCAATGTGTGTTGCAGAGTTGCAAAGCTCGCTGTGCGCTGAAGATGATCAGTGGGAACTTTCTGGACTGTCTCTTCTGCTCTTTTAGCATTGGCTAAAGGTTCCTGCTCTACTCTCTCTGCTTCTGCCCAGCAGAGAAAGGGCACAGAGATTTTGGATTCAATTGGACTTTGAGGTAGGAAAGTGCGGAGCGAGAGCAATATATGTGTCACAGTTGCAAAGCTGACTGCGTGCTGAAGATGCCCTGCCGGAGCTTTCACTCCGGGCTCTTCGGCTGTGGGAGCAGAGGCCAAGAGATCGTGTTCACCTGTCACTGCTGCTGTTCAAACGAGAGAGGGCGGGAGAGACCATGGATTCAAACGGATTATTAGGAGATGAAGTGAGGAGTGACAGCAATGTGTGTTTCAGAGTTGCAAAGCTCACTGTGCGCTGAAGATGATCTGCAAGGACTTTCCCTCCCTGCCCTTCGGAACTGGGAGCGGATTCCAAGCGCTCGTGCTCACCTTCCTCTGCTGCTCTTGAAACGAGAGTGGAGACCAGAAACGCTGGATTCAAATGCACTTTTAGGAGCTACAATGAGGAGTGACAACAGTGTGTGTGTCACAGTTGTAAAGCTCAGTGTGTTGAAGAAGCACAAGAGCAGCCTTCAGGCCTGTCTCTTCCACTGCCTTACAGATTGCAGACATTCCTGCTCACTCTGCTGCTCAGCAGAGTGCTGGCAACGGAGTTCTTGGATTGAAATGGTCTTTTAGGAGAAAGAGTGAAGAGTGACAGCAATGTTTGTGTCACAGTTTAAAGCTCACTGTGTGCTAAACATGATCAGGAGGAGCTTTTTTGCAAGGCTCTTCTGCTGTTTTAGCCCAATCTAAACATTCCTTCTCTCTGTTGCTGCTCAGCAGAGAGTGGGCACAGAGATGTTGGAATCAATTGGTCTTCCAGGCAGGAAAAGGAGTTACAGCAATGTGTGTTGCAGAATTGCAAAGCTCACTGTGTGCTGAAGATGCCCTGCAGGAGTTTCCATGCTGGCCCTTCGGCTGTGAAATTAGAATCCATGCGCTCGTCCTCCCCTGTCACAACTGCTCTCGAAGCGAGAGAGCGCACCAGAAACTTTGGCTTCAAATGGACTTTTAGGAGATAAAGTGAGGAGTGACAGCAATGTTTGTGTCACAGTTTCAAAGCTCACTGTGTGCTAAACATGATTAGCAGGAGCTTTTTTGCAAGGCTCTTCTGCTGTTTTAGCCCAGGCTAAACATTCCTGCTCTACTCTCTCTGTTGCTGCTCAGCAGAGAGTGGGCACAGAGATGTTGGAATCAATTGGTATTCCAGGCAAAAAGGGAGGAGTGACAGCAATGTGTGTTGCAGAGTTGCAAAGCTCGCTGTGTGCTGAAGATGCCCTGCAGGAGTTTCCATGCTGGCCCTTCGTCTGTGGGATTAGAGTCCAAGCGCTCCTCCTCCCCTGTCTCAACTCCTCTCGAAACGAGAGAGTGCACCAGAAACTTTGGATTCAAATGCACTTTTAGGAGATAAAGTGAGGAGTGACTGCAATGTTTGTGTCACAGTTTCAAAGCTCACTGTGTGCTAAACATGATCAGCAGGAGCTTTTTTGCAAGGCTCTTCTGCTGTTTTAGCCCAGGCTAAACATTCCTGCTCTACTCTCTCTGTTGCTGCTCAGCAGAGAGGGGGCACAGAGATGGTGGAAACAATTGGTCTTTCAGGCAAAAAGGGAGGAGTGACAGCAATGTGTGTTGCAGAGTTGCAAAGCTCACTGTGCGCTGAAGATGATCAGTGGGAACTTTCTGGACTGTCTCTTCTGCTGTTTCTGCAGAGTCCAAACGTAGAGTGCTATATTCTGCTACTGCTCACAAAGAGCAAGCACAGGAGCTGTACTATTCAATTGGACTTTCAGGTAGGAAAGTGAGAGGTGACAGCAATATGTGTTTCAGAGTTGCGAATCTCAATGTGTGCTGAAGATGCCCAGCAGGAGTATCCATGCTGGCCCTTCGGGTGTGAAATTAGAATCCATGCGCTCGTCCTCCCCTGTCACAACTGCTCTCGAAGCGAGAGAGCGCGCCAGAAACTTTGGCTTCAAATGGACTTTTAGGAGATAAAGTGAGGAGTGACAGCAATGTTTGTGTCACAGTTTCAAAGCTCACTGTGTGCTAAACATGATTAGCAGGAGCTTTTTTGCAAGGCTCTTCTGCTGTTTTAGCCCAGGCTAAACATTCCTGCTCTACTCTCTCTGTTGCTGCTCAGCAGAGAGCGGGCACAGAGATGGTGGAATCAATTGGTCTTTCAGGCAAAAAGGGAGGAGTGACAGCAATGTGTGTTGCAGAGTTGCAAAGCTCGCTGTGCGCTGAAGATGATCAGTGGGAACTTTCTGGACTGTCTCTTCTGCTCTTTTAGCATTGGCTAAAGGTTCCTGCTCTACTCTCTCTGCTTCTGCCCAGCAGAGAAAGGGCACAGAGATTTTGGATTCAATTGGACTTTGAGGTAGGAAAGTGCGGAGCGAGAGCAATATATGTGTCACAGTTGCAAAGCTGACTGCGTGCTGAAGATGCCCTGCCGGAGCTTTCACTCCGGGCTCTTCGGCTGTGGGAGCAGAGGCCAAGAGATCGTGTTCACCTGTCACTGCTGCTGTTCAAACGAGAGAGGGCGGGAGAGACCATGGATTCAAACGGATTATTAGGAGATGAAGTGAGGAGTGACAGCAATGTGTGTTTCAGAGTTGCAAAGCTCACTGTGCGCTGAAGATGATCTGCAAGGACTTTCCCTCCCTGCCCTTCGGAACTGGGAGCGGATTCCAAGCGCTCGTGCTCACCTTCCTCTGCTGCTCTTGAAACGAGAGTGGAGACCAGAAACGCTGGATTCAAATGCACTTTTAGGAGCTACAATGAGGAGTGACAACAGTGTGTGTGTCACAGTTGTAAAGCTCAGTGTGTTGAAGAAGCACAAGAGCAGCCTTCAGGCCTGTCTCTTCCACTGCCTTACAGATTGCAGACATTCCTGCCCACTCTGCTGCTCAGCAGAGTGCTGGCAACGGAGTTCTTGGATTGAAATGGTCTTTTAGGAGAAAGAGTGAAGAGTGACAGCAATGTTTGTGTCACAGTTTAAAGCTCACTGTGTGCAAAACATGATCAGGAGGAGCTTTTTTGCAAGGCTCTTCTGCTGTTTTAGCCCAGTCTAAACATTCCTTCTCTCTGTTGCTGCTCAGCAGAGAGGGGGCACAGAGATGTTGGAATCAATTGGTCTTTCAGGCAGGAAAAGGAGGAGTGACAGCAATGTGTGTTACAGAATTGCAAAGCTCACTGTGTGCTGAAGATGCCCTGCAGGAGCTTCCCTGCTGGCCCTTCGTCTGTGGGATTAGAGTCCAAGCGCTCCTCCTCCCCTGTCACAACTCCTCTCGAAACGAGAGAGCGCACCAGAAACGTTGGCTTCAAATGCACTTTTAGGAGAAAGAGTGAAGAGTGACAGCAATGTTTGTGTCACAGTTTAAAGCTCACTGTGTGCTAAACATGATTAGCAGGAGCTTTTTTGCAAGGCTCTACTGCTGTTTTAGCCCAGGCTAAACATTCCTGCTCTACTCTCTCTGTTGCTGCTCAGCAGAGAGTGGGCACAGAGATGTTGGAATCAATTGGTCTTTCAGGCAGGAAAAGGAGGAGTGACAGCAATGTGTGTTGCAGAATTGCAAAGCTCACTGTGTGCTGTAGATGATCAGTGGGAACTTTCTGGACTGTCTCTTCTGCTGTTTCTGCAGAGTCCAAACGTAAGTGCTATATTCTGCTACTGCTCACAAAGAGCAAGCACAGGAGCTGTATTATTCAATTGGACTTTCAGGTAGGAAAGTGAGAGGTGACAGCAATATGTGTTTCAGAGTTGCGAATCTCAATGTGTGCTGAAGATGCCCAGCAGGAGTTTCCATGCTGGCCCTTCGGCTGTGAAATTAGAATCCATGCGCTCGTCCTCCCCTGTCACAACTGCTCTCGAAGCGAGAGAGCGCACCAGAAACTTTGGCTTCAAATGGACTTTTAGGAGATAAAGTGAGGAGTGACAGCAATGTTTGTGTCACAGTTTAAAGCTCACTGTGTGCTAAACATGATCAGGAGGAGCTTTTTTGCAAGGCTCTTCTGCTGTTTTAGCCCAGGCTAAACATTCCTGCTCTACTCTCTCTGTTGCTGCTCAGCAGAGAGCGGGCACAGAGGTGTTGGAATCAATTGGTCTTTCAGGCAGGAAAAGAAGAGACAGCAATGTGTGTTGCAGAGTTGCAAAGCTCACTGTGTGCTGAAGATGATCAGTGGGAACTTTCTGGACTGTCTCTTCTGCTGTTTCAGCAGAGTCCAAACGTAAGTGCTATATTCTGCTACTGCTCACAAAGAGCAAGCACAGGAGATGTATTATTCAATTGGACTTTCAGGTAGGAAAGTGAGAGGTGACAGCAATATGTGTTTCAGAGTTGTGAATCTCAATGTGTGCTGAAGATGCCCAGCAGTAGTTTCCATGCTGGCCCTTCGGCTGTGGGATTAGAATCCAAGCGCTCGTCCTCCCCTGTCACAACTGCTCTCGAAGCGAGAGAGCGCACCAGAAACGTTGGCTTGAAATGCACTTTTAGGAGATAAAGTGAGGAGTGACAGCAATGTGTGTTTCAGAGTTGCAAAGCTCACTGTGCACTGAAGATGATCTGCAAGGACTTTCCCTCCCTGCCCTTCGGAACTGGGAGCGGATTCCAAGCGCTCGTGCTCACCTGCCTCTGCTGCACTGGAAACGAGAGTGGAGACCAGAAACGCTGGATTCAAATGCGCTTTTAGGAGCTACAATGAGGAGTGACAACAGTGTGTGTGTCAAAGTTGTAAAGCTCAGTGTGTTGAAGAAGCACAAGAGCAGCCTTCAGGCCTGTCTCTTCCACTGCCTTACAGATTGCAGACATCCCTGCTCACTCTGCTGATCAGCAGAGTGCTGGCAACGGAGTTCTTGGATTGAAATGGTCTTTTAGGAGAAAGAGTGAAGAGTGACAGCAATGTTTGTGTCACAGTTTAAAGCTCACTGTGTGCTAAACATGATCAGGAGGAGCTTTTTTGCAAGGCTCTTCTGCTGTTTTAGCCCAGTCTAAACATTCCTTCTCTCTGTTGCTGCTCAGCAGAGAGGGGGCACAGAGATGTTGGAATCAATTGGTCTTTCAGGCAGGAAAAGGAGGAGTGACAGCAATGTGTGTTGCAGAATTGCAAAGCTCACTGTGTGCTGAAGATGCCCTGCAGGAGTTTCCCTGCTGGCCCTTCGTCTGTGGGATTAGAGCCCAAGCGCTGCTCCTCCCTTTCATAACTCCTCTCGAAACGAGAGGGCGCACCAGAAACGTTGGCTTCAAATGCACTTTTAGGAGATAAAGTGAGGAGTGACAGCAATGTTTGTGTCACAGTTTAAAGATCACTGTGTGCTAAACATGATTAGCAGGAGCTTTTTTTGCAATGCTCTTCTGCTGTTTTAGCCAAGGCTAAACATTCCTGCTCTACTCTCTCTGTTGCTGCTCAGTAGAGAGCGGGCACAGAGATGGTGGATTCAGTTGGTCTTTCTTTCAGGCAGGAAAGGGAGGAGTGACAGCAATGCGTGTTGCTGAGTTGCAAAGCTCGCTGTGCGCTGAAGATGATCAGTGGGTACTTTCTGGACTGTCTCTTCTGCTGTTTCATCAGAGTCCAAACGTAAGTGCTATATTCTGCTACTGCTCATAAAGAGCAAGCACAGGAGATGTATTATTCAATTGGACTTTCAGGTAGGAAAGTGAGAGGTGACAGCAATGTGTGTTTCCGAGTTGCAAAGCTCACTGTGTGCTGAAGATGCCCAGCAGGATTTTCCATGCTGGCCCTTCGGCTGTGGGATTAGAGTCCAAGCGCTCGTCCACCCCTGTCACAACTCCTCTCGAAACGAGAGAGCGCACCAGAAACGTTGGATTCAAATGCACTTTTAGGAGATTAAGTGAGGAGTGACAGCAATGTTTGTGTCACAGTTTAAAGCTCACTGTGTGCAAAACATGATCAAGCAGGAGATTTTTTTCAAGGCTCTTCTGCTGTTTTAGGCAGGTCTAAAAATTCCTGCTCTACTCTCTCTGTTGCTGCTCAGCAGAGAGCGGGCACAGAGATGGTGGATTCAGCTGGTCTTTCAGGCAAAAAAGGGAGGAGTGACAGCAATGTGTGTTGCAGAGTTGCAAAGCTCGCTGTGCGCTGAAGATGAACAGTGGGAACTTTCTGGACTGTCTCTTCTGCTCTTTTAGCATTGGCTTAAGGTTCCTGCTCTACTCTCTCTGCTTCTGCCCAGCAGAGAAAGGGCACAGAGATTTTGGATTCAATTGGACTTTGAGGTAGGAAAGTGCGGAGCGAGAGCAATATATGTGTCACAGTTGCAAAGCTGACTGCGTGCTGAAGATGCCCTGCCGGAGCTTTCACTCCGGGCTCTTCGGCTGTGGGAGCAGAGGCCAAGAGATCGTGTTCACCTGTCACTGCTGCTGTTCAAACGAGAGAGGGCGGGAGAGACCATGGATTCAAACGGATTATTAGGAGATGAAGTGAGGAGTGACAGCAATGTGTGTTTCAGAGTTGCAAAGCTCACTGTGCGCTGAAGACGATCTGCAAGGACTTTCCCTCCCTGCCCTTCGGAACTGGGAGCGGATTCCAAGCGCTCGTGCTCACCTTCCTCTGCTGCTCTTGAAACGAGAGTGGAGACCAGAAACGCTGGATTCAAATGCACTTTTAGGAGCTACAATGAGGAGTGACAACAGTGTGTGTGTCACAGTTGTAAAGCTCAGTGTGTTGAAGAAGCACAAGAGCAGCCTTCAGGCCTGTCTCTTCCACTGCCTTACAGATTGCAGACATTCCTGCTCACTCTGCTGCTCAGCAGAGTGCTGGCAACGGAGTTCTTGGATTGAAATGGTCTTTTAGGAGAAAGAGTGAAGAGTGACAGCAATGTTTGTGTCACAGTTTAAAGCTCACTGTGTGCTAAAACTGATCAGGAGGAGCTTTTTTGCAAGGCTCTTCTGCTGTTTTAGCCCAGGCTAAACATTCCTGCTCTCTGTTGCTGCTCAGCAGAGAGTGGGCACAGAGATGTTGGAATCAATTGGTCTTCCAGGCAGGAAAAGGAGTTACAGCAATGTGTGTTGCAGAATTGCAAAGCTCACTGTGTGCTGAAGATGCCCTGCAGGAGTTTCCATGCTGGCCCTTCGGCTGTGAAATTAGAATCCATGCGCTCGTCCTCCCCTGTCACAACTGCTCTCGAAGCGAGAGAGCGCACCAGAAACTTTGGCTTCAAATGGACTTTTAGGAGATAAAGTGAGGAGTGACAGCAATGTTTGTGTCACAGTTTCAAAGCTCACTGTGTGCTAAACATGATTAGCAGGAGCTTTTTTGCAAGGCTCTTCTGCTGTTTTAGCCCAGGCTAAACATTCCTGCTCTACTCTCTCTGTTGCTGCTCAGCAGAGAGTGGGCACAGAGATGTTGGAATCAATTGGTATTCCAGGCAAAAAGGGAGGAGTGACAGCAATGTGTGTTGCAGAGTTGCAAAGCTCGCTGTGTGCTGAAGATGCCCTGCAGGAGTTTCCATGCTGGCCCTTCGTCTGTGGGATTAGAGTCCAAGCGCTCCTCCTCCCCTGTCTCAACTCCTCTCGAAACGAGAGAGTGCACCAGAAACTTTGGATTCAAATGCACTTTTAGGAGATAAAGTGAGGAGTGACTGCAATGTTTGTGTCACAGTTTCAAAGCTCACTGTGTGCTAAACATGATTAGCAGGAGCTTTTTTGCAAGGCTCTTCTGCTGTTTTAGCCCAGGCTAAACATTCCTGCTCTACTCTCTCTGTTGCTGCTCAGCAGAGAGGGGGCACAGAGATGGTGGAAACAATTGGTCTTTCAGGCAAAAAGGGAGGAGTGACAGCAATGTGTGTTGCAGAGTTGCAAAGCTCACTGTGCGCTGAAGATGATCAGTGGGAACTTTCTGGACTGTCTCTTCTGCTGTTTCTGCAGAGTCCAAACGTAGAGTGCTATATTCTGCTACTGCTCACAAAGAGCAAGCACAGGAGCTGTACTATTCAATTGGACTTTCAGGTAGGAAAGTGAGAGGTGACAGCAATATGTGTTTCAGAGTTGCGAATCTCAATGTGTGCTGAAGATGCCCAGCAGGAGTATCCATGCTGGCCCTTCGGGTGTGAAATTAGAATCCATGCGCTCGTCCTCCCCTGTCACAACTGCTCTCGAAGCGAGAGAGCGCGCCAGAAACTTTGGCTTCAAATGGACTTTTAGGAGATAAAGTGAGGAGTGACAGCAATGTTTGTGTCACAGTTTCAAAGCTCACTGTGTGCTAAACATGATTAGCAGGAGCTTTTTTGCAAGGCTCTTCTGCTGTTTTAGCCCAGGCTAAACATTCCTGCTCTACTCTCTCTGTTGCTGCTCAGCAGAGAGCGGGCACAGAGATGGTGGAATCAATTGGTCTTTCAGGCAAAAAGGGAGGAGTGACAGCAATGTGTGTTGCAGAGTTGCAAAGCTCGCTGTGCGCTGAAGATGATCAGTGGGAACTTTCTGGACTGTCTCTTCTGCTCTTTTAGCATTGGCTAAAGGTTCCTGCTCTACTCTCTCTGCTTCTGCCCAGCAGAGAAAGGGCACAGAGATTTTGGATTCAATTGGACTTTGAGGTAGGAAAGTGCGGAGCGAGAGCAATATATGTGTCACAGTTGCAAAGCTGACTGCGTGCTGAAGATGCCCTGCCGGAGCTTTCACTCCGGGCTCTTCGGCTGTGGGAGCAGAGGCCAAGAGATCGTGTTCACCTGTCACTGCTGCTGTTCAAACGAGAGAGGGCGGGAGAGACCATGGATTCAAACGGATTATTAGGAGATGAAGTGAGGAGTGACAGCAATGTGTGTTTCAGAGTTGCAAAGCTCACTGTGCGCTGAAGATGATCTGCAAGGACTTTCCCTCCCTGCCCTTCGGAACTGGGAGCGGATTCCAAGCGCTCGTGCTCACCTTCCTCTGCTGCTCTTGAAACGAGAGTGGAGACCAGAAACGCTGGATTCAAATGCACTTTTAGGAGCTACAATGAGGAGTGACAACAGTGTGTGTGTCACAGTTGTAAAGCTCAGTGTGTTGAAGAAGCACAAGAGCAGCCTTCAGGCCTGTCTCTTCCACTGCCTTACAGATTGCAGACATTCCTGCTCACTCTGCTGCTCAGCAGAGTGCTGGCAACGGAGTTCTTGGATTGAAATGGTCTTTTAGGAGAAAGAGTGAAGAGTGACAGCAATGTTTGTGTCACAGTTTAAAGCTCACTGTGTGCTAAACATGATCAGGAGGAGCTTTTTTGCAAGGCTCTTCTGCTGTTTTAGCCCAATCTAAACATTCCTTCTCTCTGTTGCTGCTCAGCAGAGAGTGGGCACAGAGATGTTGGAATCAATTGGTCTTCCAGGCAGGAAAAGGAGTTACAGCAATGTGTGTTGCAGAATTGCAAAGCTCACTGTGTGCTGAAGATGCCCTGCAGGAGTTTCCATGCTGGCCCTTCGGCTGTGAAATTAGAATCCATGCGCTCGTCCTCCCCTGTCACAACTGCTCTCGAAGCGAGAGAGCGCACCAGAAACTTTGGCTTCAAATGGACTTTTAGGAGATAAAGTGAGGAGTGACAGCAATGTTTGTGTCACAGTTTCAAAGCTCACTGTGTGCTAAACATGATTAGCAGGAGCTTTTTTGCAAGGCTCTTCTGCTGTTTTAGCCCAGGCTAAACATTCCTGCTCTACTCTCTCTGTTGCTGCTCAGCAGAGAGTGGGCACAGAGATGTTGGAATCAATTGGTATTCCAGGCAAAAAGGGAGGAGTGACAGCAATGTGTGTTGCAGAGTTGCAAAGCTCGCTGTGTGCTGAAGATGCCCTGCAGGAGTTTCCATGCTGGCCCTTCGTCTGTGGGATTAGAGTCCAAGCGCTCCTCCTCCCCTGTCTCAACTCCTCTCGAAACGAGAGAGTGCACCAGAAACTTTGGATTCAAATGCACTTTTAGGAGATAAAGTGAGGAGTGACTGCAATGTTTGTGTCACAGTTTCAAAGCTCACTGTGTGCTAAACATGATCAGCAGGAGCTTTTTTGCAAGGCTCTTCTGCTGTTTTAGCCCAGGCTAAACATTCCTGCTCTACTCTCTCTGTTGCTGCTCAGCAGAGAGGGGGCACAGAGATGGTGGAAACAATTGGTCTTTCAGGCAAAAAGGGAGGAGTGACAGCAATGTGTGTTGCAGAGTTGCAAAGCTCACTGTGCGCTGAAGATGATCAGTGGGAACTTTCTGGACTGTCTCTTCTGCTGTTTCTGCAGAGTCCAAACGTAGAGTGCTATATTCTGCTACTGCTCACAAAGAGCAAGCACAGGAGCTGTACTATTCAATTGGACTTTCAGGTAGGAAAGTGAGAGGTGACAGCAATATGTGTTTCAGAGTTGCGAATCTCAATGTGTGCTGAAGATGCCCAGCAGGAGTATCCATGCTGGCCCTTCGGGTGTGAAATTAGAATCCATGCGCTCGTCCTCCCCTGTCACAACTGCTCTCGAAGCGAGAGAGCGCGCCAGAAACTTTGGCTTCAAATGGACTTTTAGGAGATAAAGTGAGGAGTGACAGCAATGTTTGTGTCACAGTTTCAAAGCTCACTGTGTGCTAAACATGATTAGCAGGAGCTTTTTTGCAAGGCTCTTCTGCTGTTTTAGCCCAGGCTAAACATTCCTGCTCTACTCTCTCTGTTGCTGCTCAGCAGAGAGCGGGCACAGAGATGGTGGAATCAATTGGTCTTTCAGGCAAAAAGGGAGGAGTGACAGCAATGTGTGTTGCAGAGTTGCAAAGCTCGCTGTGCGCTGAAGATGATCAGTGGGAACTTTCTGGACTGTCTCTTCTGCTCTTTTAGCATTGGCTAAAGGTTCCTGCTCTACTCTCTCTGCTTCTGCCCAGCAGAGAAAGGGCACAGAGATTTTGGATTCAATTGGACTTTGAGGTAGGAAAGTGCGGAGCGAGAGCAATATATGTGTCACAGTTGCAAAGCTGACTGCGTGCTGAAGATGCCCTGCCGGAGCTTTCACTCCGGGCTCTTCGGCTGTGGGAGCAGAGGCCAAGAGATCGTGTTCACCTGTCACTGCTGCTGTTCAAACGAGAGAGGGCGGGAGAGACCATGGATTCAAACGGATTATTAGGAGATGAAGTGAGGAGTGACAGCAATGTGTGTTTCAGAGTTGCAAAGCTCACTGTGCGCTGAAGATGATCTGCAAGGACTTTCCCTCCCTGCCCTTCGGAACTGGGAGCGGATTCCAAGCGCTCGTGCTCACCTTCCTCTGCTGCTCTTGAAACGAGAGTGGAGACCAGAAACGCTGGATTCAAATGCACTTTTAGGAGCTACAATGAGGAGTGACAACAGTGTGTGTGTCACAGTTGTAAAGCTCAGTGTGTTGAAGAAGCACAAGAGCAGCCTTCAGGCCTGTCTCTTCCACTGCCTTACAGATTGCAGACATTCCTGCCCACTCTGCTGCTCAGCAGAGTGCTGGCAACGGAGTTCTTGGATTGAAATGGTCTTTTAGGAGAAAGAGTGAAGAGTGACAGCAATGTTTGTGTCACAGTTTAAAGCTCACTGTGTGCAAAACATGATCAGGAGGAGCTTTTTTGCAAGGCTCTTCTGCTGTTTTAGCCCAGTCTAAACATTCCTTCTCTCTGTTGCTGCTCAGCAGAGAGGGGGCACAGAGATGTTGGAATCAATTGGTCTTTCAGGCAGGAAAAGGAGGAGTGACAGCAATGTGTGTTACAGAATTGCAAAGCTCACTGTGTGCTGAAGATGCCCTGCAGGAGCTTCCCTGCTGGCCCTTCGTCTGTGGGATTAGAGTCCAAGCGCTCCTCCTCCCCTGTCACAACTCCTCTCGAAACGAGAGAGCGCACCAGAAACGTTGGCTTCAAATGCACTTTTAGGAGAAAGAGTGAAGAGTGACAGCAATGTTTGTGTCACAGTTTAAAGCTCACTGTGTGCTAAACATGATTAGCAGGAGCTTTTTTGCAAGGCTCTACTGCTGTTTTAGCCCAGGCTAAACATTCCTGCTCTACTCTCTCTGTTGCTGCTCAGCAGAGAGTGGGCACAGAGATGTTGGAATCAATTGGTCTTTCAGGCAGGAAAAGGAGGAGTGACAGCAATGTGTGTTGCAGAATTGCAAAGCTCACTGTGTGCTGTAGATGATCAGTGGGAACTTTCTGGACTGTCTCTTCTGCTGTTTCTGCAGAGTCCAAACGTAAGTGCTATATTCTGCTACTGCTCACAAAGAGCAAGCACAGGAGCTGTATTATTCAATTGGACTTTCAGGTAGGAAAGTGAGAGGTGACAGCAATATGTGTTTCAGAGTTGCGAATCTCAATGTGTGCTGAAGATGCCCAGCAGGAGTTTCCATGCTGGCCCTTCGGCTGTGAAATTAGAATCCATGCGCTCGTCCTCCCCTGTCACAACTGCTCTCGAAGCGAGAGAGCGCACCAGAAACTTTGGCTTCAAATGGACTTTTAGGAGATAAAGTGAGGAGTGACAGCAATGTTTGTGTCACAGTTTAAAGCTCACTGTGTGCTAAACATGATCAGGAGGAGCTTTTTTGCAAGGCTCTTCTGCTGTTTTAGCCCAGGCTAAACATTCCTGCTCTACTCTCTCTGTTGCTGCTCAGCAGAGAGCGGGCACAGAGGTGTTGGAATCAATTGGTCTTTCAGGCAGGAAAAGAAGAGACAGCAATGTGTGTTGCAGAGTTGCAAAGCTCACTGTGTGCTGAAGATGATCAGTGGGAACTTTCTGGACTGTCTCTTCTGCTGTTTCAGCAGAGTCCAAACGTAAGTGCTATATTCTGCTACTGCTCACAAAGAGCAAGCACAGGAGATGTATTATTCAATTGGACTTTCAGGTAGGAAAGTGAGAGGTGACAGCAATATGTGTTTCAGAGTTGTGAATCTCAATGTGTGCTGAAGATGCCCAGCAGTAGTTTCCATGCTGGCCCTTCGGCTGTGGGATTAGAATCCAAGCGCTCGTCCTCCCCTGTCACAACTGCTCTCGAAGCGAGAGAGCGCACCAGAAACGTTGGCTTGAAATGCACTTTTAGGAGATAAAGTGAGGAGTGACAGCAATGTGTGTTTCAGAGTTGCAAAGCTCACTGTGCACTGAAGATGATCTGCAAGGACTTTCCCTCCCTGCCCTTCGGAACTGGGAGCGGATTCCAAGCGCTCGTGCTCACCTGCCTCTGCTGCACTGGAAACGAGAGTGGAGACCAGAAACGCTGGATTCAAATGCGCTTTTAGGAGCTACAATGAGGAGTGACAACAGTGTGTGTGTCAAAGTTGTAAAGCTCAGTGTGTTGAAGAAGCACAAGAGCAGCCTTCAGGCCTGTCTCTTCCACTGCCTTACAGATTGCAGACATCCCTGCTCACTCTGCTGATCAGCAGAGTGCTGGCAACGGAGTTCTTGGATTGAAATGGTCTTTTAGGAGAAAGAGTGAAGAGTGACAGCAATGTTTGTGTCACAGTTTAAAGCTCACTGTGTGCTAAACATGATCAGGAGGAGCTTTTTTGCAAGGCTCTTCTGCTGTTTTAGCCCAGTCTAAACATTCCTTCTCTCTGTTGCTGCTCAGCAGAGAGGGGGCACAGAGATGTTGGAATCAATTGGTCTTTCAGGCAGGAAAAGGAGGAGTGACAGCAATGTGTGTTGCAGAATTGCAAAGCTCACTGTGTGCTGAAGATGCCCTGCAGGAGTTTCCCTGCTGGCCCTTCGTCTGTGGGATTAGAGCCCAAGCGCTGCTCCTCCCTTTCATAACTCCTCTCGAAACGAGAGGGCGCACCAGAAACGTTGGCTTCAAATGCACTTTTAGGAGATAAAGTGAGGAGTGACAGCAATGTTTGTGTCACAGTTTAAAGATCACTGTGTGCTAAACATGATTAGCAGGAGCTTTTTTTGCAATGCTCTTCTGCTGTTTTAGCCAAGGCTAAACATTCCTGCTCTACTCTCTCTGTTGCTGCTCAGTAGAGAGCGGGCACAGAGATGGTGGATTCAGTTGGTCTTTCTTTCAGGCAGGAAAGGGAGGAGTGACAGCAATGCGTGTTGCTGAGTTGCAAAGCTCGCTGTGCGCTGAAGATGATCAGTGGGTACTTTCTGGACTGTCTCTTCTGCTGTTTCATCAGAGTCCAAACGTAAGTGCTATATTCTGCTACTGCTCATAAAGAGCAAGCACAGGAGATGTATTATTCAATTGGACTTTCAGGTAGGAAAGTGAGAGGTGACAGCAATGTGTGTTTCCGAGTTGCAAAGCTCACTGTGTGCTGAAGATGCCCAGCAGGATTTTCCATGCTGGCCCTTCGGCTGTGGGATTAGAGTCCAAGCGCTCGTCCACCCCTGTCACAACTCCTCTCGAAACGAGAGAGCGCACCAGAAACGTTGGATTCAAATGCACTTTTAGGAGATTAAGTGAGGAGTGACAGCAATGTTTGTGTCACAGTTTAAAGCTCACTGTGTGCAAAACATGATCAAGCAGGAGATTTTTTTCAAGGCTCTTCTGCTGTTTTAGGCAGGTCTAAAAATTCCTGCTCTACTCTCTCTGTTGCTGCTCAGCAGAGAGCGGGCACAGAGATGGTGGATTCAGCTGGTCTTTCAGGCAAAAAAGGGAGGAGTGACAGCAATGTGTGTTGCAGAGTTGCAAAGCTCGCTGTGCGCTGAAGATGAACAGTGGGAACTTTCTGGACTGTCTCTTCTGCTCTTTTAGCATTGGCTTAAGGTTCCTGCTCTACTCTCTCTGCTTCTGCCCAGCAGAGAAAGGGCACAGAGATTTTGGATTCAATTGGACTTTGAGGTAGGAAAGTGCGGAGCGAGAGCAATATATGTGTCACAGTTGCAAAGCTGACTGCGTGCTGAAGATGCCCTGCCGGAGCTTTCACTCCGGGCTCTTCGGCTGTGGGAGCAGAGGCCAAGAGGTCGTGTTCACCTGTCACTGCTGCTGTTCAAACGAGAGAGGGCGGGAGAGACCATGGATTCAAACGGATTATTAGGAGATGAAGTGAGGAGTGACAGCAATGTGTGTTTCAGAGTTGCAAAGTTCACTGTGCGCTGAAGACGATCTGCAAGGACTTTCCCTCCCTGCCCTTCGGAACTGGGAGCGGATTCCAAGCGCTCGTGCTCACCTTCCTCTGCTGCTCTTGAAACGAGAGTGGAGACCAGAAACGCTGGATTCAAATGCACTTTTAGGAGCTACAATGAGGAGTGACAACAGTGTGTGTGTCACAGTTGTAAAGCTCAGTGTGTTGAAGAAGCACAAGAGCAGCCTTCAGGCCTGTCTCTTCCACTGCCTTACAGATTGCAGACATTCCTGCTCACTCTGCTGCTCAGCAGAGTGCTGGCAACGGAGTTCTTGGATTGAAATGGTCTTTTAGGAGAAAGAGTGAAGAGTGACAGCAATGTTTGTGTCACAGTTTAAAGCTCACTGTGTGCTAAACATGATCAGGAGGAGCTTTTTTGCAAGGCTCTTCTGCTGTTTTAGCCCAGGCTAAACATTCCTGCTCTACTCTCTCTGTTGCTGCTCAGCAGAGAGCGGGCACAGAGGTGTTGGAATCAATTGGTCTTTCAGGCAGGAAAAGAAGAGACAGCAATGTGTGTTGCAGAGTTGCAAAGCTCACTGTGTGCTGAAGATGATCAGTGGGAACTTTCTGGACTGTCTCTTCTGCTGTTTCAGCAGAGTCCAAACGTAAGTGCTATATTCTGCTACTGCTCACAAAGAGCAAGCACAGGAGATGTATTATTCAATTGGACTTTCAGGTAGGAAAGTGAGAGGTGACAGCAATATGTGTTTCAGAGTTGTGAATCTCAATGTGTGCTGAAGATGCCCAGCAGTAGTTTCCATGCTGGCCCTTCGGCTGTGGGATTAGAATCCAAGCGCTCCTCCTCCCCTGTCACAACTGCTCTCGAAGCGAGAGAGCGCACCAGAAACGTTGGCTTGAAATGCACTTTTAGGAGATAAAGTGAGGAGTGACAGCAATGTGTGTTTCAGAGTTGCAAAGCTCACTGTGCACTGAAGATGATCTGCAAGGACTTTCCCTCCCTGCCCTTCGGAACTGGGAGCGGATTCCAAGCGCTCGTGCTCACCTGCCTCTGCTGCACTGGAAACGAGAGTGGAGACCAGAAACGCTGGATTCAAATGCGCTTTTAGGAGCTACAATGAGGAGTGACAACAGTGTATGTGTCAAAGTTGTAAAGCTCCGTGTGTTGAAGAAGCACAAGAGCAGCCTTCAGGCCTGTCTCTTCCACTGCCTTACAGATTGCAGACATCCCTGCTCACTCTGCTGATCAGCAGAGTGCTGGCAACGGAGTTCTTGGATTGAAATGGTCTTTTAGGAGAAAGAGTGAAGAGTGACAGCAATGTTTGTGTCACAGTTTAAAGCTCACTGTGTGCTAAACATGATCAGGAGGAGCTTTTTTGCAAGGCTCTTCTGCTGTTTTAGCCCAGTCTAAACATTCCTTCTCTCTGTTGCTGCTCAGCAGAGAGGGGGCACAGAGATGTTGGAATCAATTGGTCTTTCAGGCAGGAAAAGGAGGAGTGACAGCAATGTGTGTTGCAGAATTGCAAAGCTCACTGTGTGCTGAAGATGCCCTGCAGGAGTTTCCCTGCTGGCCCTTCGTCTGTGGGATTAGAGCCCAAGCGCTGCTCCTCCCTTTCATAACTCCTCTCGAAACGAGAGGGCGCACCAGAAACGTTGGCTTCAAATGCACTTTTAGGAGATAAAGTGAGGAGTGACAGCAATGTTTGTGTCACAGTTTAAAGATCACTGTGTGCTAAACATGATTAGCAGGAGCTTTTTTTGCAATGCTCTTCTGCTGTTTTAGCCCAGGCTAAACATTCCTGCTCTACTCTCTCTGTTGCTGCTCAGTAGAGAGCGGGCACAGAGATGGTGGATTCAGTTGGTCTTTCTTTCAGGCAGGAAAGGGAGGAGTGACAGCAATGCGTGTTGCTGAGTTGCAAAGCTCGCTGTGCGCTGAAGATGATCAGTGGGTACTTTCTGGACTGTCTCTTCTGCTGTTTCATCAGAGTCCAAACGTAAGTGCTATATTCTGCTACTGCTCATAAAGAGCAAGCACAGGAGATGTATTATTCAATTGGACTTTCAGGTAGGAAAGTGAGAGGTGACAGCAATGTGTGTTTCCGAGTTGCAAAGCTCACTGTGTGCTGAAGATGCCCAGCAGGATTTTCCATGCTGGCCCTTCGGCTGTGGGATTAGAGTCCAAGCGCTCGTCCACCCCTGTCACAACTCCTCTCGAAACGAGAGAGCGCACCAGAAACGTTGGATTCAAATGCACTTTTAGGAGATTAAGTGAGGAGTGACAGCAATGTTTGTGTCACAGTTTAAAGCTCACTGTGTGCAAAACATAATCAAGCAGGAGATTTTTTTCAAGGCTCTTCTGCTGTTTTAGGCAGGTCTAAAAATTCCTGCTCTACTCTCTCTGTTGCTGCTCAGCAGAGAGCGGGCTCAGAGATGGTGGATTCAGCTGGTCTTTCAGGCAAAAAGGGAGGAGTGACAGCAATGTGTGTTGCAGAGTTGCAAAGCTCGCTGTGCGCTGAAGATGATCAGTGGGAACTTTCTGGACTGTCTCTTCTGCTCTTTTAGCATTGGCTAAAGGTTCCTGCTCTACTCTCTCTGCTTCTGCCCAGCAGAGAAAGGGCACAGAGATTTTGGATTCAATTGGACTTTGAGGTAGGAAAGTGCGGAGCGAGAGCAATATATGTGTCACAGTTGCAAAGCTGACTGCGTGCTGAAGATGCCCTGCCGGAGCTTTCACTCCGGGCTCTTCGGCTGTGGGAGCAGAGGCCAAGAGATCGTGTTCACCTGTCACTGCTGCTGTTCAAACGAGAGAGGGCGGGAGAGACCATGGATTCAAACGGATTATTAGGAGATGAAGTGAGGAGTGACAGCAATGTGTGTTTCAGAGTTGCAAAGCTCACTGTGCGCTGAAGATGATCTGCAAGGACTTTCCCTCCCTGCCCCTCGGAACTGGGAGCGGATTCCAAGCGCTCGTGCTCACCTTCCTCTGCTGCTCTTGAAACGAGAGTGGAGACCAGAAACGCTGGATTCAAATGCACTTTTAGGAGCTACAATGAGGAGTGACAACAGTGTGTGTGTCACAGTTGTAAAGCTCAGTGTGTTGAAGAAGCACAAGAGCAGCCTTCAGGCCTGTCTCTTCCACTGCCTTACAGATTGCAGACATTCCTGCTCACTCTGCTGCTCAGCAGAGTGCTGGCAACGGAGTTCTTGGATTGAAATGGTCTTTTAGGAGAAAGAGTGAAGAGTGACAGCAATGTTTGTGTCACAGTTTAAAGCTCACTGTGTGCTAAACATGATCAGGAGGAGCTTTTTTGCAAGGCTCTTCTGCTGTTTTAGCCCAGGCTAAACATTCCTGCTCTCTGTTGCTGCTCAGCAGAGAGTGGGCACAGAGATGTTGGAATCAATTGGTCTTCCAGGCAGGAAAAGGAGTTACAGCAATGTGTGTTGCAGAATTGCAAAGCTCACTGTGTGCTGAAGATGCCCTGCAGGAGTTTCCATGCTGGCCCTTCGGCTGTGAAATTAGAATCCATGCGCTCGTCCTCCCCTGTCACAACTGCTCTCGAAGCGAGAGAGCGCACCAGAAACTTTGGCTTCAAATGGACTTTTAGGAGATAAAGTGAGGAGTGACAGCAATGTTTGTGTCACAGTTTCAAAGCTCACTGTGTGCTAAACATGATTAGCAGGAGCTTTTTTGCAAGGCTCTTCTGCTGTTTTAGCCCAGGCTAAACATTCCTGCTCTACTCTCTCTGTTGCTGCTCAGCAGAGAGTGGGCACAGAGATGTTGGAATCAATTGGTATTCCAGGCAAAAAGGGAGGAGTGACAGCAATGTGTGTTGCAGAGTTGCAAAGCTCGCTGTGTGCTGAAGATGCCCTGCAGGAGTTTCCATGCTGGCCCTTCGTCTGTGGGATTAGAGTCCAAGCGCTCCTCCTCCCCTGTCTCAACTCCTCTCGAAACGAGAGAGTGCACCAGAAACTTTGGATTCAAATGCACTTTTAGGAGATAAAGTGAGGAGTGACTGCAATGTTTGTGTCACAGTTTCAAAGCTCACTGTGTGCTAAACATGATTAGCAGGAGCTTTTTTGCAAGGCTCTTCTGCTGTTTTAGCCCAGGCTAAACATTCCTGCTCTACTCTCTCTGTTGCTGCTCAGCAGAGAGGGGGCACAGAGATGGTGGAAACAATTGGTCTTTCAGGCAAAAAGGGAGGAGTGACAGCAATGTGTGTTGCAGAGTTGCAAAGCTCACTGTGCGCTGAAGATGATCAGTGGGAACTTTCTGGACTGTCTCTTCTGCTGTTTCTGCAGAGTCCAAACGTAGAGTGCTATATTCTGCTACTGCTCACAAAGAGCAAGCACAGGAGCTGTACTATTCAATTGGACTTTCAGGTAGGAAAGTGAGAGGTGACAGCAATATGTGTTTCAGAGTTGCGAATCTCAATGTGTGCTGAAGATGCCCAGCAGGAGTATCCATGCTGGCCCTTCGGGTGTGAAATTAGAATCCATGCGCTCGTCCTCCCCTGTCACAACTGCTCTCGAAGCGAGAGAGCGCGCCAGAAACTTTGGCTTCAAATGGACTTTTAGGAGATAAAGTGAGGAGTGACAGCAATGTTTGTGTCACAGTTTCAAAGCTCACTGTGTGCTAAACATGATTAGCAGGAGCTTTTTTGCAAGGCTCTTCTGCTGTTTTAGCCCAGGCTAAACATTCCTGCTCTACTCTCTCTGTTGCTGCTCAGCAGAGAGCGGGCACAGAGATGGTGGAATCAATTGGTCTTTCAGGCAAAAAGGGAGGAGTGACAGCAATGTGTGTTGCAGAGTTGCAAAGCTCGCTGTGCGCTGAAGATGATCAGTGGGAACTTTCTGGACTGTCTCTTCTGCTCTTTTAGCATTGGCTAAAGGTTCCTGCTCTACTCTCTCTGCTTCTGCCCAGCAGAGAAAGGGCACAGAGATTTTGGATTCAATTGGACTTTGAGGTAGGAAAGTGCGGAGCGAGAGCAATATATGTGTCACAGTTGCAAAGCTGACTGCGTGCTGAAGATGCCCTGCCGGAGCTTTCACTCCGGGCTCTTCGGCTGTGGGAGCAGAGGCCAAGAGATCGTGTTCACCTGTCACTGCTGCTGTTCAAACGAGAGAGGGCGGGAGAGACCATGGATTCAAACGGATTATTAGGAGATGAAGTGAGGAGTGACAGCAATGTGTGTTTCAGAGTTGCAAAGCTCACTGTGCGCTGAAGATGATCTGCAAGGACTTTCCCTCCCTGCCCTTCGGAACTGGGAGCGGATTCCAAGCGCTCGTGCTCACCTTCCTCTGCTGCTCTTGAAACGAGAGTGGAGACCAGAAACGCTGGATTCAAATGCACTTTTAGGAGCTACAATGAGGAGTGACAACAGTGTGTGTGTCACAGTTGTAAAGCTCAGTGTGTTGAAGAAGCACAAGAGCAGCCTTCAGGCCTGTCTCTTCCACTGCCTTACAGATTGCAGACATTCCTGCTCACTCTGCTGCTCAGCAGAGTGCTGGCAACGGAGTTCTTGGATTGAAATGGTCTTTTAGGAGAAAGAGTGAAGAGTGACAGCAATGTTTGTGTCACAGTTTAAAGCTCACTGTGTGCTAAACATGATCAGGAGGAGCTTTTTTGCAAGGCTCTTCTGCTGTTTTAGCCCAATCTAAACATTCCTTCTCTCTGTTGCTGCTCAGCAGAGAGTGGGCACAGAGATGTTGGAATCAATTGGTCTTCCAGGCAGGAAAAGGAGTTACAGCAATGTGTGTTGCAGAATTGCAAAGCTCACTGTGTGCTGAAGATGCCCTGCAGGAGTTTCCATGCTGGCCCTTCGGCTGTGAAATTAGAATCCATGCGCTCGTCCTCCCCTGTCACAACTGCTCTCGAAGCGAGAGAGCGCACCAGAAACTTTGGCTTCAAATGGACTTTTAGGAGATAAAGTGAGGAGTGACAGCAATGTTTGTGTCACAGTTTCAAAGCTCACTGTGTGCTAAACATGATTAGCAGGAGCTTTTTTGCAAGGCTCTTCTGCTGTTTTAGCCCAGGCTAAACATTCCTGCTCTACTCTCTCTGTTGCTGCTCAGCAGAGAGTGGGCACAGAGATGTTGGAATCAATTGGTATTCCAGGCAAAAAGGGAGGAGTGACAGCAATGTGTGTTGCAGAGTTGCAAAGCTCGCTGTGTGCTGAAGATGCCCTGCAGGAGTTTCCATGCTGGCCCTTCGTCTGTGGGATTAGAGTCCAAGCGCTCCTCCTCCCCTGTCTCAACTCCTCTCGAAACGAGAGAGTGCACCAGAAACTTTGGATTCAAATGCACTTTTAGGAGATAAAGTGAGGAGTGACTGCAATGTTTGTGTCACAGTTTCAAAGCTCACTGTGTGCTAAACATGATCAGCAGGAGCTTTTTTGCAAGGCTCTTCTGCTGTTTTAGCCCAGGCTAAACATTCCTGCTCTACTCTCTCTGTTGCTGCTCAGCAGAGAGGGGGCACAGAGATGGTGGAAACAATTGGTCTTTCAGGCAAAAAGGGAGGAGTGACAGCAATGTGTGTTGCAGAGTTGCAAAGCTCACTGTGCGCTGAAGATGATCAGTGGGAACTTTCTGGACTGTCTCTTCTGCTGTTTCTGCAGAGTCCAAACGTAGAGTGCTATATTCTGCTACTGCTCACAAAGAGCAAGCACAGGAGCTGTACTATTCAATTGGACTTTCAGGTAGGAAAGTGAGAGGTGACAGCAATATGTGTTTCAGAGTTGCGAATCTCAATGTGTGCTGAAGATGCCCAGCAGGAGTATCCATGCTGGCCCTTCGGGTGTGAAATTAGAATCCATGCGCTCGTCCTCCCCTGTCACAACTGCTCTCGAAGCGAGAGAGCGCGCCAGAAACTTTGGCTTCAAATGGACTTTTAGGAGATAAAGTGAGGAGTGACAGCAATGTTTGTGTCACAGTTTCAAAGCTCACTGTGTGCTAAACATGATTAGCAGGAGCTTTTTTGCAAGGCTCTTCTGCTGTTTTAGCCCAGGCTAAACATTCCTGCTCTACTCTCTCTGTTGCTGCTCAGCAGAGAGCGGGCACAGAGATGGTGGAATCAATTGGTCTTTCAGGCAAAAAGGGAGGAGTGACAGCAATGTGTGTTGCAGAGTTGCAAAGCTCGCTGTGCGCTGAAGATGATCAGTGGGAACTTTCTGGACTGTCTCTTCTGCTCTTTTAGCATTGGCTAAAGGTTCCTGCTCTACTCTCTCTGCTTCTGCCCAGCAGAGAAAGGGCACAGAGATTTTGGATTCAATTGGACTTTGAGGTAGGAAAGTGCGGAGCGAGAGCAATATATGTGTCACAGTTGCAAAGCTGACTGCGTGCTGAAGATGCCCTGCCGGAGCTTTCACTCCGGGCTCTTCGGCTGTGGGAGCAGAGGCCAAGAGATCGTGTTCACCTGTCACTGCTGCTGTTCAAACGAGAGAGGGCGGGAGAGACCATGGATTCAAACGGATTATTAGGAGATGAAGTGAGGAGTGACAGCAATGTGTGTTTCAGAGTTGCAAAGCTCACTGTGCGCTGAAGATGATCTGCAAGGACTTTCCCTCCCTGCCCTTCGGAACTGGGAGCGGATTCCAAGCGCTCGTGCTCACCTTCCTCTGCTGCTCTTGAAACGAGAGTGGAGACCAGAAACGCTGGATTCAAATGCACTTTTAGGAGCTACAATGAGGAGTGACAACAGTGTGTGTGTCACAGTTGTAAAGCTCAGTGTGTTGAAGAAGCACAAGAGCAGCCTTCAGGCCTGTCTCTTCCACTGCCTTACAGATTGCAGACATTCCTGCCCACTCTGCTGCTCAGCAGAGTGCTGGCAACGGAGTTCTTGGATTGAAATGGTCTTTTAGGAGAAAGAGTGAAGAGTGACAGCAATGTTTGTGTCACAGTTTAAAGCTCACTGTGTGCAAAACATGATCAGGAGGAGCTTTTTTGCAAGGCTCTTCTGCTGTTTTAGCCCAGTCTAAACATTCCTTCTCTCTGTTGCTGCTCAGCAGAGAGGGGGCACAGAGATGTTGGAATCAATTGGTCTTTCAGGCAGGAAAAGGAGGAGTGACAGCAATGTGTGTTACAGAATTGCAAAGCTCACTGTGTGCTGAAGATGCCCTGCAGGAGCTTCCCTGCTGGCCCTTCGTCTGTGGGATTAGAGTCCAAGCGCTCCTCCTCCCCTGTCACAACTCCTCTCGAAACGAGAGAGCGCACCAGAAACGTTGGCTTCAAATGCACTTTTAGGAGAAAGAGTGAAGAGTGACAGCAATGTTTGTGTCACAGTTTAAAGCTCACTGTGTGCTAAACATGATTAGCAGGAGCTTTTTTGCAAGGCTCTACTGCTGTTTTAGCCCAGGCTAAACATTCCTGCTCTACTCTCTCTGTTGCTGCTCAGCAGAGAGTGGGCACAGAGATGTTGGAATCAATTGGTCTTTCAGGCAGGAAAAGGAGGAGTGACAGCAATGTGTGTTGCAGAATTGCAAAGCTCACTGTGTGCTGTAGATGATCAGTGGGAACTTTCTGGACTGTCTCTTCTGCTGTTTCTGCAGAGTCCAAACGTAAGTGCTATATTCTGCTACTGCTCACAAAGAGCAAGCACAGGAGCTGTATTATTCAATTGGACTTTCAGGTAGGAAAGTGAGAGGTGACAGCAATATGTGTTTCAGAGTTGCGAATCTCAATGTGTGCTGAAGATGCCCAGCAGGAGTTTCCATGCTGGCCCTTCGGCTGTGAAATTAGAATCCATGCGCTCGTCCTCCCCTGTCACAACTGCTCTCGAAGCGAGAGAGCGCACCAGAAACTTTGGCTTCAAATGGACTTTTAGGAGATAAAGTGAGGAGTGACAGCAATGTTTGTGTCACAGTTTAAAGCTCACTGTGTGCTAAACATGATCAGGAGGAGCTTTTTTGCAAGGCTCTTCTGCTGTTTTAGCCCAGGCTAAACATTCCTGCTCTACTCTCTCTGTTGCTGCTCAGCAGAGAGCGGGCACAGAGGTGTTGGAATCAATTGGTCTTTCAGGCAGGAAAAGAAGAGACAGCAATGTGTGTTGCAGAGTTGCAAAGCTCACTGTGTGCTGAAGATGATCAGTGGGAACTTTCTGGACTGTCTCTTCTGCTGTTTCAGCAGAGTCCAAACGTAAGTGCTATATTCTGCTACTGCTCACAAAGAGCAAGCACAGGAGATGTATTATTCAATTGGACTTTCAGGTAGGAAAGTGAGAGGTGACAGCAATATGTGTTTCAGAGTTGTGAATCTCAATGTGTGCTGAAGATGCCCAGCAGTAGTTTCCATGCTGGCCCTTCGGCTGTGGGATTAGAATCCAAGCGCTCGTCCTCCCCTGTCACAACTGCTCTCGAAGCGAGAGAGCGCACCAGAAACGTTGGCTTGAAATGCACTTTTAGGAGATAAAGTGAGGAGTGACAGCAATGTGTGTTTCAGAGTTGCAAAGCTCACTGTGCACTGAAGATGATCTGCAAGGACTTTCCCTCCCTGCCCTTCGGAACTGGGAGCGGATTCCAAGCGCTCGTGCTCACCTGCCTCTGCTGCACTGGAAACGAGAGTGGAGACCAGAAACGCTGGATTCAAATGCGCTTTTAGGAGCTACAATGAGGAGTGACAACAGTGTGTGTGTCAAAGTTGTAAAGCTCAGTGTGTTGAAGAAGCACAAGAGCAGCCTTCAGGCCTGTCTCTTCCACTGCCTTACAGATTGCAGACATCCCTGCTCACTCTGCTGATCAGCAGAGTGCTGGCAACGGAGTTCTTGGATTGAAATGGTCTTTTAGGAGAAAGAGTGAAGAGTGACAGCAATGTTTGTGTCACAGTTTAAAGCTCACTGTGTGCTAAACATGATCAGGAGGAGCTTTTTTGCAAGGCTCTTCTGCTGTTTTAGCCCAGTCTAAACATTCCTTCTCTCTGTTGCTGCTCAGCAGAGAGGGGGCACAGAGATGTTGGAATCAATTGGTCTTTCAGGCAGGAAAAGGAGGAGTGACAGCAATGTGTGTTGCAGAATTGCAAAGCTCACTGTGTGCTGAAGATGCCCTGCAGGAGTTTCCCTGCTGGCCCTTCGTCTGTGGGATTAGAGCCCAAGCGCTGCTCCTCCCTTTCATAACTCCTCTCGAAACGAGAGGGCGCACCAGAAACGTTGGCTTCAAATGCACTTTTAGGAGATAAAGTGAGGAGTGACAGCAATGTTTGTGTCACAGTTTAAAGATCACTGTGTGCTAAACATGATTAGCAGGAGCTTTTTTTGCAATGCTCTTCTGCTGTTTTAGCCAAGGCTAAACATTCCTGCTCTACTCTCTCTGTTGCTGCTCAGTAGAGAGCGGGCACAGAGATGGTGGATTCAGTTGGTCTTTCTTTCAGGCAGGAAAGGGAGGAGTGACAGCAATGCGTGTTGCTGAGTTGCAAAGCTCGCTGTGCGCTGAAGATGATCAGTGGGTACTTTCTGGACTGTCTCTTCTGCTGTTTCATCAGAGTCCAAACGTAAGTGCTATATTCTGCTACTGCTCATAAAGAGCAAGCACAGGAGATGTATTATTCAATTGGACTTTCAGGTAGGAAAGTGAGAGGTGACAGCAATGTGTGTTTCCGAGTTGCAAAGCTCACTGTGTGCTGAAGATGCCCAGCAGGATTTTCCATGCTGGCCCTTCGGCTGTGGGATTAGAGTCCAAGCGCTCGTCCACCCCTGTCACAACTCCTCTCGAAACGAGAGAGCGCACCAGAAACGTTGGATTCAAATGCACTTTTAGGAGATTAAGTGAGGAGTGACAGCAATGTTTGTGTCACAGTTTAAAGCTCACTGTGTGCAAAACATGATCAAGCAGGAGATTTTTTTCAAGGCTCTTCTGCTGTTTTAGGCAGGTCTAAAAATTCCTGCTCTACTCTCTCTGTTGCTGCTCAGCAGAGAGCGGGCACAGAGATGGTGGATTCAGCTGGTCTTTCAGGCAAAAAAGGGAGGAGTGACAGCAATGTGTGTTGCAGAGTTGCAAAGCTCGCTGTGCGCTGAAGATGAACAGTGGGAACTTTCTGGACTGTCTCTTCTGCTCTTTTAGCATTGGCTTAAGGTTCCTGCTCTACTCTCTCTGCTTCTGCCCAGCAGAGAAAGGGCACAGAGATTTTGGATTCAATTGGACTTTGAGGTAGGAAAGTGCGGAGCGAGAGCAATATATGTGTCACAGTTGCAAAGCTGACTGCGTGCTGAAGATGCCCTGCCGGAGCTTTCACTCCGGGCTCTTCGGCTGTGGGAGCAGAGGCCAAGAGATCGTGTTCACCTGTCACTGCTGCTGTTCAAACGAGAGAGGGCGGGAGAGACCATGGATTCAAACGGATTATTAGGAGATGAAGTGAGGAGTGACAGCAATGTGTGTTTCAGAGTTGCAAAGCTCACTGTGCGCTGAAGATGATCTGCAAGGACTTTCCCTCCCTGCCCTTCGGAACTGGGAGCGGATTCCAAGCGCTCGTGCTCACCTTCCTCTGCTGCTCTTGAAACGAGAGTGGAGACCAGAAACGCTGGATTCAAATGCACTTTTAGGAGCTACAATGAGGAGTGACAACAGTGTGTGTGTCACAGTTGTAAAGCTCAGTGTGTTGAAGAAGCACAAGAGCAGCCTTCAGGCCTGTCTCTTCCACTGCCTTACAGATTGCAGACATTCCTGCTCACTCTGCTGCTCAGCAGAGTGCTGGCAACGGAGTTCTTGGATTGAAATGGTCTTTTAGGAGAAAGAGTGAAGAGTGACAGCAATGTTTGTGTCACAGTTTAAAGCTCACTGTGTGCTAAAACTGATCAGGAGGAGCTTTTTTGCAAGGCTCTTCTGCTGTTTTAGCCCAGGCTAAACATTCCTGCTCTCTGTTGCTGCTCAGCAGAGAGTGGGCACAGAGATGTTGGAATCAATTGGTCTTCCAGGCAGGAAAAGGAGTTACAGCAATGTGTGTTGCAGAATTGCAAAGCTCACTGTGTGCTGAAGATGCCCTGCAGGAGTTTCCATGCTGGCCCTTCGGCTGTGAAATTAGAATCCATGCGCTCGTCCTCCCCTGTCACAACTGCTCTCGAAGCGAGAGAGCGCACCAGAAACTTTGGCTTCAAATGGACTTTTAGGAGATAAAGTGAGGAGTGACAGCAATGTTTGTGTCACAGTTTCAAAGCTCACTGTGTGCTAAACATGATTAGCAGGAGCTTTTTTGCAAGGCTCTTCTGCTGTTTTAGCCCAGGCTAAACATTCCTGCTCTACTCTCTCTGTTGCTGCTCAGCAGAGAGTGGGCACAGAGATGTTGGAATCAATTGGTATTCCAGGCAAAAAGGGAGGAGTGACAGCAATGTGTGTTGCAGAGTTGCAAAGCTCGCTGTGTGCTGAAGATGCCCTGCAGGAGTTTCCATGCTGGCCCTTCGTCTGTGGGATTAGAGTCCAAGCGCTCCTCCTCCCCTGTCTCAACTCCTCTCGAAACGAGAGAGTGCACCAGAAACTTTGGATTCAAATGCACTTTTAGGAGATAAAGTGAGGAGTGACTGCAATGTTTGTGTCACAGTTTCAAAGCTCACTGTGTGCTAAACATGATTAGCAGGAGCTTTTTTGCAAGGCTCTTCTGCTGTTTTAGCCCAGGCTAAACATTCCTGCTCTACTCTCTCTGTTGCTGCTCAGCAGAGAGGGGGCACAGAGATGGTGGAAACAATTGGTCTTTCAGGCAAAAAGGGAGGAGTGACAGCAATGTGTGTTGCAGAGTTGCAAAGCTCACTGTGCGCTGAAGATGATCAGTGGGAACTTTCTGGACTGTCTCTTCTGCTGTTTCTGCAGAGTCCAAACGTAGAGTGCTATATTCTGCTACTGCTCACAAAGAGCAAGCACAGGAGCTGTACTATTCAATTGGACTTTCAGGTAGGAAAGTGAGAGGTGACAGCAATATGTGTTTCAGAGTTGCGAATCTCAATGTGTGCTGAAGATGCCCAGCAGGAGTATCCATGCTGGCCCTTCGGGTGTGAAATTAGAATCCATGCGCTCGTCCTCCCCTGTCACAACTGCTCTCGAAGCGAGAGAGCGCGCCAGAAACTTTGGCTTCAAATGGACTTTTAGGAGATAAAGTGAGGAGTGACAGCAATGTTTGTGTCACAGTTTCAAAGCTCACTGTGTGCTAAACATGATTAGCAGGAGCTTTTTTGCAAGGCTCTTCTGCTGTTTTAGCCCAGGCTAAACATTCCTGCTCTACTCTCTCTGTTGCTGCTCAGCAGAGAGCGGGCACAGAGATGGTGGAATCAATTGGTCTTTCAGGCAAAAAGGGAGGAGTGACAGCAATGTGTGTTGCAGAGTTGCAAAGCTCGCTGTGCGCTGAAGATGATCAGTGGGAACTTTCTGGACTGTCTCTTCTGCTCTTTTAGCATTGGCTAAAGGTTCCTGCTCTACTCTCTCTGCTTCTGCCCAGCAGAGAAAGGGCACAGAGATTTTGGATTCAATTGGACTTTGAGGTAGGAAAGTGCGGAGCGAGAGCAATATATGTGTCACAGTTGCAAAGCTGACTGCGTGCTGAAGATGCCCTGCCGGAGCTTTCACTCCGGGCTCTTCGGCTGTGGGAGCAGAGGCCAAGAGATCGTGTTCACCTGTCACTGCTGCTGTTCAAACGAGAGAGGGCGGGAGAGACCATGGATTCAAACGGATTATTAGGAGATGAAGTGAGGAGTGACAGCAATGTGTGTTTCAGAGTTGCAAAGCTCACTGTGCGCTGAAGATGATCTGCAAGGACTTTCCCTCCCTGCCCTTCGGAACTGGGAGCGGATTCCAAGCGCTCGTGCTCACCTTCCTCTGCTGCTCTTGAAACGAGAGTGGAGACCAGAAACGCTGGATTCAAATGCACTTTTAGGAGCTACAATGAGGAGTGACAACAGTGTGTGTGTCACAGTTGTAAAGCTCAGTGTGTTGAAGAAGCACAAGAGCAGCCTTCAGGCCTGTCTCTTCCACTGCCTTACAGATTGCAGACATTCCTGCTCACTCTGCTGCTCAGCAGAGTGCTGGCAACGGAGTTCTTGGATTGAAATGGTCTTTTAGGAGAAAGAGTGAAGAGTGACAGCAATGTTTGTGTCACAGTTTAAAGCTCACTGTGTGCTAAACATGATCAGGAGGAGCTTTTTTGCAAGGCTCTTCTGCTGTTTTAGCCCAATCTAAACATTCCTTCTCTCTGTTGCTGCTCAGCAGAGAGTGGGCACAGAGATGTTGGAATCAATTGGTCTTCCAGGCAGGAAAAGGAGTTACAGCAATGTGTGTTGCAGAATTGCAAAGCTCACTGTGTGCTGAAGATGCCCTGCAGGAGTTTCCATGCTGGCCCTTCGGCTGTGAAATTAGAATCCATGCGCTCGTCCTCCCCTGTCACAACTGCTCTCGAAGCGAGAGAGCGCACCAGAAACTTTGGCTTCAAATGGACTTTTAGGAGATAAAGTGAGGAGTGACAGCAATGTTTGTGTCACAGTTTCAAAGCTCACTGTGTGCTAAACATGATTAGCAGGAGCTTTTTTGCAAGGCTCTTCTGCTGTTTTAGCCCAGGCTAAACATTCCTGCTCTACTCTCTCTGTTGCTGCTCAGCAGAGAGTGGGCACAGAGATGTTGGAATCAATTGGTATTCCAGGCAAAAAGGGAGGAGTGACAGCAATGTGTGTTGCAGAGTTGCAAAGCTCGCTGTGTGCTGAAGATGCCCTGCAGGAGTTTCCATGCTGGCCCTTCGTCTGTGGGATTAGAGTCCAAGCGCTCCTCCTCCCCTGTCTCAACTCCTCTCGAAACGAGAGAGTGCACCAGAAACTTTGGATTCAAATGCACTTTTAGGAGATAAAGTGAGGAGTGACTGCAATGTTTGTGTCACAGTTTCAAAGCTCACTGTGTGCTAAACATGATCAGCAGGAGCTTTTTTGCAAGGCTCTTCTGCTGTTTTAGCCCAGGCTAAACATTCCTGCTCTACTCTCTCTGTTGCTGCTCAGCAGAGAGGGGGCACAGAGATGGTGGAAACAATTGGTCTTTCAGGCAAAAAGGGAGGAGTGACAGCAATGTGTGTTGCAGAGTTGCAAAGCTCACTGTGCGCTGAAGATGATCAGTGGGAACTTTCTGGACTGTCTCTTCTGCTGTTTCTGCAGAGTCCAAACGTAGAGTGCTATATTCTGCTACTGCTCACAAAGAGCAAGCACAGGAGCTGTACTATTCAATTGGACTTTCAGGTAGGAAAGTGAGAGGTGACAGCAATATGTGTTTCAGAGTTGCGAATCTCAATGTGTGCTGAAGATGCCCAGCAGGAGTATCCATGCTGGCCCTTCGGGTGTGAAATTAGAATCCATGCGCTCGTCCTCCCCTGTCACAACTGCTCTCGAAGCGAGAGAGCGCGCCAGAAACTTTGGCTTCAAATGGACTTTTAGGAGATAAAGTGAGGAGTGACAGCAATGTTTGTGTCACAGTTTCAAAGCTCACTGTGTGCTAAACATGATTAGCAGGAGCTTTTTTGCAAGGCTCTTCTGCTGTTTTAGCCCAGGCTAAACATTCCTGCTCTACTCTCTCTGTTGCTGCTCAGCAGAGAGCGGGCACAGAGATGGTGGAATCAATTGGTCTTTCAGGCAAAAAGGGAGGAGTGACAGCAATGTGTGTTGCAGAGTTGCAAAGCTCGCTGTGCGCTGAAGATGATCAGTGGGAACTTTCTGGACTGTCTCTTCTGCTCTTTTAGCATTGGCTAAAGGTTCCTGCTCTACTCTCTCTGCTTCTGCCCAGCAGAGAAAGGGCACAGAGATTTTGGATTCAATTGGACTTTGAGGTAGGAAAGTGCGGAGCGAGAGCAATATATGTGTCACAGTTGCAAAGCTGACTGCGTGCTGAAGATGCCCTGCCGGAGCTTTCACTCCGGGCTCTTCGGCTGTGGGAGCAGAGGCCAAGAGATCGTGTTCACCTGTCACTGCTGCTGTTCAAACGAGAGAGGGCGGGAGAGACCATGGATTCAAACGGATTATTAGGAGATGAAGTGAGGAGTGACAGCAATGTGTGTTTCAGAGTTGCAAAGCTCACTGTGCGCTGAAGATGATCTGCAAGGACTTTCCCTCCCTGCCCTTCGGAACTGGGAGCGGATTCCAAGCGCTCGTGCTCACCTTCCTCTGCTGCTCTTGAAACGAGAGTGGAGACCAGAAACGCTGGATTCAAATGCACTTTTAGGAGCTACAATGAGGAGTGACAACAGTGTGTGTGTCACAGTTGTAAAGCTCAGTGTGTTGAAGAAGCACAAGAGCAGCCTTCAGGCCTGTCTCTTCCACTGCCTTACAGATTGCAGACATTCCTGCCCACTCTGCTGCTCAGCAGAGTGCTGGCAACGGAGTTCTTGGATTGAAATGGTCTTTTAGGAGAAAGAGTGAAGAGTGACAGCAATGTTTGTGTCACAGTTTAAAGCTCACTGTGTGCAAAACATGATCAGGAGGAGCTTTTTTGCAAGGCTCTTCTGCTGTTTTAGCCCAGTCTAAACATTCCTTCTCTCTGTTGCTGCTCAGCAGAGAGGGGGCACAGAGATGTTGGAATCAATTGGTCTTTCAGGCAGGAAAAGGAGGAGTGACAGCAATGTGTGTTACAGAATTGCAAAGCTCACTGTGTGCTGAAGATGCCCTGCAGGAGCTTCCCTGCTGGCCCTTCGTCTGTGGGATTAGAGTCCAAGCGCTCCTCCTCCCCTGTCACAACTCCTCTCGAAACGAGAGAGCGCACCAGAAACGTTGGCTTCAAATGCACTTTTAGGAGAAAGAGTGAAGAGTGACAGCAATGTTTGTGTCACAGTTTAAAGCTCACTGTGTGCTAAACATGATTAGCAGGAGCTTTTTTGCAAGGCTCTACTGCTGTTTTAGCCCAGGCTAAACATTCCTGCTCTACTCTCTCTGTTGCTGCTCAGCAGAGAGTGGGCACAGAGATGTTGGAATCAATTGGTCTTTCAGGCAGGAAAAGGAGGAGTGACAGCAATGTGTGTTGCAGAATTGCAAAGCTCACTGTGTGCTGTAGATGATCAGTGGGAACTTTCTGGACTGTCTCTTCTGCTGTTTCTGCAGAGTCCAAACGTAAGTGCTATATTCTGCTACTGCTCACAAAGAGCAAGCACAGGAGCTGTATTATTCAATTGGACTTTCAGGTAGGAAAGTGAGAGGTGACAGCAATATGTGTTTCAGAGTTGCGAATCTCAATGTGTGCTGAAGATGCCCAGCAGGAGTTTCCATGCTGGCCCTTCGGCTGTGAAATTAGAATCCATGCGCTCGTCCTCCCCTGTCACAACTGCTCTCGAAGCGAGAGAGCGCACCAGAAACTTTGGCTTCAAATGGACTTTTAGGAGATAAAGTGAGGAGTGACAGCAATGTTTGTGTCACAGTTTAAAGCTCACTGTGTGCTAAACATGATCAGGAGGAGCTTTTTTGCAAGGCTCTTCTGCTGTTTTAGCCCAGGCTAAACATTCCTGCTCTACTCTCTCTGTTGCTGCTCAGCAGAGAGCGGGCACAGAGGTGTTGGAATCAATTGGTCTTTCAGGCAGGAAAAGAAGAGACAGCAATGTGTGTTGCAGAGTTGCAAAGCTCACTGTGTGCTGAAGATGATCAGTGGGAACTTTCTGGACTGTCTCTTCTGCTGTTTCAGCAGAGTCCAAACGTAAGTGCTATATTCTGCTACTGCTCACAAAGAGCAAGCACAGGAGATGTATTATTCAATTGGACTTTCAGGTAGGAAAGTGAGAGGTGACAGCAATATGTGTTTCAGAGTTGTGAATCTCAATGTGTGCTGAAGATGCCCAGCAGTAGTTTCCATGCTGGCCCTTCGGCTGTGGGATTAGAATCCAAGCGCTCGTCCTCCCCTGTCACAACTGCTCTCGAAGCGAGAGAGCGCACCAGAAACGTTGGCTTGAAATGCACTTTTAGGAGATAAAGTGAGGAGTGACAGCAATGTGTGTTTCAGAGTTGCAAAGCTCACTGTGCACTGAAGATGATCTGCAAGGACTTTCCCTCCCTGCCCTTCGGAACTGGGAGCGGATTCCAAGCGCTCGTGCTCACCTGCCTCTGCTGCACTGGAAACGAGAGTGGAGACCAGAAACGCTGGATTCAAATGCGCTTTTAGGAGCTACAATGAGGAGTGACAACAGTGTGTGTGTCAAAGTTGTAAAGCTCAGTGTGTTGAAGAAGCACAAGAGCAGCCTTCAGGCCTGTCTCTTCCACTGCCTTACAGATTGCAGACATCCCTGCTCACTCTGCTGATCAGCAGAGTGCTGGCAACGGAGTTCTTGGATTGAAATGGTCTTTTAGGAGAAAGAGTGAAGAGTGACAGCAATGTTTGTGTCACAGTTTAAAGCTCACTGTGTGCTAAACATGATCAGGAGGAGCTTTTTTGCAAGGCTCTTCTGCTGTTTTAGCCCAGTCTAAACATTCCTTCTCTCTGTTGCTGCTCAGCAGAGAGGGGGCACAGAGATGTTGGAATCAATTGGTCTTTCAGGCAGGAAAAGGAGGAGTGACAGCAATGTGTGTTGCAGAATTGCAAAGCTCACTGTGTGCTGAAGATGCCCTGCAGGAGTTTCCCTGCTGGCCCTTCGTCTGTGGGATTAGAGCCCAAGCGCTGCTCCTCCCTTTCATAACTCCTCTCGAAACGAGAGGGCGCACCAGAAACGTTGGCTTCAAATGCACTTTTAGGAGATAAAGTGAGGAGTGACAGCAATGTTTGTGTCACAGTTTAAAGATCACTGTGTGCTAAACATGATTAGCAGGAGCTTTTTTTGCAATGCTCTTCTGCTGTTTTAGCCAAGGCTAAACATTCCTGCTCTACTCTCTCTGTTGCTGCTCAGTAGAGAGCGGGCACAGAGATGGTGGATTCAGTTGGTCTTTCTTTCAGGCAGGAAAGGGAGGAGTGACAGCAATGCGTGTTGCTGAGTTGCAAAGCTCGCTGTGCGCTGAAGATGATCAGTGGGTACTTTCTGGACTGTCTCTTCTGCTGTTTCATCAGAGTCCAAACGTAAGTGCTATATTCTGCTACTGCTCATAAAGAGCAAGCACAGGAGATGTATTATTCAATTGGACTTTCAGGTAGGAAAGTGAGAGGTGACAGCAATGTGTGTTTCCGAGTTGCAAAGCTCACTGTGTGCTGAAGATGCCCAGCAGGATTTTCCATGCTGGCCCTTCGGCTGTGGGATTAGAGTCCAAGCGCTCGTCCACCCCTGTCACAACTCCTCTCGAAACGAGAGAGCGCACCAGAAACGTTGGATTCAAATGCACTTTTAGGAGATTAAGTGAGGAGTGACAGCAATGTTTGTGTCACAGTTTAAAGCTCACTGTGTGCAAAACATGATCAAGCAGGAGATTTTTTTCAAGGCTCTTCTGCTGTTTTAGGCAGGTCTAAAAATTCCTGCTCTACTCTCTCTGTTGCTGCTCAGCAGAGAGCGGGCACAGAGATGGTGGATTCAGCTGGTCTTTCAGGCAAAAAAGGGAGGAGTGACAGCAATGTGTGTTGCAGAGTTGCAAAGCTCGCTGTGCGCTGAAGATGAACAGTGGGAACTTTCTGGACTGTCTCTTCTGCTCTTTTAGCATTGGCTTAAGGTTCCTGCTCTACTCTCTCTGCTTCTGCCCAGCAGAGAAAGGGCACAGAGATTTTGGATTCAATTGGACTTTGAGGTAGGAAAGTGCGGAGCGAGAGCAATATATGTGTCACAGTTGCAAAGCTGACTGCGTGCTGAAGATGCCCTGCCGGAGCTTTCACTCCGGGCTCTTCGGCTGTGGGAGCAGAGGCCAAGAGGTCGTGTTCACCTGTCACTGCTGCTGTTCAAACGAGAGAGGGCGGGAGAGACCATGGATTCAAACGGATTATTAGGAGATGAAGTGAGGAGTGACAGCAATGTGTGTTTCAGAGTTGCAAAGTTCACTGTGCGCTGAAGACGATCTGCAAGGACTTTCCCTCCCTGCCCTTCGGAACTGGGAGCGGATTCCAAGCGCTCGTGCTCACCTTCCTCTGCTGCTCTTGAAACGAGAGTGGAGACCAGAAACGCTGGATTCAAATGCACTTTTAGGAGCTACAATGAGGAGTGACAACAGTGTGTGTGTCACAGTTGTAAAGCTCAGTGTGTTGAAGAAGCACAAGAGCAGCCTTCAGGCCTGTCTCTTCCACTGCCTTACAGATTGCAGACATTCCTGCTCACTCTGCTGCTCAGCAGAGTGCTGGCAACGGAGTTCTTGGATTGAAATGGTCTTTTAGGAGAAAGAGTGAAGAGTGACAGCAATGTTTGTGTCACAGTTTAAAGCTCACTGTGTGCTAAACATGATCAGGAGGAGCTTTTTTGCAAGGCTCTTCTGCTGTTTTAGCCCAGGCTAAACATTCCTGCTCTACTCTCTCTGTTGCTGCTCAGCAGAGAGCGGGCACAGAGGTGTTGGAATCAATTGGTCTTTCAGGCAGGAAAAGAAGAGACAGCAATGTGTGTTGCAGAGTTGCAAAGCTCACTGTGTGCTGAAGATGATCAGTGGGAACTTTCTGGACTGTCTCTTCTGCTGTTTCAGCAGAGTCCAAACGTAAGTGCTATATTCTGCTACTGCTCACAAAGAGCAAGCACAGGAGATGTATTATTCAATTGGACTTTCAGGTAGGAAAGTGAGAGGTGACAGCAATATGTGTTTCAGAGTTGTGAATCTCAATGTGTGCTGAAGATGCCCAGCAGTAGTTTCCATGCTGGCCCTTCGGCTGTGGGATTAGAATCCAAGCGCTCCTCCTCCCCTGTCACAACTGCTCTCGAAGCGAGAGAGCGCACCAGAAACGTTGGCTTGAAATGCACTTTTAGGAGATAAAGTGAGGAGTGACAGCAATGTGTGTTTCAGAGTTGCAAAGCTCACTGTGCACTGAAGATGATCTGCAAGGACTTTCCCTCCCTGCCCTTCGGAACTGGGAGCGGATTCCAAGCGCTCGTGCTCACCTGCCTCTGCTGCACTGGAAACGAGAGTGGAGACCAGAAACGCTGGATTCAAATGCGCTTTTAGGAGCTACAATGAGGAGTGACAACAGTGTATGTGTCAAAGTTGTAAAGCTCCGTGTGTTGAAGAAGCACAAGAGCAGCCTTCAGGCCTGTCTCTTCCACTGCCTTACAGATTGCAGACATCCCTGCTCACTCTGCTGATCAGCAGAGTGCTGGCAACGGAGTTCTTGGATTGAAATGGTCTTTTAGGAGAAAGAGTGAAGAGTGACAGCAATGTTTGTGTCACAGTTTAAAGCTCACTGTGTGCTAAACATGATCAGGAGGAGCTTTTTTGCAAGGCTCTTCTGCTGTTTTAGCCCAGTCTAAACATTCCTTCTCTCTGTTGCTGCTCAGCAGAGAGGGGGCACAGAGATGTTGGAATCAATTGGTCTTTCAGGCAGGAAAAGGAGGAGTGACAGCAATGTGTGTTGCAGAATTGCAAAGCTCACTGTGTGCTGAAGATGCCCTGCAGGAGTTTCCCTGCTGGCCCTTCGTCTGTGGGATTAGAGCCCAAGCGCTGCTCCTCCCTTTCATAACTCCTCTCGAAACGAGAGGGCGCACCAGAAACGTTGGCTTCAAATGCACTTTTAGGAGATAAAGTGAGGAGTGACAGCAATGTTTGTGTCACAGTTTAAAGATCACTGTGTGCTAAACATGATTAGCAGGAGCTTTTTTTGCAATGCTCTTCTGCTGTTTTAGCCCAGGCTAAACATTCCTGCTCTACTCTCTCTGTTGCTGCTCAGTAGAGAGCGGGCACAGAGATGGTGGATTCAGTTGGTCTTTCTTTCAGGCAGGAAAGGGAGGAGTGACAGCAATGCGTGTTGCTGAGTTGCAAAGCTCGCTGTGCGCTGAAGATGATCAGTGGGTACTTTCTGGACTGTCTCTTCTGCTGTTTCATCAGAGTCCAAACGTAAGTGCTATATTCTGCTACTGCTCATAAAGAGCAAGCACAGGAGATGTATTATTCAATTGGACTTTCAGGTAGGAAAGTGAGAGGTGACAGCAATGTGTGTTTCCGAGTTGCAAAGCTCACTGTGTGCTGAAGATGCCCAGCAGGATTTTCCATGCTGGCCCTTCGGCTGTGGGATTAGAGTCCAAGCGCTCGTCCACCCCTGTCACAACTCCTCTCGAAACGAGAGAGCGCACCAGAAACGTTGGATTCAAATGCACTTTTAGGAGATTAAGTGAGGAGTGACAGCAATGTTTGTGTCACAGTTTAAAGCTCACTGTGTGCAAAACATAATCAAGCAGGAGATTTTTTTCAAGGCTCTTCTGCTGTTTTAGGCAGGTCTAAAAATTCCTGCTCTACTCTCTCTGTTGCTGCTCAGCAGAGAGCGGGCTCAGAGATGGTGGATTCAGCTGGTCTTTCAGGCAAAAAGGGAGGAGTGACAGCAATGTGTGTTGCAGAGTTGCAAAGCTCGCTGTGCGCTGAAGATGATCAGTGGGAACTTTCTGGACTGTCTCTTCTGCTCTTTTAGCATTGGCTAAAGGTTCCTGCTCTACTCTGCTTCTGCCCAGCAGAGAAAGGGCACAGAGATTTTGGATTCAATTGGACTTTGAGGTAGGAAAGTGCGGAGCGAGAGCAATATATGTGTCACAGTTGCAAAGCTGACTGCGTGCTGAAGATGCCCTGCCGGAGCTTTCACTCCGGGCTCTTCGGCTGTGGGAGCAGAGGCCAAGAGATCGTGTTCACCTGTCACTGCTGCTGTTCAAACGAGAGAGGGCGGGAGAGACCATGGATTCAAACGGATTATTAGGAGATGAAGTGAGGAGTGACAGCAATGTGTGTTTCAGAGTTGCAAAGCTCACTGTGCGCTGAAGATGATCTGCAAGGACTTTCCCTCCCTGCCCTTCGGAACTGGGAGCGGATTCCAAGCGCTCGTGCTCACCTTCCTCTGCTGCTCTTGAAACGAGAGTGGAGACCAGAAACGCTGGATTCAAATGCACTTTTAGGAGCTACAATGAGGAGTGACAACAGTGTGTGTGTCACAGTTGTAAAGCTCAGTGTGTTGAAGAAGCACAAGAGCAGCCTTCAGGCCTGTCTCTTCCACTGCCTTACAGATTGCAGACATTCCTGCTCACTCTGCTGCTCAGCAGAGTGCTGGCAACGGAGTTCTTGGATTGAAATGGTCTTTTAGGAGAAAGAGTGAAGAGTGACAGCAATGTTTGTGTCACAGTTTAAAGCTCACTGTGTGCTAAACATGATCAGGAGGAGCTTTTTTGCAAGGCTCTTCTGCTGTTTTAGCCCAGGCTAAACATTCCTGCTCTACTCTCTCTGTTGCTGCTCAGCAGAGAGCGGGCACAGAGGTGTTGGAATCAATTGGTCTTTCAGGCAGGAAAAGAAGAGACAGCAATGTGTGTTGCAGAGTTGCAAAGCTCACTGTGTGCTGAAGATGATCAGTGGGAACTTTCTGGACTGTCTCTTCTGCTCTTTCAGCAGAGTCCAAACGTAAGTGCTATATTCTGCTACTGCTCACAAAGAGCAAGCACAGGAGATGTATTATTCAATTGGACTTTCAGGTAGGAAAGTGAGAGGTGACAGCAATATGTGTTTCAGAGTTGTGAATCTCAATGTGTGCTGAAGATGCCCAGCAGTAGTTTCCATGCTGGCCCTTCGGCTGTGGGATTAGAATCCAAGCGCTCGTCCTCCCCTGTCACAACTGCTCTCGAAGCGAGAGAGCGCACCAGAAACGTTGGCTTGAAATGCACTTTTAGGAGATAAAGTGAGGAGTGACAGCAATGTGTGTTTCAGAGTTGCAAAGCTCACGGTGCGCTGAAGATGATCTGCAAGGACTTTCCCTCCCTGCCCTTCGGAACTGGGAGCGGATTCCAAGCGCTCGTGCTCACCTTCCTCTGCTGCTCTTGAAACGAGAGTGGAGACCAGAAACGCTGGATTCAAATGCACTTTTAGGAGCTACAATGAGGAGTGACAACAGTGTGTGTGTCACAGTTGTAAAGCTCAGTGTGTTGAAGAAGCACAAGAGCAGCCTTCAGGCCTGTCTCTTCCACTGCCTTACAGATTGCAGACATTCCTGCTCACTCTGCTGCTCAGCAGAGTGCTGGCAACGGAGTTCTTGGATTGAAATGGTCTTTTAGGAGAAAGAGTGAAGAGTGACAGCAATGTTTGTGTCACAGTTTAAAGCTCACTGTGTGCTAAACATGATCAGGAGGAGCTTTTTTGCAAGGCTCTTCTGCTGTTTTAGCCCAGTCTATACATTCCTTCTCTCTGTTGCTGCTCAGCAGAGAGTGGGCACAGAGATGTTGGAATCAATTGGTCTTTCAGGCAGGAAAAGGAGGAGTGACAGCAATGTGTGTTGCAGAATTGCAAAGCTCACTGTGTGCTGAAGATGCCCTGCAGGAGTTTCCCTGCTGGCCCTTTGTCTGTGGGATTAGAGTCCAAGCGCTGCTCCTCCCCTGTCACAACTCCTCTCGAAACGAGAGAGCGCACCAGAAACTTTGGATTCAAATGCACTTTTAGGAGATAAAGTGAGGAGTGACAGCAATGTTTGTGTCACAGTTTAAAGCTCACTGTGTGCAAAACATAATCAAGCAGGAGATTTTTTTCAAGGCTCTTCTGCTGTTTTAGGCAGGTCTAAAAATTCCTGCTCTACTCTCTCTGTTGCTGCTCAGCAGAGAGCGGGCTCAGAGATGGTGGATTCAGCTGGTCTTTCAGGCAAAAAGGGAGGAGTGACAGCAATGTGTGTTGCAGAGTTGCAAAGCTCGCTGTGCGCTGAAGATGATCAGTGGGAACTTTCTGGACTGTCTCTTCTGCTCTTTTAGCATTGGCTAAAGGTTCCTGCTCTACTCTGCTTCTGCCCAGCAGAGAAAGGGCACAGAGATTTTGGATTCAATTGGACTTTGAGGTAGGAAAGTGCGGAGCGAGAGCAATATATGTGTCACAGTTGCAAAGCTGACTGCGTGCTGAAGATGCCCTGCCGGAGCTTTCACTCCGGGCTCTTCGGCTGTGGGAGCAGAGGCCAAGAGATCGTGTTCACCTGTCACTGCTGCTGTTCAAACGAGAGAGGGCGGGAGAGACCATGGATTCAAACGGATTATTAGGAGATGAAGTGAGGAGTGACAGCAATGTGTGTTTCAGAGTTGCAAAGCTCACTGTGCGCTGAAGATGATCTGCAAGGACTTTCCCTCCCTGCCCTTCGGAACTGGGAGCGGATTCCAAGCGCTCGTGCTCACCTTCCTCTGCTGCTCTTGAAACGAGAGTGGAGACCAGAAACGCTGGATTCAAATGCACTTTTAGGAGCTACAATGAGGAGTGACAACAGTGTGTGTGTCACAGTTGTAAAGCTCAGTGTGTTGAAGAAGCACAAGAGCAGCCTTCAGGCCTGTCTCTTCCACTGCCTTACAGATTGCAGACATTCCTGCTCACTCTGCTGCTCAGCAGAGTGCTGGCAACGGAATTCTTGGATTGAAATGGTCTTTTAGGAGAAAGAGTGAAGAGTGACAGCAATGTTTGTGTCACAGTTTAAAGCTCACTGTGTGCTAAACATGATCAGGAGGAGCTTTTTTGCAAGGCTCTTCTGCTGTTTTAGCCCAGTCTATACATTCCTTCTCTCTGTTGCTGCTCAGCAGAGAGTGGGCACAGAGATGTTGGAATCAATTGGTCTTCCAGGCATGAAAAGGAGGAGTTACAGCAATGTGTGTTGCAGAATTGCAAAGCTCACTGTGTGCTGAAGATGCCCTGCAGGAGTTTCCCTGCTGGCCCTTCGTCTGTGGGATTAGAGTCCAAGCGCTGCTCCTCCCCTGTCACAACTCCTCTCGAAACGAGAGAGCGCACCAGAAACTTTGGATTCAAATGCACTTTTAGGAGATAAAGTGAGGAGTGACAGCAATGTTTGTGTCACAGTTTAAAGCTCACTGTGTGCAAAACATAATCAAGCAGGAGATTTTTTTCAAGGCTCTTCTGCTGTTTTAGGCAGGTCTAAAAATTCCTGCTCTACTCTCTCTGTTGCTGCTCAGCAGAGAGCGGGCTCAGAGATGGTGGATTCAGCTGGTCTTTCAGGCAAAAAGGGAGGAGTGACAGCAATGTGTGTTGCAGAGTTGCAAAGCTCGCTGTGCGCTGAAGATGATCAGTGGGAACTTTCTGGACTGTCTCTTCTGCTCTTTTAGCATTGGCTAAAGGTTCCTGCTCTACTCTGCTTCTGCCCAGCAGAGAAAGGGCACAGAGATTTTGGATTCAATTGGACTTTGAGGTAGGAAAGTGCGGAGCGAGAGCAATATATGTGTCACAGTTGCAAAGCTGACTGCGTGCTGAAGATGCCCTGCCGGAGCTTTCACTCCGGGCTCTTCGGCTGTGGGAGCAGAGGCCAAGAGATCGTGTTCACCTGTCACTGCTGCTGTTCAAACGAGAGAGGGCGGGAGAGACCATGGATTCAAACGGATTATTAGGAGATGAAGTGAGGAGTGACAGCAATGTGTGTTTCAGAGTTGCAAAGCTCACTGTGCGCTGAAGATGATCTGCAAGGACTTTCCCTCCCTGCCCTTCGGAACTGGGAGCGGATTCCAAGCGCTCGTGCTCACCTTCCTCTGCTGCTCTTGAAACGAGAGTGGAGACCAGAAACGCTGGATTCAAATGCACTTTTAGGAGCTACAATGAGGAGTGACAACAGTGTGTGTGTCACAGTTGTAAAGCTCAGTGTGTTGAAGAAGCACAAGAGCAGCCTTCAGGCCTGTCTCTTCCACTGCCTTACAGATTGCAGACATTCCTGCTCACTCTGCTGCTCAGCAGAGTGCTGGCAACGGAGTTCTTGGATTGAAATGGTCTTTTAGGAGAAAGAGTGAAGAGTGACAGCAATGTTTGTGTCACAGTTTAAAGCTCACTGTGTGCTAAACATGATCAGGAGGAGCTTTTTTGCAAGGCTCTTCTGCTGTTTTAGCCCAGGCTAAACATTCCTGCTCTACTCTCTCTGTTGCTGCTCAGCAGAGAGCAGGCACAGAGGTGTTGGAATCAATTGGTCTTTCAGGCAGGAAAAGAAGAGACAGCAATGTGTGTTGCAGAGTTGCAAAGCTCACTGTGTGCTGAAGATGATCAGTGGGAACTTTCTGGACTGTCTCTTCTGCTGTTTCAGCAGAGTCCAAACGTAAGTGCTATATTCTGCTACTGCTCACAAAGAGCAAGCACAGGAGATGTATTATTCAATTGGACTTTCAGGTAGGAAAGTGAGAGGTGACAGCAATATGTGTTTCAGAGTTGTGAATCTCAATGTGTGCTGAAGATGCCCTGCCGGAGCTTTCCATGCTGGCCCTTCGGCTGTGGGATTAGAATCCAAGCGCTCGTCCTCCCCTGTCACAACTGCTCTCGAAGCGAGAGAGCGCACCAGAAACGTTGGCTTGAAATGCACTTTTAGGAGATAAAGTGAGGAGTGACAGCAATGTGTGTTTCAGAGTTGCAAAGCTCACGGTGCGCTGAAGATGATCTGCAAGGACTTTCCCTCCCTGCCCTTCGGAACTGGGAGCGGATTCCAAGCGCTCGTGCTCACCTTCCTCTGCTGCTCTTGAAACGAGAGTGGAGACCAGAAACGCTGGATTCAAATGCACTTTTAGGAGCTACAATGAGGAGTGACAACAGTGTGTGTGTCACAGTTGTAAAGCTCAGTGTGTTGAAGAAGCACAAGAGCAGCCTTCAGGCCTGTCTCTTCCACTGCCTTACAGATTGCAGACATTCCTGCTCACTCTGCTGCTCAGCAGAGTGCTGGCAACGGAGTTCTTGGATTGAAATGGTCTTTTAGGAGAAAGAGTGAAGAGTGACAGCAATGTTTGTGTCACAGTTTAAAGCTCACTGTGTGCTAAACATGATCAGGAGGAGCTTTTTTGCAAGGCTCTTCTGCTGTTTTAGCCCAGTCTATACATTCCTTCTCTCTGTTGCTGCTCAGCAGAGAGTGGGCACAGAGATGTTGGAATCAATTGGTCTTCCAGGCATGAAAAGGAGGAGTTACAGCAATGTGTGTTGCAGAATTGCAAAGCTCACTGTGTGCTGAAGATGCCCTGCAGGAGTTTCCCTGCTGGCCCTTCGTCTGTGGGATTAGAGTCCAAGCGCTGCTCCTCCCCTGTCACAACTCCTCTCGAAACGAGAGAGCGCACCAGAAACTTTGGATTCAAATGCACTTTTAGGAGATAAAGTGAGGAGTGACAGCAATGTTTGTGTCACAGTTTAAAGCTCACTGTGTGCAAAACATAATCAAGCAGGAGATTTTTTTCAAGGCTCTTCTGCTGTTTTAGGCAGGTCTAAAAATTCCTGCTCTACTCTCTCTGTTGCTGCTCAGCAGAGAGCGGGCTCAGAGATGGTGGATTCAGCTGGTCTTTCAGGCAAAAAGGGAGGAGTGACAGCAATGTGTGTTGCAGAGTTGCAAAGCTCGCTGTGCGCTGAAGATGATCAGTGGGAACTTTCTGGACTGTCTCTTCTGCTCTTTTAGCATTGGCTAAAGGTTCCTGCTCTACTCTGCTTCTGCCCAGCAGAGAAAGGGCACAGAGATTTTGGATTCAATTGGACTTTGAGGTAGGAAAGTGCGGAGCGAGAGCAATATATGTGTCACAGTTGCAAAGCTGACTGCGTGCTGAAGATGCCCTGCCGGAGCTTTCACTCCGGGCTCTTCGGCTGTGGGAGCAGAGGCCAAGAGATCGTGTTCACCTGTCACTGCTGCTGTTCAAACGAGAGAGGGCGGGAGAGACCATGGATTCAAACGGATTATTAGGAGATGAAGTGAGGAGTGACAGCAATGTGTGTTTCAGAGTTGCAAAGCTCACTGTGCGCTGAAGATGATCTGCAAGGACTTTCCCTCCCTGCCCTTCGGAACTGGGAGCGGATTCCAAGCGCTCGTGCTCACCTGCCTCTGCTGCTCTTGAAACGAGAGTGGAGACCAGAAACGCTGGATTCAAATGCACTTTTAGGAGCTACAATGAGGAGTGACAACAGTGTGTGTGTCACAGTTGTAAAGCTCAGTGTGTTGAAGAAGCACAAGAGCAGCCTTCAGGCCTGTCTCTTCCACTGCCTTACAGATTGCAGACATTCCTGCTCACTCTGCTGCTCAGCAGAGTGCTGGCAACGGAGTTCTTGGATTGAAATGGTCTTTTAGGAGAAAGAGTGAAGAGTGACAGCAATGTTTGTGTCACAGTTTAAAGCTCACTGTGTGCTAAACATGATCAGGAGGAGCTTTTTTGCAAGGCTCTTCTGCTGTTTTAGGCCAGGCAAAACTTCCTGCTCTACTCTCTCTGTTGCTGCTCAGCAGAGAGTGGGCGCAGTGATGTTGGAATCAATTGGTCTTTCAGGCAGGAAAAGGAGGAGTGACAGCAATGTGTGTTGCAGAATTGCAAAGCTCCCTGTGTGCTGAAGATGCCCTGCAGGAGTTTCCCTGCTGGCCCTTCGTCTGTGGGATTAGAGCCCAAGCGCTGCTCCTCCCTTTCACAACTCCTCTCGAAACGAGAGAGCACACCAGAAACGTTGGCTTCAAATGCACTTTTAGGAGATAAAGTGAGGAGTGACAGCAATGTTTGTGTCACAGTTTAAAGCTCACTGAGTGCAAAACATGATCAAGCAGGAGCTTTTTTTGCAATGCTCTTCTGCTGTTTTAGCCCAGGCTAAACATTCCTGCTCTACTCTCTCTGTTGCTGCTCAGTAGAGAGCGGGCACAGAGATGGTGGAATCAATTGGTCTTTCAGGCAAAAAGGGAGGAGTGACAGCAATGTGTGTTGCAGAGTTGCAAAGCTCGCTGTGCGCTGAAGATGATCAGTGGGAACTTTCTGGACTGTCTCTTCTGCTCTTTTAGCATTGGTAAAGGTTCCTGCTCTACTCTCTCTGCTTCTGCCCAGCAGAGAAAGGGCACAGAGATTTTGGATTCAATTGGACTTTGAGGTAGGAAAGTGCGGAGCGAGAGCAATATATGTGTCACAGTTGCAAAGCTGACTGCGTGCTGAAGATGCCCTGCCGGAGCTTTCACTCCGGGCTCTTCGGCTGTGGGAGCAGAGGCCAAGAGATCGTGTTCACCTGTCACTGCTGCTGTTCAAACGAGAGAGGGCGGGAGAGACCATGGATTCAAATGGATTATTAGGAGATGAAGTGAGGAGTGACAGCAATGTGTGTTTCAGAGTTGCTAAGCTCACTGTGCGCTGAAGATGATCTGCAAGGACTTTCCCTCCCTGCCCTTCGGAACTGGGAGCGGATTCCAAGCGCTTGTGCTCACCTTCCTCTGCTGCTCTTGAAACGAGAGTGGAGACCAGAAACGCTGGATTCAAATGCACTTTTAGGAGCTACAATGAGGAGTGACAACAGTGTGTGTGTCAAAGTTGTAAAGCTCAGTGTGTTGAAGAAGCACAAGAGCAGCCTTCAGGCCTGTCTCTTCCACTGCCTTACAGATTGCAGACATTCCTGCCCACTCTGCTGCTCAGCAGAGTGCTGGCAACGGAGTTCTTGGATTGAAATGGTCTTTTAGGAGAAAGAGTGAAGAGTGACAGCAATGTTTGTGTCACAGTTTAAAGCTCACTGTGTGCTAAACATGATCAGGAGGAGCTTTTTTGCAAGGCTCTTCTGCTGTTTTAGCCCAGTCTAAACATTCCTTCTCTCTGTTGCTGCTCAGCAGAGAGGGGGCACAGAGATGTTGGAATCAATTGGTCTTTCAGGCAGGAAAAGGAGGAGTGACAGCAATGTGTGTTACAGAATTGCAAAGCTCACTGTGTGCTGAAGATGCCCTGCAGGAGCTTCCCTGCTGGCCCTTCGTCTGTGGGATTAGAGTCCAAGCGCTCCTCCTCCCCTGTCACAACTCCTCTCGAAACGAGAGAGCGCACCAGAAACTTTGGATTCATATGCACTTTTAGGAGATAAAGTGAGGAGTGACAGCAATGTTTGTGTCACAGTTTAAAGCTCACTGTGTGCAAAACATGATCAAGCAGGAGATTTTTTGCAAGGCTCTTCTGCTGTTTTAGCCCAGGCTAAACATTCCTGCTCTACTCTCTCTGTTGCTGCTCAGCAGAGAGTGGGCACAGAGATGTTGGAATCAATTGGTCTTTCAGGCAGGAAAAGAAGTGACAGCAATGTGTGTTGCAGAGTTGCAAAGCTCACTGTGTGCTGAAGATGATCAGTGGGAACTTTCTGGACTGTCTCTTCTGCTGTTTCTTCAGAGTCCAAATGTAGAGTGCTATATTCTGCTACTGCTCACAAAGAGCAAGCACAGGAGATGTATTATTCAATTGGACTTTCAGGTAGGAAAGTGAGAGGTGACAGCAATATGTGTTTCAGAGTTGCGAATCTCAATGTGTGCTGAAGATGCCCAGCAGGAGTTTCCATGCTGGCCCTTCGACTGTGAAATTAGAATCCAAGCGCTCGTCCTCCCCTGTCACAACTGCTCTCGAAGCAAGAGAGCGCACCAGAAACGTTGGCTTCAAATGCACTTTTAGGAGATAAAGTGAGGAGTGACAGCAATGATTGTGTCACAGTTTCAAAGCTCACTGTGTGCTAAACATGATTAGCAGGAGCTTTTTTGCAAGTCTCTACTGCTGTTTTAGCCCAGGCTAAACATTCCTGCTCTACTCTCTCTGTTGCTGCTCAGCAGAGAGTGGGCACAGAGATGTTGGAATCAATTGGTCTTTCAGGCAGGAAAAGGAGGAGTGACAGCAATGTGTGTTGCAGAATTGCAAAGCTCACTGTGTGCTGTAGATGATCAGTGGGAACTTTCTGGACTGTCTCTTCTGCTGTTTCTGCAGAGTCCAAACGTAAGTGCTATATTCTGCTACTGCTCACAAAGAGCAAGCACAGGAGCTGTATTATTCAATTGGACTTTCAGGTAGGAAAGTGAGAGGTGACAGCAATATGTGTTTCAGAGTTGCGAATCTCAATGTGTGCTGAAGATGCCCAGCAGGAGTTTCCATGCTGGCCCTTCGGCTGTGAAATTAGAATCCATGCGCTCGTCCTCCCCTGTCACAACTGCTCTCAAAGCGAGAGAGCGCACCAGAAACTTTGGCTTCAAATGGACTTTTAGGAGATAAAGTGAGGAGTGACAGCAATGTTTGTGTCACAGTTTCAAAGCTCACTGTGTGCTAAACATGATTAGCAGGAGCTTTTTTGCAAGGCTCTTCTGCTGTTTTAGCCCAGGCTAAACATTCCTGCTCTACTCTCTCTGTTGCTGCTCAGCAGAGAGTGGGCACAGAGATGTTGGAATCAATTGGTCTTCCAGGCAAAAAGGGAGGAGTGACAGCAATGTGTGTTGCAGAGTTGCAAAGCTCGCTGTGTGCTGAAGATGCCCTGCAGGAGTTTCCATGCTGGCCCTTCGTCTGTGGGATTAGAGTCCAAGCGCTCCTCCTCCCCTGTCTCAACTCCTCTCGAAACGAGAGAGAGCACCAGAAACTTTGGATTCAAATGCACTTTTAGGAGATAAAGTGAGGAGTGACAGCAATGTTTGTGTCACAGTTTCAAAGCTCACTGTGTGCTAAACATGATTAGCAGGAGCTTTTTTGCAAGGCTCTTCTGCTGTTTTAGCCCAGGCTAAACATTCCTGCTCTACTCTCTCTGTTGCTGCTCAGCAGAGAGGGGGCGCAGAGATGGTGGAATCAATTGGTCTTTCAGGCAAAAAGGGAGGAGTGACAGCAATGTGTGTTGCAGAGTTGCAAAGCTCGCTGTGCGCTGAAGATGATCAGTGGGAACTTTCTGGACTGTCTCTTCTGCTCTTTTAGCATTGGCTAAAGGTTCCTGCTCTACTCTCTCTGCTTCTGCCCAGCAGAGAAAAGGCACAGAGATTTTGGATTCAATTGGACTTTGAGGTAGGAAAGTGCGGAGCGAGAGCAATATATGTGTCACAGTTGCAAAGCTGACTGCGTGCTGAAGATGCCCTGCCGGAGCTTTCACTCCGGGCTCTTCGGCTGTGGGAGCAGAGGCCAAGAGATCGTGTTCACCTGTCACTGCTGCTGTTCAAACGAGAGAGGGCGGGAGAGACCATGGATTCAAACGGATTATTAGGAGTTGAAGTGTGGAGTGACAGCAATGTGTGTTTCAGAGTTGCAAAGCTCACGGTGCGCTGAAGATGATCTGCAAGGACTTTCCCTCCCTGCCCTTCGGAACTGGGAGCGGATTCCAAGCGCTCGTGCTCACCTTCCTCTGCTGCTCTTGAAACGAGAGTGGAGACCAGAAACGCTGGATTCAAATGCACTTTTAGGAGCTACAATGAGGAGTGACAACAGTGTGTGTGTCAAAGTTGTAAAGCTCAGTGTGTTGAAGAAGCACAAGAGCAGCCTTCAGGCCGGTCTCTTCCACTGCCTTAGAGATTGCAGACATTCCTGCTCACTCTGCTGCTCAGCAGAGTGCTGGCAACGGAGTTCTTGGATTGAAATGGTCTTTTAGGAGAAAGTGAAGAGAGACAGCAATGTTTGTGTCACAGTTTAAAGCTCACTGTGTGCTAAACATGATCAGGAGGAGCTTTTTTGCAAGGCTCTTCTGCTGTTTTAGCCCAGTCTAAACATTCCTTCTCTCTGTTGCTGCTCAGCAGAGAGGGGGCACAGAGATGTTGGAATCAATTGGTGTTTCAGGCAGGAAAAGGAGGAGTGACAGCAATGTGTGTTGCAGAATTGCAAAGCTCACTGTGTGCTGAAGATGCCCTGCAGGAGTTTCCCTGCTGGCCCTTCGTCTGTGGGATTAGAGTCCAAGCGCTGCTCCTCCCCTGTCACAACTCCTCTCGAAACGAGAGAGCGCACCAGAAACTTTGGATTCAAATGCACTTTTAGGAGATAAAGTGAGGAGTGACAGCAATGTTTGTGTCACAGTTTAAAGCTCACTGTGTGCAAAACATGATCAAGCAGGAGATTTTTTTCAAGGATCTTCTGCTGTTTTAGCCCAGGCTAAACATTCCTGCTCTACTCTCTCTGTTGCTGCTCAGCAGAGAGCGGGCACAGAGATGGTGGAGTCAATTGGTCTTTCAGGCAAAAAGGGAGGAGTGACAGCAATGTGTGTTGCAGAGTTGCAAAGCTCGCTGTGCGCTGAAGATGATCAGTGGGAACTTTCTGGACTGTCTCTTCTGCTCTTTTAGCATTGCCTAAAGGTTCCTGCTCTACTCTCTCTGCTTCTGCCCAGCAGAGAAAGGGCACAGAGATTTTGGATTCAATTGGACTTTGAGGTAGGAAAGTGCGGAGCGAGAGCAATATATGTGTCACAGTTGCAAAGCTGACTGCGTGCTGAAGATGCCCTGCCGGAGCTTTCACTCCGGGCTCTTCGGCTGCGGGAGCAGAGGCCAAGAGATCGTGTTCACCTGTCACTGCTGCTGTTCAAACGAGAGAGGGCGGGAGAGACCATGGATTCAAACGGATTATTAGGAGATGAAGTGAGGAGTGACAGCAATGTGTGTTTCAGAGTTGCAAAGCTCACTGTGCGCTGAAGATGATCTGCAAGGACTTTCCCTCCCTGCCCTTCGGAACTCGGTGCGGATTCCAAGCGCTCGTGCTCACCTTCCTCTGCTGCTCTTGAAACGAGAGTGGAGACCAGAAACGCTGGATTCAAATGCACTTTTAGGAGCTACAATGAGGAGTGACAACAGTGTGTGTGTCAAAGTTGTAAAGCTCAGTGTGTTGAAGAAGCACAAGAGCAGCCTTCAGGCCTGTCTCTTCCACTGCCTTACAGATTGCAGACATTCCTGCTCACTCTGCTGCTCAGCAGAGTGCTGGCAACGGAGTTCTTGGATTGAAATGGTCTTTTAAGAGAAAGAGTGAAGAGTGACAGCAATGTTTGTGTCACAGTTTAAAGCTCACTGTGTGCAAAACATGATCAGGAGGAGCTTTTTTGCAAGGCTCTTCTGCTGTTTTAGCCCAGGCTAAACATTCCTGCTCAACTCTCTCTGTTGCTGCTCAGCAGAGAGTGGGCACAGAGATGTTGGACTCAATTGGTCTTTCAGGCAGGAAAAGAAGTGACAGCAATGTGTTTTGCAGAGTTGCAAAGCTCACTGTGTGCTGAAGATGATCAGTGGGAACTTTCTGGACTGTCTCTTCTGCTGTTTCTGCAGAGTCCAAACGTAAGTGCTATATTCTGCTACTGCTCACAAAGAGCAAGCACAGGAGATGTATTATTCAATTGGACTTTCAGGTAGGAAAGTGAGAGGTGACAGCAATAGGTGTTTCAGAGTTGCGAATCTCAATGTGTGCTGAAGATGCCCAGCAGGAGTTTCCATGCTGGCCCTTCGGCTGTGAAATTAGAATCCAAGCGCTCGTCCTCCCCTGTCACAACTGCTCTCGAAGCGAGAGAGCGCACCAGAAACGTTGGCTTCAAATGCACTTTTAGGAGATAAAGTGAGGAGTGACTGCAATGTTTGTGTCACAGTTTCAAAGCTCACTGTGTGCTAAACATGATTAGCAGGAGCTTTTTTGCAAGGCTCTTCTGCTGTTTTGGCCCAGTCTAAACATTCCTGCTCTACTCTCTCTGTTGCTGCTCAGCAGAGAGTGGGCACAGAGATGTTGGAATCAATTGGTCTTCCAGGCAGGAAAAGGAGGAGTTACAGCAATGTGTTTTGCAGAGTTGCAAAGCTCACTGTGTGCTGAAGATGCCCTGCAGGAGTTTCCCTGCTGGCCCTTCGTCTGTGGGATTAGAGTCCAAGCGCTCCTCCTCCCCTGTCACAACTCCTCTCGAAACGAGAGAGAGCACCAGAAACTTTGGATTCAAATGCACTTTTAGGAGATAAAGTGAGGAGTGACAGCAATGTTTGTGTCACAGTTTCAAAGCTCACTGTGTGCTAAACATGATTAGCAGGAGCTTTTTTGCAAGGCTCTTCTGCTGTTTTAGCACAGGCTAAACATTCCTGCTCTACTCTCTCTGTTGCTGCTCAGTAGAGAGCGAGCACAGAGATGGTGGATTGAGTTGGTCTTTCTTTCAGGCAGGAATGGGAGGAGTGACAGCAATGCGTGTTGCAGAGTTGCAAAGCTCGCTGTGCACTGAAGATGATCAGTGGGTACTTTCTGGACTGTCTCTTCTGCTGTTTCAGCAGAGTCCAAACGTAAGTGCTATATTCTGCTACTGCTCACAAAGAACAAGCACAGGAGATGTAGGATTCAATTGGACTTTCAGGTAGGAAAGTGAGAGGTGACAGCAATGTGTGTTTCAGAGTTGCAAAGCTCACTGTGTGCTGAAGATGCCCAGCAGGAGTATCCATGCTGGCCCTTCGGCTGTGGGATTAGAGTCCAAGCGCTCGTCCACACCTGTCACAAGTCCTCTCCAAACGAGAGAGCGCACCAGAAACGTTGGATTCAAATGCACTTTTAGGAGATAAAGTGAGGAGTGACAGCAATGTTTGTGTCACAGTTTAAAGCTCACTGTGTGGCAAAACATGATCAAGCAGGAGATTTTTTTCAAGGCTCTTCTGCTGTTTTAGGCAGGTCTAAAAATTCCTTCTCTACTCTCTCTGTTGCTGCTCAGCAGAGAGCGGGCACAGAGATGGTGGATTCAGCTGGTCTTTCAGGCAAAAAGGGAGGAGTGACAGCAATGTGTGTTGCAGAGTTGCAAAGCTCGCTGTGCGCTGAAGATGATCAGTGGGAACTTTCTGGACTGTCTCTTCTGCTCTTTTAGCATTGCCTAAAGGTTCCTGCTCTACTCTCTCTGCTTCTGCCCAGCAGAGAAAGGGCACAGAGATTTTGGATTCAATTGGACTTTGAGGTAGGAAAGTGCGGAGCGAGAGCAATATATGTGTCACAGTTGCAAAGCTGACTGCGTGCTGAAGATGCCCTGCCGGAGCTTTCACTCCGGGCTCTTCGGCTGCGGGAGCAGAGGCCAAGAGATCGTGTTCACCTGTCACTGCTGCTGTTCAAACGAGAGAGGGCGGGAGAGACCATGGATTCAAACGGATTATTAGGAGATGAAGTGAGGAGTGACAGCAATGTGTGTTTCAGAGTTGCAAAGCTCACTGTGCGCTGAAGATGATCTGCAAGGACTTTCCCTCCCTGCCCTTCGGAACTGGGAGCGGATTCCAAGCGCTCGTGCTCACCTTCCTCTGCTGCTCTTGAAACGAGAGTGGAGACCAGAAACGCTGGATTCAAATGCACTTTTAGGAGCTACAATGAGGAGTGACAACAGTGTGTGTGTCACAGTTGTAAAGCTCAGTGTGTTGAAGAAGCACAAGAGCAGCCTTCAGGCCTGTCTCTTCCACTGCCTTACAGATTGCAGACATTCCTGCCCACTCTGCTGCTCAGCAGAGTGCTGGCAACGGAGTTCTTGGATTGAAATGGTCTTTTAGGAGAAAGAGTGAAGAGTGACAGCAATGTTTGTGTCACAGTTTAAAGCTCACTGTGTGCTAAACATGATCAGGAGGAGCTTTTTTGCAAGGCTCTTCTGCTGTTTTAGCCCAGTCTAAACATTCCTTCTCTCTGTTGCTGCTCAGCAGAGAGGGGGCACAGAGATGTTGGAATCAATTGGTCTTTCAGGCAGGAAAAGGAGGAGTGACAGCAATGTGTGTTACAGAATTGCAAAGCTCACTGTGTGCTGAAGATGCCCTGCAGGAGCTTCCCTGCTGGCCCTTCGTCTGTGGGATTAGAGTCCAAGCGCTCCTCCTCCCCTGTCACAACTCCTCTCGAAACGAGAGAGCGCACCAGAAACGTTGGCTTCAAATGCACTTTTAGGAGAAAGAGTGAAGAGTGACAGCAATGTTTGTGTCACAGTTTAAAGCTCACTGTGTGCTAAACATGATTAGCAGGAGCTTTTTTGCAAGGCTCTACTGCTGTTTTAGCCCAGGCTAAACATTCCTGCTCTACTCTCTCTGTTGCTGCTCAGCAGAGAGTGGGCACAGAGATGTTGGAATCAATTGGTCTTTCAGGCAGGAAAAGGAGGAGTGACAGCAATGTGTGTTGCAGAATTGCAAAGCTCACTGTGTGCTGTAGATGATCAGTGGGAACTTTCTGGACTGTCTCTTCTGCTGTTTCTGCAGAGTCCAAACGTAAGTGCTATATTCTGCTACTGCTCACAAAGAGCAAGCACAGGAGCTGTATTATTCAATTGGACTTTCAGGTAGGAAAGTGAGAGGTGACAGCAATAGGTGTTTCAGAGTTGCGAATCTCAATGTGTGCTGAAGATGCCCAGCAGGAGTTTCCATGCTGGCCCTTCGGCTGTGAAATTAGAATCCAAGCGCTCGTCCTCCCCTGTCACAACTGCTCTCGAAGCGAGAGAGCGCACCAGAAACGTTGGCTTCAAATGCACTTTTAGGAGATAAAGTGAGGAGTGACTGCAATGTTTGTGTCACAGTTTCAAAGCTCACTGTGTGCTAAACATGATTAGCAGGAGCTTTTTTGCAAGGCTCTTCTGCTGTTTTGGCCCAGTCTAAACATTCCTGCTCTACTCTCTCTGTTGCTGCTCAGCAGAGAGTGGGCACAGAGATGTTGGAATCAATTGGTCTTCCAGGCAGGAAAAGGAGGAGTTACAGCAATGTGTTTTGCAGAGTTGCAAAGCTCACTGTGTGCTGAAGATGCCCTGCAGGAGTTTCCCTGCTGGCCCTTCGTCTGTGGGATTAGAGTCCAAGCGCTCCTCCTCCCCTGTCACAACTCCTCTCGAAACGAGAGAGAGCACCAGAAACTTTGGATTCAAATGCACTTTTAGGAGATAAAGTGAGGAGTGACAGCAATGTTTGTGTCACAGTTTCAAAGCTCACTGTGTGCTAAACATGATTAGCAGGAGCTTTTTTGCAAGGCTCTTCTGCTGTTTTAGCACAGGCTAAACATTCCTGCTCTACTCTCTCTGTTGCTGCTCAGTAGAGAGCGAGCACAGAGATGGTGGATTGAGTTGGTCTTTCTTTCAGGCAGGAATGGGAGGAGTGACAGCAATGCGTGTTGCAGAGTTGCAAAGCTCGCTGTGCGCTGAAGATGATCAGTGGGTACTTTCTGGACTGTCTCTTCTGCTGTTTCAGCAGAGTCCAAACGTAAGTGCTATATTCTGCTACTGCTCACAAAGAACAAGCACAGGAGATGTAGGATTCAATTGGACTTTCAGGTAGGAAAGTGAGAGGTGACAGCAATGTGTGTTTCAGAGTTGCAAAGCTCACTGTGTGCTGAAGATGCCCAGCAGGAGTATCCATGCTGGCCCTTCGGCTGTGGGATTAGAGTCCAAGCGCTCATCCACACCTGTCACAAGTCCTCTCCAAACGAGAGAGCGCACCAGAAACGTTGGATTCAAATGCACTTTTAGGAGATAAAGTGAGGAGTGACAGCAATGTTTGTGTCACAGTTTAAAGCTCACTGTGTGGCAAAACATGATCAAGCAGGAGATTTTTTTCAAGGCTCTTCTGCTGTTTTAGGCAGGTCTAAAAATTCCTTCTCTACTCTCTCTGTTGCTGCTCAGCAGAGAGCGGGCACAGAGATGGTGGATTCAGCTGGTCTTTCAGGCAAAAAGGGAGGAGTGACAGCAATGTGTGTTGCAGAGTTGCAAAGCTCGCTGTGCGCTGAAGATGATCAGTGGGAACTTTCTGGACTGTCTCTTCTGCTCTTTTAGCATTGCCTAAAGGTTCCTGCTCTACTCTCTCTGCTTCTGCCCAGCAGAGAAAGGGCACAGAGATTTTGGATTCAATTGGACTTTGAGGTAGGAAAGTGCGGAGCGAGAGCAATATATGTGTCACAGTTGCAAAGCTGACTGCGTGCTGAAGATGCCCTGCCGGAGCTTTCACTCCGGGCTCTTCGGCTGCGGGAGCAGAGGCCAAGAGATCGTGTTCACCTGTCACTGCTGCTGTTCAAACGAGAGAGGGCGGGAGAGACCATGGATTCAAACGGATTATTAGGAGATGAAGTGAGGAGTGACAGCAATGTGTGTTTCAGAGTTGCAAAGCTCACTGTGCGCTGAAGATGATCTGCAAGGACTTTCCCTCCCTGCCCTTCGGAACTGGGAGCGGATTCCAAGCGCTCGTGCTCACCTTCCTCTGCTGCTCTTGAAACGAGAGTGGAGACCAGAAACGCTGGATTCAAATGCACTTTTAGGAGCTACAATGAGGAGTGACAACAGTGTGTGTGTCAAAGTTGTAAAGCTCAGTGTGTTGAAGAAGCACAAGAGCAGCCTTCAGGCCTGTCTCTTCCACTGCCTTACAGATTGCAGACATTACTGCTCACTCTGCTGCTCAGCAGAGTGCTGGCAACGGAGTTCTTGGATTGAAATGGTCTTTTAAGAGAAAGAGTGAAGAGTGACAGCAATGTTTGTGTCACAGTTTAAAGCTCACTGTGTGCAAAACATGATCAGGAGGAGCTTTTTTGCAAGGCTCTTCTGCTGTTTTAGCCCATGCTAAACATTCCTGCTCAACTCTCTCTGTTGCTGCTCAGCAGAGAATGGGCACAGAGATGTTGGACTCAATTGGTCTTTCAGGCAGGAAAAGAAGTGACAGCAATGTGTGTTGCAGAGTTGCAAAGCTCACTGTGTGCTGAAGATGATCAGTGGGAACTTTCTGGACTGTCTCTTCTGCTGTTTCAGCAGAGTCCAAACGTAAGTGCTATATTCTGCTACTGCTCACAAAGAGCAAGCACAGGAGATGTATTATTCAATTGGACTTTCAGGTAGGAAAGTGAGAGGTGACAGCAATAGGTGTTTCAGAGTTGCGAATCTCAATGTGTGCTGAAGATGCCCAGCAGGAGTTTCCATGCTGGCCCTTCGGCTGTGAAATTAGAATCCAAGCGCTCGTCCTCCCCTGTCACAACTGCTCTCGAAGCGAGAGAGCGCACCAGAAACGTTGGCTTCAAATGCACTTTTAGGAGATAAAGTGAGGAGTGACTGCAATGTTTGTGTCACAGTTTCAAAGCTCACTCTGTGCTAAACATGATTAGCAGGAGCTTTTTTGCAAGGCTCTTCTGCTGTTTTGGCCCAGTCTAAACATTCCTGCTCTACTCTCTCTGTTGCTGCTCAGCAGAGAGTGGGCACAGAGATGTTGGAATCAATTGGTCTTCCAGGCAGGAAAAGGAGGAGTTACAGCAATGTGTTTTGCAGAGTTGCAAAGCTCACTGTGTGCTGAAGATGCCCTGCAGGAGTTTCCCTGCTGGCCCTTCGTCTGTGGGATTAGAGTCCAAGCGCTCCTCCACCCCTGTCACAACTCCTCTCGAAACGAGAGAGAGCACCAGAAACTTTGGATTCAAATGCACTTTTAGGAGATAAAGTGAGGAGTGACAGCAATGTTTGTGTCACAGTTTCAAAGCTCACTGTGTGCTAAACATGATTAGCAGGAGCTTTTTTGCAAGGCTCTTCTGCTGTTTTAGCACAGGCTAAACATTCCTGCTCTACTCTCTCTGTTGCTGCTCAGCAGAGAGTGGGCACAGAGATGTTGGAATCAATTGGTCTTTCAGGCAAAAAGGGAGGAGTGACAGCAATGTGTGTTGCAGAGTTGTAAAGCACGCTGTGCGCTGAAGATGATCAGTGGGTACTTTCTGGACTGTCTCTTCTGCTGTTTCAGCAGAGTCCAAACGTAAGTGCTATATTCTGCTACTGCTCACAAAGAGCAAGCACAGGAGATGTAGGATTCAATTGGACTTTCAGGTAGGAAAGTGAGAGGTGACAGCAATGTGTGTTTCAGAGTTGCAAAGCTCACTGTGTGCTGAAGATGCCCAGCAGGAGTATCCATGCTGGCCCTTCGGCTGTGGGATTAGAGTCCAAGCGCTCGTCCACACCTGTCACAAGTCCTCTCCAAACGAGAGAGCGCACCAGAAACGTTGGATTCAAATGCACTTTTAGGAGATAAAGTGAGGAGTGACAGCAATGTTTGTGTCACAGTTTAAAGCTCACTGTGTGGCAAAACATGATCAAGCAGGAGATTTTTTTCAAGGCTCTTCTGCTGTTTTAGGCAGGTCTAAAAATTCCTTCTCTACTCTCTCTGTTGCTGCTCAGCAGAGAGCGGGCACAGAGATGGTGGATTCAGCTGGTCTTTCAGGCAAAAAGGGAGGAGTGACAGCAATGTGTGTTGCAGAGTTGCAAAGCTCGCTGTGCGCTGAAGATGATCAGTGGGAACTTTCTGGACTGTCTCTTCTGCTCTTTTAGCATTGGCTAAAGGTTCCTGCTCTACTCTCTCTGCTTCTGCCCAGCAGAGAAAGGGCACAGAGGTTTTGGATTCAATTGGACTTTGAGGTAGGAAAGTGCGGAGCGAGAGCAATATATGTGTCACAGTTGCAAAGCTGACTGCGTGCTGAAGATGCCCTGCCGGAGCTTTCACTCCGGGCTCTTCGGCTGTGGGAGCAGAGGCCAAGAGATCGTGTTCACCTGTCACTGCTGCTGTTCAAACGAGAGAGGGCGGGAGAGACCATGGATTCAAACGGATTATTAGGAGATGAAGTGAGGAGTGACAGCAATGTGTGTTTCAGAGTTGCAAAGCTCACTGTGCGCTGAAGATGATCTGCAAGGACTTTCCCTCCCTGCCCTTCGGAACTGGGAGCGGATTCCAAGCGCTCGTGCTCACCTTCCTCTGCTGCTCTTGAAACGAGAGTGGAGACCAGAAACGCTGGATTCAAATGCACTTTTAGGAGCTACAATGAGGAGTGACAACAGTGTGTGTGTCAAAGTTGTAAAGCTCAGTGTGTTGAAGAAGCACAAGAGCAGCCTTCAGGCCTGTCTCTTCCACTGCCTTACAGATTGCAGACATTCCTGCCCACTCTGCTGCTCAGCAGAGTGCTGGCAACGGAGTTCTTGGATTGAAATGGTCTTTTAGGAGAAAGAGTGAAGAGTGACAGCAATGTTTGTGTCACAGTTTAAAGCTCACTGTGTGCTAAACATGATCAGGAGGAGCTTTTTTGCAAGGCTCTTCTGCTGTTTTAGCCCAGTCTAAACATTCCTTCTCTCTGTTGCTGCTCAGCAGAGAGGTGACAGCAATATGTGTTTCAGAGTTGCGAATCTCAAACTGTGCTGAAGATGCCCAGCACGAGTTTCCGTGCTGGCCCTTCGGCTGTGAAATTATATCCAAGCTCTCGTCCTCCCCTGTCACAACTGTTTCAGCAGAGTGCAAAAGTATGGGCTATATTCTGCTACTGCTCATAAGGAGCAAAGCACAGGAGAAGTAGGATTCAATTGGACTTTCAGGTAGGAAAGTGAGAGGTGACAGCAATGTGTGTTTCAGAGTTGCAAAGCTCGCTGTGCGCTGAAGATGATCAATGGGAACTTTCAGGACTGTCTCTTCTGCTGTTTCAGCAGAGTCCAAACGTAAGTGCTATATTCTGCTACTGCTCACAAAGAGCAAGCACAGGAGATGTAGGATTCAATTGGACTTTCAGGTAGGAAAGTGAGAGGTGGCCGCAATATGTGTTTCAGAGTTGCAAAGCTCACTGTGCGCTGAAGATGATCAGTGGGAACTTTCTGGACTGTCTCTTCTGCTGTTTCAGCAGAGTCCAAACGTAAGTGCTATATTCTGCTACTGCTCACAAAGCAAGAACAGGAGATGTAGGATTCAATTGGACTTTCAGGTAGGAAAGTGAGAGGTGACAGCAATGTGTGTTTCAGAGTTGCAAAGCTCACTGTGTGCTGAAGATGCCCAGCAGGAGTTTCCCTGCTGCCCCTTCGGCTGTGGGATTAGAGTCCAAGCGCTCGTCCTCCCCTGTCACAACTCCTCTCGAAACGAGAGAGCGCACCAAAAACGATGGTTTCAAATGCACTTTAAGGAGATAAAGTGAGGAGAGACAGCAATGGTTGTGTCACAGATTCAAAGCTCACTGTGTGCTAATCATGATCAGCAGGGGCTTATTTGCATGGCGCTTCTGCTGTTTTAGCCCAGACTAAACATTCCTGCTATACTCTCCCCGTTGCTGCTCAGCAGAGAGCGGACACAGAGATGGTGGAATCAGTTGGTCTTTCAGGCAGGAAAGGGAGGAGTGACAGCAATGTGTGTTGCAGAGTTGCAAAGCTCGCTGTGCGCTGAAGATGATCAGTGGGAACTTTCTTGACTATCTCTTCGGCTGTTTCAGCAGAGTGCAAACGTAAGTGCTATATTCTGCTACTGCTCACAAAGAGCAAGCACAGGAGATGTAGGATTCAATTAGACTTTCAGGTAGGAAAGTGAGAGGTGACAGCAATGTGTGTTTCAGAGTTGCAAAGCTCACTGTGTGCTGAAGATGCCCAGCAGGATTTTCCCTGCACACCCTTCGGCTGTGGGATTAGAGTCCAAGCGCTCGTCCTCCCCTGTCACAACTCCTCTCGAAACGAGAGAGCGCACCAGAAACGATGGATTCAAATGCACTTTTAGGAGATAAAGTGAGGCGTGACAGCAATGTTTGTGTCACAGTTTAAAGCTCATCTGCGCTATACATGAAAAGCTTGAGCTTTTTTGCAAGGCTCTTCTGCTGTTTTAGCCCAGTCTAAATATTCCTGCTATACTCTCTCTGTTGCTGCTCAGCAGAGAGCGGGCACAGAGAATGTGGATTCAGTTGGTCTTTCAGGCAGGAAAGGGAGGAGTGACAGCAATGTGTGTTGCAGAGTTGCAAAGCTCGCTGTGCGCTCAAGATGATCAGTGGGAACTTTCAGGACTGTCTCTTCTGCTGTTTCAGCAAAGTGCAAACTTAAGTGCTATATTCTGCTACTGCTCACAATGAGCAAAGCACAGGAGAAGTAGGATTCAATTGGACTTTCAGGTAGGCAAGTGAGAGGTGACAGCAATGTGTGTTTCAGAGTTGCAAAGCTCACTGTGTGCTGAAGATGCCCAGCAGGATTTTCCCCGCTGGCCTTTCAGCTGTGGGATTAGAGTCCAGGCGCTCGTCCTCCCCTGTCACAATTCCTCTCGAAATGAGAGAGCGCACCAGAAACGATGATTTCATATGCACTTTTAGGAGATAAAGTGAGGAGTGACAGCAATGTTTGTGTCACAGTTTAAAGCTCACTGTGTGCAAAACATGATCAAGCAGGAGATTTTTTTCAAGGCTCTTCTGCTGTTTTAGGCAGGTCTAAAAATTCCTGCTCTACTCTCTCTGTTGCTGCTCAGCAGAGAGCGGGCACAGAGATGGTGGATTCAGCTGGTCTTTCAGGCAAAAAGGGAGGAGTGACAGCAATGTGTGTTGCAGAGTTGCAAAGCTCGCTGTGCGCTGAAGATGATCAGTGGGAACTTTCTGGACTGTCTCTTCTGCTCTTTTAGCATTGGCTAAAGGTTCCTGCTCTACTCTCTCTGCTTCTGCCCAGCAGAGAAAGGGCACAGAGATTTTGGATTCAATTGGACTTTGAGGTAGGAAAGTGCGGAGCGAGAGCAATATATGTGTCACAGTTGCAAAGCTGACTGCGTGCTGAAGATGCCCTGCCGGAGCTTTCACTCCGGGCTCTTCGGCTGTGGGAGCAGAGGCCAAGAGATCGTGTTCACCTGTCACTGCTGCTGTTCAAACGAGAGAGGGCGGGAGAGACCATGGATTCAAACGGATTATTAGGAGATGAAGTGAGGAGTGACAGCAATGTGTGTTTCAGAGTTGCAAAGCTCACTGTGCGCTGAAGATGATCTGCAAGGACTTTCCCTCCCTGCCCTTCGGAACTGGGAGCGGATTCCAAGCGCTCGTGCTCACCTTCCTCTGCTGCTCTTGAAACGAGAGTGGAGACCAGAAACGCTGGATTCAAATGCACTTTTAGGAGCTACAATGAGGAGTGACAACAGTGTGTGTGTCACAGTTGTAAAGCTCAGTGTGTTGAAGAAGCACAAGAGCAGCCTTCAGGCCTGTCTCTTCCACTGCCTTACAGATTGCAGACATTCCTGCTCACTCTGCTGCTCAGCAGAATGCTGGCAACGGAGTTCTTGGATTGAAATGGTCTTTTAGGAGAAAGAGTGAAGAGTGACAGCAATGTTTGTGTCACAGTTTAAAGCTCACTGTGTGCTAAACATGATCAGGAGGAGCTTTTTTGCAAGGCTCTTCTGCTGTTTTAGCCCAGTCTAAACATTCCTGCTCTACTCTCTCTGTTGCTGCTCAGCAGAGAGTGGGCACAGAGATGTTGGAATCAATTGGTCTTCCAGGCAGGAAAAGGAGTGACAGCAATGTGTGTTGCAGAATTGCAAAGCTCACTGTGTGCTGAAGATGCCCTGCAGGAGTTTCCCTGCTGGCCCTTCGTCTGTGGGATTAGAGTCCAAGCGCTGCTCCTCCCCTGTCACAACTCCTCTCGAAACGTGAGAGCGCACCAGAAACTTTGGATTCAAATGCACTTTTAGGAGATAAAGTGAGGAGTGACAGCAATGTTTGTGTCACAGTTTAAAGCTCACTGTGTGCAAAACATGATCAAGCAGGAGATTTTTTGCAAGGCTCTTCTGCTGTTTTAGCCCAGGCTAAACATTCCTGCTCTACTCTCTCTGTTGCTGCTCAGCAGAGAGCGGGCACAGAGGTGTTGGAATCAATTGGTCTTTCAGGCAGGAAAAGAAGAGACAGCAATGTGTGTTGCAGAGTTGCAAAGCTCACTGTGTGCTGAAGATGATCAGTGGGAACTTTCTGGACTGTCTCTTCTGCTGTTTCAGCAGAGTCCAAACGTAAGTGCTATATTCTGCTACTGCTCACAAAGAGCAAGCACAGGAGATGTATTATTCAATTGGACTTTCAGGTAGGAAAGTGAGAGGTGACAGCAATATGTGTTTCAGAGTTGTGAATCTCAATGTGTGCTGAAGATGCCCAGCAGTAGTTTCCATGCTGGCCCTTCGGCTGTGAAATTAGAATCCAAGCGCTCGTCCTCCCCTGTCACAACTGCTCTCGAAGCGAGAGAGCGCACCAGAAACGTTGGCTTGAAATGCACTTTTAGGAGATAAAGTGAGGAGTGACAGCAATGTTTGTGTCACAGTTTAAAGCTCACTGTGTGCAAAACATGATCAAGCAGGAGATTTTTTTCAAGGCTCTTCTGCTGTTTTAGGCAGGTCTAAACATTCCTGCTCTACTCTCTCTGTTGCTGCTCAGCAGAGAGTGGGCACAGAGATGTTGGAATCAATTGGACTTTCAGGCAAGAAAAGGAGGAGTGACAGCAATGTGTGTTGCAGAATTGTAAAGCTCACTGTGTGCTGAAGATGCCCTGCAGGAGTTTCCCTGCTGGCCCTTCGTCTGTGGGATTAGAGTCCAAGCGCTGCTCCTCCCCTGTCACAACTCCTCTCCAAACGAGAGAGCGCACCAGAAACTTTGGATTCAAATGCACTTTTAGGAGATAAAGTGAGGAGTGACAGCAATGCTTGTGTCACAGTTTAAAGCTCACTGTGTGCAAAACATGATCAAGCAGGAGATTTTTTTCAAGGCTCTTCTGCTGTTTTAGGCAGGTCTAAAAATTCCTGCTCTACTCTCTCTGTTGCTGCTCAGCAGAGAGCGGGCACAGAGATGGTGGATTCAGCTGGTCTTTCAGGCAAAAAGGGAGGAGTGACAGCAATGTGTGTTGCAGAGTTGCAAAGCTCGCTGTGCGCTGAAGATGATCAGTGGGAACTTTCTGGACTGTCTCTTCTGCTCTTTTAGCATTGGCTAAAGGTTCCTGCTCTACTCTCTCTGCTTCTGCCCAGCAGAGAAAGGGCACAGAGATTTTGGATTCAATTGGACTTTGAGGTAGGAAAGTGCGGAGCGAGAGCAATATATGTGTCACAGTTGCAAAGCTGACTGCGTGCTGAAGATGCCCTGCCGGAGCTTTCACTCCGGGCTCTTCGGCTGTGGGAGCAGAGGCCAAGAGATCGTGTTCACCTGTCACTGCTGCTGTTCAAACGAGAGAGGGCGGGAGAGACCATGGATTCAAACGGATTATTAGGAGATGAAGTGAGGAGTGACAGCAATGTGTGTTTCAGAGTTGCAAAGCTCACTGTGCTCTGAAGATGATCTGCAAGGACTTTCCCTCCCTGCCCTTCGGAACTGGGAGCGGATTCCAAGCGCTCGTGCTCACCTTCCTCTGCTGCTCTTGAAACGAGAGTGGAGACCAGAAACGCTGGATTCAAATGCACTTTTAGGAGCTACAATGAGGAGTGACAACAGTGTGTGTGTCACAGTTGTAAAGCTCAGTGTGTTGAAGAAGCACAAGAGCAGCCTTCAGGCCTGTCTCTTCCACTGCCTTACAGATTGCAGACATTCCTGCTCACTCTGCTGCTCAGCAGAGTGCTGGCAACGGAGTTCTTGGATTGAAATGGTCTTTTAGGAGAAAGAGTGAAGAGTGACAGCAATGTTTGTGTCACAGTTTAAAGCTCACTGTGTGCTAAACATGATCAGGAGGAGCTTTTTTGCAAGGCTCTTCTGCTGTTTTAGCCCAATCTAAACATTCCTTCTCTCTGTTGCTGCTCAGCAGAGAGTGGGCACAGAGATGTTGGAATCAATTGGTCTTCCAGGCAGGAAAAGGAGGAGTTACAGCAATGTGTGTTGCAGAATTGCAAAGCTCACTGTGTGCTGAAGATGCCCTGCAGGAGTTTCCCTGCTGGCCCTTCGTCTGTGGGATTAGAGTCCAAGCGCTGCTCCTCCCCTGTCACAACTCCTCTTGAAACGTGAGAGCGCACCAGAAACTTTGGATTCAAATGCACTTTTAGGAGATAAAGTGAGGAGTGACAGCAATGTTTGTGTCACAGTTTAAAGCTCACTGTGTGCAAAACATGATCAAGCAGGAGATTTTTTGCAAGGCTCTTCTGCTCTTTTAGCCCAGGCTAAACATTCCTGCTCTACTCTCTCTGTTGCTGCTCAGCAGAGAGCGGGCGCAGAGATGGTGGATTCAGCTGGTCTTTCAGGCAGGAAAAGAAGAGACAGCAATGTGTGTTGCAGAGTTGCAAAGCTCACTGTGTGCTGAAGATGATCAGTGGGAACTTTCTGGACTGTCTCTTCTGCTGTTTCAGCAGAGTCCAAACGTAAGTGCTATATTCTGCTACTGCTCACAAAGAGCAAGCACAGGAGATGTATTATTCAATTGGACTTTCAGGTAGGAAAGTGAGAGGTGACAGCAATATGTGTTTCAGAGTTGCGAATCTCAATGTGTGCTGAAGATGCCCAGCAGTAGTTTCCATGCTGGCCCTTCGGCTGTGAAATTAGAATCCAAGCGCTCGTCCTCCCCTGTCTCAACTGCTCACGAAGCGAGAGAGCGCACCAGAAACGTTGGCTTGAAATGCACTTTTAGGAGATAAAGTGAGGAGTGACAGCAATGTGTGTTTCAGAGTTGCAAAGCTCACTGTGCGCTGAAGATGATCTGCAAGGACTTTCCCTCCCTGCCCTTCGGAACTGGGAGCGGATTCCAAGCGCTCGAGCTCACCTGCCTCTGGTGCACTGGAAACGAGAGTGGAGACCAGAAACGCTGTATTCAAATGCACTTTTAGGAGCTGCAATGAGGAGTGACAACAGTGTGTGTGTCAAAGTTGTAAAGCTCAGTGTGCTGAAGAAGCACAAGAGCAGCCTTCAGGCCTGTCTCTTCCACTGCCTTACAGATTGCAGACATTCCTGCTCACTCTGCTGCTCAGCAGAGTGCTGGCAACGGAGTTCTTGGATTGAAATGGTCTTTTAGGAGAAAGAGTGAAGAGTGACAGCAATGATTGTGTCACAGTTTAAAGCTCACTGTGCGCTAAACATGATCAGGAGGAGCTTTTTTGCAAGGCTCTTCTGCTGTTTTAGCCCAGTCTAAACATTCCTGCTCTACTCTCTCTGTTGCTGCTCAGCAGAGAGTGGGCACAGTGATGTTGGAATCAATTGGACTTTCAGGCAAGAAAAGGAGGAGTGACAGCAATGTGTGTTGCAGAATTGTAAAGCTCACTGTGTGCTGAAGATGCCCTGCAGGAGTTTCCCTGCTGGCCCTTCGTCTGTGGGATTAGAGTCCAAGCGCTGCTCCTCCCCTGTCACAAGTCCTCTCCAAACGAGAGAGCGCACCAGAAACTTTGGATTCAAATGCACATTTAGGAGATAAAGTGAGGAGTGACAGCAATGTTTGTGTCACAGTTTAAAGCTCACTGTGTGCAAAACATGATCAAGCAGGAGATTTTTTTCAAGGCTCTTCTGCTGTTTTAGGCAGGTCTAAAAATTCCTGCTCTACTCTCTCTGTTGCTGCTCAGCAGAGAGCGGGCACAGAGATGGTGGATTCAGCTGGTCTTTCAGGCAAAAAGGGAGGAGTGACAGCAATGTGTGTTGCAGAGTTGCAAAGCTCGCTGTGCGCTGAAGATGATCAGTGGGAACTTTCTGGACTGTCTCTTCTGCTCTTTTAGCATTGGCTAAAAGTTCCTGCTCTACTCTCTCTGCTTCTGCCCAGCAGAGAAAGGGCACAGCGATTTTGGATTCAATTGGACTTTGAGGTAGGAAAGTGCGGAGCGAGAGCAATATATGTGTCACAGTTGCAAAGCTGACTGCGTGCTGAAGATGCCCTGCCGGAGCTTTCACTCCGGGCTCTTCGGCTGTGGGAGCAGAGGCCAAGAGATCGTGTTCACCTGTCACTGCTGCTGTTCAAACGAGAGAGGGCGGGAGAGACCATGGATTCAAACGGATTATTAGGAGATGAAGTGAGGAGTGACAGCAATGTGTGTTTCAGAGTTGCAAAGCTCACTGTGCGCTGAAGATGATCTGCAAGGACTTTCCCTCCCTGCCCTTCGGAACTGGGAGCGGATTCCAAGCGCTCGTGCTCACCTGCCTCTGCTGCTCTTCAAACGAGAGTGGAGACCAGAAACGCTGGATTCAAATGCACTTTTAGGAGCTACAATGAGGAGTGACAACAGTGTGTGTGTCACAGTTGTAAAGCTCAGTGTGTTGAAGAAGCACAAGAGCAGCCTTCAGGCCTGTCTCTTCCACTGCCTTACAGATTGCAGACATTCCTGCTCACTCTGCTGCTCAGCAGAGTGCTGGCAACGGAGTTCTTGGATTGAAATGGTCTTTTAGGAGAAAGAGTGAAGAGTGACAGCAATGTTTGTGTCACAGTTTAAAGCTCACTGTGTGCTAAACATGATCAGGAGGAGCTTTTTTGCAAGGCTCTTCTGCTGTTTTAGCCCAGTCTAAACATTCCTGCTCTACTCTCTCTGTTGCTGCTCAGCAGAGAGTGGGCACAGAGATGTTGGAATCAATTGGTCTTCCAGGCAGGAAAAGGAGTTACAGCAATGTGTGTTGCAGAATTGCAAAGCTCACTGTGTGCTGAAGATGCCCTGCAGGAGTTTCCCTGCTGGCCCTTCGTCTGTGGGATTAGAGTCCAAGCGCTGCTCCTCCCCTGTCACAACTCCTCTCGAAACGTGAGAGCGCACCAGAAACTTTGGATTCAAATGCACTTTTAGGAGATAAAGTGAGGAGTGACAGCAATGCTTGTGTCACAGTTTAAAGCTCACTGTGAGCAAAACATGATCAAGCAGGAGATTTTTTGCAAGGCTCTTCTGCTGTTTTAGCCCAGGCTAAACATTCCTGCTCTACTCTCTCTGTTGCTGCTCAGCAGAGAGCGGGCACAGAGATGGTGGATTCAGCTGGTCTTTCAGGCAGGAAAAGAAGAGACAGCAATGTGTGTTGCAGAGTTGCAAAGCTCACTGTGTGCTGAAGATGATCAGTGGGAACTTTCTGGACTGTCTCTTCTGCTGTTTCAGCAGAGTCCAAACGTAAGTGCTATATTCTGCTACTGCTCACAAAGAGCAAGCACAGGAGATGTATTATTCAATTGGACTTTCAGGTAGGAAAGTGAGAGGTGACAGCAATATGTGTTTCAGAGTTGTGAATCTCAATGTGTGCTGAAGATGCCCAGCAGTAGTTTCCATGCTGGCCCTTCGGCTGTGAAATTAGAACCCAAGCGCTCGTCCTCCCCTGTCACAACTGCTCTCGAAGCGAGAGAGCGCACCAGAAACGTTGGCTTGAAATGCACTTTTAGGAGATAAAGTGAGGAGTGACAGCAATGTTTGTGTCACAGTTTAAAGCTCACTGTGTGCAAAACATGATCAAGCAGGAGATTTTTTGCAAGGCTCTTCTGCTGTTTTAGCCCAGTCTAAACATTCCTGCTCTACTCTCTCTGTTGCTGCTCAGCAGAGAGAGGGCACAGAGATGTTGGAATCAATTGGACTTTCAGGCAAGAAAAGGAGGAGTGACAGCAATGTGTGTTGCAGAATTGTAAAGCTCACTGTGTGCTGAAGATGCCCTGCAGGAGTTTCCCTGCTGGCCCTTCCTCTGTGGGATTAGAGTCCAAGCGCTGCTCCTCCCCTGTCACAACTCCTCTCCAAACGAGAGAGCGCACCAGAAACTTTGGATTCAAATGCACTTTTAGGAGATAAAGTGAGGAGTGACAGCAATGTTTGTGTCACAGTTTAAAGCTCACTGTGTGCAAAACATGATCAAGCAGGAGATTTTTTTCAAGGCTCTTCTGCTGTTTTAGGCAGGTCTAAAAATTCCTGCTCTACTCTCTCTGTTGCTGCTCAGCAGAGAGCGGGCACAGAGATGGTGGATTCAGCTGGTCTTTCAGGCAAAAAGGGAGGAGTGACAGCAATGTGTGTTGCAGAGTTGCAAAGCTCGCTGTGCGCTGAATATGATCAGTGGGAACTTTCTGGACTGTCTCTTCTGCTCTTTTAGCATTGGCTAAAGGTTCCTGCTCTACTCTCTCTGCTTCTGCCCAGTAGAGAAAGGGCACAGAGATTTTGGATTCAATTGGACTTTGAGGTAGGAAAGTGCGGAGCGAGAGCAATATATGTGTCACAGTTGCAAAGCTGACTGCGTGCTGAAGATGCCCTGCCGGAGCTTTCACTCCGGGCTCTTCGGCTGTGGGAGCAGAGGCCAAGAGATCGTGTTCACCTGTCACTGCTGCTGTTCAAACGAGAGAGGGCGGGAGAGACCATGGATTCAAACGGATTATTAGGAGATGAAGTGAGGAGTGACAGCAATGTGTGTTTCAGAGTTGCAAAGCTCACTGTGCGCTGAAGATGATCTGCAAGGACTTTCCCTCCCTGCCCTTCGGAACTGGGAGCGGATTCCAAGCGCTCGTGCTCACCTTCCTCTGCTGCTCTTGAAACGAGAGTGGAGACCAGAAACGCTGGATTCAAATGCACTTTTAGGAGCTACAATGAGGAGTGACAACAGTGTGTGTGTCACAGTTGTAAAGCTCAGTGTGTTGAAGAAGCACAAGAGCAGCCTTCAGGCCTGTCTCTACCACTGCCTTACAGATTGCAGACATTCCTGCTCACTCTGCTGCTCAGCAGAGTGCTGGCAACGGAGTTCTTGGATTGAAATGGTCTTTTAGGAGAAAGAGTGAAGAGTGACAGCAATGTTTGTGTCACAGTTTAAAGCTCACTGTGTGCTAAACATGATCAGGAGGAGCTTTTTTGCAAGGCTCTTCTGCTGTTTTAGCCCAGTCTAAACATTCCTGCTCTACTCTCTCTGTTGCTGCTCAGCAGAGAGTGGGCACAGAGATGTTGGAATCAATTGGTCTTTCAGGCAAGAAATGGAGGAGTGACATCAATGTGTGTTTCAGAATTGTAAAGCTCACTGTGCGCTGAAGATGCCCTGCAGGAGTTTCCCTGCTGGCCCTTCGTCTGTGGGATTAGAGTCCAAGCGCTGCTCCTCCCCTGTCACAACTCCTCTCGAAACGAGAGAGCGCACCAGAAACTTTGGATTCAAATGCACTTTTAGGAGATAAAGTGAGGAGTGACAGCAATGTTTGTGTCACAGTTTAAAGCTCACTGTGTGCAAAACATGATCAGGAGGAGCTTTTTTGCAAGGCTCTTCTGCTGTTTTAGGCAGGTCTAAAAATTCCTGCTCTACTCTCTCTGTTGCTGCTCAGCAGAGAGCGGGCACAGAGATGTTGGAATCAATTGGTCTTCCAGGCAGGAAAAGGAGTTACAGCAATGTGTGTTGCAGAATTGCAAAGCTCACTGTGTGCTGAAGATGCCCTGCAGGAGTTTCCCTGCTGGCCCTTCGTCTGTGGGATTAGAGTCCAAGCGCTGCTCCTCCCCTGTCACAACTCCTCTCGAAACGTGAGAGCGCACCAGAAACTTTGGATTCAAATGCACTTTTAGGAGATAAAGTGAGGAGTGACATCAATGTTTGTGTCACAGTTTAAAGCTCACTGTGTGCAAAACATGATCAAGCAGGAGATTTTTTGCAAGGCTCTTCTGCTGTTTTAGCCCAGGCTAAACATTCCTGCTCTACTCTCTCTGTTACTGCTCAGCAGAGATCGGGCACAGAGGTGTTGGAATCAATTGGTCTTTCAGGCAGGAAAAGAAGAGACAGCAATGTGTGTTGCAGAGTTGCAAAGCTCACTGTGTGCTGAAGATGATCAGTGGGAACTTTCTGGACTGTCTCTTCTGCTGTTTCAGCAGAGTCCAAACGTAAGTGCTATATTCTGCTACTGCTCACAAAGAGCAAGCACAGGAGATGTATTATTCAATTGGACTTTCAGGTAGGAAAGTGAGAGGTGACAGCAATATGTGTTTCAGAGTTGTGAATCTCAATGTGTGCTGAAGATGCTCAGCAGTAGTTTCCATGCTGGCCCTTCGGCTGTGAAATTAGAATCCAAGCGCTCGTCCTCCCCTGTCACAACTGCTCTCGAAGCGAGAGAGCGCACCAGAAACGTTGGCTTGAAATGCACTTTTAGGAGATAAAGTGAGGAGTGACAGCAATGTTTGTGTCACAGTTTAAAGCTCACTGTGTGCAAAACATGATCAAGCAGGAGATTTTTTTCAAGGCTCTTCTGCTGTTTTAGGCAGGTCTAAAAATTCCTGCTCTACTCTCTCTGTTGCTGCTCAGCAGAGAGCGGGCACAGAGATGGTGGATTCAGCTGGTCTTTCAGGCAAAAAGGGAGGAGTGACAGCAATGTGTGTTGCAGAGTTGCAAAGCTCGCTGTGCGCTGAAGATGATCAGTGGGAACTTTCTGGACTGTCTCTTCTGCTCTTTTAGCATTGGCTAAAAGTTCCTGCTCTACTCTCTCTGCTTCTGCCCAGCAGAGAAAGGGCACAGAGATTTTGGATTCAATTGGACTTTGAGGTAGGAAAGTGCGGAGCGAGAGCAATATATGTGTCACAGTTGCAAAGCTGACTGCGTGCTGAAGATGCCCTGCCGGAGCTTTCACTCCGGGCTCTTCGGCTGTGGGAGCAGAGGCCAAGAGATCGTGTTCAACTGTCACTGCTGCTGTTCAAACGAGAGAGGGCGGGAGAGACCATGGATTCAAACGGATTATTAGGAGATGAAGTGAGGAGTGACAGCAATGTGTGTTTCAGAGTTGCAAAGCTCACTGTGCGCTGAAGATGATCTGCAAGGACTTTCCCTCCCTGCCCTTCGGAACTGGGAGCGGATTCCAAGCGCTCGTGCTCACCTTCCTCTGCTGCTCTTGAAACGAGAGTGGAGACCAGAAACGCTGGATTCAAATGCACTTTTTAGAGCTACAATGAGGAGTGACAACAGTGTGTGTGTCACAGTTGTAAAGCTCAGTGTGTTGAAGAAGCACAAGAGCAGCCTTCAGGCCTGTCTCTTCCACTGCCTTACAGATTGCAGACATCCCTGCTCACTCTGCTGCTCAGCAGAGTGCTGGCAACGGAGTTCTTGGATTGAAATGGTCTTTTAGGAGAAAGAGTGAAGAGTGACAGCAATGTTTGTGTCACAGTTTAAAGCTCACTGTGTGCTAAACATGATCAGGAGGAGCTTTTTTGCAAGGCTCTTCTGCTGTTTTAGCCCAATCTAAACATTCCTTCTCTCTGTTGCTGCTCAGCAGAGAGTGGGCACAGAGATGTTGGAATCAATTGGTCTTCCAGGCAGGAAAAGGAGTTACAGCAATGTGTGTTGCAGAATTGCAAAGCTCACTGTGTGCTGAAGATGCCCTGCAGGAGTTTCCCTGCTGGCCCTTCGTCTGTGGGATTAGAGTCCAAGCGCTGCTCCTCCCCTGTCACAACTCCTCTCGAAACGTGAGAGCGCACCAGAAACTTTAGATTCAAATGCACTTTTAGGAGATAAAGTGAGGAGTGACAGCAATGTTTGTGTCACAGTTTAAAGCTCACTGTGTGCAAAACATGATCAAGCAGGAGATTTTTTGCAAGGCTCTTCTGCTGTTTTAGGCAGGTCTAAACATTCCTGCTCTACTCTCTCTGTTGCTGCTCAGCAGAGAGCGGGCACAGAGGTGTTGGAATCAATTGGTCTTTCAGGCAGGAAAAGAAGAGACAGCAATGTGTGTTGCAGAGTTGCAAAGCTCACTGTGTGCTGAAGATGATCAGTGGGAACTTTCTGGACTGTCTCTTCTGCTGTTTCAGCAGAGTCCAAACGTAAGTGCTATATTCTGCTACTGCTCACAAAGAGCAAGCACAGGAGATGTATTATTCAATTGGACTTTCAGGTAGGAAAGTGAGAGGTGACAGCAATATGTGTTTCAGAGTTGTGAATCTCAATGTGTGCTGAAGATGCCCAGCAGTAGTTTCCATGCTGGCCCTTCGGCTGTGAAATTAGAATCCAAGCGCTCGTCCTCCCCTGTCACAACTGCTCTCGAAGCGAGAGAGCGCACCAGAAACGTTGGCTTGAAATGCACTTTTAGGAGATAAAGTGAGGAGTGACAGCAATGTGTGTTTCAGAGTTGCAAAGCTCACTGTGCGCTGAAGATGATCTGCAAGGACTTTCCCTCCCTGCCCTTCGGAACTGGGAGCGGATTCCAAGCGCTCGTGCTCACCTGCCTCTGCTGCACTGGAAACGAGAGTGGAGACCAGAAACGCTGGATTCAAATGCACTTTTAGGAGCTACAATGAGGAGTGACAACAGTGTGTGTGTCAAAGTTGTAAAGCTCAGTGTGTTGAAGAAGCACAAGAGCAGCCTTCAGGCCTGTCTCTTCCACTGCCTTACAGATTGCAGACATTCCTGCTCACTCTGCTGCTCAGCAGAGTGCTGGCAACGGAGTTCTTGGATTGAAATGGTCTTTTAGGAGAAAGAGTGAAGAGTGACAGCAATGTTTGTGTCACAGTTTAAAGCTCACTGTGTGCTAAACATGATCAGGAGGAGCTTTTTTGCAAGGCTCTTCTGCTGTTTTAGCCCAGTCTAAACATTCCTGCTCTACTCTCTCTGTTGCTGCTCAGCAGAGAGTGGGCACAGAGATGTTGGAATCAATTGGTCTTTCAGGCAAGAAAAGGAGGAGTGACAGCAATGTGTGTTTCAGAATTGTAAAGCTCACTGTGCGCTGAAGATGCCCTGCAGGAGTTTCCCTGCTGGCCCTTCGTCTGTGGGATTAGAGTCCAAGCGCTGCTCCTCCCCTGTCACAACTCCTCTCGAAACGTGAGAGCGCACCAGAAACTTTGGATTCAAATGCACTTTTAGGAGATAAAGTGAGGAGTGACATCAATGTTTGTGTCACAGTTTAAAGCTCACTGTGTGCAAAACATGATCAAGCAGGAGATTTTTTGCAAGGCTCTTCTGCTGTTTTAGCCCAGGCTAAACATTCCTGCTCTACTCTCTCTGTTACTGCTCAGCAGAGATCGGGCACAGAGGTGTTGGAATCAATTGGTCTTTCAGGCAGGAAAAGAAGAGACAGCAATGTGTGTTGCAGAGTTGCAAAGCTCACTGTGTGCTGAAGATGATCAGTGGGAACTTTCTGGACTGTCTCTTCTGCTGTTTCAGCAGAGTCCAAACGTAAGTGCTATATTCTGCTACTGCTCACAAAGAGCAAGCACAGGAGATGTATTATTCAATTGGACTTTCAGGTAGGAAAGTGAGAGGTGACAGCAATATGTGTTTCAGAGTTGTGAATCTCAATGTGTGCTGAAGATGCTCAGCAGTAGTTTCCATGCTGGCCCTTCGGCTGTGAAATTAGAATCCAAGCGCTCGTCCTCCCCTGTCACAACTGCTCTCGAAGCGAGAGAGCGCACCAGAAACGTTGGCTTGAAATGCACTTTTAGGAGATAAAGTGAGGAGTGACAGCAATGTTTGTGTCACAGTTTAAAGCTCACTGTGTGCAAAACATGATCAAGCAGGAGATTTTTTTCAAGGCTCTTCTGCTGTTTTAGGCAGGTCTAAAAATTCCTGCTCTACTCTCTCTGTTGCTGCTCAGCAGAGAGCGGGCACAGAGATGGTGGATTCAGCTGGTCTTTCAGGCAAAAAGGGAGGAGTGACAGCAATGTGTGTTGCAGAGTTGCAAAGCTCGCTGTGCGCTGAAGATGATCAGTGGGAACTTTCTGGACTGTCTCTTCTGCTCTTTTAGCATTGGCTAAAAGTTCCTGCTCTACTCTCTCTGCTTCTGCCCAGCAGAGAAAGGGCACAGAGATTTTGGATTCAATTGGACTTTGAGGTAGGAAAGTGCGGAGCGAGAGCAATATATGTGTCACAGTTGCAAAGCTGACTGCGTGCTGAAGATGCCCTGCCGGAGCTTTCACTCCGGGCTCTTCGGCTGTGGGAGCAGAGGCCAAGAGATCGTGTTCAACTGTCACTGCTGCTGTTCAAACGAGAGAGGGCGGGAGAGACCATGGATTCAAACGGATTATTAGGAGATGAAGTGAGGAGTGACAGCAATGTGTGTTTCAGAGTTGCAAAGCTCACTGTGCGCTGAAGATGATCTGCAAGGACTTTCCCTCCCTGCCCTTCGGAACTGGGAGCGGATTCCAAGCGCTCGTGCTCACCTTCCTCTGCTGCTCTTGAAACGAGAGTGGAGACCAGAAACGCTGGATTCAAATGCACTTTTTAGAGCTACAATGAGGAGTGACAACAGTGTGTGTGTCACAGTTGTAAAGCTCAGTGTGTTGAAGAAGCACAAGAGCAGCCTTCAGGCCTGTCTCTTCCACTGCCTTACAGATTGCAGACATCCCTGCTCACTCTGCTGCTCAGCAGAGTGCTGGCAACGGAGTTCTTGGATTGAAATGGTCTTTTAGGAGAAAGAGTGAAGAGTGACAGCAATGTTTGTGTCACAGTTTAAAGCTCACTGTGTGCTAAACATGATCAGGAGGAGCTTTTTTGAAAGGCTCTTCTGCTGTTTTAGCCCAATCTAAACATTCCTTCTCTCTGTTGCTGCTCAGCAGAGAGTGGGCACAGAGATGTTGGAATCAATTGGTCTTCCAGGCAGGAAAAGGAGTTACAGCAATGTGTGTTGCAGAATTGCAAAGCTCACTGTGTGCTGAAGATGCCCTGCAGGAGTTTCCCTGCTGGCCCTTCGTCTGTGGGATTAGAGTCCAAGCGCTGCTCCTCCCCTGTCACAACTCCTCTCGAAACGTGAGAGCGCACCAGAAACTTTAGATTCAAATGCACTTTTAGGAGATAAAGTGAGGAGTGACAGCAATGTTTGTGTCACAGTTTAAAGCTCACTGTGTGCAAAACATGATCAAGCAGGAGATTTTTTGCAAGGCTCTTCTGCTGTTTTAGGCAGGTCTAAACATTCCTGCTCTACTCTCTCTGTTGCTGCTCAGCAGAGAGCGGGCACAGAGGTGTTGGAATCAATTGGTCTTTCAGGCAGGAAAAGAAGAGACAGCAATGTGTGTTGCAGAGTTGCAAAGCTCACTGTGTGCTGAAGATGATCAGTGGGAACTTTCTGGACTGTCTCTTTTGCTGTTTCAGCAGAGTCCAAACGTAAGTGCTATATTCTGCTACTGCTCACAAAGAGCAAGCACAGGAGATGTATTATTCAATTGGACTTTCAGGTAGGAAAGTGAGAGGTGACAGCAATATGTGTTTCAGAGTTGTGAATCTCAATGTGTGCTGAAGATGCCCAGCAGTAGTTTCCATGCTGGCCCTTCGGCTGTGAAATTAGAATCCAAGCGCTCGTCCTCCCCTGTCACAACTGCTCTCGAAGCGAGAGAGCGCACCAGAAACGTTGGCTTGAAATGCACTTTTAGGAGATAAAGTGAGGAGTGACAGCAATGTGTGTTTCAGAGTTGCAAAGCTCACTGTGCGCTGAAGATGATCTGCAAGGACTTTCCCTCCCTGCCCTTCGGAACTGGGAGCGGATTCCAAGCGCTCGTGCTCACCTGCCTCTGCTGCACTGGAAACGAGAGTGGAGACCAGAAACGCTGGATTCAAATGCACTTTTAGGAGCTACAATGAGGAGTGACAACAGTGTGTGTGTCAAAGTTGTAAAGCTCAGTGTGTTGAAGAAGCACAAGAGCAGCCTTCAGGCCTGTCTCTTCCACTGCCTTACAGATTGCAGACATTCCTGCTCACTCTGCTGCTCAGCAGAGTGCTGGCAACGGAGTTCTTGGATTGAAATGGTCTTTTAGGAGAAAGAGTGAAGAGTGACAGCAATGTTTGTGTCACAGTTTAAAGCTCACTGTGTGCTAAACATGATCAGGAGGAGCTTTTTTGCAAGGCTCTTCTGCTGTTTTAGCCCAGTCTAAACATTCCTGCTCTACTCTCTCTGTTGCTGCTCAGCAGAGAGTGGGCACAGAGATGTTGGAATCAATTGGTCTTTCAGGCAAGAAAAGGAGGAGTGACAGCAATGTGTGTTTCAGAATTGTAAAGCTCACTGTGCGCTGAAGATGCCCTGCAGGAGTTTCCCTGCTGGCCCTTCGTCTGTGGGATTAGAGTCCAAGCGCTGCTCCTCCCCTGTCACAACTCCTCTCGAAACGAGAGAGCGCACCAGAAACTTTGGATTCAAATGCACTTTTAGGAGATAAAGTGAGGAGTGACAGCAATGTTTGTGTCACAGTTTAAAGCTCACTGTGTGCAAAACATGATCAGGAGGAGCTTTTTTGCAAGGCTCTTCTGCTGTTTTAGGCAGGTCTAAAAATTCCTGCTCTACTCTCTCTGTTTCTGCTCAGCAGAGAGCGGGCACAGAGATGTTGGAATCAATTGGTCTTCCAGGCAGGAAAAGGAGTTACAGCAATGTGTGTTGCAGAATTGCAAAGCTCACTGTGTGCTGAAGATGCCCTGCAGGAGTTTCCCTGCTGGCCCTTCGTCTGTGGGATTAGAGTCCAAGCGCTGCACCTCCCCTGTCACAACTCCTCTCGAAACGTGAGAGCGCACCAGAAACTTTGGATTCAAATGCACTTTTAGGAGATAAAGTGAGGAGTGACATCAATGTTTGTGTCACAGTTTAAAGCTCACTGTGTGCAAAACATGATCAAGCAGGAGATTTTTTGCAAGGCTCTTCTGCTGTTTTAGCCCAGGCTAAACATTCCTGCTCTACTCTCTCTGTTACTGCTCAGCAGAGATCGGGCACAGAGGTGTTGGAATCAATTGGTCTTTCAGGCAGGAAAAGAAGAGACAGCAATGTGTGTTGCAGAGTTGCAAAGCTCACTGTGTGCTGAAGATGATCAGTGGGAACTTTCTGGACTGTCTCTTCTGCTGTTTCAGCAGAGTCCAAACGTAAGTGCTATATTCTGCTACTGCTCACAAAGAGCAAGCACAGGAGATGTATTATTCAATTGGACTTTCAGGTAGGAAAGTGAGAGGTGACAGCAATATGTGTTTCAGAGTTGTGAATCTCAATGTGTGCTGAAGATGCTCAGCAGTAGTTTCCATGCTGGCCCTTCGGCTGTGAAATTAGAATCCAAGCGCTCGTCCTCCCCTGTCACAACTGCTCTCGAAGCGAGAGAGCGCACCAGAAACGTTGGCTTGAAATGCACTTTTAGGAGATAAAGTGAGGAGTGACAGCAATGTTTGTGTCACAGTTTAAAGCTCACTGTGTGCAAAACATGATCAAGCAGGAGATTTTTTTCAAGGCTCTTCTGCTGTTTTAGGCAGGTCTAAAAATTCCTGCTCTACTCTCTCTGTTGCTGCTCAGCAGAGAGCGGGCACAGAGATGGTGGATTCAGCTGGTCTTTCAGGCAAAAAGGGAGGAGTTACAGCAATGTGTGTTGCAGAGTTGCAAAGCTCGCTGTGCGCTGAAGATGATCAGTGGGAACTTTCTGGACTGTCTCGTCTGCTCTTTTAGCATTGGCTAAAGGTTCCTGCTCTACTCTCTCTGCTTCTGCCCAGCAGAGAAAGGGCACAGAGATTTTGGATTCAATTGGACTTTGAGGTAGGAAAGTGCGGAGCGAGAGCAATATATGTGTCACAGTTGCAAAGCTGACTGCGTGCTGAAGATGCCCTGCCGGAGCTTTCACTCCGGGCTCTTCGGCTGTGGGAGCAGAGGCCAAGAGATCGTGTTCAACTGTCACTGCTGCTGTTCAAACGAGAGAGGGCGGGAGAGACCATGGATTCAAACGGATTATTAGGAGATGAAGTGAGGAGTGACAGCAATGTGTGTTTCAGAGTTGCAAAGCTCACTGTGCGCTGAAGATGATCTGCAAGGACTTTCCCTCCCTGCCCTTCGGAACTGGGAGCGGATTCCAAGCGCTCGTGCTCACCTTCCTCTGCTGCTCTTGAAACGAGAGTGGAGACCAGAAACGCTGGATTCAAATGCACTTTTTAGAGCTACAATGAGGAGTGACAACAGTGTGTGTGTCACAGTTGTAAAGCTCAGTGTGTTGAAGAAGCACAAGAGCAGCCTTCAGGCCTGTCTCTTCCACTGCCTTACAGATTGCAGACATTCCTGCTCACTCTGCTGCTCAGCAGAGTGCTGGCAACGGAGTTCTTGGATTGAAATGGTCTTTTAGGAGAAAGAGTGAAGAGTGACAGCAATGTTTGTGTCACAGTTTAAAGCTCACTGTGTGCTAAACATGATCAGGAGGAGCTTTTTTGCAAGGCTCTTCTGCTGTTTTAGCCCAATCTAAACATTCCTTCTCTCTGTTGCTGCTCAGCAGAGAGTGGGCACAGAGATGTTGGAATCAATTGGTCTTCCAGGCAGGAAAAGGAGTTACAGCAATGTGTGTTGCAGAATTGCAAAGCTCACTGTGTGCTGAAGATGCCCTGCAGGAGTTTCCCTGCTGGCCCTTCGTCTGTGGGATTAGAGTCCAAGCGCTGCTCCTCCCCTGTCACAACTCCTCTCGAAACGAGAGAGCGCACCAGAAACTTTGGATTCAAATGCACTTTTAGGAGATAAAGTGAGGAGTGACAGCAATGCTTGTGTCACAGTTAAAAGCTCACTGTGTGCAAAACATGATCAAGCAGGAGATTTTTTGCAAGGCTCTTCTGCTGTTTTAGCCCAGGCTAAACATTCCTGCTCTACTCTCTCTGTTGCTGCTCAGCAGAGAGCGGGCACAGAGATGGTGGATTCAGCTGGTCTTTCAGGCAGGAAAAGAAGAGACAGCAATGTGTGTTGCAGAGTTGCAAAGCTCACTGTGTGCTGAAGATGATCAGTGGGAACTTTCTGGACTGTCTCTTCTGCTGTTTCAGCAGAGTCCAAACGTAAGTGCTATATTCTGCTACTGCTCACAAAGAGCAAGCACAGGAGATGTATTATTCAATTGGACTTTCAGGTAGGAAAGTGAGAGGTGACAGCAATATGTGTTTCAGAGTTGTGAATCTCAATGTGTGCTGAAGATGCCCAGCAGTAGTTTCCATGCTGGCCCTTCGGCTGTGAAATTAGAATCCAAGCGCTCGTCCTCCCCTGTCACAACTGCTCTCGAAGCGAGAGAGCGCACCAGAAACGTTGGCTTGAAATGCACTTTTAGGAGATAAAGTGAGGAGTGACAGCGATGTGTGTTTCAGAGTTGCAAAGCTCACTGTGCGCTGAAGATGATCTGCAAGGACTTTCCCTCCCTGCCCTTCGGAACTGGGAGCGGATTCCAAGCGCTCGTGCTCACCTGCCTCTGGTGCACTGGAAACGAGAGTGGAGACCAGAAACGCTGGATTCAAATGCACTTTTAGGAGCTACAATGAGGAGTGACAACAGTGTGTGTGTCAAAGTTGTAAAGCTCAGTGTGTTGAAGAAGCACAAGAGCAGCCTTCAGGCCTGTCTCTTCCACTGCCTTACAGATTGCAGACATCCCTGCTCACTCTGCTGCTCAGCAGAGTGCTGGCAACGGAGTTCTGGGATTGAAATGGTCTTTTAGGAGAAAGAGTGAAGAGTGACACCAATGTTTGTGTCACAGTTTAAAGCTCACTGTGTGCTAAACATGATCAGGAGGAGCTTTTCTGCAAGGCTCTTCTGCTGTTTTAGCCCAGTCTAAACATTCCTGCTCTACTCTCTCTGTTGCTGCTCAGCAGAGAGTGGGCACAGAGATGTTGGAATCGATTGGTCTTTCAGGCAAGAAAAGGAGGAGTGACAGCAATGTGTGTTTCAGAATTGTAAAGCTCACTGTGCGCTGAAGATGCCCTGCAGGAGTTTCCCTGCTGGCCCTTCCTCTGTGGGATTAGAGTCCAAGAGCTGCTCCTCCCCTGTCACAACTCCTCTCGAAACGAGAGAGCGCACCAGAAACTTTGGATTCAAATGCACTTTTAGGAGATAAAGTGAGGAGTGACAGCAATGTTTGTGTCACAGTTTAAAGCTCACTGTGTGCAAAACATGATCAAGCAGGAGATTTTTTTCAAGGCTCTTCTGCTGTTTTAGGCAGGTCTAAAAATTCCTGCTCTACTCTCTCTGTTGCTGCTCAGCAGAGAGCGGGCACAGAGATGGTGGATTCAGCTGGTCTTTCAGGCAAAAAGGGAGGAGTGACACCAATGTGTGTTGCAGAGTTGCAAAGCTCGCTGTGCGCTGAAGATGATCAGTGGGAACTTTCTGGACTGTCTCTTCTGCTCTTTTAGCATTGGCTAAAGGTTCCTGCTCTACTCTCTCTGCTTCTGCCCAGCAGAGAAAGGGCACAGAGATTTTGGATTCAATTGGACTTTGAGGTAGGAAAGTGCGGAGCGAGAGCAATATATGTGTCACAGTTGCAAAGCTGACTGCGTGCTGAAGATGCCCTGCCGGAGCTTTCACTCCGGGCTCTTCGGTGTGGGAGCAGGGGCCAAGAGATCGTGTTCACCTGTCACTGCTGCTGTTCAAACGAGAGAGGGCGGGAGAGACCATGGATTCAAACGGATTATTAGGAGATGAAGTGAGGAGTGACAGCAATGTGTGTTTCAGAGTTGCAAAGCTCACTGTGCGCTGAAGATGATCTGCAAGGACTTTCCCTCCCTGCCCTTCGGAACTGGGAGCGGATTCCAAGCGCTCGTGCTCACCTTCCTCTGCTGCTCTTGAAACGAGAGTGGAGACCAGAAACGCTGGATTCAAATGCACTTTTAGGAGCTACAATGAGGAGTGACAACAGTGTGTGTGTCACAGTTGTAAAGCTCAGTGTGTTGAAGAAGCACAAGAGCAGCCTTCAGGCCTGTCTCTTCCACTGCCTTACAGATTGCAGACATTCCTGCTCACTCTGCTGCTCAGCAGAGTGCTGGCAACGGAGTTCTTGGATTGAAATGGTCTTTTAGGAGAAAGAGTGAAGAGTGACAGCAATGTTTGTGTCACAGTTTAAAGCTCACTGTGTGCTAAACATGATCAGGAGGAGCTTTTTTGCAAGGCTCTTCTGCTGTTTTAGCCCAGTCTAAACATTCCTTCTCTCTGTTGCTGCTCAGCAGAGAGTGAGCACAGAGATGTTGGAATCAATTGGTCTTCCAGTCAGGAAAAGGAGTTACAGCAATGTGTGTTGCAGAATTGCAAAGCTCACTGTGTGCTGAAGATGCCCTGCAGGAGTTTCCCTGCTGGCCCTTCGTCTGTGGGATTAGAGTCCAAGCGCTGCTCCTCCCCTGTCACAACTCCTCTCGAAACGTGAGAGCGCACCAGAAACTTTGGATTCAAATGCACTTTTAGGAGATAAAGTGAGGAGTGACAGCAATGCTTGTGTCACAGTTAAAAGCTCACTGTGTGCAAAACATGATCAAGCAGGAGATTTTTTGCAAGGCTCTTCTGCTGTTTTAGCCCAGGCTAAACATTCCTGCTCTACTCTCTCTGTTGCTGCTCAGCAGAGAGCGGGCACAGAGATGGTGGATTCAGCTGGTCTTTCAGGCAGGAAAAGAAGAGACAGCAATGTGTGTTGCAGAGTTGCAAAGCTCACTGTGTGCTGAAGATGATCAGTGGGAACTTTCTGGACTGTCTCTTCTGCTGTTTCAGCAGAGTCCAAACGTAAGTGCTATATTCTGCTACTGCTCACAAAGAGCAAGCACAGGAGATGTATTATTCAATTGGACTTTCAGGTAGGAAAGTGAGAGGTGACAGCAATATGTGTTTCAGAGTTGTGAATCTCAATGTGTGCTGAAGATGCCCAGCAGGAGTTTCCATGCTGGCCCTTCGGCTGTGAAATTAGAATCCAAGCGCTCGTCCTCCCCTGTCACAACTGCTCTCGAAGCGAGAGAGCGCACCAGAAACGTTGGCTTGAAATGCACTTTTAGGAGATAAAGTGAGGAGTGACAGCAATGTGTGTTTCAGAGTTGCAAAGCTCACTGTGCGCTGAAGATGATCTGCAAGGACTTTCCCTCCCTGCCCTTCGGAACTGGGAGCGGATTCCAAGCGCTCGTGCTCACCTGCCTCTGCTGCACTGGAAACGAGAGTGGAGACCAGAAACGCTGGATTCAAATGCACTTTTAGGAGCTACAATGAGGAGTGACAACAGTGTGTGTGTCAAAGTTGTAAAGCTCAGTGTGTTGAAGAAGCACAAGAGCAGCCTTCAGGCCTGTCTCTTCCACTGCCTTACAGATTGCAGACATCCCTGCTCACTCTGCTGCTCAGCAGAGTGCTGGCAACGGAGTTCTGGGATTGAAATGGTCTTTTAGGAGAAAGAGTGAAGAGTGACAGCAATGTTTGTGTCACAGTTTAAAGCTCACTGTGTGCTAAACATGATCAGGAGGAGCTTTTTTGCAAGGCTCTTCTGCTGTTTTAGCCCAGTCTAAACATTCCTGCTCTACTCTCTCTGTTGCTGCTCAGCAGAGAGTGGGCACAGAGATGTTGGAATCAATTGGTCTTTCAGGCAAGAAAAGGAGGAGTGACAGCAATGTGTGTTTCAGAATTGTAAAGCTCACTGTGCGCTGAAGATGCCCTGCAGGAGTTTCCCTGCTGGCCCTTCGGCTGTGAAATTAGAATCCAAGCGCTCGTCCTCCCCTGTCACAACTGCTCTCGAAGCGAGAGAGCGTACCAGAAACGTTGGCTTGAAATGCACTTTTAGGAGATTAAGTGAGGAGTGACAGCAATGTTTGTGTCACAGTTTAAAGCTCACTGTGTGCAAAACATGATCAAGCAGGAGATTTTTTTCAAGGCTCTTCTGCTGTTTTAGGTGATCAGTGGGAACTTTCTGGACTGTCTCTTCTGCTCTTTTAGCATTGGCTAAAAGTTCCTGCTCTACTCTCTCTGCTTCTGCCCAGCAGAGAAAGGGCACAGAGATTTTGGATTCAATTGGACTTTGAGGTAGGAAAGTGCGGAGCGAGAGCAATATATGTGTCACAGTTGCAAAGCTGACTCTGAAACACACATTGCTGTCACTCCTCCCTTTTTGCCTGAAAGACCAATTGATTCCAACATCTCTGTGCCCACTCTCAGCTGAGCAGCAACAGAGAGAGTAGAGCAGGAATGTTTAGCCTGGGCTAAAACAGCAGAAGAGCCTTGCAAAAAAGCTCCTGCTAATCATGTTTAGCACACAGTGAGCTTTGAAACTGTGACACAAACATTGCTGTCACTCCTCACTTTATCTCCTAAAAGTGCATTTGAATCCAAAGTTTCTGGTGCTCTCTCTCGTTTCGAGAGGAGTTGTGACAGGGGAGGAGGTGCGCTTGGACTCTAATCCCACAGACGAAGGGCCAGCAGGGAAACTCCTGCAGGGCATCTTCAGCACACAGTGAGCTTTGCAACTCTGCAAAACACATTGCTGTAACTCCTCCTTTTCCTGCCTGGAAGACCAATTGATTCCAACATCTCTGTGCCCACTCTCTGCTGAGCAGCAACAGAGAGAATAGAGCAGGAATGTTTAGACTGGGCTAAAACAGCAGAAGAGCATTGCAAAAAAAGCTCCTGCTAATCATGTTTAGCACACAGTGATCTTTAAACTGTGACACAAACATTGCTGTCACGCCTCACTTTATCTCCTAAAAGTGCATTTGAAGCCAACGTTTCTGGTGCGCTCTCTCGCTTCGAGAGCAGTTGTGACAGGGGAGGACGAGCGCTTGGATTCTAATTTCACAGCCGAAGGGCCAGCATGGAAACTCCTGCTGGGCATCTTCAGCACACATTGAGATTCGCAACTCTGAAACACATATTGCTGTGACCTCTCACTTTACTACCTGAAAGTCCAATTGAATCCTACATCTCCTGTGCTTGCTCTTTGTGAGCAGTAGCAGAATATAGCACTTACGTTTGGACTCTGCTCAAACAGCAGAAGAGGCAGTCCAGAAAGTTCCCACTGATCATCTTCAGCGCACAGCGAGCTTTGCAACTCTGCAACACACATTGCTGTCACTTCTTTTCCTGCCTGAAAGACCAATTGATTCCAACACCTCTGTGCCCGCTCTCTGCTGAGCAGCAACAGAGAGAGTAGAGCAGGAATGTTTAGCCTGGGCTAAAACAGCAGAAGAGCCTTGCAAAAAATCTCCTGCTTGATCATGTTTAGCACACAGTGATCTTTAAACTGTGACACAAACATTGCTGTCACTCCTCACTTTATCTCCTAAAAGTGCATTTGAGTCCAAAGTTTCTGGTGCGCTCTCTCGTTTCGAGAGGAGTTGTGACAGGGGAGGAGGGGCGCTTGGACTCTAATCCCACAGACGAAGGGCCAGCAGGGAAACTCCTGCAGGGCACCTTCAGCACACAGTGAGCTTTGCAATTCTGCAACACACATTGCTGTCACTCCTCCTTTTCCTGCCTGAAAGACCAATTGATTCCAACATCTCTGTGCCCCCTCTCTGCTGAGCAGCAACAGAGAGAAGGAATGTTTAGACTGGGCTAAAACAGCAGAAGAGCCTTGCAAAAAAGCTCCTCCTGATCATGTTTAGCACACAGTGAGCTTTAAACTGTGACACAAACATTGCTGTCACTCTTCACTCTTTCTCCTAAAAGACCATTTCAATCCAAGAACTCCGTTGCCAGCACTCTGCTGAGCAGCAGAGTGAGCAGGAATGTCTGCAATCTGTAAGGCAGTGGAAGAGACAGGCCTGAAGGCTGCTCTTGTGCTTCTTCAACACACTGAGCTTTACAACTTTGACACACACACTGTTGTCACTCCTCATTGTAGCTCCTAAAAGTGCATTTGAATCCAGCGTTTCTGGTCTCCACTCTCGTTTCAAGAGCAGCAGAGGAAGGTGAGCACGAGCGCTTGGAATCCGCTCCCAGTTCCGAAGGGCAGGGAGGGAAAGTCCTTGCAGATCATCTTCAGCGCACAGTGAGCTTTGCAACTCTGAAACACACATTGCTGTCACTCCTCACTTCATCTCCTAATAATCCGTTTGAATCCATGGTCTCTCCCGCCCTCTCTCGTTTGAACAGCAGCAGTGACAGGTGAACACGATCTCTTGGCGTCTGCTCCCACAGCCGAAGAGCCCGGAGTGAAAGCTCCGGCAGGGCATCTTCAGCACGCAGTCAGCTTTGCAACTGTGACACATATATTGCTCTCGCTCCGCACTTTCCTACCTCAAAGTCCAATTGAATCCAAAATCTCTGTGCCCTTTCTCTGCTGGGCAGAAGCAGAGAGAGTAGAGCAGAAACCTTTAGCCAATGCTAAAAGAGCAGAAGAGACAGTCCAGAAAGTTCCCACTGATCATCTTCAGCGCACAGCGAGCTTTGCAACTCTGCAACACACATTGCTGTCACTCCTCCCTTTTTGCCTGAAAGACCAATTGATTCCAACATCTCTGTGCCCACTCTCTGCTGAGCAGCAACAGAGAGAGTAGAGCAGGAATGTTTAGCCTGGGCTAAAACAGCAGAAGAGCCTTGCAAAAAAGCTCCTGCTAATCATGTTTAGCACACAGTGAGCTTTGAAACTGTGACACAAACATTGCTGTCACTCCTCACTTTATCTCCTAAAAGTGCATTTGAATCCAAAGTTTCTGGTGCTCTCTCTCGTTTCGAGAGGAGTTGTGACAGGGGAGGAGGAGCGCTTGGACTCTAATCCCACAGACGAAGGGCCAGCAGGGAAACTCCTGCAGGGCATCTTCAGCACACAGTGAGCTTTGCAACTCTGCAAAACACATTGCTGTAACTCCTCCTTTTCCTGCCTGGAAGACCAATTGATTCCAACATCTCTGTGCCCACTCTCTGCTGAGCAGCAACAGAGAGAATAGAGCAGGAATGTTTAGAATGGGCTAAAACAGCAGAAGAGCATTGCAAAAAAAGCTCCTGCTAATCATGTTTAGCACACAGTGATCTTTAAACTGTGACACAAACATTGCTGTCACGCCTCACTTTATCTCCTAAAAGTGCATTTGAAGCCAACGTTTCTGGTGCGCTCTCTCGCTTCGAGAGCAGTTGTGACAGGGGAGGACGAGCGCTTGGATTCTAATTTCACAGCCGAACGGCCAGCATGGAAACTCCTGCTGGGCATCTTCAGCACACATTGAGATTCGCAACTCTGAAACACATATTGCTGTGACCTCTCACTTTACTACCTGAAAGTCCAATTGAATCCTACATCTCCTGTGCTTGCTCTTTGTGAGCAGTAGCAGAATATAGCACTTACGTTTGGACTCTGCTCAAACAGCAGAAGAGACAGTCCAGAAAGTTCCCACTGATCATCTTCAGCGCACAGCGAGCTTTGCAACTCTGCAACACACATTGCTGTCACTTCTTTTCCTGCCTGAAAGACCAATTGATTCCAACACCTCTGTGCCCGCTCTCTGCTGAGCAGCAACAGAGAGAGTAGAGCAGGAATGTTTAGCCTGGGCTAAAACAGCAGAAGAGCCTTGCAAAAAATCTCCTGCTTGATCATGTTTAGCACACAGTGATCTTTAAACTGTGACACAAACATTGCTGTCACTCCTCACTTTATCTCCTAAAAGTGCATTTGAGTCCAAAGTTTCTGGTGCGCTCTCTCGTTTCGAGAGGAGTTGTGACAGGGGAGGAGGGGCGCTTGGACTCTAATCCCACAGACGAAGGGCCAGCAGGGAAACTCCTGCAGGGCACCTTCAGCACACAGTGAGCTTTGCAATTCTGCAACACACATTGCTGTCACTCCTCCTTTTCCTGCCTGAAAGACCAATTGATTCCAACATCTCTGTGCCCCCTCTCTGCTGAGCAGCAACAGAGAGAAGGAATGTTTAGACTGGGCTAAAACAGCAGAAGAGCCTTGCAGAAAAGCTCCTCCTGATCATGTTTAGCACACAGTGAGCTTTAAACTGTGACACAAACATTGCTGTCACTCTTCACTCCTTCTCCTAAAAGACCATTTCAATCCATGAACTCCGTTGCCAGCACTCTGCTGAGCAGCAGAGTGAGCAGGAATGTCTGCAATCTGTAAGGCAGTGGAAGAGACAGGCCTGAAGGCTGCTCTTGTGCTTCTTCAACACACTGAGCTTTACAACTTTGACACACACACTGTTGTCACTCCTCATTGTAGCTCCTAAAAGTGCATTTGAATCCAGCATTTCTGGTCTCCACTCTCGTTTCAAGAGCAGCAGAGGAAGGTGAGCACGAGCGCTTGGAATCCGCTCCCAGTTCCGAAGGGCAGGGAGGGAAAGTCCTTGCAGATCATCTTCAGCGCACAGTGAGCTTTGCAACTCTGAAACACACATTGCTGTCACTCCTCACTTCATCTCCTAATAATCCGTTTGAATCCATGGTCTCTCCCGCCCTCTCTCGTTTGAACAGCAGCAGTGACAGGTGAACACGATCTCTTGGCCTCTGCTCCCACAGCCGAAGAGCCCGGAGTGAAAGCTCCGGCAGGGCATCTTCAGCACGCAGTCAGCTTTGCAACTGTGACACATATATTGCTCTCGCTCCGCACTTTCCTACCTCAAAGTCCAATTGAATCCAAAATCTCTGTGCCCTTTCTCTGCTGGGCAGAAGCAGAGAGAGTAGAGCAGGAACCTTTAGCCAATGCTAAAAGAGCAGAAGAGACAGTCCAGAAAGTTCCCACTGATCATCTTCAGCGCACAGCGAGCTTTACAACTCTGCAACACACATTGCTGTCACTCCTCCCTTTTTGCCTGAAAGACCAATTGATTCCAACATCTCTGTGCCCACTCTCAGCTGAGCAGCAACAGAGAGAGTAGAGCAGGAATGTTTAGCCTGGGCTAAAACAGCAGGAGAGCCTTGCAAAAAAGCTCCTGCTAATCATGTTTAGCACACAGTGAGCTTTGAAACTGTGACACAAACATTGCTGTCACTCCTCACTTTATCTCCTAAAAGTGCATTTGAATCCAAAGTTTCTGGTGCTCTCTCTCGTTTCGAGAGGAGTTGTGACAGGGGAGGAGGAGCGCTTGGACTCTAATCCCACAGACGAAGGGCCAGCAGGGAAACTCCTGCAGGGCATCTTCAGCACACAGTGAGCTTTGCAACTCTGCAAAACACATTGCTGTAACTCCTCCTTTTCCTGCCGGGAAGACCAATTGATTCCAACATCTCTGTGCCCACTCTCTGCTGAGCAGCAACAGAGAGAATAGAGCAGGAATGTTTAGACTGGGCTAAAACAGCAGAAGAGCATTGCAAAAAAAGCTCCTGCTAATCATGTTTAGCACACAGTGATCTTTAAACTGTGACACAAACATTGCTGTCACGCCTCACTTTATCTCCTAAAAGTGCATTTGAAGCCAACGTTTCTGGTGCGCTCTCTCGCTTCGAGAGCAGTTGTGACAGGGGAGGACGAGCGCTTGGATTCTAATTTCACAGCCGAACGGCCAGCATGGAAACTCCTGCTGGGCATCTTCAGCACACATTGAGATTCGCAACTCTGAAACACATATTGCTGTGACCTCTCACTTTACTACCTGAAAGTCCAATTGAATAATACATCTCCTGTGCTTGCTCTTTGTGAGCAGTAGCAGAATATAGCACTTACGTTTGGACTCTGCTGAAACAGCAGAAGAGACAGTCCAGAAAGTTCCCACTGATCATCTTCAGCGCACAGCGAGCTTTGCAACTCTGCAACACACATTGCTGTCACTTCTTTTCCTGCCTGAAAGACCAATTGATTCCAACACCTCTGTGCCCGCTCTCTGCTGAGCAGCAACAGAGAGAGTAGAGCAGGAATGTTTAGCCTGGGCTAAAACAGCAGAAGAGCCTTGCAAAAAATCTCCTGCTTGATCATGTTTAGCACACAGTGATCTTTAAACTGTGACACAAACATTGCTGTCACTCCTCACTTTATCTCCTAAAAGTGCATTTGAGTCCAAAGTTTCTGGTGCGCTCTCTCGTTTCGAGAGGAGTTGTGACAGGGGAGGAGGGGCGCTTGGACTCTAATCCCACAGACGAAGGGCCAGCAGGGAAACTCCTGCAGGGCACCTTCAGCACACAGTGAGCTTTGCAATTCTGCAACACACATTGCTGTCACTCCTCCTTTTCCTGCCTGAAAGACCAATTGATTCCAACATCTCTGTGCCCCCTCTCTGCTGAGCAGCAACAGAGAGAAGGAATGTTTAGACTGGGCTAAAACAGCAGAAGAGCCTTGCAAAAAAGCTCCTCCTGATCATGTTTAGCACACAGTGAGCTTTAAACTGTGACACAAACATTGCTGTCACTCTTCACTCTTTCTCCTAAAAGACCATTTCAATCCAAGAACTCCGTTGCCAGCACTCTGCTGAGCAGCAGAGTGAGCAGGAATGTCTGCAATCTGTAAGGCAGTGGAAGAGACAGGCCTGAAGGCTGCTCTTGTGCTTCTTCAACACACTGAGCTTTACAACTTTGACACACACACTGTTGTCACTCCTCATTGTAGCTCCTAAAAGTGCATTTGAATCCAGCGTTTCTGGTCTCCACTCTCGTTTCAAGAGCAGCAGAGGAAGGTGAGCACGAGCGCTTGGAATCCGCTCCCAGTTCCGAAGGGCAGGGAGGGAAAGTCCTTGCAGATCATCTTCAGCGCACAGTGAGCTTTGCAACTCTGAAACACACATTGCTGTCACTCCTCACTTCATCTCCTAATAATCCGTTTGAATCCATGGTCTCTCCCGCCCTCTCTCGTTTGAACAGCAGCAGTGACAGGTGAACACGATCTCTTGGCCTCTGCTCCCACAGCCGAAGAGCCCGGAGTGAAAGCTCCGGCAGGGCATCTTCAGCACGCAGTCAGCTTTGCAACTGTGACACATATATTGCTCTCGCTCCGCACTTTCCTACCTCAAAGTCCAATTGAATCCAAAATCTCTGTGCCCTTTCTCTGCTGGGCAGAAGCAGAGAGAGTAGAGCAGGAACCTTTAGCCAATGCTAAAAGAGCAGAAGAGACAGTCCAGAAAGTTCCCACTGATCATCTTCAGCGCACAGCGAGCTTTACAACTCTGCAACACACATTGCTGTCACTCCTCCCTTTTTGCCTGAAAGACCAATTGATTCCAACATCTCTGTGCCCACTCTCTGCTGAGCAGCAACAGAGAGAGTAGAGCAGGAATGTTTAGCCTGGGCTAAAACAGCAGAAGAGCCTTGCAAAAAAGCTCCTGCTAATCATGTTTAGCACACAGTGAGCTTTGAAACTGTGACACAAACATTGCTGTCACTCCTCACTTTATCTCCTAAAAGTGCATTTGAATCCAAAGTTTCTGGTGCTCTCTCTCGTTTCGAGAGGAGTTGTGACAGGGGAGGAGGTGCGCTTGGACTCTAATCCCACAGACGAAGGGCCAGCAGGGAAACTCCTGCAGGGCATCTTCAGCACACAGTGAGCTTTGCAACTCTGCAAAACACATTGCTGTAACTCCTCCTTTTCCTGCCTGGAAGACCAATTGATTCCAACATCTCTGTGCCCACTCTCTGCTGAGCAGCAACAGAGAGAATAGAGCAGGAATGTTTAGACTGGGCTAAAACAGCAGAAGAGCATTGCAAAAAAAGCTCCTGCTAATCATGTTTAGCACACAGTGATCTTTAAACTGTGACACAAACATTGCTGTCACGCCTCACTTTATCTCCTAAAAGTGCATTTGAAGCCAACGTTTCTGGTGCGCTCTCTCGCTTCGAGAGCAGTTGTGACAGGGGAGGACGAGCGCTTGGATTCTAATTTCACAGCCGAACGGCCAGCATGGAAACTCCTGCTGGGCATCTTCAGCACACATTGAGATTCGCAACTCTGAAACACATATTGCTGTGACCTCTCACTTTACTACCTGAAAGTCCAATTGAATCCTACATCTCCTGTGCTTGCTCTTTGTGAGCAGTAGCAGAATATAGCACTTACGTTTGGACTCTGCTCAAACAGCAGAAGAGACAGTCCAGAAAGTTCCCACTGATCATCTTCAGCGCACAGCGAGCTTTGCAACTCTGCAACACACATTGCTGTCACTTCTTTTCCTGCCTGAAAGACCAATTGATTCCAACACCTCTGTGCCCGCTCTCTGCTGAGCAGCAACAGAGAGAGTAGAGCAGGAATGTTTAGCCTGGGCTAAAACAGCAGAAGAGCCTTGCAAAAAATCTCCTGCTTGATCATGTTTAGCACACAGTGATCTTTAAACTGTGACACAAACATTGCTGTCACTCCTCACTTTATCTCCTAAAAGTGCATTTGAGTCCAAAGTTTCTGGTGCGCTCTCTCGTTTCGAGAGGAGTTGTGACAGGGGAGGAGGGGCGCTTGGACTCTAATCCCACAGACGAAGGGCCAGCAGGGAAACTCCTGCAGGGCACCTTCAGCACACAGTGAGCTTTGCAATTCTGCAACACACATTGCTGTCACTCCTCCTTTTCCTGCCTGAAAGACCAATTGATTCCAACATCTCTGTGCCCCCTCTCTGCTGAGCAGCAACAGAGAGAAGGAATGTTTAGACTGGGCTTAAACAGCAGAAGAGCCTTGCAGAAAAGCTCCTCCTGATCATGTTTAGCACACAGTGAGCTTTAAACTGTGACACAAACATTGCTGTCACTCTTCACTCTTTCTCCTAAAAGACCATTTCAATCCAAGAACTCCGTTGCCAGCACTCTGCTGAGCAGCAGAGTGAGCAGGAATGTCTGCAATCTGTAAGGCAGTGGAAGAGACAGGCCTGAAGGCTGCTCTTGTGCTTCTTCAACACACTGAGCTTTACAACTTTGACACACACACTGTTGTCACTCCTCATTGTAGCTCCTAAAAGTGCATTTGAATCCAGCGTTTCTGGTCTCCACTCTCGTTTCAAGAGCAGCAGAGGAAGGTGAGCACGAGCGCTTGGAATCCGCTCCCAGTTCCGAAGGGCAGGGAGGGAAAGTCCTTGCAGATCATCTTCAGCGCACAGTGAGCTTTGCAACTCTGAAACACACATTGCTGTCACTCCTCACTTCATCTCCTAATAATCCGTTTGAATCCATGGTCTCTCCCGCCCTCTCTCGTTTGAACAGCAGCAGTGACAGGTGAACACGATCTCTTGGCCTCTGCTCCCACAGCCGAAGAGCCCGGAGTGAAAGCTCCGGCAGGGCATCTTCAGCACGCAGTCAGCTTTGCAACTGTGACACATATATTGCTCTCGCTCCGCACTTTCCTACCTCAAAGTCCAATTGAATCCAAAATCTCTGTGCCCTTTCTCTGCTGGGCAGAAGCAGAGAGAGTAGAGCAGGAACCTTTAGCCAATGCTAAAAGAGCAGAAGAGACAGTCCAGAAAGTTCCCACTGATCATCTTCAGCGCACAGCGAGCTTTGCAACTCTGCAACACACATTGCTGTCACTCCTCCCTTTTTGCCTGAAAGACCAATTGATTCCAACATCTCTGTGCCCACTCTCTGCTGAGCAGCAACAGAGAGAGTAGAGCAGGAATGTTTAGCCTGGGCTAAAACAGCAGAAGAGCCTTGCAAAAAAGCTCCTGCTAATCATGTTTAGCACACAGTGAGCTTTGAAACTGTGACACAAACATTGCTGTCACTCCTCACTTTATCTCCTAAAAGTGCATTTGAATCCAAAGTTTCTGGTGCTCTCTCTCGTTTCGAGAGGAGTTGTGACAGGGGAGGAGGTGCGCTTGGACTCTAATCCCACAGACGAAGGGCCAGCAGGGAAACTCCTGCAGGGCATCTTCAGCACACAGTGAGCTTTGCAACTCTGCAAAACACATTGCTGTAACTCCTCCTTTTCCTGCCTGGAAGACCAATTGATTCCAACATCTCTGTGCCCACTCTCTGCTGAGCAGCAACAGAGAGAATAGAGCAGGAATGTTTAGACTGGGCTAAAACAGCAGAAGAGCATTGCAAAAAAAGCTCCTGCTAATCATGTTTAGCACACAGTGATCTTTAAACTGTGACACAAACATTGCTGTCACGCCTCACTTTATCTCCTAAAAGTGCATTTGAAGCCAACGTTTCTGGTGCGCTCTCTCGCTTCGAGAGCAGTTGTGACAGGGGAGGACGAGCGCTTGGATTCTAATTTCACAGCCGAACGGCCAGCATGGAAACTCCTGCTGGGCATCTTCAGCACACATTGAGATTCGCAACTCTGAAACACATATTGCTGTGACCTCTCACTTTACTACCTGAAAGTCCAATTGAATCCTACATCTCCTGTGCTTGCTCTTTGTGAGCAGTAGCAGAATATAGCACTTACGTTTGGACTCTGCTGAAACAGCAGAAGAGACAGTCCAGAAAGTTCCCACTGATCATCTTCAGCGCACAGCGAGCTTTGCAACTCTGCAACACACATTGCTGTCACTTCTTTTCCTGCCTGAAAGACCAATTGATTCCAACACCTCTGTGCCCGCTCTCTGCTGAGCAGCAACAGAGAGAGTAGAGCAGGAATGTTTAGCCTGGGCTAAAACAGCAGAAGAGCCTTGCAAAAAATCTCCTGCTTGATCATGTTTAGCACACAGTGATCTTTAAACTGTGACACAAACATTGCTGTCACTCCTCACTTTATCTCCTAAAAGTGCATTTGAGTCCAAAGTTTCTGGTGCGCTCTCTCGTTTCGAGAGGAGTTGTGACAGGGGAGGAGGGGCGCTTGGACTCTAATCCCACAGACGAAGGGCCAGCAGGGAAACTCCTGCAGGGCACCTTCAGCACACAGTGAGCTTTGCAATTCTGCAACACACATTGCTGTCACTCCTCCTTTTCCTGCCTGAAAGACCAATTGATTCCAACATCTCTGTGCCCCCTCTCTGCTGAGCAGCAACAGAGAGAAGGAATGTTTAGACTGGGCTAAAACAGCAGAAGAGCCTTGCAGAAAAGCTCCTCCTGATCATGTTTAGCACACAGTGAGCTTTAAACTGTGACACAAACATTGCTGTCACTCTTCACTCTTTCTCCTAAAAGACCATTTCAATCCAAGAACTCCGTTGCCAGCACTCTGCTGAGCAGCAGAGTGAGCAGGAATGTCTGCAATCTGTAAGGCAGTGGAAGAGACAGGCCTGAAGGCTGCTCTTGTGCTTCTTCAACACACTGAGCTTTACAACTTTGACACACACACTGTTGTCACTCCTCATTGTAGCTCCTAAAAGTGCATTTGAATCCAGCGTTCCTGGTCTCCACTCTCGTTTCAAGAGCAGCAGAGGAAGGTGAGCACGAGCGCTTGGAATCCGCTCCCAGTTCCGAAGGGCAGGGAGGGAAAGTCCTTGCAGATCATCTTCAGCGCACAGTGAGCTTTGCAACTCTGAAACACACATTGCTGTCACTCCTCACTTCATCTCCTAATAATCCGTTTGAATCCATGGTCTCTCCCGCCCTCTCTCGTTTGAACAGCAGCAGTGACAGGTGAACACGATCTCTTGGCCTCTGCTCCCACAGCCGAAGAGCCCGGAGTGAAAGCTCCGGCAGGGCATCTTCAGCACGCAGTCAGCTTTGCAACTGTGACACATATATTGCTCTCGCTCCGCACTTTCCTACCTCAAAGTCCAATTGAATCCAAAATCTCTGTGCCCTTTCTCTGCTGGGCAGAAGCAGAGAGAGTAGAGCAGGAACCTTTAGCCAATGCTAAAAGAGCAGAAGAGACAGTCCAGAAAGTTCCCACTGATCATCTTCAGCGCACAGCGAGCTTTGCAACTCTGCAACACACATTGCTGTCACTCCTCCCTTTTTGCCTGAAAGACCAATTGATTCCAACATCTCTGTGCCCACTCTCTGCTGAGCAGCAACAGAGAGAGTAGAGCAGGAATGTTTAGCCTGGGCTAAAACAGCAGAAGAGCCTTGCAAAAAAGCTCCTGCTAATCATGTTTAGCACACAGTGAGCTTTGAAACTGTGACACAAACATTGCTGTCACTCCTCACTTTATCTCCTAAAAGTGCATTTGAATCCAAAGTTTCTGGTGCTCTCTCTCGTTTCGAGAGGAGTTGTGACAGGGGAGGAGGTGCGCTTGGACTCTAATCCCACAGACGAAGGGCCAGCAGGGAAACTCCTGCAGGGCATCTTCAGCACACAGTGAGCTTTGCAACTCTGCAAAACACATTGCTGTAACTCCTCCTTTTCCTGCCTGGAAGACCAATTGATTCCAACATCTCTGTGCCCACTCTCTGCTGAGCAGCAACAGAGAGAATAGAGCAGGAATGTTTAGACTGGGCTAAAACAGCAGAAGAGCATTGCAAAAAAAGCTCCTGCTAATCATGTTTAGCACACAGTGATCTTTAAACTGTGACACAAACATTGCTGTCACGCCTCACTTTATCTCCTAAAAGTGCATTTGAAGCCAACGTTTCTGGTGCGCTCTCTCGCTTCGAGAGCAGTTGTGACAGGGGAGGACGAGCGCTTGGATTCTAATTTCACAGCCGAACGGCCAGCATGGAAACTCCTGCTGGGCATCTTCAGCACACATTGAGATTCGCAACTCTGAAACACATATTGCTGTGACCTCTCACTTTACTACCTGAAAGTCCAATTGAATCCTACATCTCCTGTGCTTGCTCTTTGTGAGCAGTAGCAGAATATAGCACTTACGTTTGGACTCTGCTCAAACAGCAGAAGAGACAGTCCAGAAAGTTCCCACTGATCATCTTCAGCGCACAGCGAGCTTTGCAACTCTGCAACACACATTGCTGTCACTTCTTTTCCTGCCTGAAAGACCAATTGATTCCAACACCTCTGTGCCCGCTCTCTGCTGAGCAGCAACAGAGAGAGTAGAGCAGGAATGTTTAGCCTGGGCTAAAACAGCAGAAGAGCCTTGCAAAAAATCTCCTGCTTGATCATGTTTAGCACACAGTGATCTTTAAACTGTGACACAAACATTGCTGTCACTCCTCACTTTATCTCCTAAAAGTGCATTTGAGTCCAAAGTTTCTGGTGCGCTCTCTCGTTTCGAGAGGAGTTGTGACAGGGGAGGAGGGGCGCTTGGACTCTAATCCCACAGACGAAGGGCCAGCAGGGAAACTCCTGCAGGGCACCTTCAGCACACAGTGAGCTTTGCAATTCTGCAACACACATTGCTGTCACTCCTCCTTTTCCTGCCTGAAAGACCAATTGATTCCAACATCTCTGTGCCCCCTCTCTGCTGAGCAGCAACAGAGAGAAGGAATGTTTAGACTGGGCTAAAACAGCAGAAGAGCCTTGCAAAAAAGCTCCTCCTGATCATGTTTAGCACACAGTGAGCTTTAAACTGTGACACAAACATTGCTGTCACTCTTCACTCTTTCTCCTAAAAGACCATTTCAATCCAAGAACTCCGTTGCCAGCACTCTGCTGAGCAGCAGAGTGAGCAGGAATGTCTGCAATCTGTAAGGCAGTGGAAGAGACAGGCCTGAAGGCTGCTCTTGTGCTTCTTCAACACACTGAGCTTTACAACTTTGACACACACACTGTTGTCACTCCTCATTGTAGCTCCTAAAAGTGCATTTGAATCCAGCGTTTCTGGTCTCCACTCTCGTTTCAAGAGCAGCAGAGGAAGGTGAGCACGAGCGCTTGGAATCCGCTCCCAGTTCCGAAGGGCAGGGAGGGAAAGTCCTTGCAGATCATCTTCAGCGCACAGTGAGCTTTGCAACTCTGAAACACACATTGCTGTCACTCCTCACTTCATCTCCTAATAATCCGTTTGAATCCATGGTCTCTCCCGCCCTCTCTCGTTTGAACAGCAGCAGTGACAGGTGAACACGATCTCTTGGCCTCTGCTCCCACAGCCGAAGAGCCCGGAGTGAAAGCTCCGGCAGGGCATCTTCAGCACGCAGTCAGCTTTGCAACTGTGACACATATATTGCTCTCGCTCCGCACTTTCCTACCTCAAAGTCCAATTGAATCCAAAATCTCTGTGCCCTTTCTCTGCTGGGCAGAAGCAGAGAGAGTAGAGCAGGAACCTTTAGCCAATGCTAAAAGAGCAGAAGAGACAGTCCAGAAAGTTCCCACTGATCATCTTCAGCGCACAGCGAGCTTTGCAACTCTGAAACACACATTGCTGTCACTCCTCCCTTTTTGCCTGAAAGACCAATTGATTCCAACATCTCTGTGCCCACTCTCAGCTGAGCAGCAACAGAGAGAGTAGAGCAGGAATGTTTAGCCTGGGCTAAAACAGCAGAAGAGCCTTGCAAAAAAGCTCCTGCTAATCATGTTTAGCACACAGTGAGCTTTGAAACTGTGACACAAACATTGCTGTCACTCCTCACTTTATCTCCTAAAAGTGCATTTGAATCCAAAGTTTCTGGTGCTCTCTCTCGTTTCGAGAGGAGTTGTGACAGGGGAGGAGGTGCGCTTGGACTCTAATCCCACAGACGAAGGGCCAGCAGGGAAACTCCTGCAGGGCATCTTCAGCACACAGTGAGCTTTGCAACTCTGCAAAACACATTGCTGTAACTCCTCCTTTTCCTGCCTGGAAGACCAATTGATTCCAACATCTCTGTGCCCACTCTCTGCTGAGCAGCAACAGAGAGAATAGAGCAGGAATGTTTAGAATGGGCTAAAACAGCAGAAGAGCATTGCAAAAAAAGCTCCTGCTAATCATGTTTAGCACACAGTGATCTTTAAACTGTGACACAAACATTGCTGTCACGCCTCACTTTATCTCCTAAAAGTGCATTTGAAGCCAACGTTTCTGGTGCGCTCTCTCGCTTCGAGAGCAGTTGTGACAGGGGAGGACGAGCGCTTGGATTCTAATTTCACAGCCGAACGGCCAGCATGGAAACTCCTGCTGGGCATCTTCAGCACACATTGAGATTCGCAACTCTGAAACACATATTGCTGTGACCTCTCACTTTACTACCTGAAAGTCCAATTGAATCCTACATCTCCTGTGCTTGCTCTTTGTGAGCAGTAGCAGAATATAGCACTTACGTTTGGACTCTGCTCAAACAGCAGAAGAGACAGTCCAGAAAGTTCCCACTGATCATCTTCAGCGCACAGCGAGCTTTGCAACTCTGCAACACACATTGCTGTCACTTCTTTTCCTGCCTGAAAGACCAATTGATTCCAACACCTCTGTGCCCGCTCTCTGCTGAGCAGCAACAGAGAGAGTAGAGCAGGAATGTTTAGCCTGGGCTAAAACAGCAGAAGAGCCTTGCAAAAAATCTCCTGCTTGATCATGTTTAGCACACAGTGATCTTTAAACTGTGACACAAACATTGCTGTCACTCCTCACTTTATCTCCTAAAAGTGCATTTGAGTCCAAAGTTTCTGGTGCGCTCTCTCGTTTCGAGAGGAGTTGTGACAGGGGAGGAGGGGCGCTTGGACTCTAATCCCACAGACGAAGGGCCAGCAGGGAAACTCCTGCAGGGCACCTTCAGCACACAGTGAGCTTTGCAATTCTGCAACACACATTGCTGTCACTCCTCCTTTTCCTGCCTGAAAGACCAATTGATTCCAACATCTCTGTGCCCCCTCTCTGCTGAGCAGCAACAGAGAGAAGGAATGTTTAGACTGGGCTAAAACAGCAGAAGAGCCTTGCAAAAAAGCTCCTCCTGATCATGTTTAGCACACAGTGAGCTTTAAACTGTGACACAAACATTGCTGTCACTCTTCACTCTTTCTCCTAAAAGACCATTTCAATCCAAGAACTCCGTTGCCAGCACTCTGCTGAGCAGCAGAGTGAGCAGGAATGTCTGCAATCTGTAAGGCAGTGGAAGAGACAGGCCTGAAGGCTGCTCTTGTGCTTCTTCAACACACTGAGCTTTACAACTTTGACACACACACTGTTGTCACTCCTCATTGTAGCTCCTAAAAGTGCATTTGAATCCAGCGTTTCTGGTCTCCACTCTCGTTTCAAGAGCAGCAGAGGAAGGTGAGCACGAGCGCTTGGAATCCGCTCCCAGTTCCGAAGGGCAGGGAGGGAAAGTCCTTGCAGATCATCTTCAGCGCACAGTGAGCTTTGCAACTCTGAAACACACATTGCTGTCACTCCTCACTTCATCTCCTAATAATCCGTTTGAATCCATGGTCTCTCCCGCCCTCTCTCGTTTGAACAGCAGCAGTGACAGGTGAACACGATCTCTTGGCCTCTGCTCCCACAGCCGAAGAGCCCGGAGTGAAAGCTCCGGCAGGGCATCTTCAGCACGCAGTCAGCTTTGCAACTGTGACACATATATTGCTCTCGCTCCGCACTTTCCTACCTCAAAGTCCAATTGAATCCAAAATCTCTGTGCCCTTTCTCTGCTGGGCAGAAGCAGAGAGAGTAGAGCAGGAACCTTTAGCCAATGCTAAAAGAGCAGAAGAGACAGTCCAGAAAGTTCCCACTGATCATCTTCAGCGCACAGCGAGCTTTACAACTCTGCAACACACATTGCTGTCACTCCTCCCTTTTTGCCTGAAAGACCAATTGATTCCAACATCTCTGTGCCCACTCTCTGCTGAGCAGCAACAGAGAGAGTAGAGCAGGAATGTTTAGCCTGGGCTAAAACAGCAGGAGAGCCTTGCAAAAAAGCTCCTGCTAATCATGTTTAGCACACAGTGAGCTTTGAAACTGTGACACAAACATTGCTGTCACTCCTCACTTTATCTCCTAAAAGTGCATTTGAATCCAAAGTTTCTGGTGCTCTCTCTCGTTTCGAGAGGAGTTGTGACAGGGGAGGAGGAGCGCTTGGACTCTAATCCCACAGACGAAGGGCCAGCAGGGAAACTCCTGCAGGGCATCTTCAGCACACAGTGAGCTTTGCAACTCGGAAACACACATTGCTGTCACCTCTCACTTTCCTACCTGAAAGTCCAATTGAATCCTACTTCTCCTGTGTTTTGCTCCTTGTGAGCAGTAGCAGAATATAGCACTTAGGTTCAGATTCTGCCGAAACAGCAGAAGAGACAGTCCAGAAAGTTAATACTGATCATCTTCAGCGCACAGCGAGCTTTTCAGCTCTGCAGCACACATTGCTGTCACTCCTCCCTTTCCTGCCTGAAAGACCAATTGATTCCACCATCTCTGTGCCCGCACTCTATTGAGCAGCAACAGGGAGAGTATAGCAGGAATGTTTAGACTAGGCTAAAACAGCAGAGGAGCCTTGCAAAAAAGCTCCTGCTTTTCATGTTTAGCGCACAGTGAGCTTTACACTGCGACACAAACATTGCTGCCACTCACTTTATCTACTGCTCACAAGGAGCAAAGCGCAGGAGAAGTAGGATTCAATTGGACTTTCAGGTAGGAAAGTGAGAGGTGACAACAATGTGTGTTTCCGAGTTGCAAAGCTCACTGTGCGCTAAACATGAAAAGCTGGAGCTTTTTTGCAAGGCTCTTCTGCTGTTTTAGCCTAGTCTAAACATTCCTGCTATACTCTCCCTGTTGCTGCTCAATAGAGTGCGGGCTCAGAGACGGTGGAATCAATTGGTCTTTCAGGCAGGAAAGGGAGGAGTGACAGCAATGTGTGCTGCAGAGCTGCAAAGCTCGCTGTGCGGTGAAGATGATCAGTGTTAACTTTCTGGACTGTCTCTTCTGCTGTTTCAGCAGAATCTGAACGTAAGTGCTATATTCTGCTACTGCTCAGAAAGAGCAAGCACAGGAGAAGAAGGATTCAATTGGACTTTCAGGTAGGAAAGTGAGAGCTGACAGCTATATGTGTTTCAGAGTTGCAAAGCTCACTGTGTGCTGAAGATGCCCAGCAGGAGTTTCCCTGCACGCCCTTCGGCTGTGGGATTAGAGTCCAAGCGCTCGTCCTCCCCTGTCACATCTGCTCTTGAAACGAGAGAGGGCACCAAAAACGTTGGACTCAAATGCGCTTTTAGGATATAAAGTGAGGAGTGACAGCAATGTTTGTGTCACAGCCTCAAAGCTCACTGTGTGCTAAACATGATCAGTAGGAGCTTTTTTGCAAGGCTCTTCTGCTGTTTTTGCACAGTCTAAACATTCCTGCTATACTCACCGTGTTGCTGCTAAGCAGAGAGCGGGCACAGAGATGGTGGTTTCAGCTGGTCATTCATGCAGGAAAGGGAGGAGTGACAGCAATGTGTGCTGCAGAGTTGCAAAGCTCGCTGTGCGCTGAAGATGATCAGTGGGAACTTTCTGGACTGTGTCTTCTGCTGTTTCAGCAGAGTGCAAACGTAAGTGCTATATTCTGCTACTGCTCACAAGGAGCAAGCACAGGAGACGTAGGATTCAATTGGACTTTCAGGTAGGAAAGTGAGAGGTGACAGCTATATGTGTTTCCGAGTTGCAAAGCTCACTGTGTGCTGAGGATGCCCAGCAGGAGTTTCCCTGCACGCCCTTCGGCTGTGCGATTAGAGTCCAAGCGCTCGTCCTCCCCTGTCACATCTGCTCTTGAAACGAGAGAGGGCACCAAAAACTTTGGACTCAAATGCACTTTTAGGAGATGAAGTGAGGAGTGACAGCAATGTTTGTGTCACAGCCGTAAAGCTCACTGTGTGCTAAACATGATCAGCAGGAGCTTTTTTGCAAGGCTCTTCTGCTGTTTTAGCCCACTGTAAACATTCCTGCTATACTCTCCGTGTTGCTGCTAAGCAGAGAGCGGGCACAGAGATGGTGGTTTCAGCTGGTCATTCATGCAGGAAAGGGAGGAGTGACAGCAATGTGTGTTGCACAGTTGCAAAGCTCGCTGTGCGCTGAAGATGATCAGTGTTAACTTTCTGGACTGTCTCTTTTGCTGTTTCGGCAGAATCTGAACATAAGTGCTATATTCTGCTACTGCTCACAAAGAGCAAGCACAGGAGAAGAAGGAATCAATTGGACTTTCAGGTAGGAAAGTGAGAGGTGACAGCTATATGTGTTTCAGAGTTGCAAAGCTCACTGTGTGCTGAAGATGCCCAGCAGGAGTCTCCCTGCTAGCCCTTCGGCTGTGGGATTAGAGTCCAAGCGCTCGTCCCCCCCTGTCACAACTCCTCTCGAAACGAGAGAGCGCACCAGAAACGATGGTTTCAAATGCACTTTTAGGAGATAAAGTGAATGACAGCAATGTTTGTGTCGCAGTTTAATGCTCACTGTGCGCTAAACATGAAAAGCAGGAGCTTTTTTGCAAGGCTCTTCTGCTGTTTTAGCAAAGTCTAAACATTCCTGCTATGCACTATCTGTTGCTGCTCAATAGAGTGCGGGCTCAGAGATGGTGGAATCAGTTGGTCTTTCAGGCAGGAAAGGGAGGAGACACAGCAATGTGTGCTGCAGAGTTGCAAAGCTCGCTGTGCGCCGAAGATGATCAGTGGGTACTTTCAGGACTGTCTCTTCTGCTGTTTCAGCAGAGTGCAAACGTATGGGCTATATTCTGCTACTGCTCACAAGGAGCAAAGCACAGGAGAAGTAGGATTCAATTGGACTTTCAGGTAGGAAAGTGAGAGGTGACAGCAATGTGTGTTTCCGAGTTGCAAAGCTCACTGTGTGCTGAAGATGCCAGGCAGGAGTTTCCCTGCTGGCCCTTCGGCTGTGGGATTTGGGTCCAAGCGCTCGTCCTCCCCTGTCACATCTGCTCTTGAAACGAGAGAGGGCACCAAAAACGTTGGACTCAAATGCTCTTTTAGGAGATAAAGTGAGGAGTGACAGCAATGTTTGTGTCACAGCCTCAAAGCTCACTGTGTGCTAAACATGATCAGTAGGAGCTTTTTTGCAAGGCTCTTCTGCTGTTTTAGCCCAGTGTAAACATTCCTGCTATACTCTCCGTGTTGCTGCTAAGCAGAGAGCGGGCACAGAGATGGTGGTTTCAGCTGGTCATTCATGCAGGAAAGGGAGGAGTGACAGCAATGTGAGTTGCAGAGTTGCAATGCTCGCTGTGCGCTGAAGATGATCAGTGGTAACTTTCTGGACTGTCTCTTCTGCTGTTTCAGCAGAGTCCAAACGTAAGTGCTATATTCTGCTACTGCTCACAAGGAGCAAGCACTGGAGATGTATGATTCAATTGGACTTTCAACTAGGAAAGTCAGAGGTGACAGCTATATGTGTTTCAGAGTTGCAAAGCTCACTGTGTGCTGAAGATGCCCAGCAGGACTTTCCCTGCACGCCCTTCGGCTGTGCGATTAGAGTCCAAGCGCTCGTCCTCCCCTGTCACAACTCCTCTCGAAACGAGAGAGCGCTCCAGAAACGATAGATTCAAAAGCACTTTTAGGAGATAAAGTGAGTGGCAGCAATGTTTGTGTCGCAGTGTAAAGCTCACTGTGCGCTAAACATGAATAGCTGGAGCTTTTTTGCAAGGGTCTCTTGCTGTTTTAGCCTAGTCTAAACATTCCTGCTATACTCTCCCTGTTGCTGCTCAATAGAGTGCGGGCTCAGAGACGGTGGAATCAATTGGTCTTTCAGGTAGAAAAGGGAGGAGTGACAGCAATGTGTGCTGCAGAGCTGCAAAGCTCGCTGTGCGCTGAAGATGATCAGTGGGAACTTTCAGGACTGTCTCTTCTGCTGTTTCAGCAGAGTGCAAACGTATGGGCTATATTCTGCTACTGCTCACAAGGAGCAAAGCACAGGAGAAGTAGGATGCAATTGGACTTTCAGGTAGGAAAGTGAGAGGTGACAGCAATGTTTGTGTCACAGCCTCAAAGCTCACTGTGCGCTAAACATGAAAAGCTGGAGCTTTTTTGCAAGGCTCTTCTGCTGTTTTAGCCTAGTCTAAACATTCCTGCTATACTCTCCCTGTTGCTGCTCAATAGAGTGCGGGCTCAGAGACGGTGGAATCAATTGGTCTTTCAGGCAGGAAAGGGAGGAGTGACAGCAATGTGTGCTGCAGAGCTGCAAAGCTCGCTGTGCGCTGAAGATGATCAGTGGGAACTTTCAGGACTGTCTCTTCTGCTGTTTCAGCAGAGTGCAAACGTATGGGCTATATTCTGCTACTGCTCACAAGGAGCAAAGCACAGGAGAAGTAGGATTCAATTGGACTTTCAGGTTGGAAAGAGAGAGGTGACAGCAATGTTTGTGTCACAGCCTCAAAGCTCACTGTGCGCTAAACATGAAAAGCTGGAGCTTTTTTGCAAGGCTCTTCTGCTGTTTTAGCCCAGTCTAAACATTCCTGCTATACACTCCCTGTTGCTGCTCAAAAGAGTGCGGGCTCAGAGATGGTGGAATCAGTTGGTCTTTCAGGCAGGAAAGGGAGGAGTGACAGCAATGTGTGCTGCAGAGTTGCAAAGCTCGCTGTGCGCTGAAGATGATCAGTGTTAACTTTCTGGACTGTCTCTTCTGCTGTTTCAGCAGAGTGCAAACGTATGGGCTATATTCTGCTACAGCTCACAAGGAGCAAAGCACAGGAGAAGTAGGATGCAATTGGACTTTCAGGTAGGAAAGTGAGAGGTGACAGCAATGTTTGTGTCACAGCCTCAAAGCTCACTGTGCGCTAAACATGAAAAGCTGGAGCTTTTTTGCAAGGCTCTTCTGCTGTTTTAGCCTAGTCTAAACATTCCTGCTATACTCTCCCTGTTGCTGCTCAATAGAGTGCGGGCTCAGAGACGGTGGAATCAATTGGTCTTTCAGGCAGGAAAGGGAGGAGTGACAGCAATGTGTGCTGCAGAGCTGCAAAGCTCGCTGTGCGGTGAAGATGATCAGTGTTAACTTTCTGGACTGTCTCTTCTGCTGTTTCAGCAGAATCTGAACGTAAGTGCTATATTCTGCTACTGCTCACAAAGAGCAAGCACAGGAGAAGAAGGATTCAATTGGACTTTCAGGTAGGAAAGTGAGAGCTGACAGCTATATGTGTTTCAGAGTTGCAAAGCTCACTGTGTGCTGAAGATGCCCAGCAGGAGTTTCCCTGCACGCCCTTCGGCTGTGGGATTAGAGTCCAAGCGCTCGTCCTCCCCTGTCACATCTGCTCTTGAAACGAGAGAGGGCACCAAAAACGTTGGACTCAAATGCACTTTTAGGATATAAAGTGAGGAGTGACAGCAATGTTTGTGTCACAGCCTCAAAGCTCACTGTGTGCTAAACATGATCAGTAGGAGCTTTTTTGCAAGGCTCTTCTGCTGTTTTTGCACAGTCTAAACATTCCTGCTATACTCACCGTGTTGCTGCTAAGCAGAGAGCGGGCACAGAGATGGTGGTTTCAGCTGGTCATTCATGCAGGAAAGGGAGGAGTGACAGCAATGTGTGCTGCGGAGTTGCAAAGCTCGCTGTGCGCTGAAGATGATCAGTGGGAACTTTCTGGACTGTGTCTTCTGCTGTTTCAGCAGAGTGCAAACGTAAGTGCTATATTCTGCTACTGCTCAGAAGGAGCAAGCACAGGAGACGTAGGATTCAATTGGACTTTCAGGTAGGAAAGTGAGAGGTGACAGCTATATGTGTTTCCGAGTTGCAAAGCTCACTGTGTGCTGAGGATGCCCAGCAGGAGTTTCCCTGCACGCCCTTCGGCTGTGCGATTAGAGTCCAAGCGCTCGTCCTCCCCTGTCACATCTGCTCTTGAAACGAGAGAGGGCACCAAAAACTTTGGACTCAAATGCACTTTTAGGAGATGAAGTGAGGAGTGACAGCAATGTTTGTGTCACAGCTTCAAAGTTCAGTGTGTGCTAAACATGATCAGCAGGAGCTTTTTTGCAAGGCTCTTCTGCTGTTTTAGCCCACTGTAAACATTCCTGCTATACTCTCCGTGTTGCTGCTAAGCAGAGAGCGGGCACAGAGATGGTGGTTTCAGCTGGTCATTCATGCAGGAAAGGGAGGAGTGACAGCAATGTGTGTTGCACAGTTGCAAAGCTCGCTGTGCGCTGAAGATGATCAGTGTTAACTTTCTGGACTGTCTCTTTTGCTGTTTCGGCAGAATCTGAACATAAGTGCTATATTCTGCTACTGCTCACAAAGAGCAAGCACAGGAGAAGAAGGAATCAATTGGACTTTCAGGTAGGAAAGTGAGAGGTGACAGCTATATGTGTTTCAGAGTTGCAAAGCTCACTGTGTGCTGAAGATGCCCAGCAGGAGTCTCCCTGCTAGCCCTTCGGCTGTGGGATTAGAGTCCAAGCGCTCGTCCCCCCCTGTCACAACTCCTCTCGAAACGAGAGAGCGCACCAGAAACGATGGTTTCAAATGCACTTTTAGGAGATAAAGTGAATGACAGCAATGTTTGTGTCGCAGTTTAATGCTCACTGTGCGCTAAACATGAAAAGCAGGAGCTTTTTTGCAAGGCTCTTCTGCTGTTTTAGCAAAGTCTAAACATTCCTGCTATGCACTATCTGTTGCTGCTCAATAGAGTGCGGGCTCAGAGATGGTGGAATCAGTTGGTCTTTCAGGCAGGAAAGGGAGGAGACACAGCAATGTGTGCTGCAGAGTTGCAAAGCTCGCTGTGCGCTGAAGATGATCAGTGGGTACTTTCAGGACTGTCTCTTCTGCTGTTTCAGCAGAGTGCAAACGTATGGGCTATATTCTGCTACTGCTCACAAGGAGCAAAGCACAGGAGAAGTAGGATTCAATTGGACTTTCAGGTAGGAAAGTGAGAGGTGACAGCAATGTGTGTTTCCGAGTTGCAAAGCTCACTGTGTGCTGAAGATGCCAGGCAGGAGTTTCCCTGCTGGCCCTTCGGCTGTGGGATTTGGGTCCAAGCGCTCGTCCTCCCCTGTCACATCTGCTCTTGAAACGAGAGAGGGCACCAAAAACGTTGGACTCAAATGCTCTTTTAGGAGATAAAGTGAGGAGTGACAGCAATGTTTGTGTCACAGCCTCAAAGCTCACTGTGTGCTAAACATGATCAGTAGGAGCTTTTTTGCAAGGCTCTTCTGCTGTTTTAGCCCAGTGTAAACATTCCTGCTATACTCTCCGTGTTGCTGCTAAGCAGAGAGCGGGCACAGAGATGGTGGTTTCAGCTGGTCATTCATGCAGGAAAGGGAGGAGTGACAGCAATGTGAGTTGCAGAGTTGCAATGCTCGCTGTGCGCTGAAGATGATCAGTGGTAACTTTCTGGACTGTCTCTTCTGCTGTTTCAGCAGAGTCCAAGCGTAAGTGCTATATTCTGCTACTGCTCACAAGGAGCAAGCACTGGAGATGTATGATTCAATTGGACTTTCAACTAGGAAAGTCAGAGGTGACAGCTATATGTGTTTCAGAGTTGCAAAGCTCACTGTGTGCTGAAGATGCCCAGCAGGACTTTCCCTGCACGCCCTTCGGCTGTGCGATTAGAGTCCAAGCGCTCGTCCTCCCCTGTCACAACTCCTCTCGAAACGAGAGAGCGCTCCAGAAACGATAGATTCAAAAGCACTTTTAGGAGATAAAGTGAGTGGCAGCAATGTTTGTGTCGCAGTGTAAAGCTCACTGTGCGCTAAACATGAATAGCTGGAGCTTTTTTGCAAGGGTCTCTTGCTGTTTTAGCCTAGTCTAAACATTCCTGCTATACTCTCCCTGTTGCTGCTCAATAGAGTGCGGGCTCAGAGACGGTGGAATCAATTGGTCTTTCAGGTAGAAAAGGGAGGAGTGACAGCAATGTGTGCTGCAGAGCTGCAAAGCTCGCTGTGCGCTGAAGATGATCAGTGGGAACTTTCAGGACTGTCTCTTCTGCTGTTTCAGCAGAGTGCAAACGTATGGGCTATATTCTGCTACTGCTCACAAGGAGCAAAGCACAGGAGAAGTAGGATGCAATTGGACTTTCAGGTAGGAAAGTGAGAGGTGACAGCAATGTTTGTGTCACAGCCTCAAAGCTCACTGTGCGCTAAACATGAAAAGCTGGAGCTTTTTTGCAAGGCTCTTCTGCTGTTTTAGCCTAGTCTAAACATTCCTGCTATACTCTCCCTGTTGCTGCTCAATAGAGTGCGGGCTCAGAGACGGTGGAATCAATTGGTCTTTCAGGCAGGAAAGGGAGGAGTGACAGCAATGTGTGCTGCAGAGCTGCAAAGCTCGCTGTGCGCTGAAGATGATCAGTGGGAACTTTCAGGACTGTCTCTTCTGCTGTTTCAGCAGAGTGCAAACGTATGGGCTATATTCTGCTACTGCTCACAAGGAGCAAAGCACAGGAGAAGTAGGATTCAATTGGACTTTCAGGTTGGAAAGAGAGAGGTGACAGCAATGTTTGTGTCACAGCCTCAAAGCTCACTGTGCGCTAAACATGAAAAGCTGGAGCTTTTTTGCAAGGCTCTTCTGCTGTTTTAGCCCAGTCTAAACATTCCTGCTATACACTCCCTGTTGCTGCTCAAAAGAGTGCGGGCTCAGAGATGGTGGAATCAGTTGGTCTTTCAGGCAGGAAAGGGAGGAGTGACAGCAATGTGAGTTGCAGAGTTGCAATGCTCGCTGTGCGCTGAAGATGATCAGTGGTAACTTTCTGGACTGTCTCTTCTGCTGTTTCAGCAGAGTCCAAACGTAAGTGCTATATTCTGCTACTGCTCACAAGGAGCAAGCACTGGAGATGTATGATTCAATTGGACTTTCAGGTAGGAAAGTGAGAGGTGACAGCTATATGTGTTTCAGAGTTGCAAAGCTCACTGTGTGCTGAAGATGCCCAGCAGGAGTTTCCCTGCACGCCCTTCAGCTGTGCCATTAGAGTCCAAGCGCTCGTCCTCCCCTGTCACAACTCCTCTCGAAACGAGAGAGCGCACCAGAAATGATGGTTTCAAATGCACTTTTAGGAGATAAAGTGAATGACAGCAATGTTTGTGTCGCAGTTTAATGCTCACTGTGCGCTAAACATGAAAAGCAGGAGCTTTTTTGCAAGGCTCTTCTGCTGTTTTAGCCCAGTCTAAACATTCCTGCTATACACTCCCTGTTGCTGCTCAAAAGAGTGCGGGCTCAGAGATGGTGGAATCAGTTGGTCTTTCAGGCAGGAAAGGGAGGAGTGACAGCAATGTGTGCTGCAGAGTTGCAAACTCGCTGTGCGCTGAAGATGATCAGTGGGAACTTTCTGGACTGTGTCTTCTGTTGTTTCAGCAGAGTGCAAACGTAAGTGCTATATTCTGCTACTGCTCACAAGGAGCAAGCACTGGAGATGTATGATTCAATTGGACTTTCAGGTAGGAAAGTGAGAGGTGACAGCTATATGTGTTTCAGAGTTGCAAAGCTCACTGTGTGCTGAGGATGCCCAGCAGGACTTTCCCTGCACGCCCTTCGGCTGTGGGATTAGAGTCCAAGCGCTCGTCCTCCCCTGTCACATCTGCTCTTGAAACGAGAGAGAGCACCAAAAACGTTGGACTCAAATGCACTTTTAGGAGATAAAGTGAGGAGTGACAGCAATGTTTGTGTCACAGCGTCAAAGTTCAGTGTGTGCTAAACATGATCAGCAGGAGCTTTTTTGCAAGGCTCTTCTGCTGTTTTAGCCCAGTGTAAACATTCCTGCTATACTCTCCGTGTTGCTGCTAAGCAGAGAGCGGGCACAGAGATGGTGGAATCAATTGGTCTTTCAGGCAGGAAAGGGAGGTGTGACAGCAATGTGTGCTGCAGAGCTGCAAAGCTCGCTGTGCGCTGAAGATGATCAGTGGTAACTTTCTGGACTGTCTCTTCTGCTGTTTCGGCATAATCTGAACATAAGTGCTATATTCTGCTACTGCTCACAAAGAGCAAGCACAGGAGAAGAAGGAATCAATTGGACTTTCAGGTAGGAAAGTGAGAGGTGACAGCTATATGTGTTTCAGAGTTGCAAAGCTCACTGTGTGCTGAAGATGCCCAGCAGGAGTCTCCCTGCTAGCCCTTCGGCTGTGGGATTAGAGTCCAAGCGCTCGTCCCCCCCTGTCACAACTCCTCTCGAAACGAGAGAGCGCACCAGAAACGATGGTTTCAAATGCACTTTTAGGAGATAAAGTGAATGACAGCAATGTTTGTGTCGCATTTTAATGCTCACTGTGCGCTGAACATGAAAAGCAGGAGGTTTTTTGCAAGGCTCTTCTGCTGTTTTAGCAAAGTCTAAACATTCCTGCTATACACTCCCTGTTGCTGCTCAATAGAGTGCGGGCTCAGAGATGGTGGAATCAGTTGGTCTTTCAGGCAGGAAAGGGAGGAGACACAGCAATGTGTGCTGCAGAGTTGCAAAGCTCGCTGTGCGCTGAAGATGATCAGTGGGAACTTTCAGGACTGTCTCTTCTGCTGTTTCAGCAGAGTGCAAACGTATGGGCTATATTCTGCTACTGCTCACAAGGAGCAAAGCACAGGAGAAGTAGGATTCAATTGGACTTTCAGGTAGGAAAGTGAGAGGTGACAGCAATGTGTGTTTCCGAGTTGCAAAGCTCACTGTGTGCTGAAGATGCCCAGCAGGAGTTTTCCTGCTGGCCCTTCGGCTGTGGGATTAGAGTCCAAGCGCTCGTCCTCCCCTGTCACATCTGCTCTTGAAACGAGAGAGGGCACCAAAAACGTTGGACTCAAATGCTCTTTTAGGATATAAAGTGAGGAGTGACAGCAATGTTTGTGTCACAGCCTCAAAGCTCACTGTGTGCTAAACATGATCAGTAGGAGCTTTTTTGCAAGGCTCTTCTGCTGTTTTAGCCCAGTGTAAACATTCCTGCTATACTCTCCGTGTTGCTGCTAAGCAGAGAGCGGGCACAGAGATGGTGGTTTCAGCTGGTCATTCATGCAGGAAAGGGAGGAGTGACAACAATGTGAGTTGCAGAGTTGCAATGCTCGCTGTGCGCTGAAGATGATCAGTGGTAACTTTCTGACTGTCTCTTCTGCTGTTTCAGCAGAGTCCAAACGTAAGTGCTATATTCTGCTACTGCTCACAAGGAGCAAGCACTGGAGATGTATGATTCAATTGGACTTTCAGGTAGGAAAGTGAGAGGTGACAGCTATATGTGTTTCAGAGTTGCAAAGCTCACTGTGTGCTGAAGATGCCCAGCAGGAGTTTCCCTGCACGCCCTTCGGCTGTGCCATTAGAGTCCAAGCGCTCGTCCTAGCCTGTCACAACTCCTCTCGAAACGAGAGAGCGCACCAGAAACGATGGTTTCAAATGCACTTTAAGGAGATAAAGTGAATGACAGCAATGTTTGTGTCTCAGTTTAATGCTCACTGTGCGCTAAACATGAAAAGCAGGAGTTTTTTTGCAAGGCTCTTCTGCTGTTTTAGCCCAGTCTAAACATTCCTGCTATACACTCCCTGTTGCTGCTCAAAAGAGTGCGGGCTCAGAGATGGTGGAATCAGTTGGTCTTTCAGGCAGGAAAGGGAGGAGTGACAGCAATGTGTGCTGCAGAGTTGCAAACTCGCTGTGCGCTGAAGATGATCAGTGGGAACTTTCTGGACTGTGTCTTCTGCTGTTTCAGCAGAGTGCAAACGTAAGTGCTATATTCTGCTACTGCTCACTAGGAGCAAGCACTGGAGATGTATGATTTAATTGGACTTTCAGGTAGGAAAGTGAGAGGTGACAGCTATATGTGTTTCAGAGTTGCAAAGCTCACTGTGTGCTGAGGATGCCCAGCAGGACTTTCCCTGCACGCCCTTCGGCTGTGGGATTAGAGTCCAAGCGCTCGTCCTCCCCTGTCACATCTGCTCTTGAAACGAGAGAGAGCACCAAAAACGTTGGACTCAAATGCACTTTTAGGAGATAAAGTGAGGAGTGACAGCAATGTTTGTGTCACAGCTTCAAAGTTCAGTGTGTGCTAAACATGATCAGCAGGAGCTTTTTTGCAAGGCTCTTCTGCTGTTTTAGCCCAGTGTAAACATTCCTGCTATACTCTCCCTGTTGCTGCTAAGCAGAGAGCGGGCACAGAGATGGTGGAATCAATTGGTCTTTCAGGCAGGAAAGGGAGGTGTGACAGCAATGTGTGCTGCAGAGCTGCAAAGCTCGCTGTGCGCTGAAGATGATCAGTGGTAACTTTCTGGACTGTCTCTTCTGCTGTTTCGGCAGAATCTGAACATAAGTGCTATATTCTGCTACTGCTCACAAAGAGCAAGCACAGGAGAAGAAGGAATCAATTGGACTTTCAGGTAGGAAAGTGAGAGGTGACAGCTATATGTGTTTCAGAGTTGCAAAGCTCACTGTGTGCTGAAGATGCCCAGCAGGAGTCTCCCTGCTAGCCCTTCGGCTGTGGGATTAGAGTCCAAGCGCTCGTCCCCCCCTGTCACAACTCCTCTCGAAACGAGAGAGCGCACCAGAAACGATGGTTTCAAATGCACTTTTAGGAGATAAAGTGAATGACAGCAATGTTTGTGTCGCAGTTTAATGCTCACTGTGCGCTAAACATGAAAAGCAGGAGCTTTTTTGCAAGGCTCTTCTGCTGTTTTAGCCCAGTCTAAACATTCCTGCTATACACTATCTGTTGCTGCTCAATAGAGTGCGGGCTCAGAGATGGTGGAATCAGTTGGTCTTTCAGGCAGGAAAGGGAGGAGACACAGCAATGTGTGCTGCAGAGTTGCAAAGCTCGCTGTGCGCTGAAGATGATCAGTGGGTACTTTCAGGACTGTCTCTTCTGCTGTTTCAGCAGAGTGCAAACGTATGGGCTATATTCTGCTACTGCTCACAAGGAGCAAAGCACAGGAGAAGTAGGATTCAATTGGACTTTCAGGTAGGAAAGTGAGAGGTGACAGCAATGTGTGTTTCCGAGTTGCAAAGCTCACTGTGTGCTGAAGATGCCCAGCAGGACTTTCCCTGCACGCCCTTCGGCTGTGGGATTAGAGTCCAAGCGCTCGTCCTCCCCTGTCACATCTGCTCTTGAAACGAGAGAGGGCGCCAAAAACGTTGGACTCAAATGCTCTTTTAGGAGATAAAGTGAGGAGTGACAGCAATGTTTGTGTCACAGCATCATAGTTCAGTGTGTGCTAAACATGATCAGCAGGAGCTTTTTTGCAAGGCTCTTCTGCTGTTTTAGCCCAGTGTAAACATTCCTGCTATACTCTCCGTGTTGCTGCTAAGCAGAGAGCGGGCACAGAGATGGTGGTTTCAGCTGGTCATTCATGCAGGAAAGGGAGGAGTGACAGCAATGTGAGTTGCAGAGTTGCAATGCTCGCTGTGCGCTGAAGATGATCAGTGGTAACTTTCTGGACTGTCTCTTCTGCTGTTTCAGCAGAGTCCAAACGTAAGTGCTATATTCTGCTACTGCTCACAAGGAGCAAGCACTGGAGATGTATGATTCAATTGGACTTTCAACTAGGAAAGTGAGAGGTGACAGCTATATGTGTTTCAGAGTTGCAAAGCTCACTGTGTGCTGAAGATGCCCAGCAGGACTTTCCCTGCACGCCCTTCGGCTGTGCGATTAGAGTCCAAGCGCTCGTCCTCCCCTGTCACAACTCCTCTCGAAACGAGAGAGCGCTCCAGAAACGATAGATTCAAAAGCACTTTTAGGAGATAAAGTGAGTGGCAGCAATGTTTGTGTCGCAGTGTAAAGCTCACTGTGCGCTAAACATGAATAGCTGGAGCTTTTTTGCAAGGGTCTCTTGCTGTTTTAGCCTAGTCTAAACATTCCTGCTATACTCTCCCTGTTGCTGCTCAATAGAGTGCGGGCTCAGAGACGGTGGAATCAGTTGGTCTTTCAGGCAGAAAAGGGAGGAGTGACAGCAATGTGTGCTGCAGAGCTGCAAAGCTCGCTGTGCGCTGAAGATGACCAGTGGGAACTTTCTGGACTGTGTCTTCTGCTGTTTCAGCAGAGTGCAAACGTATGGGCTATATTCTGCTACTGCTCACAAGGAGCAAAGCACAGGAGAAGTAGGATGCAATTGGACTTTCAGGTAGGAAAGTGAGAGGTGACAGCAATGTTTGTGTCACAGCCTCAAAACTCACTGTGCGCTAAACATGAAAAGCTGGAGCTTTTTTGCAAGGCTCTTCTGCTGTTTTAGCCTAGTCTAAACATTCCTGCTATACTCTCCCTGTTGCTGCTCAATAGAGTGCGGGCTCAGAGACGGTGGAATCAATTGGTCTTTCAGGCAGGAAAGGGAGGAGTGACAGCAATGTGTGCTGCAGAGCTGCAAAGCTCGCTGCGCGGTGAAGATGATCAGTGTTAACTTTCTGGACTGTCTCTTCTGCTGTTTCAGCAGAATCTGAACGTAAGTGCTATATTCTGCTACTGCTCACAAAGAGCAAGCACAGGAGAAGAAGGATTCAATTGGACTTTCAGGTAGGAAAGTGAGAGGTGACAGCTATATGTGTTTCAGAGTTGCAAAGCTCACTGTGTGCTGAAGATGCCCAGCAGGACTTTCCCTGCACGCCCTTCGGCTGTGGGATTAGAGTCCAAGCGCTCGTCCTCCCCTGTCACATCTGCTCTTGAAACGAGAGAGGGCACCAAAAACGTTGGACTCAAATGCACTTTTAGGATATAAAGTGAGGAGTGACAGCAATGTTTGTGTCACAGCCTCAACGCTCACTGTGTGCTAAACATGATCAGTAGGAGCTTTTTTGCAAGGCTCTTCTGCTGTTTTAGCCCAGTGTAAACATTCCTGCTATACTCACCGTGTTGCTGCTAAGCAGAGAGCGGGCACAGAGATGGTGGTTTCAGCTGGTCATTCATGCAGGAAAGGGAGGAGTGACAGCAATGTGTGTTGCACAGTTGCAAAGCTCGCTGTGCTTTGAAGATGATCAGTGGGAACTTTCTGGACTGTGTCTTCTGCTGTTTCAGCAGAGTGCAAACGTAAGTGCTATATTCTGCTACTGCTCACAAAGAGCAAGCACAGGAGAAGAAGGATTCAATTGGACTTTCAGGTAGGAAAGTGAGAGGTGACAGCTATATGTGTTTCAGAGTTGCAAAGCTCACTGTGTGCTGAAGATGCCCAGCAGGAGTCTCCCTGCTAGCCCTTCGGCTGTGGGATTAGAGTCCAAGCGCTCGTCCCCCCCTGTCACAACTCCTCTCGAAACGAGAGAGCGCACCAGAAACGATGGGTTCAAATGCACTTTTAGGAGATAAAGTAAATGACAGCAATGTTTGTGTCTCAGTTTAATGCTCACTGTGCGCTAAACATGAAAAGCAGGAGTTTTTTTGCAAGGCTCTTCTACTGTTTTAGCCCAGTCTAAACATTCCTGCTATACTCTCCCTGTTACTGCTCAATAGAGTGCGGGCACAGAGATGGTGGAATCAATTGGTCATTCATGCAGGAAAGGGAGGAGTGACAGCAATGTGTGCTGCAGAGCTGCAAAGCTCGCTGCGCGGTGAAGATGATCAGTGTTAACTTTCTGGACTGTCTCTTCTGCTGTTTCAGCAGAATCTGAACGTAAGTGCTATATTCTGCTACTGCTCACAAAGAGCAAGCACAGGAGAAGAAGGATTCAATTGGACTTTCAGGTAGGAAAGTGAGAGGTGACAGCTATATGTGTTTCAGAGTTGCAAAGCTCACTGTGTGCTGAAGATGCCAGGCAGGACTTTCCCTGCACGCCCTTCGGCTGTGGGATTAGAGTCCAAGCGCTCGTCCTCCCCTGTCACATCTGCTCTTGAAACGAGAGAGGGCACCAAAAACGTTGGACTCAAATGCACTTTTAGGATATAAAGTGAGGAGTGACAGCAATGTTTGTGTCACAGCCTCAACGCTCACTGTGTGCTAAACATGATCAGTAGGAGCTTTTTTGCAAGGCTCTTCTGCTGTTTTAGCCCAGTGTAAACATTCCTGCTATACTCACCGTGTTGCTGCTAAGCAGAGAGCGGGCACAGAGATGGTGGTTTCAGCTGGTCATTCATGCAGGAAAGGGAGGAGTGACAGCAATGTGTGTTGCACAGTTGCAAAGCTCGCTGTGCGCTGAAGATGATCAGTGGGAACTTTCTGGACTGTGTCTTCTGCTGTTTCAGCAGAGTGCAAACGTAAGTGCTATATTCTGCTACTGCTCACAAGGAGCAAGCACAGGAGACGTAGGATTCAATTGGACTTTCAGGTAGGAAAGTGAGAGGTGACAGCTATATGTGTTTCAGAGTTGCAAAGCTCACTGTGTGCTGAAGATGCCCAGCAGGAGTTTCCCTGCACGCCCTTCGGCTGTGGGATTAGAGTCCAAGCGCTCGTCCTCCCCTGTCACAACTCCTCTCGAAACGAGAGAGCGCACCAGAAACGATGGGTTCAAATGCACTTTTAGGAGATAAAGTAAATGACAGCAATGTTTGTGTCTCAGTTTAATGCTCACTGTGCGCTAAACATGAAAAGCAGGAGTTTTTTTGCAAGGCTCTTCTGCTGTTTTAGCCCAGTCTAAACATTCCTGCTATACTCTCCCTGTTACTGCTCAATAGAGTGCGGGCACAGAGATGGTGGAATCAATTGGTCATTCATGCAGGAAAGGGAGGAGTGACAGCAATGTGTGCTGCAGAGCTGCAAAGCTCGCTGTGCGCTGAAGATGATCAGTGTTAACTTTCTGGACTGTCTCTTTTGCTGTTTCGGCAGAATCTGAACCTAAGTGCTATATTCTGCTACTGCTCACAAAGAGCAAGCACAGGAGAAGAAGGATTCAATTGGACTTTCAGGTAGGAAAGTGAGAGGTGACAGCTATATGTGTTTCAGAGTTGCAAAGCTCACTGTGTGCTGAAGATGCCCAGCAGGAGTCTCCCTGCTAGCCCTTCGGCTGTGGGATTAGAGTCCAAGCGCTCGTCCTCCCCTGTCACATCTGCTCTTGAAACGAGAGAGGGCACCAAAAACGTTGGACTCAAATGCACTTTTAGGAGATAAAGTGAGGAGTGACAGCAATGTTTGTGTCACAGCTTCAAAGTTCAGTGTGTGCTAAACATGATCAGCAGGAGCTTTTTTGCAAGGCTCTTCTGCTGTTTTAGCCCAGTGTAAACATTCCTGCTATACTCTCCGTGTTGCTGCTAAGCAGAGAGCGGGCACAGAGATGGTGGAATCAATTGGTCTTTCAGGCAGGAAAGGGAGGTGTGACAGCAATGTGTGCTGCAGAGCTGCAAAGCTCGCTGTGCGCTGAAGATGATCAGTGGTAACTTTCTGGACTGTCTCTTCTGCTGTTTCGGCAGAATCTGAACATAAGTGCTATATTCTGCTACTGCTCACAAAGAGCAAGCACAGGAGAAGAAGGAATCAATTGGACTTTCAGGTAGGAAAGTGAGAGGTGACAGCTATATGTGTTTCAGAGTTGCAAAGCTCACTGTGTGCTGAAGATGCCCAGCAGGAGTCTCCCTGCTAGCCCTTCGGCTGTGGGATTAGAGTCCAAGCGCTCGTCCCCCCCTGTCACAACTCCTCTCGAAACGAGAGAGCGCACCAGAAACGATGGTTTCAAATACACTTTTAGGAGATAAAGTGAATGACAGCAATGTTTGTGTCGCAGTTTAATGCTCACTGTGCGCTAAACATGAAAAGCAGGAGCTTTTTTGCAAGGCTCTTCTGCTGTTTTAGCCCAGTCTAAACATTCCTGCTATACACTCCCTGTTGCTGCTCAATAGAGTGCGGGCTCAGAGATGGTGGAATCAGTTGGTCTTTCAGGCAGGAAAGGGAGGAGTGACAGCAATGTGTGCTGCAGAGTTGCAAACTCGCTGTGCGCTGAAGATGATCAGTGGGAACTTTCTGGACTGTGTCTTCTGCTGTTTCAGCAGAGTGCAAACGTAAGTGCTATATTCTGCTACTGCTCACAAGGAGCAAGCACTGGAGATGTATGATTCAATTGGACTTTCAGGTAGGAAAGTGAGAGGTGACAGCTATATGTGTTTCAGAGTTGCAAAGCTCACTGTGTGCTGAGGATGCCCATCTGGACTTTCCCTGCACGCCCTTCGGCTGTGGGATTAGAGTCCAAGCGCTCGTCCTCCCCTGTCACATCTGCTCTTGAAACGAGAGAGAGCACCAAAAACGTTGGACTCAAATGCACTTTTAGGAGATAAAGTGAGGAGTGACAGCAATGTTTGTGTCACAGCTTCAAAGTTCAGTGTGTGCTAAACATGATCAGCAGGAGCTTTTTTGCAAGGCTCTTCTGCTGTTTTAGCCCAGTGTAAACATTCCTGCTATACTCTCCGTGTTGCTGCTAAGCAGAGAGCGGGCACAGAGATGGTGGAATCAATTGGTCTTTCAGGCAGGAAAGGGAGGTGTGACAGCAATGTGTGCTGCAGAGCTGCAAAGCTCGCTGTGCGCTGAAGATGATCAGTGGTAACTTTCTGGACTGTCTCTTCTGCTGTTTCGGCAGAATCTGAACATAAGTGCTATATTCTGCTACTGCTCACAAAGAGCAAGCACAGGAGAAGAAGGAATCAATTGGACTTTCAGGTAGGAAAGTGAGAGGTGACAGCTATATGTGTTTCAGAGTTGCAAAGCTCACTGTGTGCTGAAGATGCCCAGCAGGAGTCTCCCTGCTAGCCCTTCGGCTGTGGGATTAGAGTCCAAGCGCTCGTCCCCCCCTGTCACAACTCCTCTCGAAACGAGAGAGCGCACCAGAAACGATGGTTTCAAATGCACTTTTAGGAGATAAAGTGAATGACAGCAATGTTTGTGTCGCAGTTTAATGCTCACTGTGCGCTAAACATGAAAAGCAGGAGCTTTTTTGCAAGGCTCTTCTGCTGTTTTAGCCCAGTCTAAACATTCCTGCTATACACTCCCTGTTGCTGCTCAATAGAGTGCGGGCTCAGAGATGGTGGAATCAGTTGGTCTTTCAGGCAGGAAAGGGAGGAGACACAGCAATGTGTGCTGCAGAGTTGCAAAGCTCGCTGTGCGCTGAAGATGATCAGTGGGTACTTTCAGGACTGTCTCTTCTGCTGTTTCAGCAGAGTGCAAACGTATGGGCTATATTCTGCTACTGCTCACAAGGAGCAAAGCACAGGAGAAGTAGGATTCAATTGGACTTTCAGGTAGGAAAGTGAGAGGTGACAGCAATGTGTGTTTCCGAGTTGCAAAGCTCACTGTGTGCTGAAGATGCCCAGCAGGACTTTCCCTGCACGCCCTTCGGCTGTGGGATTAGAGTCCAAGCGCTCGTCCTCCCCTGTCACATCTGCTCTTGAAACGAGAGAGGGCACCAAAAACGTTGGACTCAAATGCTCTTTTAGGAGATAAAGTGAGGAGTGACAGCACTGTTTGTGTCACAGCTTCATAGTTCAGTGTGTGCTAAACATGATCAGCAGGAGCTTTTTTGCAAGGCTCTTCTGCTGTTTTAGCCCAGTGTAAACATTCCTGCTATACTCTCCGTGTTGCTGCTAAGCAGAGAGCGGGCACAGAGATGGTGGTTTCAGCTGGTCATTCATGCAGGAAAGGGAGGAGTGACAGCAATGTGAGTTGCAGAGTTGCAATGCTCGCTGTGCGCTGAAGATGATCAGTGGTAACTTTCTGACTGTCTCTTCTGCTGTTTCAGCAGAGTCCAAACGTAAGTGCTATATTCTGCTACTGCTCACAAGGAGCAAGCACTGGAGATGTATGATTCAATTGGACTTTCAGGTAGGAAAGTGAGAGGTGACAGCTATATGTGTTTCAGAGTTGCAAAGCTCACTGTGTGCTGAAGATGCCCAGCAGGACTTTCCCTGCACGCCCTTCGGCTGTGCGATTAGAGTCCAAGCGCTGGTCCTCCCCTGTCACAACTCCTCTCGAAACGAGAGAGCGCTCCAGAAACGATAGATTCAAAAGCACTTTTAGGAGATAAAGTGAGTGGCAGCAATGTTTGTGTCGCAGTGTAAAGCTCACTGTGCGCTAAACATGAATAGCTGGAGCTTTTTTGCAAGGGTCTCTTGCTGTTTTAGCCTAGTCTAAACATTCCTGCTATACTCTCCCTGTTGCTGCTCAATAGAGTGCGGGCTCAGAGACGGTGGAATCAGTTGGTCTTTCAGGCAGAAAAGGGAGGAGTGACAGCAATGTGTGCTGCAGAGCTGCAAAGCTCGCTGTGCGCTGAAGATGACCAGTGGGAACTTTCTGGACTGTGTCTTCTGCTGTTTCAGCAGAGTGCAAACGTATGGGCTATATTCTGCTACTGCTCACAAGGAGCAAAGCACAGGAGAAGTAGGATGCAATTGGACTTTCAGGTAGGAAAGTGAGAGGTGACAGCAATGTTTGTGTCACAGCCTCAAAACTCACTGTGCGCTAAACATGAAAAGCTGGAGCTTTTTTGCAAGGCTCTTCTGCTGTTTTAGCCTAGTCTAAACATTCCTGCTATACTCTCCCTGTTGCTGCTCAATAGAGTGCGGGCTCAGAGACGGTGGAATCAATTGGTCTTTCAGGCAGGAAAGGGAGGAGTGACAGCAATGTGTGCTGCAGAGCTGCAAAGCTCGCTGCGCGGTGAAGATGATCAGTGTTAACTTTCTGGACTGTCTCTTCTGCTGTTTCAGCAGAATCTGAACGTAAGTGCTATATTCTGCTACTGCTCACAAAGAGCAAGCACAGGAGAAGAAGGATTCAATTGGACTTTCAGGTAGGAAAGTGAGAGGTGACAGCTATATGTGTTTCAGAGTTGCAAAGCTCACTGTGTGCTGAAGATGCCCAGCAGGACTTTCCCTGCACGCCCTTCGGCTGTGGGATTAGAGTCCAAGCGCTCGTCCTCCCCTGTCACATCTGCTCTTGAAACGAGAGAGGGCACCAAAAACGTTGGACTCAAATGCACTTTTAGGATATAAAGTGAGGAGTGACAGCAATGTTTGTGTCACAGCCTCAACGCTCACTGTGTGCTAAACATGATCAGTAGGAGCTTTTTTGCAAGGCTCTTCTGCTGTTTTAGCCCAGTGTAAACATTCCTGCTATACTCACCGTGTTGCTGCTAAGCAGAGAGCGGGCACAGAGATGGTGGTTTCAGCTGGTCATTCATGCAGGAAAGGGAGGAGTGACAGCAATGTGTGTTGCACAGTTGCAAAGCTCGCTGTGCTTTGAAGATGATCAGTGGGAACTTTCTGGACTGTGTCTTCTGCTGTTTCAGCAGAGTGCAAACGTAAGTGCTATATTCTGCTACTGCTCACAAGGAGCAAGCACTGGAGATGTATGATTCAATTGGACTTTCAGGTAGGACAGTGAGAGGTGACAGCTATATGTGTTTCAGAGTTGCAAAGCTCACTGTGTGCTGAGGATGCCCAGCAGGACTTTCCCTGCACGCCCTTCGGCTGTGGGATTAGAGTCCAAGCGCTCGTCCTCCCCTGTCACATCTGCTCTTGAAACGAGAGAGAGCACCAAAAACGTTGGACTCAAATGCACTTTTAGGAGATAAAGTGAGGAGTGACAGCAATGTTTGTGTCACAGCTTCAAAGTTCAGTGTGTGCTAAACATGATCAGCAGGAGCTTTTTTGCAAGGCTCTTCTGCTGTTTTAGCCCAGTGTAAACATTCCTGCTATACTCTCCGTGTTGCTGCTAAGCAGAGAGCGGGCACAGAGATGGTGGTTTCAGCTGGTCATTCATGCAGGAAAGGGAGGTGTGACAGCAATGTGTGCTGCAGAGCTGCAAAGCTCGCTGTGCGCTGAAGATGATCAGTGGTAACTTTCTGGACTGTCTCTTCTGCTGTTTCGGCAGAATCTGAACATATGTGCTATATTCTGCTACTGCTCACAAAGAGCAAGCACAGGAGAAGAAGGAATCAATTGGACTTTCAGGTAGGAAAGTGAGAGGTGACAGCTATATGTGTTTCAGAGTTGCAAAGCTCACTGTGTGCTGAAGATGCCCAGCAGGACTTTCCCTGCACGCCCTTCGGCTGTGGGATTAGAGTCCAAGCGCTCGTCCTCCCCTGTCACATCTGCTCTTGAAACGAGAGAGCGCACCAGAAACGATGGTTTCAAATGCACTTTTAGGAGATAAAGTGAATGACAGCAATGTTTGTGTCGCATTTTAATGCTCACTGTGCGCTGAACATGAAAAGCAGGAGCTTTTTTGCAAGGCTCTTCTGCTGTTTTAGCAAAGTCTAAACATTCCTGCTATACACTCCCTGTTGCTGCTCAATAGAGTGCGGGCTCAGAGATGGTGGAATCAGTTGGTCTTTCAGGCAGGAAAGGGAGGAGACACAGCAATGTGTGCTGCAGAGTTGCAAAGCTCGCTGTGCGCTGAAGATGATCAGTGGGAACTTTCAGGACTGTCTCTTCTGCTGTTTCAGCAGAGTGCAAACGTATGGGCTATATTCTGCTACTGCTCACAAGGAGCAAAGCACAGGAGAAGTAGGATTCAATTGGACTTTCAGGTAGGAAAGTGAGAGGTGACAGCAATGTGTGTTTCCGAGTTGCAAAGCTCACTGTGTGCTGAAGATGCCCAGCAGGAGTTTTCCTGCTGGCCCTTCGGCTGTGGGATTAGAGTCCAAGCGCTCGTCCTCCCCTGTCACATCTGCTCTTGAAACGAGAGAGGGCACCAAAAACGTTGGACTCAAATGCTCTTTTAGGATATAAAGTGAGGAGTGACAGCAATGTTTGTGTCACAGCCTCAAAGCTCACTGTGTGCTAAACATGATCAGTAGGAGCTTTTTTGCAAGGCTCTTCTGCTGTTTTAGCCCAGTGTAAACATTCCTGCTATACTCTCCGTGTTGCTGCTAAGCAGAGAGCGGGCACAGAGATGGTGGTTTCAGCTGGTCATTCATGCAGGAAAGGGAGGAGTGACAGCAATGTGAGTTGCAGAGTTGCAATGCTCGCTGTGCGCTGAAGATGATCAGTGGTAACTTTCTGACTGTCTCTTCTGCTGTTTCAGCAGAGTCCAAACGTAAGTGCTATATTCTGCTACTGCTCACAAGGAGCAAGCACTGGAGATGTATGATTCAATTGGACTTTCAGGTAGGAAAGTGAGAGGTGACAGCTATATGTGTTTCAGAGTTGCAAAGCTCACTGTGTGCTGAAGATGCCCAGCAGGAGTTTCCCTGCACGCCCTTCGGCTGTGCCATTAGAGTCCAAGCGCTCGTCCTACCCTGTCACAACTCCTCTCGAAACGAGAGTGCGCACCAGAAACGATGGTTTCAAATGCACTTTAAGGAGATAAAGTGAATGACAGCAATGTTTGTGTCACAGCTTCAAAGTTCAGTGTGTGCTAAACATGATCAGCAGGAGCTTTTTTGCAAGGCTCTTCTGCTGTTTTAGCCCAGTGTAAACATTCCTGCTATACTCTCCGTGTTGCTGCTAAGCAGAGAGCGGGCACAGAGATGGTGGAATCAATTGGTCTTTCAGGCAGGAAAGGGAGGTGTGACAGCAATGTGTGCTGCAGAGCTGCAAAGCTCGCTGTGCGCTGAAGATGATCAGTGGTAACTTTCTGGACTGTCTCTTCTGCTGTTTCGGCAGAATCTGAACATAAGTGCTATATTCTGCTACTGCTCACAAAGAGCAAGCACAGGAGAAGAAGGAATCAATTGGACTTTCAGGTAGGAAAGTGAGAGGTGACAGCTATATGTGTTTCAGAGTTGCAAAGCTCACTGTGTGCTGAAGATGCCCAGCAGGAGTCTCCCTGCTAGCCCTTCGGCTGTGGGATTAGAGTCCAAGCGCTCGTCCCCCCCTGTCACAACTCCTCTCGAAACGAGAGAGCGCACCAGAAACGATGGTTTCAAATGCACTTTTAGGAGATAAAGTGAATGACAGCAATGTTTGTGTCGCAGTTTAATGCTCACTGTGCGCTAAACATGAAAAGCAGGAGCTTTTTTGCAAGGCTCTTCTGCTGTTTTAGCCCAGTCTAAACATTCCTGCTATACACTATCTGTTGCTGCTCAATAGAGTGCGGGCTCAGAGATGGTGGAATCAGTTGGTCTTTCAGGCAGGAAAGGGAGGAGACACAGCAATGTGTGCTGCAGAGTTGCAAAGCTCGCTGTGCGCTGAAGATGATCAGTGGGAACTTTCAGGACTGTCTCTTCTGCTGTTTCAGCAGAGTGCAAACGTATGGGCTATATTCTGCTACTGCTCACAAGGAGCAAAGCACAGGAGAAGTAGGATTCAATTGGACTTTCAGGTAGGAAAGTGAGAGGTGACAGCAATGTGTGTTTCCGAGTTGCAAAGCTCACTGTGTGCTGAAGATGCCCGGCAGGACTTTCCCTGCACGCCCTTCGGCTGTGGGATTAGAGTCCAAGCGCTCGTCCTCCCCTGTCACATCTGCTCTTGAAACGAGAGAGGGCACCAAAAACGTTGGACTCAAATGCACTTTTAGGAGATAAAGTGAGGAGTGACAGCAATGTTTGTGTCACAGCTTCAAAGCTCACTGTGTGCTAAACATGATCAGCAGGAGCTTTTTTGCAAGGCTCTTCTGCTGTTTTAGCCCAGTGTAAACATTCCTGCTATACTCTCCGTGTTGCTGCTAAGCAGAGAGCGGGCACAGAGATGGTGGTTTCAGCTGGTCATTCATGCAGGAAAGGGAGGAGTGACAGCAATGTGTGTTGCACAGTTGCAAAGCTCGCTGTGCTTTGAAGATGATCAGTGGGAACTTTCTGGACTGTGTCTTCTGCTGTTTCAGCAGAGTGCAAACGTAAGTGCTATATTCTGCTACTGCTCACAAGGAGCAAGCACTGGAGATGTATGATTCAATTGGACTTTCAGGTAGGACAGTGAGAGGTGACAGCTATATGTGTTTCAGAGTTGCAAAGCTCACTGTGTGCTGAGGATGCCCAGCAGGACTTTCCCTGCACGCCCTTCGGCTGTGGGATTAGAGTCCAAGCGCTCGTCCTCCCCAGTCACATCTGCTCTTGAAACGAGAGAGAGCACCAAAAACGTTGGACTCAAATGCACTTTTAGGAGATAAAGTGAGGAGTGACAGCAATGTTTGTGTCACAGCTTCAAAGTTCAGTGTGTGCTAAACATGATCAGCAGGAGCTTTTTTGCAAGGCTCTTCTGCTGTTTTAGCCCAGTGTAAACATTCCTGCTATACTCTCCGTGTTGCTGCTAAGCAGAGAGCGGGCACAGAGATGGTGGAATCAATTGGTCTTTCAGGCAGGAAAGGGAGGTGTGACAGCAATGTGTGCTGCAGAGCTGCAAAGCTCGCTGTGCGCTGAAGATGATCAGTGGTAACTTTCTGGACTGTCTCTTCTGCTGTTTCGGCAGAATCTGAACATATGTGCTATATTCTGCTACTGCTCACAAAGAGCAAGCACAGGAGAAGAAGGAATCAATTGGACTTTCAGGTAGGAAAGTGAGAGGTGACAGCTATATGTGTTTCAGAGTTGCAAAGCTCACTGTGTGCTGAAGATGCCCAGCAGGAGTCTCCCTGCTAGCCCTTCGGCTGTGGGATTAGAGTCCAAGCGCTCGTCCCCCCCTGTCACAACTCCTCTCGAAACGAGAGAGCGCACCAGAAACGATGGTTTCAAATGCACTTTTAGGAGATAAAGTGAATGACAGCAATGTTTGTGTCGCATTTTAATGCTCACTGTGCGCTGAACATGAAAAGCAGGAGCTTTTTTGCAAGGCTCTTCTGCTGTTTTAGCAAAGTCTAAACATTCCTGCTATACACTCCCTGTTGCTGCTCAATAGAGTGCGGGCTCAGAGATGGTGGAATCAGTTGGTCTTTCAGGCAGGAAAGGGAGGAGACACAGCAATGTGTGCTGCAGAGTTGCAAAGCTCGCTGTGCGCTGAAGATGATCAGTGGGAACTTTCAGGACTGTCTCTTCTGCTGTTTCAGCAGAGTGCAAACGTATGGGCTATATTCTGCTACTGCTCACAAGGAGCAAAGCACAGGAGAAGTAGGATTCAATTGGACTTTCAGGTAGGAAAGTGAGAGGTGACAGCAATGTGTGTTTCCGAGTTGCAAAGCTCACTGTGTGCTGAAGATGCCCAGCAGGAGTTTTCCTGCTGGCCCTTCGGCTGTGGGATTAGAGTCCAAGCGCTCGTCCTCCCCTGTCACATCTGCTCTTGAAACGAGAGAGGGCACCAAAAACGTTGGACTCAAATGCTCTTTTAGGATATAAAGTGAGGAGTGACAGCAATGTTTGTGTCACAGCCTCAAAGCTCACTGTGTGCTAAACATGATCAGTAGGAGCTTTTTTGCAAGGCTCTTCTGCTGTTTTAGCCCAGTGTAAACATTCCTGCTATACTCTCCGTGTTGCTGCTAAGCAGAGAGCGGGCACAGAGATGGTGGTTTCAGCTGGTCATTCATGCAGGAAAGGGAGGAGTGACAGCAATGTGAGTTGCAGAGTTGCAATGCTCGCTGTGCGCTGAAGATGATCAGTGGTAACTTTCTGACTGTCTCTTCTGCTGTTTCAGCAGAGTCCAAACGTAAGTGCTATATTCTGCTACTGCTCACAAGGAGCAAGCACTGGAGATGTATGATTCAATTGGACTTTCAGGTAGGAAAGTGAGAGGTGACAGCTATATGTGTTTCAGAGTTGCAAAGCTCACTGTGTGCTGAAGATGCCCAGCAGGAGTTTCCCTGCACGCCCTTCGGCTGTGCCATTAGAGTCCAAGCGCTCGTCCCCCCCTGTCACAACTCCTCTCGAAACGAGAGAGCGCACCAGAAACGATGGTTTCAAATGCACTTTTAGGAGATAAAGTGAATGACAGCAATGTTTGTGTCTCAGTTTAATGCTCACTGTGCGCTAAACATGAAAAGCAGGAGTTTTTTTGCAAGGCTCTTCTGCTGTTTTAGCCCAGTCTAAACATTCCTGCTATACACTCCCTGTTGCTGCTCAATAGAGTGCGGGCTCAGAGATGGTGGAATCAGTTGGTCTTTCAGGCAGGAAAGGGAGGAGACACAGCAATGTGTGCTGCAGAGTTGCAAAGCTCGCTGTGCGCTGAAGATGATCAGTGGGAACTTTCAGGACTGTCTCTTCTGCTGTTTCAGCAGAGTGCAAACGTATGGGCTATATTCTGCTACTGCTCACAAGGAGCAAAGCACAGGAGAAGTAGGATTCAATTGGACTTTCAGGTAGGAAAGTGAGAGGTGACAGCAATGTGTGTTTCCGAGTTGCAAAGCTCACTGTGTGCTGAAGATGCCCAGCAGGAGTTTTCCTGCTGGCCCTTCGGCTGTGGGATTAGAGTCCAAGCGCTCGTCCTCCCCTGTCACATCTGCTCTTGAAACGAGAGAGGGCACCAAAAACGTTGGACTCAAATGCTCTTTTAGGATATAAAGTGAGGAGTGACAGCAATGTTTGTGTCACAGCCTCAAAGCTCACTGTGTGCTAAACATGATCAGTAGGAGCTTTTTTGCAAGGCTCTTCTGCTGTTTTAGCCCAGTGTAAACATTCCTGCTATACTCTCCGTGTTGCTGCTAAGCAGAGAGCGGGCACAGAGATGGTGGTTTCAGCTGGTCATTCATGCAGGAAAGGGAGGAGTGACAGCAATGTGAGTTGCAGAGTTGCAATGCTCGCTGTGCGCTGAAGATGATCAGTGGTAACTTTCTGACTGTCTCTTCTGCTGTTTCAGCAGAGTCCAAACGTAAGTGCTATATTCTGCTACTGCTCACAAGGAGCAAGCACTGGAGATGTATGATTCAATTGGACTTTCAGGTAGGAAAGTGAGAGGTGACAGCTATATGTGTTTCAGAGTTGCAAAGCTCACTGTGTGCTGAAGATGCCCAGCAGGAGTTTCCCTGCACGCCCTTCGGCTGTGCCATTAGAGTCCAAGCGCTCGTCCCCCCCTGTCACAACTCCTCTCGAAACGAGAGAGCGCACCAGAAACGATGGTTTCAAATGCACTTTTAGGAGATAAAGTGAATGACAGCAATGTTTGTGTCTCAGTTTAATGCTCACTGTGCGCTAAACATGAAAAGCAGGAGTTTTTTTGCAAGGCTCTTCTGCTGTTTTAGCCCAGTCTAAACATTCCTGCTATACACTCCCTGTTGCTGCTCAAAAGAGTGCGGGCTCAGAGATGGTGGAATCAGTTGGTCTTTCAGGCAGGAAAGGGAGGAGTGACAGCAATGTGTGCTGCAGAGTTGCAAACTCGCTGTGCGCTGAAGATGATCAGTGGGAACTTTCTGGACTGTGTCTTCTGCTGTTTCAGCAGAGTGCAAACGTAAGTGCTATATTCTGCTACTGCTCACAAGGAGCAAGCACTGGAGATGTATGATTCAATTGGACTTTCAGGTAGGAAAGTGAGAGGTGACAGCTATATGTGTTTCAGAGTTGCAAAGCTCACTGTGTGCTGAGGATGCCCAGCAGGACTTTCCCTGCACGCCCTTCGGCTGTGGGATTAGAGTCCAAGCGCTCGTCCTCCCCTGTCACATCTGCTCTTGAAACGAGAGAGGGCACCAAAAACGTTGGACTCAAATGCACTTTTAGGAGATAAAGTGAGGAGTGACAGCAATGTTTGTGTCACAGCTTCAAAGCTCACTGTGTGCTAAACATGATCAGCAGGAGCTTTTTTGCAAGGCTCTTCTGCTGTTTTAGCCCAGTGTAAACATTCCTGCTATACTCTCCGTGTTGCTGCTAAGCAGAGAGCGGGCACAGAGATGGTGGAATCAATTGGTCTTTCAGGCAGGAAAGGGAGGTGTGACAGCAATGTGTGCTGCAGAGCTGCAAAGCTCGCTGTGCGCTGAAGATGATCAGTGGTAACTTTCTGGACTGTCTCTTCTGCTGTTTCGGCAGAATCTGAACATAAGTGCTATATTCTGCTACTGCTCACAAAGAGCAAGCACAGGAGAAGAAGGAATCAATTGGACTTTCAGGTAGGAAAGTGAGAGGTGACAGCTATATGTGTTTCAGAGTTGCAAAGCTCACTGTGTGCTGAAGATGCCCAGCAGGAGTCTCCCTGCTAGCCCTTCGGCTGTGGGATTAGAGTCCAAGCGCTCGTCCCCCCCTGTCACAACTCCTCTCGAAACGAGAGAGCGCACCAGAAACGATGGTTTCAAATGCACTTTTAGGAGATAAAGTGAATGACAGCAATGTTTGTGTCGCAGTTTAATGCTCACTGTGCGCTAAACATGAAAAGCAGGAGCTTTTTTGCAAGGCTCTTCTGCTGTTTTAGCCCAGTCTAAACATTCCTGCTATACACTATCTGTTGCTGCTCAATAGAGTGCGGGCTCAGAGATGGTGGAATCAGTTGGTCTTTCAGGCAGGAAAGGGAGGAGACACAGCAATATGTGCTGCAGAGTTGCAAAGCTCGCTGTGCGCTGAAGATGATCAGTGGGTACTTTCAGGACTGTCTCTTCTGCTGTTTCAGCAGAGTGCAAACGTATGGGCTATATTCTGCTACTGCTCACAAGGAGCAAAGCACAGGAGAAGTAGGATTCAATTGGACTTTCAGGTAGGAAAGTGAGAGGTGACAGCAATGTGTGTTTCCGAGTTGCAAAGCTCACTGTGTGCTGAAGATGCCCGGCAGGACTTTCCCTGCACGCCCTTCGGCTGTGGGATTAGAGTCCAAGCGCTCGTCCTCCCCTGTCACATCTGCTCTTGAAACGAGAGAGGGCACCAAAAACGTTGGACTCAAATGCTCTTTTAGGAGATAAAGTGAGGAGTGACAGCAATGTTTCTGTCACAGCCTCAAAGCTCACTGTGTGCTAAACATGATCAGTAGGAGCTTTTTTGCAAGGCTCTTCTGCTGTTTTAGCCCAGTGTAAACATTCCTGCTATACTCTCCGTGTTGCTGCTAAGCAGAGAGCGGGCACAGAGATGGTGGTTTCAGCTGGTCATTCATGCAGGAAAGGGAGGAGTGACAGCAATGTGAGTTGCAGAGTTGCAATGCTCGCTGTGCGCTGAAGATGATCAGTGGTAACTTTCTGGACTGTCTCTTCTGCTGTTTCAGCAGAGTCCAAACGTAAGTGCTATATTCTGCTACTGCTCACAAGGAGCAAGCACTGGAGATGTATGATTCAATTGGACTTTCAACTAGGAAAGTGAGAGGTGACAGCTATATGTGTTTCAGAGTTGCAAAGCTCACTGTGTGCTGAAGATGCCCAGCAGGACTTTCCCTGCACGCCCTTCGGCTGTGCGATTAGAGTCCAAGCGCTCGTCCTCCCCTGTCACAACTCCTCTCGAAACGAGAGAGCGCTCCAGAAACGATAGATTCAAAAGCACTTTTAGGAGATAAAGTGAGTGGCAGCAATGTTTGTGTCGCAGTGTAAAGCTCACTGTGCGCTAAACATGAATAGCTGGAGCTTTTTTGCAAGGGTCTCTTGCTGTTTTAGCCTAGTCTAAACATTCCTGCTCTACTCTCCCTGTTGCTGCTCAATAGAGTGCGGGCTCAGAGACGGTGGAATCAGTTGGTCTTTCAGGCAGAAAAGGGAGGAGTGACAGCAATGTGTGCTGCAGAGCTGCAAAGCTCGCTGTGCGCTGAAGATGATCAGTGGGAACTTTCTGGACTGTGTCTTCTGCAGTTTCAGCAGAGTGCAAACGTATGGGCTATATTCTGCTACTGCTCACAAGGAGCAAAGCACAGGAGAAGTAGGATGCAATTGGACTTTCAGGTAGGAAAGTGAGAGGTGACAGCAATGTTTGTGTCACAGCCTCAAAACTCACTGTGCGCTAAACATGATCAGCAGGAGCTTTTTTGCAAGGCTCTTCTGCTGTTTTAGCCCAGTGTAAACATTCCTGCTATACTCTCCGTGTTGCTGCTAAGCAGAGAGCGGGCACAGAGATGGTGGAATCAATTGGTCTTTCAGGCAGGAAAGGGAGGTGTGACAGCAATGTGTGCTGCAGAGCTGCAAAGCTCGCTGTGCGCTGAAGATGATCAGTGGTAACTTTCTGGACTGTCTCTTCTGCTGTTTCGGCAGAATCTGAACGTAAGTGCTATATTCTGCTACTGCTCACAAAGAGCAAGCACAGGAGAAGAAGGAATCAATTGGACTTTCAGGTAGGAAAGTGAGAGGTGACAGCTATATGTGTTTCAGAGTTGCAAAGCTCACTGTGTGCTGAAGATGCCCAGCAGGAGTTTTCCTGCTGGCCCTTTGGCTGTGTTATTAGAGTCCAAGCGCTCGTCCTCCCCTGTCACATCTGCTCTTGAAACGAGAGAGGGCACCAAAAACGTTGGACTCAAATGCTCTTTTAGGATATAAAGTGAGGAGTGACAGCAATGTTTGTGTCACAGCCTCAAAGCTCACTGTGTGCTAAACATGATCAGCAGGAGCTTTTTTGCAAGGCTCTTCTGCTGTTTTAGCCCAGTGTAAACATTCCTGCTATACTCTCCGTGTTGCTGCTAAGCAGAGAGCGGGCACAGAGATGGTGGTTTCAGCTGGTCATTCATGCAGGAAAGGGAGGAGTGACAGCAATGTGAGTTGCAGAGTTGCAATGCTCGCTGTGCGCTGAAGATGATCAGTGGTAACTTTCTGGACTGTCTCTTCTGCTGTTTCAGCAGAGTCCAAACGTAAGTGCTATATTCTGCTACTGCTCACAAGGAGCAAGCACTGGAGATGTATGATTCAATTGGACTTTCAGGTAGGAAAGTGAGAGGTGACAGCTATATGTGTTTCAGAGTTGCAAAGCTCACTGTGTGCTGAAGATGCCCAGCAGGAGTTTCCCTGCACGCCCTTCGGCTGTGCCATTAGAGTCCAAGCGCTCGTCCTCCCCTGTCACAACTCCTCTCGAAACGAGAGAGCGCACCAGAAACGATGGTTTCAAATGCACTTTTAGGAGATAAAGTGAATGACAGCAATGTTTGTGTCTCAGTTTAATGCTCACTGTGCGCTAAACATGAAAAGCAGGACCTTTTTTGCAAGGCTCTTCTGCTGTTTTAGCCCAGTCTAAACATTCCTGCTATACACTCCCTGTTGCTGCTCAAAAGAGTGCGAGCTCAGAGATGGTGGAATCAGTTGGTCTTTCAGGCAGGAAAGGGAGGAGTGACAGCAATGTGTGCTGCAGAGTTGCAAACTCGCTGTGCGCTGAAGATGATCAGTGGGAACTTTCTGGACTGTGTCTTCTGCTGTTTCAGCAGAGTGCAAACGTAAGTGCTATATTCTGCTACTGCTCACAAGGAGCAAGCACAGGAGATGTAGGATTCAATAGGACTTTCAGGTAGGAAAGTGAGAGGTGACAGCTATATGTGTTTCAGAGTTGCAAAGCTCACTGTGTGCTGAAGATGCCCAGCAGGAGTTTCCCTGCTAGCCCTTCGGCTGTGGGATTAGAGTCCAAGCGCTCGTCCTCCCCTGTCACATCTGCTCTTGAAACGAGAGAGGGCACCAAAAACGTTGGACTCAAATGCACTTTTAGGAGATAAAGTGAGGAGTGACAGCAATGTTTGTGTCACAGCTTCAAAGCTCACTGTGTGCTAAACATGATCAGCAGGAGCTTTTTTGCAAGGCTCTTCTGCTGTTTTAGCCCAGTGTAAACATTCCTGCTATACTCTCCGTGTTGCTGCTAAGCAGAGAGCGGGCACAGAGATGGTGGTTTCAGCTGGTCATTCATGCAGGAAAGGGAGGAGTGACAGCAATGTGTGTTTCACAGTTGCAAAGCTCGCTGTGCGCTGAAGATGATCAGTGGGAACTTTCTGGACTGTGTCTTCTGCTGTTTCAGCAGAGTGCAAACGTAAGTGCTATATTCTGCTACTGCTCACAAGGAGCAAGCACTGGAGATGTATGATTCAATTGGACTTTCAGGTAGGAAAGTGAGAGGTGACAGCTATATGTGTTTCAGAGTTGCAAAGCTCACTGTGTGCTGAGGATGCCCAGCAGGAGTTTCCCTGCACGCCCTTCGGCTGTGGGATTAGAGTCCAAGCGCTCGTCCTCCCCTGTCACATCTGCTCTTGAAACGAGAGAGGGCACCAAAAACGTTGGACTCAAATGCTCTTTTAGGATATAAAGTGAGGAGTGACAGCAATGTTTGTGTCACAGCCTCAAAGCTCACTGTGTGCTAAACATGATCAGTAGGAGCTTTTTTGCAAGGCTCTTCTGCTGTTTTAGCCCAGTGTAAACATTCCTGCTATACTCTCCGTGTTGCTGCTAAGCAGAGAGCGGGCACAGAGATGGTGGTTTCAGCTGGTCATTCATGCAGGAAAGGGAGGAGTGACAGCAATGTGAGTTGCAGAGTTGCAATGCTCGCTGTGCGCTGAAGATGATCAGTGGGAACTTGCTGGACTGTGTCTTCTGTTGTTTCAGCAGAGTGCAAACGTAAGTGCTATATTCTGCTACTGCTCACAAGGAGCAAGCACTGGAGATGTATGATTCAATTGGACTTTCAGGTAGGAAAGTGAGAGGTGACAGCTATATGTGTTTCAGAGTTGCAAAGCTCACTGTGTGCTGAGGATGCCCAGCAGGACTTTCCCTGCACGCCCTTCGGCTGTGGGATTAGAGTCCAAGCGCTCATCCTCCCCTGTCACATCTGCTCTTGAAACGAGAGAGGGCACCAAAAACGTTGGACTCAAATGCACTTTTAGGAGATAAAGTGAGGAGTGACAGCAATGTTTGTGTCACAGCTTCAAAGTTCAGTGTGTGCTAAACATGGTAAGCAGGAGCTTTTTTGCAAGGCTCTTCTGCTGTTTTAGCCCAGTGTAAACATTCCTGCTATACACTCCCTGTTGCTGCTCATCAGAGAGCGGGCTCAGAGATGGTGGAATCAATTGGTCTTTCAGGCAGGAAAGGGAGGTGTGACAGCAATGTGTGCTGCAGAGCTGCAAAGCTCGCTGTGCGCTGAAGATGATCAGTGGTAACTTTCTGGACTGTCTCTTCTGCTGTTTCGGCAGAATCTGAACATAAGTGCTATATTCTGCTACTGCTCACAAAGAGCAAGCACAGGAGAAGAAGGAATCAATTGGACTTTCAGGTAGGAAAGTGAGAGGTGACAGCTATATGTGTTTCAGAGTTGCAAAGCTCACTGTGTGCTGAAGATGCCCAGCAGGAGTCTCCCTGCTAGCCCTTCGGCTGTGGGATTAGAGTCCAAGCGCTCGTCCCCCCCTGTCACAACTCCTCTCGAAACGAGAGAGCGCACCAGAAACGATGGTTTCAAATGCACTTTTAGGAGATAAAGTGAATGACAGCAATGTTTGTGTCGCATTTTAATGCTCACTGTGCGCTGAACATGAAAAGCAGGTGCTTTTTTGCAAGGCTCTTCTGCTGTTTTAGCAAAGTCTAATCATTCCTGCTATACACTCCCTGTTGCTGCTCAATAGAGTGCGGGCTCAGAGATGGTGGAATCAGTTGGTCTTTCAGGCAGGAAAGGGAGGAGACACAGCAATGTGTGCTGCAGAGTTGCAAAGCTCGCTGTGCGCTGAAGATGATCAGTGGGAACTTTCAGGACTGTCTCTTCTGCTGTTTCAGCAGAGTGCAAACGTATGGGCTATATTCTGCTACTGCTCACAAGGAGCAAAGCACAGGAGAAGTAGGATTCAATTGGACTTTCAGGTAGGAAAGTGAGAGGTGACAGCAATGTGTGTTTCCGAGTTGCAAAGCTCACTGTGTGCTGAAGATGCCCAGCAGGAGTTTTCCTGCTGGCCCTTCGGCTGTGGGATTAGAGTCCAAGCGCTCGTCCTCCCCTGTCACATCTGCTCTTGAAACGAGAGAGGGCACCAAAAACGTTGGACTCAAATGCTCTTTTAGGATATAAAGTGAGGAGTGACAGCAATGTTTGTGTCACAGCCTCAAAGCTCACTGTGTGCTAAACATGATCAGTAGGAGCTTTTTTGCAAGGCTCTTCTGCTGTTTTAGCCCAGTGTAAACATTCCTGCTATACTCTCCGTGTTGCTGCTAAGCAGAGAGCGGGCACAGAGATGGTGGTTTCAGCTGGTCATTCATGCAGGAAAGGGAGGAGTGACAGCAATGTGAGTTGCAGAGTTGCAATGCTCGCTGTGCGCTGAAGATGATCAGTGGTAACTTTCTGGACTGTCTCTTCTGCTGTTTCAGCAGAATCTGAACATAAGTGCTATATTCTGCTACTGCTCACAAGGAGCAAGCACTGGAGATGTATGATTCAATTGGACTTTCAGGTAGGAAAGTGAGAGGTGACAGCTATATGTGTTTCAGAGTTGCAAAGCTCACTGTGTGCTGAAGATGCCCAGCAGGAGTTTCCCTGCACGCCCTTCGGCTGTGCCATTAGAGTCCAAGCGCTCGTCCTCCCCTGTCACAACTCCTCTCGAAACGAGAGAGCGCACCAGAAACGATGGTTTCAAATGCACTTTTAGGAGATAAAGTGAATGACAGCAGTGTTTGTGTCTCAGTTTAATGCTCACTGTGCGCTAAACATGAAAAGCAGGAGTTTTTTTGCAAGGCTCTTCTGCTGTTTTAGCCCAGTCTAAACATTCCTGCTATACACTCCCTGTTGCTGCTCAAAAGAGTGCGAGCTCAGAGATGGTGGAATCAGTTGGTCTTTCAGGCAGGAAAGGGAGGAGTGACAGCAATGTGTGCTGCAGAGTTGCAAACTCGCTGTGCGCTGAAGATGATCAGTGGGAACTTTCTGGACTGTGTCTTCTGCTGTTTCAGCAGAGTGCAAACGTAAGTGCTATATTCTGCTACTGCTCACAAGGAGCAAGCACAGGAGATGTAGGATTCAATAGGACTTTCAGGTAGGAAAGTGAGAGGTGACAGCTATATGTGTTTCAGAGTTGCAAAGCTCACTGTGTGCTGAAGATGCCCAGCAGGAGTTTCCCTGCTAGCCCTTCGGCTGTGGGATTAGAGTCCAAGCGCTCGTCCTCCCCTGTCACATCTGCTCTTGAAACGAGAGAGGGCACCAAAAACGTTGGACTCAAATGCACTTTTAGGAGATAAAGTGAGGAGTGACAGCAATGTTTGTGTCACAGCTTCAAAGCTCACTGTGTGCTAAACATGATCAGCAGGAGCTTTTTTGCAAGGCTCTTCTGCTGTTTTAGCCCAGTGTAAACATTCCTGCTATACTCTCCGTGTTGCTGCTAAGCAGAGAGCGGGCACAGAGATGGTGGTTTCAGCTGGTCATTCATGCAGGAAAGGGAGGAGTGACAGCAATGTGTGTTTCACAGTTGCAAAGCTCGCTGTGCGCTGAAGATGATCAGTGGGAACTTTCTGGACTGTGTCTTCTGCTGTTTCAGCAGAGTGCAAACGTAAGTGCTATATTCTGCTACTGCTCACAAGGAGCAAGCACTGGAGATGTATGATTCAATTGGACTTTCAGGTAGGAAAGTGAGAGGTGACAGCTATATGTGTTTCAGAGTTGCAAAGCTCACTGTGTGCTGAGGATGCCCAGCAGGACTTTCCCTGCACGCCCTTCGGCTGTGGGATTAGAGTCCAAGCGCTCGTCCTCCCCTGTCACATATGCTCTTGAAACGAGAGAGAGCACCAAAAACGTTGGACTCAAATGCACTTTTAGGAGATAAAGTGAGGAGTGACAGCAATGTTTGTATCACAGCTTCAAAGTTCAGTGTGTGCTAAACATGATCAGCAGGAGCTTTTTTGCAAGGCTCTTCTGCTGTTTTAGCCCAGTGTAAACATTCCTGCTATACTCTCCGTGTTGCTGCTAAGCAGAGAGCGGGCACAGAGATGGTGGAATCAATTGGTCTTTCAGGCAGGAAAGGGAGGTGTGACAGCAATGTGTGCTGCAGAGCTGCAAAGCTCGCTGTGCGCTGAAGATGATCAGTGGTAACTTTCAGGACTGTCTCTTCTGCTGTTTCGGCAGAATCTGAACATAAGTGCTATATTCTGCTACTGCTCACAAAGAGCAAGCACAGGAGAAGAAGGAATCAATTGGACTTTCAGGTAGGAAAGTGAGAGGTGACAGCTATATGTGTTTCAGAGTTGCAAAGCTCACTGTGTGCTGAAGATGCCCAGCAGGAGTCTCCCTGCTAGCCCTTCGGCTGTGGGATTAGAGTCCAAGCGCTCGTCCCCCCCTGTCACAACTCCTCTCGAAACGAGAGAGCGCACCAGAAACGATGGTTTCAAATGCACTTTTAGTATATAAAGTGAATGACAGCAATGTTTGTGTCGCATTTTAATGCTCACTGTGCGCTGAACATGAAAAGCAGGAGCTTTTTTGCAAAGCTCTTCTGCTGTTTTAGCAAAGTCTAAACATTCCTGCTATACACTCCCTGTTGCTGCTCAATAGAGTGCGGGCTCAGAGATGGTGGAATCAGTTGGTCTTTCAGGCAGGAAAGGGAGGACACACAGCAATGTGTGCTGCAGAGTTGCAAAGCTCGCTGTGCGCTGAAGATGATCAGTGGGAACTTTCAGGACTGTCTCTTCTGCTGTTTCAGCAGAGTGCAAACGTATGGGCTATATTCTGCTACTGCTCACAAGGAGCAAAGCACAGGAGAAGTAGGATTCAATTGGACTTTCAGGTAGGAAAGTGAGAGGTGACAGCAATGTGTGTTTCCGAGTTGCAAAGCTCACTGTGTGCTGAAGATGCCCAGCAGGAGTTTTCCTGCTGGCCCTTCGGCTGTGGGATTAGAGTCCAAGCGCTCGACCTCCCCTGTCACATCTGCTCTTGAAACGAGAGAGGGCACCAAAAACGTTGGACTCAAATGCTCTTTTAGGATATAAAGTGAGGAGTGACAGCAATGTTTGTGTCACAGCCTCAAAGCTCACTGTGTGCTAAACATGATCAGTAGGAGCTTTTTTGCAAGGCTCTTCTGCTGTTTTAGCCCAGTGTAAACATTCCTGCTATACTCTCCGTGTTGCTGCTAAGCAGAGAGCGGGCACAGAGATGGTGGTTTCAGCTGGTCATTCATGCAGGAAAGGGAGGAGTGACAGCAATGTGAGTTGCAGAGTTGCAATGCTCGCTGTGCGCTGAAGATGATCAGTGGTAACTTTCTGGACTGTCTCTTCTGCTGTTTCAGCAGAGTCCAAACGTAAGTGCTATATTCTGCTACTGCTCACAAGGAGCAAGCACTGGAGATGTATGATTCAATTGGACTTTCAGGTAGGAAAGTGAGAGGTGACAGCTATATGTGTTTCAGAGTTGCAAAGCTCACTGTGTGCTGAAGATGCCCAGCAGGAGTTTCCCTGCACGCCCTTCGGCTGTGCGATTAGAGTCCAAGCGCTCGTCCTCCCCTGTCACAACTCCTCTCGAAACGAGAGAGCGCACCAGAAACGATGGTTTCAAATGCACTTTTAGGAGATAAAGTGAATGACAGCAATGTTTGTGTCTCAGTTTAATGCTCACTGTGCGCTAAACATGAAAAGCAGGAGTTTTTTTGCAAGGCTCTTCTGCTGTTTTAGCCCAGTCTAAACATTCCTGCTATACACTCCCTGTTGCTGCTCAAAAGAGTGCGAGCTCAGAGATGGTGGAATCAGTTGGTCTTTCAGGCAGGAAAGGGAGGAGTGACAGCAATGTGTGCTGCAGTTGCAAACTCGCTGTGCGCTGAAGATGATCAGTGGGAACTTTCTGGACTGTGTCTTCTGCTGTTTCAGCAGAGCGCAAACGTAAGTGCTATATTCTGCTACTGCTCACAAGGAGCAAGCACAGGAGATGTAGGATTCAATTGGACTTTCAGGTAGGAAAGTGAGAGGTGACAGCTATATGTGTTTCAGAGCTGCAACACTGTGTGCTGAAGATGCCCAGCAGGACTTTCCCTGCACGCCCTTCGGCTGTGCGATTAGAGTCCAAGCGCTCGTCCTCCCCTGTCACAACTCCTCTCGAAACGAGAAAGCGCACCAGAAACGATGGGCTCAAATGCACTTTTAGGAGATAAAGTGAATGACAGCAATGTTTGTGTCTCAGTTTAATGCTCACTGTGCGCTAAACATGAAAAGCAGGAGCTTCTTTGCAAGGCTCTTCTGCTGTTTTAGCCCAGTCTAAACATTCCTGCTATACACTCCCTGTTGCTGCTCAATAGAGTGCGGGCTCAGAGATGGTGGAATCAGTTGGTCTTTCAGGCAGGAAAGGGAGGAGTGACAGCAATGTGTGCTGCAGAGTTGCAAACTCGCTGTGCGCTGAACATGATCAGTGGGAACTTTCAGGACTGTCTCTTCTGCTGTTTCAGCAGAGTGCAAACGTATGGGCTATATTCTGCTACTGCTCACAAGGAGCAAAGCACAGGAGAAGTAGGATTCAATTGGACTTTCAGGTAGGAAAGTGAGAGGTGACAGCAATGTGTGTTTCCGAGTTGCAAAGCTCACTGTGTGCTGAAGATGCCCAGCAGGAGTTTTCCTGCTGGCCCTTCGGCTGTGGGATTAGAGTCCAAGCGCTCGTCCTCCCCTGTCACATCTGCTCTTGAAACGAGAGAGGGCACCAAAAACGTTGGACTCAAATGCTCTTTTAGGATATAAAGTGAGGAGTGACAGCAATGTTTGTGTCACAGCCTCAAAGCTCACTGTGTGCTAAACATGATCAGTAGGAGCTTTTTTGCAAGGCTCTTCTGCTGTTTTAGCCCAGTGTAAACATTCCTGCTATACTCTCCGTGTTGCTGCTAAGCAGAGAGCGGGCACAGAGATGGTGGTTTCAGCTGGTCATTCATGCAGGAAAGGGAGGAGTGACAGCAATGTGAGTTGCAGAGTTGCAATGCTCGCTGTGCGCTGAAGATGATCAGTGGTAACTTTCTGGACTGTCTCTTCTGCTGTTTCAGCAGAGTCCAAACGTAAGTGCTATATTCTGCTACTGCTCACAAGGAGCAAGCACTGGAGATGTATGATTCAATTGGACTTTCAGGTAGGAAAGTGAGAGGTGACAGCTATATGTGTTTCAGAGTTGCAAAGCTCACTGTGTGCTGAAGATGCCCAGCAGGAGTTTCCCTGCACGCCCTTCGGCTGTGCCATTAGAGTCCAAGCGCTCGTCCTCCCCTGTCACAACTCCTCTCGAAACGAGAGAGCGCACCAGAAACGATGGTTTCAAATGCACTTTTAGGAGATAAAGTGAATGACAGCAATGTTTGTGTCTCAGTTTAATGCTCACTGTGCGCTAAACATGAAAAGCAGGAGTTTTTTTGCAAGGCTCTTCTGCTGTTTTAGCCCAGTCTAAACATTCCTGCTATACACTCCCTGTTGCTGCTCAAAAGAGTGCGGGCTCAGCGATGGTGGAATCAGTTGGTCTTTCAGGCAGGAAAGGGAGGAGTGACAGCAATGTGTGCTGCAGAGTTGCAAACTCGCTGTGCGCTGAAGATGGTCAGTGGGAACTTTCTGGACTGTGTCTTCTGTTGTTTCAGCAGAGTGCAAACGTAAGTGCTATATTCTGCTACTGCTCACAAGGAGCAAGCACTGGAGATGTATGATTCAATTGGACTTTCAGGTAGGAAAGTGAGAGGTGACAGCTATATGTGTTTCAGAGTTGCAAAGCTCACTGTGTGCTGAGGATGCCCAGCAGGACTTTCCCTGCACGCCCTTCGGCTGTGGGATTAGAGTCCAAGCGCTCGTCCTCCCCTGTCACATCTGCTCTTGAAACGAGAGAGAGCACCAAAAACGTTGGACTCAAATGCACTTTTAGGAGATAAAGTGAGGAGTGACAGCAATGTTTGTGTCACAGCTTCAAAGTTCAGTGTGTGCTAAACATGATCAGCAGGAGCTTTTTTGCAAGGCTCTTCTGCTGTTTTAGCCCAGTGTAAACATTCCTGCTATACTCTCCGTGTTGCTGCTAAGCAGAGAGCGGGCACAGAGATGGTGGTTTCAGCTGGTCATTCATGCAGGAAAGGGAGGAGTGACAGCAATGTGAGTTGCAGAGTTGCAATGCTCGCTGTGCGCTGAAGATGATCAGTGGTAACTTTCTGGACTGTCTCTTCTGCTGTTTCAGCAGAGTCCAAACGTAAGTGCTATATTCTGCTACTGCTCACAAGGAGCAAGCACTGGAGATGTATGATTCAATTGGACTTTCAGGTAGGAAAGTGAGAGGTGACAGCTATATGTGTTTCAGAGTTGCAAAGCTCACTGTGTGCTGAAGATGCCCAGCAGGAGTTTCCCTGCACGCCCTTCGGCTGTGCCATTAGAGTCCAAGCGCTCGTCCTCCCCTGTCACAACTCCTCTCGAAACGAGAGAGCGCACCAGAAACGATGGTTTCAAATGCACTTTTAGGAGATAAAGTGAATGACAGCAATGTTTGTGTCTCAGTTTAATGCTCACTGTGCGCTAAACATGAAAAGCAGGAGTTTTTTTGCAAGGCTCTTCTGCTGTTTTAGCCCAGTCTAAACATTCCTGCTATACACTCCCTGTTGCTGCTCAAAAGAGTGTGGGCTCAGAGATGGTGGAATCAGTTGGTCTTTCAGGCAGGAAAGGGAGGAGTGACAGCAATGTGTGCTGCAGAGTTGCAAACTCGCTGTGCGCTGAAGATGATCAGTGGGAACTTTCTGGACTGTGTCTTCTGTTGTTTCAGCAGAGTGCAAACGTAAGTGCTATATTCTGCTACTGCTCACAAGGAGCAAGCACTGGAGATGTATGATTCAATTGGACTTTCAGGTAGGAAAGTGAGAGGTGACAGCTATACGTGTTTCAGAGTTGCAAAGCTCACTGTGTGCTGAGGATGCCCAGCAGGACTTTCCCTGCACGCCCTTCGGCTGTGGGATTAGAGTCCAAGCGCTCGTCCTCCCCTGTCACATCTGCTCTTGAAACGAGAGAGAGCACCAAAAACGTTGGACTCAAATGCACTTTTAGGAGATAAAGTGAGGAGTGACAGCAATGTTTGTGTCACAGCTTCAAAGTTCAGTGTGTGCTAAACATGATCAGCAGGAGCTTTTTTGCAAGGCTCTTCTGCTGTTTTAGCCCAGTGTAAACATTCCTGCTATACTCTCCGTGTTGCTGCTAAGCAGAGAGCGGGCACAGAGATGGTGGAATCAATTGGTCTTTCAGGCAGGAAAGGGAGGTGTGACAGCAATGTGTGCTGCAGAGCTGCAAAGCTCGCTGTGCGCTGAAGATGATCAGTGGTAACTTTCTGGACTGTCTCTTCTGCTGTTTCGGCAGAATCTGAACATAAGTGCTATATTCTGCTACTGCTCACAAAGAGCAAGCACAGGAGAAGAAGGAATCAATTGGACTTTCAGGTAGGAAAGTGAGAGGTGACAGCTATATGTGTTTCAGAGTTGCAAAGCTCACTGTGTGCTGAAGATGCCCAGCAGGAGTCTCCCTGCTAGCCCTTCGGCTGTGGGATTAGAGTCCAAGCGCTCGTCCCCCCCTGTCACAACTCCTCTCGAAACGAGAGAGCGCACCAGAAACGATGGGTTCAAATGCACTTTTAGGAGATAAAGTGAATGACAGCAATGTTTGTGTCTCAGTTTAATGCTCACTGTGCGCTAAACATGAAAAGCAGGACCTTTTTTGCAAGGCTCTTCTGCTGTTTTAGCCCAGTCTAAACATTCCTGCTATACACTCCCTGTTGCTGCTCAATAGAGTGCAAGCTCAGAGATGGTGGAATCAGTTGGTCTTTCAGGCAGGAAAGGGAGGAGTGACAGCAATGTGTGCTGCAGAGTTGCAAACCTCGCTGTGCGCTGAAGATGATCAGTGGGAACATTCAGGACTGTCTCTTCTGCTGTTTCAGCAGAGTGCAAACGTATGGGCTATATTCTGCTACTGCTCACAAGGAGCAAAGCACAGGAGAAGTAGGATTCAATTGGACTTTCAGGTAGGAAAGTGAGAGGTGACAGCAATGTGTGTTTCCGAGTTGCAAAGCTCACTGTGTGCTGAGGATGCCCAGCAGGAGTTTCCCTGCACGCCCTTCGGCTGTGGGATTAGAGTCCAAGCGCTCGTCCTCCCCTGTCACATCTGCTCTTGAAACGAGAGAGGGCACCAAAAACGTTGGACTCAAATGCACTTTTAGGATATAAAGTGAGTGGCAGCAATGTTTGTGTCACAGCCTCAAAGCTCACTGTGTGCTAATCATGATCAGCAGGAGCTTTTTTGCAAGGCTCTTCTGCTGTTTTTGCACAGTCTAAACATTCCTGCTATACTCTCCCTGTTGCTGCTCATCAGAGAGCGGGCACAGAGATGGTGGATTCAGTTGGTCATTCAGGCAGGAAAGGGAGGAGTGACAGCAATGTGTGTTGCAGAGTTGCAAAGCTCGCTGTGCGCTGAAGATGATCAGTGGGAACTTTCAGGACTGTCTCTTCTGCTGTTTCAGCAGAGTGCAAACGTATGGGCTATATTCTGCTACTGCTCACAAAGAGCAATCACAGGAGAAGAAGGATTCAATTGGACTTTCAGGTAGGAAAGTGAGAGGTGACAGCTATATGTGTTTCAGAGTTGCAAAGCTCACTGTGTGCTGAAGATGCCCAGCAGGAGTTTCCCTGCTGGCCCTTCGGCTGTGGGATTAGAGTCCAAGCGCTCGTCCTCCCCTGTCACATCTGCTCTTGAAACGAGAGAGGGCACCAAAAACGTTGGACTCAAATGCACTTTTAGGATATAAAGTGAGGAGTGACAGCAATGTTTGTGTCACAGCCTCAAAGCTCACTGTGTGCTAAACATGATCAATAGGAGCTTTTTTGCAAGGCTCTTCTGCTGTTTTAGCCCAGTGTAAACATTCCTGCTATACTCTCCGTATTGCTGCTAAGCAGAGAGCGGGCACAGAGATGGTGGTTTCAGCTGGTCATTCATGCAGGAAAGGGAGGAGTGACAGCAATGTGTGTTGCACAGTTGCAAAGCTCGCTGTGCGCTGAAGATGATCAGTGTTAACTTTCTGGACTGTCTCTTCTGCTGTTTCAGCAGAGTGCAAACGTAAGTGCTATATTCTGCTACTGCTCACAAGGAGCAAGCACAGGAGATGTAGGATTCAATTGGACTTTCAGGTAGGAAAGTGAGAGGTGACAGCTATATGTGTTTCAGAGTTGCAAAGCTCACTGTGTGCTGAAGATGCCCAGCAGGAGTTTCCCTGCACGCCCTTCGGCTGTGCGATTAGAGTCCAAGCGCTCGTCCTCCCCTGTCACAACTCCTCTCGAAACGAGAGAGCGCACCAGAAACGATGGGTTCAAATGCACTTTTAGGAGATAAAGTGAGTGGCAGCAATGTTTGTGTCTCAGTTTAATGCTCACTGTGCGCTAAACATGAAAAGCAGGAGCTTTTTTGCAAGGCTCTTCTGCAGTTTTAGCCCAGTCTAAACATTCCTGCTATACACTCCCTGTTGCTGCTCAATAGAGTGCGGGCTCAGAGATGGTGGAATCAGTTGGTCTTTCAGGCAGGAAAGGGAGGAGTGACAGCAATGTGTGCTGCAGAGTTGCAAACTCGCTGTGCGCTGAACATGATCAGTGGGAACTTTCAGGACTGTCTCTTCTGCTGTTTCAGAAGAGTGCAAACGTATGGGCTATATTCTGCTACTGCTCACAAGGAGCAAAGCACAGGAGAAGTAGGATTCAATTGGACTTTCAGGTAGGAAAGTGAGAGGTGACAGCAATGTGTGTTTCCGAGTTGCAAAGCTCACTGTGTGCTGAAGATGCCCAGCAGGAGTTTCCCTGCACGCCCTTCGGCTGTGGGATTAGAGTCCAAGCGCTCGTCCTCCCCTGTCACATCTGCTCTTGAAACGAGAGAGGGCACCAAAAACGTTGGACTCAAATGCACTTTTAGGAGAAAAAGTGAGGAGTGACAGCAATGTTTGTGTCACAGCCTCAAAGCTCACTGTGTGCTAATCATGATCAGCAGGAGCTTTTTTGCAAGGCTCTTCTGCTGTTTTTGCACAGTCTAAACATTCCTGCTATACTCTCCCTGTTGCTGCTCATCACAGAGCGGGCACAGAGATGGTGGATTCAGTTGGTCATTCAGGCAGGAAAGGGAGGAGTGACAGCAATGTGTGTTGCACAGTTGCAAAGCTCGCTGTGCGCTGAAGATGATCAGTGGTAACTTTCTGGACTGTCTCTTCTGCTGTTTCAGTAGAGTCCAAACGTAAGTGCTATATTCTGCTACTGCTCACAAGGAGCAAGCACTGGAGATGTATGATTCAATTGGACTTTCAACTAGGAAAGTCAGAGGTGACAGCTATATGTGTTTCAGAGTTGCAAAGCTCACTGTGTGCTGAAGATGCCCAGCAGGAGTTTCCCTGCACGCCCTTCGGCTGTGCGATTAGAGTCCAAGCGCTCGTCCTCCCCTGTCACAACTCCTCTCGAAACGAGAGAGCGCCCCAGAAACGAAAGATTCAAAAGCACTTTTAGGAGATAAAGTGAGTGGCAGCAATGTTTGTGTCACAGTGTAAAGCTCACTGTGCGCTAAACATGAAAAGCTGGAGCTTTTTTGCAAGGCTCTTCTGCTGTTTTAGCCCAGTCTAAACATTCCTGCTATACTCTCCCTGTTGCTGCTCAATAGAGTGCGGGCACAGAGATGGTGGAATCAATTGGTCTTTCAGGCAGGAAAGGGAGGAGTGACAGCAATGTGTGCTGCAGAGCTGCAAAGCTCGCTGTGCGCTGAAGATGATCAGTGTTAACTTTCTGGACTGTCTCTTCTGCTGTTTCAGCAGAATCTGAACGTAAGTGCTATATTCTGCTACTGCTCACAAAGAGCAAGCACAGGAGAAGAAGGATTCAATTGGACTTTCAGGTAGGAAAGTGAGAGGTGACAGCTATATGTGTTTCAGAGTTGCAAAGCTCACTGTGTACTGAAGATGCCCAGCAGGAGTCTCCCTGCTAGCCCTTCGGCTGTGGGATTAGAGTCCAAGTGCTCGTCCTCCCCTGTCACATCTGCTCTTGAAACGAGAGAGGGCACCAAAAACGTTGGACTCAAATGCACTTTTAGGAAATAAAGTGAGGAGTGACAGCAATGTTTGTGTCACAGCTTCAAAGCTCACTGTGTGCTAAACATGATCAGCAGGAGCTTTTTTGCAAGGCTCTTCTGCTGTTTTAGCCCAGTGTAAACATTCCTGCTATACTCTCCGTATTGCTGCTAAGCAGAGAGCGGGCACAGAGATGGTGGTTTCAGCTGGTCATTCATGCAGGAAAGGGAGGAGTGACAGCAATGTGTGTTGCACAGTTGCAAAGCTCGCTGTGCGCTGAAGATGATCAGTGGGAACTTTCAGGACTGTGTCTTCTGCTGTTTCAGCAGAGTGCAAACGTATGGGCTATATTCTGCTACTGCTCACAAGGAGCAAAGCACAGGAGAAGTAGGATTCAATTGGACTTTCAGGTAGGAAAGTGAGAGGTGACAGCTATATGTGTTTCAGTGTTGCAAAGCTCACTGTGTGCTGAATATGCCCAGCAGGAGTTTCCCTGCTGGCCCTTCGGCTGTGGGATTAGAGTCCAAGCGCTCGTCCTCCCCTGTCACAACTGTTCTTGAAACGAGAGAGGGCACCAAAAACGTTGAACTCAAATGCACTTTTAGGAGAAAAAGTGAGGAGTGACAGCAATGTTTGTGTCACAGTTTAAAGATCACTGTGTGCTAAACATGATTAGCAGGAGCTTTTTTGCAAGGCTCTTCTGCTGTTTTAGCCCAGGCTAAACATTCCTGCTCTACTCTCTCTGTTGCTGCTCAGCAGAGAGGGGGCACAGAGATGTTGGAATCAATTGGTCTTTCAGGCAAAAAGGGGGAGTGACAGCAATGTGTGTTGCAGAGTTGCAAAGCTCGCTGTGCGCTGAAGATGATCAGTGGGAACTTTCAGGACTGTCTCTTCTGCTGTTTCAGCAGAGTGCAAACGTAAGTGCTATATTCTGCTACTGCTCACAAGGAGCAAAGCACAGGAGAAGTAGGATTCAATTGGACTTTCAGGTAGGAAAGTGAGAGGTGACAGCTATATGTGTTTCAGAGTTGCAAAGCTCACTGTGTGCTGAAGATGCCCAGCAGGAGTTTCCCTGCTGGCCCTTCGGCTGTGGGATTAGAGTCCAAGCGCTCGTCCTCCCCTGTCACATCTGCTCTTGAAACGAGAGAGGGCACCAAAAACGTTGGACTCAAATGCACTTTTAGGATATAAAGTGAGGAGTGACAGCAATGTTTGTGTCACAGCCTCAAAGCTCACTGTGTGCTAAACGTGATCAGTAGGAGCTTTTTTGCAAGGCTCTTCTGCTGTTTTAGCCCAGTGTAAACATTCCTGCTATACTCTCCGTGTTGCTGCTAAGCAGAGAGCGGGCACAGAGATGGTGGTTTCAGCTGGTCATTCATGCAGGAAAGGGAGGAGTGACAGCAATGTGTGTTGCACAGTTGCAAAGCTCGCTGTGCGCTGAAGATGATCAGTGGGAACTTTCTGGACTGTCTCTTCTGCTGTTTCAGCAGAGTGCAAACGTAAGTGCTATATTCTGCTACTGCTCACAAGGAGCAAGCACAGGAGATGTAGGATTCAATTGGACTTTCAGGTAGGAAAGTGAGAGGTGACAGCTATATGTGTTTCAGAGTTGCAAAGCTCACTGTGTGCTGAAGATGCCCAGCAGGAGTTTCCCTGCACGCCCTTCGGCTGTGCGATTAGAGTCCAAGCGCTCGTCCTCCCCTGTCACAACTCCTCTCGAAACGAGAGAGGGCACCAAAAACGTTGGACTCAAATGCACTTTTAGGAGATAAAGTGAGGAGTGACAGCAATGTTTGTGTCACAGCCTCAAAGCTCACTGTGTGCTAATCATGATCAGCAGGAGCTTTTTTGCAAGGCTCTTCTGCTGTTTTAGCCCAGTCTAAACATTCTTGCTATACACTCCCTGTTGCTGCTCAATAGAGTGCGGGCTCAGAGATGGTGGAATCAGTTGGTCTTTCAGGCAGGAAAGGGAGGAGTGACAGCAATGTGTGCTGCAGAGTTGCAAACTCGCTGTGCGCTGAAGATGATCAGTGGGAACTTTCAGGACTGTCTCTTCTGCTGTTTCAGCAGAGTGCAAACGTAAGTGCTATATTCTGCTACTGCTCACAAGGAGCAAGCACTTGAGATGTATGATTCAATTGGACTTTCAACTAGGAAAGTCAGAGGTCACAGCAATGTGTGTTTCCGAGTTGCAAAGCTCACTGTGTGCTGAAGATGCCCAGCAGGAGTTTCCCTGCTGGCCCTTCGGCTGTGGGATTAGAGTCCAAGCGCTCGTCCTCCCCTGTCACATCTGCTCTTGAAACGAGAGAGGGCACCAAAAACGTTGGACTCAAATGCACTTTTAGGAGATAAAGTGAGGAGTGACAGCAATGTTTGTGTCACAGCCTCAAAGCTCACTGTGTGCTAATCATGATCAGCAGGAGCTTTTTTGCAAGGCTCTTCTGCTGTTTTAGCCCAGTGTAAACATTCCTGCTATACTCTCCGTGTTGCTGCTAAGCAGAGAGCGGGCACAGAGATGGTGGTTTCAGCTGGTCATTCAGGCAGGAAAGGGAGGAGTGACAGCAATGTGTGTTGCACAGTTGCAAAGCTCGCTGTGCGCTGAAGATGATCAGTGGTAACTTTCTGGACTGTCTCTTCTGCTGTTTCAGCAGAGTCCAAACGTAAGTGCTATATTCTGCTACTGCTCACAAGGAGCAAGCACTTGAGATGTATGATTCAATTGGACTTTCAACTAGGAAAGTCAGAGGTGACAGCTATATGTGTTTCAGAGTTGCAAAGCTCACTGTGTGCTGAAGATGCCCTGCAGGAGTTTTCCTGCTGGCCCTTCGGCTGTGGGATTAGAGTCCAAGCGCTCGTCCTCCCCTGTCACAACTCCTCTCGAAACGAGAGAGCGCCCCAGAAACGATAGATTCAAAAGCACTTTTAGGAGATAAAGTGAGTGGCAGCAATGTTTGTGTCGCAGTGTAAAGCTCACTGTGCGCTAAACATGAAAAGCTGGAGCTTTTTTGCAAGGCTCTTCTGCTGTTTTAGCCTAGTCTAAACATTCCTGCTATACTCTCCCTGTTGCTGCTCAATAGAGTGCGGGCACAGAGATGGTGGAATCAATTGGTCTTTCAGGCAGGAAAGGGAGGAGTGACAGCAATGTGTGCTGCAGAGCTGCAAAGCTCGCTGTGCGCTGAAGATGATCAGTGTTAACTTTCTGGACTGTCTCTTCTGCTGTTTCAGCAGAATCTGAACGTAAGTGCTATATTCTGCTACTGCTCACAAAGAGCAAGCACAGGAGAAGAAGGATTCAATTGGACTTTCAGGTAGGAAAGTGAAAGGTGACAGCTATATGTGTTTCAGAGTTGCAAAGCTCACTGTGTGCTGAAGATGCCCAGCAGGAGTCTCCCTGCTAGCCCTTCGGCTGTGGGATTAGAGTCCAAGCGCTCGTCCTCCCCTGTCACATCTGCTCTTGAAACGAGAGAGGGCACCAAAAACGTTGGACTCAAATGCACTTTTAGGAAATAAAGTGAGGAGTGACAGCAATGTTTGTGTCACAGCTTCAAAGCTCACTGTGTGCTAAACATGATCAGCAGGAGCTTTTTTGCAAGGCTCTTCTGCTGTTTTAGCCCAGTGTAAACATTCCTGCTATACTCTCCGTGTTGCTGCTAAGCAGAGAGCGGGCACAGAGATGGTGGATTCAGTTGGTCATTCAGGCAGGAAAGGGAGGAGTGACAGCAATGTGTGTTGCACAGTTGCAAAGCTCGCTGTGCGCTGAAGATGATCAGTGGTAACTTTCTGGACTGTCCCTTCTGCTGTTTCAGCAGAGTCCAAACGTAAGTGCTATATTCTGCTACTGCTCACAAAGAGCAAGCGCAGGAGAAGAAGGATTCAATTGGACTTTCAGGTAGGAAAGTGAAAGGTGACAGCTATATGTGTTTCAGAGTTGCAAAGCTCACTGTGTGCTGAAGATGCCCAGCAGGAGTCTCCCTGCTAGCCCTTCGGCTGTGGGATTAGAGTCCAAGCGCTCGTCCTCCCCTGTCACATCTGCTCTTGAAACGAGAGAGGGCACCAAAAACGTTGAACTCAAATGCACTTTTAGGAGATAAAGTGAGGAGTGACAGCAATGTTTGTGTCACAGTTTAAAGATCACTGTGTGCTAAACATGATTAGCAGGAGCTTTTTTGCAAGGCTCTTCTGCTGTTTTAGCCCAGGCTAAACATTCCTGCTCTACTCTCTCTGTTGCTGCTCAGCAGAGAGGGGGCACAGAGATGTTGGAATCAATTGGTCTTTCAGGCAAAAAGGGGGAGTGACAGCAATGTGTGTTGCAGAGTTGCAAAGCTCGCTGTGCGCTGAAGATGATCAGTGGGATCTTTCTGGACTGTCTCTTCTGCTCTTTTAGCATTGGCTAAAGGTTCCTGCTCTACTCTCTCTGCTTCTGCCCAGCAGAGAAAGGGCACAGAGATTTTGGATTCAATTGGACTTTGAGGTAGGAAAGTGCGGAGCGAGAGCAATATATGTGTCACAGTTGCAAAGCTGACTGCGTGCTGAAGATGCCCTGCCGGAGCTTTCACTCCGGGCTCTTCGGCTGTGGGAGCAGAGGCCAAGAGATCGTGTTCACCTGTCACTGCTGCTGTTCAAACGAGAGAGGGCGGGAGAGACCATGGATTCAAACGGATTATTAGGAGATGAAGTGAGGAGTGACAGCAATGTGTGTTTCAGAGTTGCAAAGCTCACTGTGCGCTGAAGATGATCTGCAAGGACTTTCCCTCCCTGCCCTTCGGAACTGGGAGCGGATTCCAAGCGCTCGTGCTCACCTTCCTCTGCTGCTCTTGAAACGAGAGTGGAGACCAGAAACGCTGGATTCAAATGCACTTTTAGGAGCTACAATGAGGAGTGACAACAGTGTGTGTGTCAAAGTTGTAAAGCTCAGTGTGTTGAAGAAGCACAAGAGCAGCCTTCAGGCCTGTCTCTTCCACTGTCTTACAGATTGCAGACATTTCTGCACACTCTGCTGCTCAGCAGAGTGCTGGCAACGGAGTTCTTGGATTGAAATGGTCTTTTAGGAGAAAGAGTGAAGAGTGACAGCAATGTTTGTGTCACAGTTTAAAGCTCACTGTGTGCTAAACATGATCAGGAGGAGCTTTTTTGCAAGGCTCTTCTGCTGTTTTAGCCCAGTCTAAACATTCCTTCTCTCTGTTGCTGCTCAGCAGAGAGGGGGCACAGAGATGTTGGAATCAATTGGTCTTTCAGGCAGGAAAAGGAGGAGTGACAGCAATGTGTGTTACAGAATTGCAAAGCTCACTGTGTGCTGAAGATGCCCTGCAGGAGTTTCCCTGCTGGCCCTTCGTCTGTGGGATTAGAGCCCAAGCGCTGCTCCTCCCTTTCACAACTCCTCTCGAAACGAGAGGGCGCACCAGAAACGTTGGCTTCAAATGCACTTTTAGGAGATAAAGTGAGGAGTGACAGCAATGTTTGTGTCACAGTTTAAAGATCACTGTGTGCTAAACATGATTAGCAGGAGCTTTTTTTGCAATGCTCTTCTGCTGTTTTAGCCCAGGCTAAACATTCCTGCTCTACACTCTCTGTTGTGCTCAGTAGAGAGCGGGCACAGAGATGGTGGTTTCAGTTGGTCTTTCTTTCAGGCAGGAAAGGGAGGAGTGACAGCAATGCGTGTTGCTGAGTTGCAAAGCTCGCTGTGCGCTGAAGATGATCAGTGGGTACTTTCTGGACTGTCTCTTCTGCTGTTTCATCAGAGTCCAAACGTAAGTGCTATATTCTGCTACTGCTCATAAAGAGCAAGCACAGGAGATGTATTATTCAATTGGACTTTCAGGTAGGAAAGTGAGAGGTGACAGCAATATGTGTTTCAGAGTTGCAAAGCTCACTGTGTGCTGAAGATGCCCAGCAGGATTTTCCATGCTGGCCCTTCGGCTGTGGGATTAGAGTCCAAGCGCTCGTCCACCCCTGTCACAACTCCTCTTGAAACGAGAGAGCGCACCAGAAACGTTGGATTCAAATGCACTTTTAGGAGATTAAGTGAGGAGTGACAGCAATGTTTGTGTCACAGTTTAAAGCTCACTGTGTGCAAAACATGATCAAGCAGGAGATTTTTTTCAAGGCTCTTCTGCTGTTTTAGGCAGGTCTAAAAATTCCTGCTCTACTCTCTCTGTTGCTGCTCAGCAGAGAGCGGGCACAGAGATGGTGGATTCAGCTGGTCTTTCAGGCAAAAAGGGAGGAGTGACAGCAATGTGTGTTGCAGAGTTGCAAAGCTCGCTGTGCGCTGAAGATGATCAGTGGGAACTTTCTGGACTGTCTCTTCTGCTCTTTTAGCATTGGCTAAAGGTTCCTGCTCTACTCTCTCTGCTTCTGCCCAGCAGAGAAAGGGCACAGAGATTTTGGATTCAATTGGACTTTGAGGTAGGAAAGTGCGGAGCGAGAGCAATATATGTGTCACAGTTGCAAAGCTGACTGCGTGCTGAAGATGCCCTGCCGGAGCTTTCACTCCGGGCTCTTCGGCTGTGGGAGCAGAGGCCAAGAGATCGTGTTCACCTGTCACTGCTGCTGTTCAAACGAGAGAGGGCGGGAGAGACCATGGATTCAAACGGATTATTAGGAGATGAAGTGAGGAGTGACAGCAATGTGTGTTTCAGAGTTGCAAAGCTCACTGTGCGCTGAAGATGATCTGCAAGGACTTTCCCTTCCTGCCCTTCGGAACTGGGAGCGGATTCCAAGCGCTCGTGCTCACCTTCCTCTGCTGCTCTTGAAACGAGAGTGGAGACCAGAAACGCTGGATTCAAATGCACTTTTAGGAGCTACAATGAGGAGTGACAACAGTGTGTGTGTCAAAGTTGTAAAGCTCAGTGTGTTGAAGAAGCACAAGAGCAGCCTTCAGGCCTGTCTCTTCCACTGCCTTACAGATTTCAGACATTCCTGCTCACTCTGCTGCTCAGCAGAGTGCTGGCAACGGAGTTCTTGGATTGAAATGGTCTTTTAGGAGAAAGAGTGAAGAGTGACAGCAATGTTTGTGTCACAGTTTAAAGCTCACTGTGTGCTAAACATGATCAGGAGGAGCTTTTTTGCAAGGCTCTTCTGCTGTTTTAGCCCAGTCTAAACATTCCTTCTCTCTGTTGCTGCTCAGCAGAGAGGGGGCACAGAGATGTTGGAATCAATTGGTCTTTCAGGCAGGAAAAGGAGGAGTGACAGCAATGTGTGTTACAGAATTGCAAAGCTCACTGTGTGCTGAAGATGCCCTGCAGGAGTTTCCCTGCTGGCCCTTCGTCTGTGGGATTAGAGCCCAAGCGCTGCTCCTCCCTCTCACAACTCCTCTCGAAACGAGAGGGCGCACCAGAAACATTGGCTTCAAATGCACTTTTAGGAGATAAAGTGAGGAGTGACAGCAATGTTTGTGTCACAGTTTAAAGATCACTGTGTGCTAAACATGATTAGCAGGAGCTTTTTTTGCAATGCTCTTCTGCTGTTTTAGCCCAGGCTAAACATTCCTGCTCTACACTCTCTGTTGCTGCTCAGTAGAGAGCGGGCACAGAGATGGTGGTTTCAGTTGGTCTTTCTTTCAGGCAGGAAAGGGAGGAGTGACAGCAATGCGTGTTGCTGAGTTGCAAAGCTCGCTGTGCGCTGAAGATGATCAGTGGGTACTTTCTGGACTGTCTCTTCTGCTGTTTCATCAGAGTCCAAACGTAAGTGCTATATTCTGCTACTGCTCATAAAGAGCAAGCACAGGAGATGTATTATTCAATTGGACTTTCAGGTAGGAAAGTGAGAGGTGACAGCAATATGTGTTTCAGAGTTGCAAAGCTCACTGTGTGCTGAAGATGCCCAGCAGGATTTTCCATGCTGGCCCTTCGGCTGTGGGATTAGAGTCCAAGCGCTCGTCCACCCCTGTCACAACTCCTCTCGAAACGAGAGAGCGCACCAGAAACGTTGGATTCAAATGCACTTTTAGGAGATTAAGTGAGGAGTGACAGCAATGTTTGTGTCACAGTTTAAAGCTCACTGTGTGCAAAACATGATCAAGCAGGAGATTTTTTTCAAGGCTCTTCTGCTGTTTTAGGCAGGTCTAAAAATTCCTGCTCTACTCTCTCTGTTGCTGCTCAGCAGAGAGCGGGCACAGAGATGTTGGAATCAATTGGTCTTTCAGGCAGGAAAAGGAGGAGTGACAGCAATGTGTGTTGCAGAATTGCAAAGCTCACTGTGTGCTGTAGATGATCAGTGGGAACTTTCTGGACTGTCTCTTCTGCTGTTTCTGCAGAGTCCAAACGTAAGTGCTATATTCTGCTACTGCTCACAAAGAGCAAGCACAGGAGCTGTATTATTCAATTGGACTTTCAGGTAGGAAAGTGAGAGGTGACAGCAATATGTGTTTCAGAGTTGCGAATCTCAATGTGTGCTGAAGATGCCCAGCAGGAGTTTCCATGCTGGCCCTTCGGCTGTGAAATTAGAATCCATGCGCTCGTCCTCCCCTGTCACAACTGCTCTCAAAGCGAGAGAGCGCACCAGAAACTTTGGCTTCAAATGGACTTTTAGGAGATAAAGTGAGGAGTGACAGCAATGTTTGTGTCACAGTTTCAAAGCTCACTGTGTGCTAAACATGATTAGCAGGAGCTTTTTTGCAAGGCTCTTCTGCTGTTTTAGCCCAGGCTAAACATTCCTGCTCTACTCTCTCTGTTGCTGCTCAGCAGAGAGTGGGCACAGAGATGTTGGAATCAATTGGTCTTCCAGGCAAAAAGGGAGGAGTGACAGCAATGTGTGTTGCAGAGTTGCAAAGCTCGCTGTGTGCTGAAGATGCCCTGCAGGAGTTTCCATGCTGGCCCTTCGTCTGTGGGATTAGAGTCCAAGCGCTCCTCCTCCCCTGTCTCAACTCCTCTCGAAACGAGAGAGAGCACCAGAAACTTTGGATTCAAATGCACTTTTAGGAGATAAAGTGAGGAGTGACAGCAATGTTTGTGTCACAGTTTCAAAGCTCACTGTGTGCTAAACATGATTAGCAGGAGCTTTTTTGCAAGGCTCTTCTGCTGTTTTAGCCCAGGCTAAACATTCCTGCTCTACTCTCTCTGTTGCTGCTCAGCAGAGAGGGGGCACAGAGATGGTGGAATCAATTGGTCTTTCAGGCAAAAAGGGAGGAGTGACAGCAATGTGTGTTGCAGAGTTGCAAAGCTCGCTGTGCGCTGAAGATGATCAGTGGGAACTTTCTGGACTGTCTCTTCTGCTCTTTTAGCATTGGCTAAAGGTTCCTGCTCTACTCTCTCTGCTTCTGCCCAGCAGAGAAAGGGCACAGAGATTTTGGATTCAATTGGACTTTGAGGTAGGAAAGTGCGGAGCGAGAGCAATATATGTGTCACAGTTGCAAAGCTGACTGCGTGCTGAAGATGCCCTGCCGGAGCTTTCACTCCGGGCTCTTCGGCTGTGGGAGCAGAGGCCAAGAGATCGTGTTCACCTGTCACTGCTGCTGTTCAAACGAGAGAGGGCGGGAGAGACCATGGATTCAAACGGATTATTAGGAGTTGAAGTGTGGAGTGACAGCAATGTGTGTTTCAGAGTTGCAAAGCTCACGGTGCGCTGAAGATGATCTGCAAGGACTTTCCCTCCCTGCCCTTCGGAACTGGGAGCGGATTCCAAGCGCTCGTGCTCACCTTCCTCTGCTGCTCTTGAAACGAGAGTGGAGACCAGAAACGCTGGATTCAAATGCACTTTTAGGAGCTACAATGAGGAGTGACAACAGTGTGTGTGTCAAAGTTGTAAAGCTCAGTGTGTTGAAGAAGCACAAGAGCAGCCTTCAGGCCGGTCTCTTCCACTGCCTTAGAGATTGCAGACATTCCTGCTCACTCTGCTGCTCAGCAGAGTGCTGGCAACGGAGTTCTTGGATTGAAATGGTCTTTTAGGAGAAAGTGAAGAGAGACAGCAATGTTTGTGTCACAGTTTAAAGCTCACTGTGTGCTAAACATGATCAGGAGGAGCTTTTTTGCAAGGCTCTTCTGCTGTTTTAGCCCAGTCTAAACATTCCTTCTCTCTGTTGCTGCTCAGCAGAGAGGGGGCACAGAGATGTTGGAATCAATTGGTGTTTCAGGCAGGAAAAGGAGGAGTGACAGCAATGTGTGTTGCAGAATTGCAAAGCTCACTGTGTGCTGAAGATGCCCTGCAGGAGTTTCCCTGCTGGCCCTTCGTCTGTGGGATTAGAGTCCAAGCGCTGCTCCTCCCCTGTCACAACTCCTCTCGAAACGAGAGAGCGCACCAGAAACTTTGGATTCAAATGCACTTTTAGGAGATAAAGTGAGGAGTGACAGCAATGTTTGTGTCACAGTTTAAAGCTCACTGTGTGCAAAACATGATCAAGCAGGAGATTTTTTTCAAGGATCTTCTGCTGTTTTAGCCCAGGCTAAACATTCCTGCTCTACTCTCTCTGTTGCTGCTCAGCAGAGAGCGGGCACAGAGATGGTGGAATCAATTGGTCTTTCAGGCAAAAAGGGAGGAGTGACAGCAATGTGTGTTGCAGAGTTGCAAAGCTCGCTGTGCGCTGAAGATGATCAGTGGGAACTTTCTGGACTGTCTCTTCTGCTCTTTTAGCATTGCCTAAAGGTTCCTGCTCTACTCTCTCTGCTTCTGCCCAGCAGAGAAAGGGCACAGAGATTTTGGATTCAATTGGACTTTGAGGTAGGAAAGTGCGGAGCGAGAGCAATATATGTGTCACAGTTGCAAAGCTGACTGCGTGCTGAAGATGCCCTGCCGGAGCTTTCACTCCGGGCTCTTCGGCTGCGGGAGCAGAGGCCAAGAGATCGTGTTCACCTGTCACTGCTGCTGTTCAAACGAGAGAGGGCGGGAGAGACCATGGATTCAAACGGATTATTAGGAGATGAAGTGAGGAGTGACAGCAATGTGTGTTTCAGAGTTGCAAAGCTCACTGTGCGCTGAAGATGATCTGCAAGGACTTTCCCTCCCTGCCCTTCGGAACTCGGTGCGGATTCCAAGCGCTCGTGCTCACCTTCCTCTGCTGCTCTTGAAACGAGAGTGGAGACCAGAAACGCTGGATTCAAATGCACTTTTAGGAGCTACAATGAGGAGTGACAACAGTGTGTGTGTCAAAGTTGTAAAGCTCAGTGTGTTGAAGAAGCACAAGAGCAGCCTTCAGGCCTGTCTCTTCCACTGCCTTACAGATTGCAGACATTCCTGCTCACTCTGCTGCTCAGCAGAGTGCTGGCAACGGAGTTCTTGGATTGAAATGGTCTTTTAAGAGAAAGAGTGAAGAGTGACAGCAATGTTTGTGTCACAGTTTAAAGCTCACTGTGTGCAAAACATGATCAGGAGGAGCTTTTTTGCAAGGCTCTTCTGCTGTTTTAGCCCAGTCTAAACATTCCTGCTATACTCTCCCTGTTGCTGCTCAGCAGAGAGTGGGCACAGAGATGTTGGACTCAATTGGTCTTTCAGGCAGGAAAAGAAGTGACAGCAATGTGTTTTGCAGAGTTGCAAAGCTCACTGTGTGCTGAAGATGATCAGTGGGAACTTTCTGGACTGTCTCTTCTGCTGTTTCTGCAGAGTCCAAACGTAAGTGCTATATTCTGCTACTGCTCACAAAGAGCAAGCACAGGAGATGTATTATTCAATTGGACTTTCAGGTAGGAAAGTGAGAGGTGACAGCAATAGGTGTTTCAGAGTTGCGAATCTCAATGTGTGCTGAAGATGCCCAGCAGGAGTTTCCATGCTGGCCCTTCGGCTGTGAAATTAGAATCCAAGCGCTCGTCCTCCCCTGTCACAACTGCTCTCGAAGCGAGAGAGCGCACCAGAAACGTTGGCTTCAAATGCACTTTTAGGAGATAAAGTGAGGAGTGACTGCAATGTTTGTGTCACAGTTTCAAAGCTCACTGTGTGCTAAACATGATTAGCAGGAGCTTTTTTGCAAGGCTCTTCTGCTGTTTTGGCCCAGTCTAAACATTCCTGCTCTACTCTCTCTGTTGCTGCTCAGCAGAGAGTGGGCACAGAGATGTTGGAATCAATTGGTCTTCCAGGCAGGAAAAGGAGGAGTTACAGCAATGTGTTTTGCAGAGTTGCAAAGCTCACTGTGTGCTGAAGATGCCCTGCAGGAGTTTCCCTGCTGGCCCTTCGTCTGTGGGATTAGAGTCCAAGCGCTCCTCCTCCCCTGTCACAACTCCTCTCGAAACGAGAGAGAGCACCAGAAACTTTGGATTCAAATGCACTTTTAGGAGATAAAGTGAGGAGTGACAGCAATGTTTGTGTCACAGTTTCAAAGCTCACTGTGTGCTAAACATGATTAGCAGGAGCTTTTTTGCAAGGCTCTTCTGCTGTTTTAGCACAGGCTAAACATTCCTGCTCTACTCTCTCTGTTGCTGCTCAGTAGAGAGCGAGCACAGAGATGGTGGATTGAGTTGGTCTTTCTTTCAGGCAGGAATGGGAGGAGTGACAGCAATGCGTGTTGCAGAGTTGCAAAGCTCGCTGTGCGCTGAAGATGATCAGTGGGTACTTTCTGGACTGTCTCTTCTGCTGTTTCATCAGAGTCCAAACGTAAGTGCTATATTCTGCTACTGCTCATAAAGAGCAAGCACAGGAGATGTATTATTCAATTGGACTTTCAGGTAGGAAAGTGAGAGGTGACAGCAATATGTGTTTCAGAGTTGCAAAGCTCACTGTGTGCTGAAGATGCCCAGCAGGATTTTCCATGCTGGCCCTTCGGCTGTGGGATTAGAGTCCAAGCGCTCGTCCACCCCTGTCACAACTCCTCTCGAAACGAGAGAGCGCACCAGAAACGTTGGATTCAAATGCACTTTTAGGAGATTAAGTGAGGAGTGACAGCAATGTTTGTGTCACAGTTTAAAGCTCACTGTGTGCAAAACATGATCAAGCAGGAGATTTTTTTCAAGGCTCTTCTGCTGTTTTAGGCAGGTCTAAAAATTCCTGCTCTACTCTCTCTGTTGCTGCTCAGCAGAGAGCGGGCACAGAGATGTTGGAATCAATTGGTCTTTCAGGCAGGAAAAGGAGGAGTGACAGCAATGTGTGTTGCAGAATTGCAAAGCTCACTGTGTGCTGTAGATGATCAGTGGGAACTTTCTGGACTGTCTCTTCTGCTGTTTCTGCAGAGTCCAAACGTAAGTGCTATATTCTGCTACTGCTCACAAAGAGCAAGCACAGGAGCTGTATTATTCAATTGGACTTTCAGGTAGGAAAGTGAGAGGTGACAGCAATATGTGTTTCAGAGTTGCGAATCTCAATGTGTGCTGAAGATGCCCAGCAGGAGTTTCCATGCTGGCCCTTCGGCTGTGAAATTAGAATCCATGCGCTCGTCCTCCCCTGTCACAACTGCTCTCAAAGCGAGAGAGCGCACCAGAAACTTTGGCTTCAAATGGACTTTTAGGAGATAAAGTGAGGAGTGACAGCAATGTTTGTGTCACAGTTTCAAAGCTCACTGTGTGCTAAACATGATTAGCAGGAGCTTTTTTGCAAGGCTCTTCTGCTGTTTTAGCCCAGGCTAAACATTCCTGCTCTACTCTCTCTGTTGCTGCTCAGCAGAGAGTGGGCACAGAGATGTTGGAATCAATTGGTCTTCCAGGCAAAAAGGGAGGAGTGACAGCAATGTGTGTTGCAGAGTTGCAAAGCTCGCTGTGTGCTGAAGATGCCCTGCAGGAGTTTCCATGCTGGCCCTTCGTCTGTGGGATTAGAGTCCAAGCGCTCCTCCTCCCCTGTCTCAACTCCTCTCGAAACGAGAGAGAGCACCAGAAACTTTGGATTCAAATGCACTTTTAGGAGATAAAGTGAGGAGTGACAGCAATGTTTGTGTCACAGTTTCAAAGCTCACTGTGTGCTAAACATGATTAGCAGGAGCTTTTTTGCAAGGCTCTTCTGCTGTTTTAGCCCAGGCTAAACATTCCTGCTCTACTCTCTCTGTTGCTGCTCAGCAGAGAGGGGGCACAGAGATGGTGGAATCAATTGGTCTTTCAGGCAAAAAGGGAGGAGTGACAGCAATGTGTGTTGCAGAGTTGCAAAGCTCGCTGTGCGCTGAAGATGATCAGTGGGAACTTTCTGGACTGTCTCTTCTGCTCTTTTAGCATTGGCTAAAGGTTCCTGCTCTACTCTCTCTGCTTCTGCCCAGCAGAGAAAGGGCACAGAGATTTTGGATTCAATTGGACTTTGAGGTAGGAAAGTGCGGAGCGAGAGCAATATATGTGTCACAGTTGCAAAGCTGACTGCGTGCTGAAGATGCCCTGCCGGAGCTTTCACTCCGGGCTCTTCGGCTGTGGGAGCAGAGGCCAAGAGATCGTGTTCACCTGTCACTGCTGCTGTTCAAACGAGAGAGGGCGGGAGAGACCATGGATTCAAACGGATTATTAGGAGTTGAAGTGTGGAGTGACAGCAATGTGTGTTTCAGAGTTGCAAAGCTCACGGTGCGCTGAAGATGATCTGCAAGGACTTTCCCTCCCTGCCCTTCGGAACTGGGAGCGGATTCCAAGCGCTCGTGCTCACCTTCCTCTGCTGCTCTTGAAACGAGAGTGGAGACCAGAAACGCTGGATTCAAATGCACTTTTAGGAGCTACAATGAGGAGTGACAACAGTGTGTGTGTCAAAGTTGTAAAGCTCAGTGTGTTGAAGAAGCACAAGAGCAGCCTTCAGGCCGGTCTCTTCCACTGCCTTAGAGATTGCAGACATTCCTGCTCACTCTGCTGCTCAGCAGAGTGCTGGCAACGGAGTTCTTGGATTGAAATGGTCTTTTAGGAGAAAGTGAAGAGAGACAGCAATGTTTGTGTCACAGTTTAAAGCTCACTGTGTGCTAAACATGATCAGGAGGAGCTTTTTTGCAAGGCTCTTCTGCTGTTTTAGCCCAGTCTAAACATTCCTTCTCTCTGTTGCTGCTCAGCAGAGAGGGGGCACAGAGATGTTGGAATCAATTGGTGTTTCAGGCAGGAAAAGGAGGAGTGACAGCAATGTGTGTTGCAGAATTGCAAAGCTCACTGTGTGCTGAAGATGCCCTGCAGGAGTTTCCCTGCTGGCCCTTCGTCTGTGGGATTAGAGTCCAAGCGCTGCTCCTCCCCTGTCACAACTCCTCTCGAAACGAGAGAGCGCACCAGAAACTTTGGATTCAAATGCACTTTTAGGAGATAAAGTGAGGAGTGACAGCAATGTTTGTGTCACAGTTTAAAGCTCACTGTGTGCAAAACATGATCAAGCAGGAGATTTTTTTCAAGGATCTTCTGCTGTTTTAGCCCAGGCTAAACATTCCTGCTCTACTCTCTCTGTTGCTGCTCAGCAGAGAGCGGGCACAGAGATGGTGGAATCAATTGGTCTTTCAGGCAAAAAGGGAGGAGTGACAGCAATGTGTGTTGCAGAGTTGCAAAGCTCGCTGTGCGCTGAAGATGATCAGTGGGAACTTTCTGGACTGTCTCTTCTGCTCTTTTAGCATTGCCTAAAGGTTCCTGCTCTACTCTCTCTGCTTCTGCCCAGCAGAGAAAGGGCACAGAGATTTTGGATTCAATTGGACTTTGAGGTAGGAAAGTGCGGAGCGAGAGCAATATATGTGTCACAGTTGCAAAGCTGACTGCGTGCTGAAGATGCCCTGCCGGAGCTTTCACTCCGGGCTCTTCGGCTGCGGGAGCAGAGGCCAAGAGATCGTGTTCACCTGTCACTGCTGCTGTTCAAACGAGAGAGGGCGGGAGAGACCATGGATTCAAACGGATTATTAGGAGATGAAGTGAGGAGTGACAGCAATGTGTGTTTCAGAGTTGCAAAGCTCACTGTGCGCTGAAGATGATCTGCAAGGACTTTCCCTCCCTGCCCTTCGGAACTGGGAGCGGATTCCAAGCGCTCGTGCTCACCTTCCTCTGCTGCTCTTGAAACGAGAGTGGAGACCAGAAACGCTGGATTCAAATGCACTTTTAGGAGCTACAATGAGGAGTGACAACAGTGTGTGTGTCAAAGTTGTAAAGCTCAGTGTGTTGAAGAAGCACAAGAGCAGCCTTCAGGCCTGTCTCTTCCACTGCCTTACAGATTGCAGACATTCCTGCTCACTCTGCTGCTCAGCAGAGTGCTGGCAACGGAGTTCTTGGATTGAAATGGTCTTTTAAGAGAAAGAGTGAAGAGTGACAGCAATGTTTGTGTCACAGTTTAAAGCTCACTGTGTGCAAAACATGATCAGGAGGAGCTTTTTTGCAAGGCTCTTCTGCTGTTTTAGCCCAGTCTAAACATTCCTGCTATACTCTCCCTGTTGCTGCTCAGCAGAGAGTGGGCACAGAGATGTTGGACTCAATTGGTCTTTCAGGCAGGAAAAGAAGTGACAGCAATGTGTTTTGCAGAGTTGCAAAGCTCACTGTGTGCTGAAGATGATCAGTGGGAACTTTCTGGACTGTCTCTTCTGCTGTTTCTGCAGAGTCCAAACGTAAGTGCTATATTCTGCTACTGCTCACAAAGAGCAAGCACAGGAGATGTATTATTCAATTGGACTTTCAGGTAGGAAAGTGAGAGGTGACAGCAATAGGTGTTTCAGAGTTGCGAATCTCAATGTGTGCTGAAGATGCCCAGCAGGAGTTTCCATGCTGGCCCTTCGGCTGTGAAATTAGAATCCAAGCGCTCGTCCTCCCCTGTCACAACTGCTCTCGAAGCGAGAGAGCGCACCAGAAACGTTGGCTTCAAATGCACTTTTAGGAGATAAAGTGAGGAGTGACTGCAATGTTTGTGTCACAGTTTCAAAGCTCACTGTGTGCTAAACATGATTAGCAGGAGCTTTTTTGCAAGGCTCTTCTGCTGTTTTGGCCCAGTCTAAACATTCCTGCTCTACTCTCTCTGTTGCTGCTCAGCAGAGAGTGGGCACAGAGATGTTGGAATCAATTGGTCTTCCAGGCAGGAAAAGGAGGAGTTACAGCAATGTGTTTTGCAGAGTTGCAAAGCTCACTGTGTGCTGAAGATGCCCTGCAGGAGTTTCCCTGCTGGCCCTTCGTCTGTGGGATTAGAGTCCAAGCGCTCCTCCTCCCCTGTCACAACTCCTCTCGAAACGAGAGAGAGCACCAGAAACTTTGGATTCAAATGCACTTTTAGGAGATAAAGTGAGGAGTGACAGCAATGTTTGTGTCACAGTTTCAAAGCTCACTGTGTGCTAAACATGATTAGCAGGAGCTTTTTTGCAAGGCTCTTCTGCTGTTTTAGCACAGGCTAAACATTCCTGCTCTACTCTCTCTGTTGCTGCTCAGTAGAGAGCGAGCACAGAGATGGTGGATTGAGTTGGTCTTTCTTTCAGGCAGGAATGGGAGGAGTGACAGCAATGCGTGTTGCAGAGTTGCAAAGCTCGCTGTGCGCTGAAGATGATCAGTGGGTACTTTCTGGACTGTCTCTTCTGCTGTTTCAGCAGAGTCCAAACGTAAGTGCTATATTCTGCTACTGCTCACAAAGAACAAGCACAGGAGATGTAGGATTCAATTGGACTTTCAGGTAGGAAAGTGAGAGGTGACAGCAATGTGTGTTTCAGAGTTGCAAAGCTCACTGTGTGCTGAAGATGCCCAGCAGGAGTATCCATGCTGGCCCTTCGGCTGTGGGATTAGAGTCCAAGCGCTCGTCCACACCTGTCACAAGTCCTCTCCAAACGAGAGAGCGCACCAGAAACGTTGGATTCAAATGCACTTTTAGGAGATAAAGTGAGGAGTGACAGCAATGTTTGTGTCACAGTTTAAAGCTCACTGTGTGGCAAAACATGATCAAGCAGGAGATTTTTTTCAAGGCTCTTCTGCTGTTTTAGGCAGGTCTAAAAATTCCTTCTCTACTCTCTCTGTTGCTGCTCAGCAGAGAGCGGGCACAGAGATGGTGGATTCAGCTGGTCTTTCAGGCAAAAAGGGAGGAGTGACAGCAATGTGTGTTGCAGAGTTGCAAAGCTCGCTGTGCGCTGAAGATGATCAGTGGGAACTTTCTGGACTGTCTCTTCTGCTCTTTTAGCATTGCCTAAAGGTTCCTGCTCTACTCTCTCTGCTTCTGCCCAGCAGAGAAAGGGCACAGAGATTTTGGATTCAATTGGACTTTGAGGTAGGAAAGTGCGGAGCGAGAGCAATATATGTGTCACAGTTGCAAAGCTGACTGCGTGCTGAAGATGCCCTGCCGGAGCTTTCACTCCGGGCTCTTCGGCTGCGGGAGCAGAGGCCAAGAGATCGTGTTCACCTGTCACTGCTGCTGTTCAAACGAGAGAGGGCGGGAGAGACCATGGATTCAAACGGATTATTAGGAGATGAAGTGAGGAGTGACAGCAATGTGTGTTTCAGAGTTGCAAAGCTCACTGTGCGCTGAAGATGATCTGCAAGGACTTTCCCTCCCTGCCCTTCGGAACTGGGAGCGGATTCCAAGCGCTCGTGCTCACCTTCCTCTGCTGCTCTTGAAACGAGAGTGGAGACCAGAAACGCTGGATTCAAATGCACTTTTAGGAGCTACAATGAGGAGTGACAACAGTGTGTGTGTCACAGTTGTAAAGCTCAGTGTGTTGAAGAAGCACAAGAGCAGCCTTCAGGCCTGTCTCTTCCACTGCCTTACAGATTGCAGACATTCCTGCCCACTCTGCTGCTCAGCAGAGTGCTGGCAACGGAGTTCTTGGATTGAAATGGTCTTTTAGGAGAAAGAGTGAAGAGTGACAGCAATGTTTGTGTCACAGTTTAAAGCTCACTGTGTGCTAAACATGATCAGGAGGAGCTTTTTTGCAAGGCTCTTCTGCTGTTTTAGCCCAGTCTAAACATTCCTTCTCTCTGTTGCTGCTCAGCAGAGAGGGGGCACAGAGATGTTGGAATCAATTGGTCTTTCAGGCAGGAAAAGGAGGAGTGACAGCAATGTGTGTTACAGAATTGCAAAGCTCACTGTGTGCTGAAGATGCCCTGCAGGAGCTTCCCTGCTGGCCCTTCGTCTGTGGGATTAGAGTCCAAGCGCTCCTCCTCCCCTGTCACAACTCCTCTCGAAACGAGAGAGCGCACCAGAAACGTTGGCTTCAAATGCACTTTTAGGAGAAAGAGTGAAGAGTGACAGCAATGTTTGTGTCACAGTTTAAAGCTCACTGTGTGCTAAACATGATTAGCAGGAGCTTTTTTGCAAGGCTCTACTGCTGTTTTAGCCCAGGCTAAACATTCCTGCTCTACTCTCTCTGTTGCTGCTCAGCAGAGAGTGGGCACAGAGATGTTGGAATCAATTGGTCTTTCAGGCAGGAAAAGGAGGAGTGACAGCAATGTGTGTTGCAGAATTGCAAAGCTCACTGTGTGCTGTAGATGATCAGTGGGAACTTTCTGGACTGTCTCTTCTGCTGTTTCTGCAGAGTCCAAACGTAAGTGCTATATTCTGCTACTGCTCACAAAGAGCAAGCACAGGAGCTGTATTATTCAATTGGACTTTCAGGTAGGAAAGTGAGAGGTGACAGCAATAGGTGTTTCAGAGTTGCGAATCTCAATGTGTGCTGAAGATGCCCAGCAGGAGTTTCCATGCTGGCCCTTCGGCTGTGAAATTAGAATCCAAGCGCTCGTCCTCCCCTGTCACAACTGCTCTCGAAGCGAGAGAGCGCACCAGAAACGTTGGCTTCAAATGCACTTTTAGGAGATAAAGTGAGGAGTGACTGCAATGTTTGTGTCACAGTTTCAAAGCTCACTGTGTGCTAAACATGATTAGCAGGAGCTTTTTTGCAAGGCTCTTCTGCTGTTTTGGCCCAGTCTAAACATTCCTGTTCTACTCTCTCTGTTGCTGCTCAGCAGAGAGTGGGCACAGAGATGTTGGAATCAATTGGTCTTCCAGGCAGGAAAAGGAGGAGTTACAGCAATGTGTTTTGCAGAGTTGCAAAGCTCACTGTGTGCTGAAGATGCCCTGCAGGAGTTTCCCTGCTGGCCCTTCGTCTGTGGGATTAGAGTCCAAGCGCTCCTCCTCCCCTGTCACAACTCCTCTCGAAACGAGAGAGAGCACCAGAAACTTTGGATTCAAATGCACTTTTAGGAGATAAAGTGAGGAGTGACAGCAATGTTTGTGTCACAGTTTCAAAGCTCACTGTGTGCTAAACATGATTAGCAGGAGCTTTTTTGCAAGGCTCTTCTGCTGTTTTAGCACAGGCTAAACATTCCTGCTCTACTCTCTCTGTTGCTGCTCAGTAGAGAGCGAGCACAGAGATGGTGGATTGAGTTGGTCTTTCTTTCAGGCAGGAATGGGAGGAGTGACAGCAATGCGTGTTGCAGAGTTGCAAAGCTCGCTGTGCGCTGAAGATGATCAGTGGGTACTTTCTGGACTGTCTCTTCTGCTGTTTCAGCAGAGTCCAAACGTAAGTGCTATATTCTGCTACTGCTCACAAAGAACAAGCACAGGAGATGTAGGATTCAATTGGACTTTCAGGTAGGAAAGTGAGAGGTGACAGCAATGTGTGTTTCAGAGTTGCAAAGCTCACTGTGTGCTGAAGATGCCCAGCAGGAGTATCCATGCTGGCCCTTCGGCTGTGGGATTAGAGTCCAAGCGCTCGTCCACACCTGTCACAAGTCCTCTCCAAACGAGAGAGCGCACCAGAAACGTTGGATTCAAATGCACTTTTAGGAGATAAAGTGAGGAGTGACAGCAATGTTTGTGTCACAGTTTAAAGCTCACTGTGTGGCAAAACATGATCAAGCAGGAGATTTTTTTCAAGGCTCTTCTGCTGTTTTAGGCAGGTCTAAAAATTCCTTCTCTACTCTCTCTGTTGCTGCTCAGCAGAGAGCGGGCACAGAGATGGTGGATTCAGCTGGTCTTTCAGGCAAAAAGGGAGGAGTGACAGCAATGTGTGTTGCAGAGTTGCAAAGCTCGCTGTGCGCTGAAGATGATCAGTGGGAACTTTCTGGACTGTCTCTTCTGCTCTTTTAGCATTGCCTAAAGGTTCCTGCTCTACTCTCTCTGCTTCTGCCCAGCAGAGAAAGGGCACAGAGATTTTGGATTCAATTGGACTTTGAGGTAGGAAAGTGCGGAGCGAGAGCAATATATGTGTCACAGTTGCAAAGCTGACTGCGTGCTGAAGATGCCCTGCCGGAGCTTTCACTCCGGGCTCTTCGGCTGCGGGAGCAGAGGCCAAGAGATCGTGTTCACCTGTCACTGCTGCTGTTCAAACGAGAGAGGGCGGGAGAGACCATGGATTCAAACGGATTATTAGGAGATGAAGTGAGGAGTGACAGCAATGTGTGTTTCAGAGTTGCAAAGCTCACTGTGCGCTGAAGATGATCTGCAAGGACTTTCCCTCCCTGCCCTTCGGAACTGGGAGCGGATTCCAAGCGCTCGTGCTCACCTTCCTCTGCTGCTCTTGAAACGAGAGTGGAGACCAGAAACGCTGGATTCAAATGCACTTTTAGGAGCTACAATGAGGAGTGACAACAGTGTGTGTGTCACAGTTGTAAAGCTCAGTGTGTTGAAGAAGCACAAGAGCAGCCTTCAGGCCTGTCTCTTCCACTGCCTTACAGATTGCAGACATTCCTGCCCACTCTGCTGCTCAGCAGAGTGCTGGCAACGGAGTTCTTGGATTGAAATGGTCTTTTAGGAGAAAGAGTGAAGAGTGACAGCAATGTTTGTGTCACAGTTTAAAGCTCACTGTGTGCTAAACATGATCAGGAGGAGCTTTTTTGCAAGGCTCTTCTGCTGTTTTAGCCCAGTCTAAACATTCCTTCTCTCTGTTGCTGCTCAGCAGAGAGGGGGCACAGAGATGTTGGAATCAATTGGTCTTTCAGGCAGGAAAAGGAGGAGTGACAGCAATGTGTGTTACAGAATTGCAAAGCTCACTGTGTGCTGAAGATGCCCTGCAGGAGCTTCCCTGCTGGCCCTTCGTCTGTGGAATTAGAGTCCAAGCGCTCCTCCTCCCCTGTCACAACTCCTCTCGAAACGAGAGAGCGCACCAGAAACGTTGGCTTCAAATGCACTTTTAGGAGAAAGAGTGAAGAGTGACAGCAATGTTTGTGTCACAGTTTAAAGCTCACTGTGTGCTAAACATGATTAGCAGGAGCTTTTTTGCAAGGCTCTACTGCTGTTTTAGCCCAGGCTAAACATTCCTGCTCTACTCTCTCTGTTGCTGCTCAGCAGAGAGTGGGCACAGAGATGTTGGAATCAATTGGTCTTTCAGGCAGGAAAAGGAGGAGTGACAGCAATGTGTGTTGCAGAATTGCAAAGCTCACTGTGTGCTGTAGATGATCAGTGGGAACTTTCTGGACTGTCTCTTCTGCTGTTTCTGCAGAGTCCAAACGTAAGTGCTATATTCTGCTACTGCTCACAAAGAGCAAGCACAGGAGCTGTATTATTCAATTGGACTTTCAGGTAGGAAAGTGAGAGGTGACAGCAATATGTGTTTCAGAGTTGCGAATCTCAATGTGTGCTGAAGATGCCCAGCAGGAGTTTCCATGCTGGCCCTTCGGCTGTGAAATTAGAATCCATGCGCTCGTCCTCCCCTGTCACAACTGCTCTCGAAGCGAGAGAGCGCACCAGAAACTTTGGCTTCAAATGGACTTTTAGGAGATAAAGTGAGGAGTGACAGCAATGTTTGTGTCACAGTTTAAAGCTCACTGTGTGCTAAACATGATTAGCAGGAGCTTTTTTGCAAGGCTCTTCTGCTGTTTTGGCCCAGTCTAAACATTCCTGCTCTACTCTCTCTGTTGCTGCTCAGCAGAGAGTGGGCACAGAGATGTTGGAATCAATTGGTCTTCCAGGCAGGAAAAGGAGGAGTTACAGCAATGTGTTTTGCAGAGTTGCAAAGCTCACTGTGTGCTGAAGATGCCCTGCAGGAGTTTCCCTGCTGGCCCTTCGTCTGTGGGATTAGAGTCCAAGCGCTCCTCCTCCCCTGTCACAACTCCTCTCGAAACGAGAGAGCGCACCAGAAACTTTGGATTCAAATGCACTTTTAGGAGATAAAGTGAGGAGTGACAGCAATGTTTGTGTCACAGTTTCAAAGCTCACTGTGTGCTAAACATGATTAGCAGGAGCTTTTTTGCAAGGCTCTTCTGCTGTTTTAGCACAGGCTAAACATTCCTGCTCTACTCTCTCTGTTGCTGCTCAGTAGAGAGCGAGCACAGAGATGGTGGATTGAGTTGGTCTTTCTTTCAGGCAGGAATGGGAGGAGTGACAGCAATGCGTGTTGCAGAGTTGCAAAGCTCGCTGTGCGCTGAAGATGATCAGTGGGTACTTTCTGGACTGTCTCTTCTGCTGTTTCAGCAGAGTCCAAACGTAAGTGCTATATTCTGCTACTGCTCACAAAGAACAAGCACAGGAGATGTAGGATTCAATTGGACTTTCAGGTAGGAAAGTGAGAGGTGACAGCAATGTGTGTTTCAGAGTTGCAAAGCTCACTGTGTGCTGAAGATGCCCAGCAGGAGTATCCATGCTGGCCCTTCGGCTGTGGGATTAGAGTCCAAGCGCTCGTCCACACCTGTCACAAGTCCTCTCCAAACGAGAGAGCGCACCAGAAACGTTGGATTCAAATGCACTTTTAGGAGATAAAGTGAGGAGTGACAGCAATGTTTGTGTCACAGTTTAAAGCTCACTGTGTGGCAAAACATGATCAAGCAGGAGATTTTTTTCAAGGCTCTTCTGCTGTTTTAGGCAGGTCTAAAAATTCCTGCTCTACTCTCTCTGTTGCTGCTCAGCAGAGAGCGGGCACAGAGATGGTGGATTCAGCTGGTCTTTCAGGCAAAAAGGGAGGAGTGACAGCAATGTGTGTTGCAGAGTTGCAAAGCTCGCTGTGCGCTGAAGATGATCAGTGGGAACTTTCTGGACTGTCTCTTCTGCTCTTTTAGCATTGGCTAAAGGTTCCTGCTCTACTCTCTCTGCTTCTGCCCAGCAGAGAAAGGGCACAGAGATTTTGGATTCAATTGGACTTTGAGGTAGGAAAGTGCGGAGCGAGAGCAATATATGTGTCACAGTTGCAAAGCTGACTGCGTGCTGAAGATGCCCTGCCGGAGCTTTCACTCCGGGCTCTTCGGCTGCGGGAGCAGAGGCCAAGAGATCGTGTTCACCTGTCACTGCTGCTGTTCAAACGAGAGAGGGCGGGAGAGACCATGGATTCAAACGGATTATTAGGAGATGAAGTGAGGAGTGACAGCAATGTGTGTTTCAGAGTTGCAAAGCTCACTGTGCGCTGAAGATGATCTGCAAGGACTTTCCCTCCCTGCCCTTCGGAACTGGGAGCGGATTCCAAGCGCTCGTGCTCACCTTCCTCTGCTGCTCTTGAAACGAGAGTGGAGACCAGAAACGCTGGATTCAAATGCACTTTTAGGAGCTACAATGAGGAGTGACAACAGTGTGTGTGTCACAGTTGTAAAGCTCAGTGTGTTGAAGAAGCACAAGAGCAGCCTTCAGGCCTGTCTCTTCCACTGCCTTACAGATTGCAGACATTCCTGCCCACTCTGCTGCTCAGCAGAGTGCTGGCAACGGAGTTCTTGGATTGAAATGGTCTTTTAGGAGAAAGAGTGAAGAGTGACAGCAATGTTTGTGTCACAGTTTAAAGCTCACTGTGCGCTAAACATGATCAGGAGGAGCTTTTTTGCAAGGCTCTTCTGCTGTTTTAGCCCAGTCTAAACATTCCTTCTCTCTGTTGCTGCTCAGCAGAGAGGGGGCACAGAGATGTTGGAATCAATTGGTCTTTCAGGCAGGAAAAGGAGGAGTGACAGCAATGTGTGTTACAGAATTGCAAAGCTCACTGTGTGCTGAAGATGCCCTGCAGGAGCTTCCCTGCTGGCCCTTCGTCTGTGGGATTAGAGTCCAAGCGCTCCTCCTCCCCTGTCACAACTCCTCTCGAAACGAGAGAGCGCACCAGAAACGTTGGCTTCAAATGCACTTTTAGGAGAAAGAGTGAAGAGTGACAGCAATGTTTGTGTCACAGTTTAAAGCTCACTGTGTGCTAAACATGATTAGCAGGAGCTTTTTTGCAAGGCTCTACTGCTGTTTTAGCCCAGGCTAAACATTCCTGCTCTACTCTCTCTGTTGCTGCTCAGCAGAGAGTGGGCACAGAGATGTTGGAATCAATTGGTCTTTCAGGCAGGAAAAGGAGGAGTGACAGCAATGTGTGTTGCAGAATTGCAAAGCTCACTGTGTGCTGTAGATGATCAGTGGGAACTTTCTGGACTGTCTCTTCTGCTGTTTCTGCAGAGTCCAAACGTAAGTGCTATATTCTGCTACTGCTCACAAAGAGCAAGCACAGGAGCTGTATTATTCAATTGGACTTTCAGGTAGGAAAGTGAGAGGTGACAGCAATATGTGTTTCAGAGTTGCGAATCTCAATGTGTGCTGAAGATGCCCAGCAGGAGTTTCCATGCTGGCCCTTCGGCTGTGAAATTAGAATCCATGCGCTCGTCCTCCCCTGTCACAACTGCTCTCGAAGCGAGAGAGCGCACCAGAAACTTTGGCTTCAAATGGACTTTTAGGAGATAAAGTGAGGAGTGACAGCAATGTTTGTGTCACAGTTTAAAGCTCACTGTGTGCTAAACATGATTAGCAGGAGCTTTTTTGCAATGCTCTTCTGCTGTTTTAGCCCAGGCTAAACATTCCTGCTCTACTCTCTCTGTTGCTGCTCAGCAGAGAGTGGGCACAGAGATGTTGGAATCAATTGGTCTTCCAGGCAAAAAGGGAGGAGTGACAGCAATGTGTGTTGCAGAGTTGCAAAGCTCGCTGTGCGCTGAAGATGATCAGTGGGAACTTTCTGGACTGTCTCTTCTGCTCTTTTAGCATTGGCTAAAGGTTCCTGCTCTACTCTCTCTGCTTCTGCCCAGCAGAGAAAGGGCACAGAGATTTTGGATTCAATTGGACTTTGAGGTAGGAAAGTGCGGAGCGAGAGCAATATATGTGTCACAGTTGCAAAGCTGACTGCGTGCTGAAGATGCCCTGCCGGAGCTTTCACTCCGGGCTCTTCGGCTGCGGGAGCAGAGGCCAAGAGATCGTGTTCACCTGTCACTGCTGCTGTTCAAACGAGAGAGGGCGGGAGAGACCATGGATTCAAACGGATTATTAGGAGATGAAGTGAGGAGTGACAGCAATGTGTGTTTCAGAGTTGCAAAGCTCACTGTGCGCTGAAGATGATCTGCAAGGACTTTCCCTCCCTGCCCTTCGGAACTCGGTGCGGATTCCAAGCGCTCGTGCTCACCTTCCTCTGCTGCTCTTGAAACGAGAGTGGAGACCAGAAACGCTGGATTCAAATGCACTTTTAGGAGCTACAATGAGGAGTGACAACAGTGTGTGTGTCAAAGTTGTAAAGCTCAGTGTGTTGAAGAAGCACAAGAGCAGCCTTCAGGCCTGTCTCTTCCACTGCCTTACAGATTGCAGACATTACTGCTCACTCTGCTGCTCAGCAGAGTGCTGGCAACGGAGTTCTTGGATTGAAATGGTCTTTTAAGAGAAAGAGTGAAGAGTGACAGCAATGTTTGTGTCACAGTTTAAAGCTCACTGTGTGCAAAACATGATCAGGAGGAGCTTTTTTGCAAGGCTCTTCTGCTGTTTTAGCCCATGCTAAACATTCCTGCTCAACTCTCTCTGTTGCTGCTCAGCAGAGAATGGGCACAGAGATGTTGGACTCAATTGGTCTTTCAGGCAGGAAAAGAAGTGACAGCAATGTGTGTTGCAGAGTTGCAAAGCTCACTGTGTGCTGAAGATGATCAGTGGGAACTTTCTGGACTGTCTCTTCTGCTGTTTCAGCAGAGTCCAAACGTAAGTGCTATATTCTGCTACTGCTCACAAAGAGCAAGCACAGGAGATGTATTATTCAATTGGACTTTCAGGTAGGAAAGTGAGAGGTGACAGCAATAGGTGTTTCAGAGTTGCGAATCTCAATGTGTGCTGAAGATGCCCAGCAGGAGTTTCCATGCTGGCCCTTCGGCTGTGAAATTAGAATCCAAGCGCTCGTCCTCCCCTGTCACAACTGCTCTCGAAGCGAGAGAGCGCACCAGAAACGTTGGCTTCAAATGCACTTTTAGGAGATAAAGTGAGGAGTGACTGCAATGTTTGTGTCACAGTTTCAAAGCTCACTCTGTGCTAAACATGATTAGCAGGAGCTTTTTTGCAAGGCTCTTCTGCTGTTTTGGCCCAGTCTAAACATTCCTGCTCTACTCTCTCTGTTGCTGCTCAGCAGAGAGTGGGCACAGAGATGTTGGAATCAATTGGTCTTCCAGGCAGGAAAAGGAGGAGTTACAGCAATGTGTTTTGCAGAGTTGCAAAGCTCACTGTGTGCTGAAGATGCCCTGCAGGAGTTTCCCTGCTGGCCCTTCGTCTGTGGGATTAGAGTCCAAGCGCTCCTCCACCCCTGTCACAACTCCTCTCGAAACGAGAGAGAGCACCAGAAACTTTGGATTCAAATGCACTTTTAGGAGATAAAGTGAGGAGTGACAGCAATGTTTGTGTCACAGTTTCAAAGCTCACTGTGTGCTAAACATGATTAGCAGGAGCTTTTTTGCAAGGCTCTTCTGCTGTTTTAGCACAGGCTAAACATTCCTGCTCTACTCTCTCTGTTGCTGCTCAGCAGAGAGTGGGCACAGAGATGTTGGAATCAATTGGTCTTTCAGGCAAAAAGGGAGGAGTGACAGCAATGTGTGTTGCAGAGTTGTAAAGCACGCTGTGCGCTGAAGATGATCAGTGGGTACTTTCTGGACTGTCTCTTCTGCTGTTTCAGCAGAGTCCAAACGTAAGAGCTATATTCTGCTACTGCTCACAAAGAGCAAGCACAGGAGATGTAGGATTCAATTGGACTTTCAGGTAGGAAAGTGAGAGGTGACAGCAATGTGTGTTTCAGAGTTGCAAAGCTCACTGTGTGCTGAAGATGCCCAGCAGGAGTATCCATGCTGGCCCTTCGGCTGTGGGATTAGAGTCCAAGCGCTCGTCCACACCTGTCACAAGTCCTCTCCAAACGAGAGAGCGCACCAGAAACGTTGGATTCAAATGCACTTTTAGGAGATAAAGTGAGGAGTGACAGCAATGTTTGTGTCACAGTTTAAAGCTCACTGTGTGGCAAAACATGATCAAGCAGGAGATTTTTTTCAAGGCTCTTCTGCTGTTTTAGGCAGGTCTAAAAATTCCTTCTCTACTCTCTCTGTTGCTGCTCAGCAGAGAGCGGGCACAGAGATGGTGGATTCAGCTGGTCTTTCAGGCAAAAAGGGAGGAGTGACAGCAATGTGTGTTGCAGAGTTGCAAAGCTCGCTGTGCGCTGAAGATGATCAGTGGGAACTTTCTGGACTGTCTCTTCTGCTCTTTTAGCATTGGCTAAAGGTTCCTGCTCTACTCTCTCTGCTTCTGCCCAGCAGAGAAAGGGCACAGAGGTTTTGGATTCAATTGGACTTTGAGGTAGGAAAGTGCGGAGCGAGAGCAATATATGTGTCACAGTTGCAAAGCTGACTGCGTGCTGAAGATGCCCTGCCGGAGCTTTCACTCCGGGCTCTTCGGCTGTGGGAGCAGAGGCCAAGAGATCGTGTTCACCTGTCACTGCTGCTGTTCAAACGAGAGAGGGCGGGAGAGACCATGGATTCAAACGGATTATTAGGAGATGAAGTGAGGAGTGACAGCAATGTGTGTTTCAGAGTTGCAAAGCTCACTGTGCGCTGAAGATGATCTGCAAGGACTTTCCCTCCCTGCCCTTCGGAACTGGGAGCGGATTCCAAGCGCTCGTGCTCACCTTCCTCTGCTGCTCTTGAAACGAGAGTGGAGACCAGAAACGCTGGATTCAAATGCACTTTTAGGAGCTACAATGAGGAGTGACAACAGTGTGTGTGTCAAAGTTGTAAAGCTCAGTGTGTTGAAGAAGCACAAGAGCAGCCTTCAGGCCTGTCTCTTCCACTGCCTTACAGATTGCAGACATTCCTGCCCACTCTGCTGCTCAGCAGAGTGCTGGCAACGGAGTTCTTGGATTGAAATGGTCTTTTAGGAGAAAGAGTGAAGAGTGACAGCAATGTTTGTGTCACAGTTTAAAGCTCACTGTGTGCTAAACATGATCAGGAGGAGCTTTTTTGCAAGGCTCTTCTGCTGTTTTAGCCCAGTCTAAACATTCCTTCTCTCTGTTGCTGCTCAGCAGAGAGGTGACAGCAATATGTGTTTCAGAGTTGCGAATCTCAAACTGTGCTGAAGATGCCCAGCACGAGTTTCCGTGCTGGCCCTTCGGCTGTGAAATTATATCCAAGCTCTCGTCCTCCCCTGTCACAACTGTTTCAGCAGAGTGCAAAAGTATGGGCTATATTCTGCTACTGCTCATAAGGAGCAAAGCACAGGAGAAGTAGGATTCAATTGGACTTTCAGGTAGGAAAGTGAGAGGTGACAGCAATGTGTGTTTCAGAGTTGCAAAGCTCGCTGTGCGCTGAAGATGATCAATGGGAACTTTCAGGACTGTCTCTTCTGCTGTTTCAGCAGAGTCCAAACGTAAGTGCTATATTCTGCTACTGCTCACAAAGAGCAAGCACAGGAGATGTAGGATTCAATTGGACTTTCAGGTAGGAAAGTGAGAGGTGGCCGCAATATGTGTTTCAGAGTTGCAAAGCTCACTGTGCGCTGAAGATGATCAGTGGGAACTTTTTGGACTGTCTCTTCTGCTGTTTCAGCAGAGTCCAAACGTAAGTGCTATATTCTGCTACTGCTCACAAAGCAAGAACAGGAGATGTAGGATTCAATTGGACTTTCAGGTAGGAAAGTGAGAGGTGACAGCAATGTGTGTTTCAGAGTTGCAAAGCTCACTGTGTGCTGAAGATGCCCAGCAGGAGTTTCCCTGCTGCCCCTTCGGCTGTGGGATTAGAGTCCAAGCGCTCGTCCTCCCCTGTCACAACTCCTCTCGAAACGAGAGAGCGCACCAAAAACGATGGTTTCAAATGCACTTTAAGGAGATAAAGTGAGGAGGGACAGCAATGGTTGTGTCACAGATTCAAAGCTCACTGTGTGCTAATCATGATCAGCAGGGGCTTTTTTGCATGGCGCTTCTGCTGTTTTAGCCCAGACTAAACATTCCTGCTATACTCTCCCCGTTGCTGCTCAGCAGAGAGCGGACACAGAGATGGTGGAATCAGTTGGTCTTTCAGGCAGGAAAGGGAGGAGTGACAGCAATGTGTGTTGCAGAGTTGCAAAGCTCGCTGTGCGCTGAAGATGATCAGTGGGAACTTTCTTGACTATCTCTTCGGCTGTTTCAGCAGAGTGCAAACGTAAGTGCTATATTCTGCTACTGCTCACAAAGAGCAAGCACAGGAGATGTAGGATTCAATTAGACTTTCAGGTAGGAAAGTGAGAGGTGACAGCAATGTGTGTTTCAGAGTTGCAAAGCTCACTGTGTGCTGAAGATGCCCAGCAGGATTTTCCCTGCACACCCTTCGGCTGTGGGATTAGAGTCCAAGCGCTCGTCCTCCCCTGTCACAACTCCTCTCGAAACGAGAGAGCGCACCAGAAACGATGGATTCAAATGCACTTTTAGGAGATAAAGTGAGGCGTGACAGCAATGTTTGTGTCACAGTTTAAAGCTCATCTGCGCTATACATGAAAAGCTTGAGCTTTTTTGCAAGGCTCTTCTGCTGTTTTAGCCCAGTCTAAATATTCCTGCTATACTCTCTCTGTTGCTGCTCAGCAGAGAGCGGGCACAGAGAATGTGGATTCAGTTGGTCTTTCAGGCAGGAAAGGGAGGAGTGACAGCAATGTGTGTTGCAGAGTTGCAAAGCTCGCTGTGCGCTCAAGATGATCAGTGGGAACTTTCAGGACTGTCTCTTCTGCTGTTTCAGCAAAGTGCAAACTTAAGTGCTATATTCTGCTACTGCTCACAATGAGCAAAGCACAGGAGAAGTAGGATTCAATTGGACTTTCAGGTAGGCAAGTGAGAGGTGACAGCAATGTGTGTTTCAGAGTTGCAAAGCTCACTGTGTGCTGAAGATGCCCAGCAGGATTTTCCCTGCTGGCCTTTCAGCTGTGGGATTAGAGTCCAGGCGCTCGTCCTCCCCTGTCACAATTCCTCTCGAAATGAGAGAGCGCACCAGAAACGATGATTTCATATGCACTTTTAGGAGATAAAGTGAGGAGTGACAGCAATGTTTGTGTCACAGTTTAAAGCTCACTGTGAGCTAAACATGATCAGCAGGAGCTTTTTTGCATGCCTCTTCTGCTGTTTTAGCCCATAAGATTGCACTCTGCTGAAAAAGCAGAACAGACAGTCCAGAAAGATCCCACTGATCATCTTCAGTGCACAGCGAGCTTTACAACTCTGCAACACACATTGCTGTCAGTCCTAACTTTCCTGCCTGAAAGACGAACTGATTCCACCATCTCTGTGCCCGCTCTCTGCTGAGCAGCAACAGGGAGACTATAGCAGGAATGTTTAGACTGGGCTAAAACAGCAGAAGAGCCTTGCAAAAAAGCTCCTGCTGATCATGTTTAGCGCACCGTGAGCTTTAAACTTTGACACAAACATTGCTGTCACTCCTCACTTTATCTCCTAAAAGTGCATTTGACTCCATTGTTTCTGGCGCGCTCTCTTGTTTCCAGAGGAGTTGTGACAGGGGAGGACGAGCGCTTGGACTCTAATCCCACAGACGAAGGGCCAGCAGGGAAACTCCTGCTGGGCATCTTCAGCACACAGTGAGCTTTGCAACTCTGAAACACACATTGCTGTCACCTCTCACTTTCCTACCTGAAAGTCCAATTGAATCCTACATCTCCTGTTCTTGCTTTGTGAGCAGTAGCAGAATATAGCACTTACGTTTGGACTCTGCTGAAACAGCAGAAGAGACAGTCCAGAAAGATCTTACTGATCATCTTCAGCGCACAGCAAGCTTTGCAACTCTGCAGCACACATTGCTGTCACTCCTCCCTTTCCTGCCTGAAAGACCAACTGAATCCTACTTCTCTGTGCCCGCTCTCTACTGAGCAGCAACAGAGAGAGTATAGCAGGAATGTTTAGACTAAGCTAAAACAGCAGAAGAGCCTTGCAGAAAAGCTCCTGCTGATCATGTTTAGCTCACAGTGAGCTTTAAACTGTGACACAAACATTGCTGTCACTCCTCACTTTATCTCCTAAAAGTGCATTTGAAACCATCGTTTCTGGTGCGCTCTCTCATTTCGAGAGGAATTGTGACAGGGGAGGACGAGCGCTTGGACTCTAATCCCACAGACGAAGGGCCAGCAGGGAAACTCCTGCTGGGCATCTTCAGCACACAGTGAGCTTTGCAACTCTGAAACACACATTGCTGTCACCTCTCACTTTCCTACCTGAAAGTCCAATTGAATCCTACATCTCCTGTGCTTTGCTCCTTGTAAGCAGTAGCTGAATATAGCACTTACGTTTGGACTCTGCTGAAACAGCAGAAGAGACAGTCCAGAAAGTTCCCATTGCTCATCTTCAGTGCACAGCGAGCTTTGCAACTCTGCAACACACATTGCTGTCAGTCCTCCCTTTCCTGCCTGAAAGAGGAACTGATTCCACCATCTCTGTGCCCGCTCTCTGCTGAGCAGCAACAGAGAGAGTAGAGCAGGAATGTTTAGACTGGTCTAAAACAGCAGAAGAGCCTTGCAAAAAAGCTCCTGCTGATCATGTTTAGCACACAGTGAGCTTTGAAGCTGTGTCACAAACACTGCTGTCACTCCTCACTTTATCTCCTAAAAGTGCATTTGAGTCCAAAGTTTTTAGTGCCCTCTCTCGTTTCAAGAGCAGATGTGACAGGGGAGGACGAGCGCTTGGACTCTAATCCCACAGCCGAAGGGGCAGCAGGGAAACTCCTGCTGAGCATCTTCAGCACCCAGTGAGCATTGCAACTCTGAAACACACATGGCTGTCACCTCTCACTTTGCTACCTGAAAGTCCAATTGAATCCTACATCTCCTGTGCTTGCTCTTTGGAGCAGAAGCAGAATACAGCACTTACGTTTGGACTCTGCTGAAACAGCAGAAGAGACAGTCCAGAAAGTTCCCACTGATCATCTTAAGCGCACAGCGAGCTTTTCAACTCTGCAACACACACTGCTGTCACTCCTCCCTTACCTGCCTGAATGACCAGCTGAATCCACCATCTTTGTGCCCGCTCTCTGCTGAGCAGCAACAGAGAGAGTATAGCAGGAATGTTTAGTCTGGGCTAAAACAGCAGAAGAGCCATGCAAAAAAGCTCCTGCTGATCATGATTAGCACACAGTGAGCTTTGAAGCTGTGATACAACCATTGCTGTCTCTCCTCACTTTATCTCCTAAAAGTGCATTTGAATCCATCGTTTCTGGTGCGCTCTCTCCTTTCGAGAGGAGTTGTGACAGGGGAGGACGAGCGCTTGGACTCTAATCCCACAGCCGAAGGGCCAGCAGGGAAACTCCTGATGGGCATCTTCAGCACACAGTGAGCTTTGCAAATCTGAAACACACATTGATGTCACCTCTCACTTTCCTACCTGAAAGTCCAATTGAATCCTACATCTCCTGTGCTTTGCTCCTTGTAAGCAGTAGCTGAATATAGCACTTACGTTTGGACTCTGCTGAAACAGCAGAAGAGACAGTCCAGAAAGTTCCCATTGCTCATCTTCAGTGCACAGCGAGCTTTGCAACTCTGCAACACACATTGCTGTCACACCTCCCTTTCCTGCCTGAAAGACGAAATGATTCCACCATCTGTGTGCCCTCTCTCTGCTGAGCAGCAACAGGGAGAGTATAGCAGGAATGTTTAGACTGGGCTAAAACAGTAGAAGAGCCTTGCAAAAAAGCTCCTGCTGATCATGTTTAGCGCACCGTGAGCTTTAAACTTTGACACAAACATTGCTGTCACTCACTTTATCTCCTAAAAGTGCATTTGACTCCATCGTTTCTGGTGCGCTCTCTTGTTTCCAGAGGAGTTGTGACAGGGGAGGACGAGCGCTTGGACTCAAATCCCACAGCCGAAGGGCCAGCAGGGAAACTCCTGCTGGGCATCTTCAGCACACAGTGAGCTTTGCAACTCTGAAACACACATTGCTGTCACCTCTCACTTTCCTACCTGAAAGTCCAATTGAATCCTACATCTCCTGTTCTTGCTTTGTGAGCAGCAGCAGAATATAGCACTTACGTTTGGACTCTGCTGAAACAGCAGAAGAGACAGTCCAGAAAGATCTCACAGATCATCTTCAGCGCGCAGCGAGCTTTGCAACTCTGCAGCACACATTGCTGTCAGTCCTCCCTTTCCTGCCTGAAAGACGAACTGATTCCACCATCTCTGTGCCCGCTCTCTGCTGAGCAGCAACAGAGAGAGTAGAGCAGGAATGTTTAGACTAAGCTAAAACAGCAGAAGAGCCTTGCAAAAAAGCTCCTGCTGATCATGTTTAGCACACAGTGAGCTTTGAAGATGTGACACAAACACTGCTGACACTCCTCACTTTATCTCCTAAAAGTGCATTTGATTCCAAAGTTTTTGGTGCCCTCTCTCGTTTCAAGAGCAGATGTGACAGGGGAGGAGAAGCGCTTGGACTCTAATCCCACAGCCGAAGGGCCAGCAGGGAAATTCCTGCTGGGCATCCTCAGCACTCATTGAGCTTTGCAACTCTGAAACACACATTGCTGTCACCTCTTACTTTCTGACCTGAAAGTCCAATTGAATCCTACATCTCCTGTGCTTGCTCTTTGTGAGCAGTAGCAGAATATAGCCCATACGTTTGCACTCTGCTGAAACAGCAGAAGAGACAGTCCAGGAAGTTCCCACTGATCATCTTCAGCGCACAGCGAGCTTTGCAACTCTGCAGCACACATTGCTGTCACTCCTCCCTTTCCTGCCTGAAAGACCAATTGATTCCACCATCTCTGTGCCCGCACTCTATTGAGCAGGAACAGGGAGAGTATAGAAGGAATGTTTAGACTGGGCTAAAACAGCAGAAGAGCCTTGCAAAAAAGCTCCTGCTTTTCATGTTTAGCGCACAGTGAGCTTTAAACTGCGACACAAACATTGCTGTCACTCACTTTATCTCCTAAAAGTGCATTTGAAACCATCGTTTCTGGTGCGCTCTCTCATTTCGAGAGGAGTTGTGACAGGGGAGGACAGGCGCTTGGACTCTAATCCCACAGCTGAAGGGCCAGCAGGGAAACTCCTGCCTGTCATCTTCAGCACACAGTGAGCTTTGCAACTCTGAAACACATATAGCTGTCACCTCTCACTTTTTTACCTGAATGTCCAATTGAATCCTACATCTCATGTGCTGGCTTCTTGTGAGCAGTAGCAGAATATAGCACTTACGTTTGGAATCTGCTGAAACAGCAGAAGAGACAGTCCAGAATGTTCCCAATGATCATCAGCGCACAGCGAGCTTTGCAACTCTGCAACACACATTGCTGTCACTCCTCCCTTTCCTGCCTGAAAGATGAACTGATTCCACCATCTCTGTGCCCGCTCTCTGCTGAGCAGCAACAGAGAGATTATAGCAGGAATGTTTAGACTGGCCTAAAACAGCAGAAGAGCCTTGCAAAAAAGCTCCTGTTGATCATGTTTAGCACACAGTGAGTTTTGAAGCTGTGACACAAACATTGCTGTCACTCCTCACTTTATCTCCAAAAAGTGCATTTCAGTCCATAGTTTTTGGTGCCCTCTCTCGTATCAAGATCAGATGTGACAGGGGAGGGCGAGAGCTTAGACTCTAATCCCACAGCCGAAGGGTGTGCAGGGAAACTCCTGCTGGACATCTTCAGCACACAGTGAGCTTTGCAACTCTGAAACACACATTGCTGTCACCTCTCACTTTCCTACCTGAAAGTCCAATTGAATCCTACTTCTCCTGTGCTTTGCTCCTTGTGAGCAGTAGCAGAATATAGCACTTACGTTTGCACTCTGCTGAAACAGCTGAAGAGATAGTCTAGAAAGTTCCCACTGATCATTTTCAGCGCACAGAGAGCTTTGCAACTCTGCAACACAAATTGCTGTCACTCCTCCCTTTACTGCCTGAAAGACCAACTGATTCCACCATCTCTGTGTCCGCTCTCTGCTGAGCAGCAACGGGGAGAGTATAGCAGGAATGTTTAGTCTGGGCTAAAACAGCAGAAGAGCCATGCAAAAAAGCTCCTGCTGATCATGATTAGCACACAGTGAGCTTTGAATCTGTGACACAACCATTGCTGTCCCTCCTCACTTTATCTCCTTAAAGTGCATTTGAAACCATCGATTTTGGTGCGCTCTCTCGTTTCGAGAGGAGTTGTGACAGGGGAGGACGAGCGCCTGGACTCTAATCCCACAGCCGAAGAGCCAGCAAGGAAACTCCTGCTGGGCATCTTCAGCACACAGTGAGCTTTGCAACTCTGCAACACACATTGCTGTCACTCCTCCCTTTTTGCCTGAAAAACCAGCTGAATCCACCATCTCTGTGCCCGCTCTCTGCTGAGCAGCAACAGAGAGAGTTTAGCAGGAATGTTTAGACTGGGCTAAAACAGCAGAAGAGCCTTGCAAAAAAGCTCCTGCTGATCATGATTAGGACACAGTGAGCTTTGAAGCTGTGTCACAAACACTGCTGTCACTCCTCACTTTATCTCCTAAAAGTGCATATGAAATCATCGTTTCTGGTGCGCTCTCTCATTTCGAGAGGAATTGTGACAGGGGAGGACGAGCGCCTGGACTCTAATCCCACAGCTGAAAGGCCAGCAGGGAAACTCCTGCTGAGCATCTTCAGCACCCAGTGAGCATTGCAACTCTGAAACACACATGGCTGTCACCTCTCACTTTGCTACCTGAAAGTCCAATTGAATCCTACATCTCCTGTGCTTGCTCTTTGGAGCAGAAGCAGAATACAGCACTTACGTTTGGACTCTGCTGAAACAGCAGAAGAGACAGTCCAGAAAGTTCCCACTGATCATCTTAAGCGCACAGCGAGCTTTTCAACTCTGCAACACACACTGCTGTCACTCCTCCCTTACCTGCCTGAATGACCAGCTGAATCCACCATCTTTGTGCCCGCTCTCTGCTGAGCAGCAACAGAGAGAGTATAGCAGGAATGTTTAGTCTGGGCTAAAACAGCAGAAGAGCCATGCAAAAAAGCTCCTGCTGATCATGATTAGCACACAGTGAGCTTTGAAGCTGTGATACAACCATTGCTGTCTCTCCTCACTTTATCTCCTAAAAGTGCATTTGAATCCATCGTTTCTGGTGCGCTCTCTCCTTTCGAGAGGAGTTGTGACAGGGGAGGACGAGCGCTTGGACTCTAATCCCACAGCCGAAGGGCCAGCAGGGAAACTCCTGATGGGCATCTTCAGCACACAGTGAGCTTTGCAAATCTGAAACACACATTGCTGTCACCTCTCACTTTCCTACCTGAAAGTCCAATTGAATCCTACTTCTCCTTTGTTTTGCTCCTTGTGAGCAGTAGCAGAATATAGCCCCTTACGTTTGCACTCAGCAGAAACAGCAGAAGAGACAGTCCTGAAACTTCCCACTGATCATCTTCAGCGCACAGCGAGCTTTGCAACTCTGCAGCACACATTGCTGTCACTCCCCCTTTCCTGCCTGAAAGACGAACTGATTCCACCATCTCTGTGCCCGCCCTCTGCTGAGCAGCAACAGAGAGATTATAGCAGGAATGTTTAGACTGGGCTAAAACAGCAGAAGAGCCTTGCAGAAAAGCTCCTGCTGATCATGATTAGCAAACAGTGAGCTTTAAACTGTGACACAAACATTGCTGTCAATCCTCACTTTAACTCCTAAAAGTGCATTTGAAACCATCGTTTCTGGTGTGCTCTCTCATTTCGAGAGGAATTGTGACAGGGGAGGACGGGCGCTTGGACTCTAAACCTACAGCCGAAGGGCGTGCAGGGAAACTCCTGCTGGGCATCTTCAGCACACAGTGAGCTTTGCAACTCTGAAACACACATTGCTGTCACCTCTCACTTTCCTTCCTGAAAGTCCAATTGAATCCTACATCTCCTGTTCTTGCTTTGTGAGCAGTAGCAGAATATAGCACTTACGTTTGGACTCTGCTGAATCAGCAGAAAAGACAGTCTGGAAAGATCCCACTGATCATCTTCAGCGCACAGCGAGGTTTGCAACTCTGCAGCACACATTGCTGTCAGTCCTCCCTTTCCTGCCTGAAAGAGGAACTGATTCCACCATCTCTGTGCCCGCTCTCTGCTGAGCAGCAACAGAGAGAGTAGAGCAGGAATGTTTAGACTGGTCTAAAACAGCAGAAGAGCCTTGCAAAAAAGCTCCTGCTGATCATGTTTAGCACACAGTGAGCTTTGAAGCTGTGACAGAAACACTGCTGTCACTCCTCACTTTATCTCCTAAAAGTGCATTTGAGTCCAAAGTTTTTGGTGCCCTCTCTCGTTTCAAGAGCAGATGTGACAGGGGAGGACGAGCGCTTGGACTCTAATAACACAGCCGAAGGGCCAGCAGGGAAACTCCTGCTGGGCATCTTCAGCACACAGTGAGCTTTGCAACTCTGAAACACACATTGCTGTCACCTCTCGCTTTCCTACCTGAAAGTCCAATTGAATCCTACTTCTCCTGTGCTTTGCTCCTTGTGAGCAGTAGCAGAATATAGCCCATACGTTTGCACTCTGCTGAAACAGCAGAAGAGACAGTCCAGGAAGTTCCCACTGATCATCTTCAGCGCACAGCGAGCTTTGCAACTCTGCAGCACACATTGCTGTCACTCCTCCCTTTCCTGCCTGAAAGACCAATTGATTCCACCATCTCTGTGCCCGCACTCTATTGAGCAGGAACAGGGAGAGTATAGCAGGAATGTTTAGACTGGGCTAAAACAGCAGAAGAGCCTTGCAAAAAAGCTCCTGCTTTTCATGTTTAGCGCACAGTGAGCTTTAAACTGCGACACAAACATTGCTGTCACTCACTTTATCTCCTAAAAGTGCATTTGAAACCATCGTTTCTGGTGCGCTCTCTCATTTCGAGAGGAGTTGTGACAGGGGAGGACAAGCGCTTGGACTCTAATCCCACAGCTGAAGGGCCAGCAGGGAAACTCCTGCCTGGCATTTTCAGCACACAGTGAGCTTTGCAACTCTGAAACACATATAGCTGTCACCTCTCACTTTCCTACCTGAAAGTCCAATTGAATCCTACATCTCCTGTGCTGGCTCCTTGTGAGCAGTAGCAGAATATAGCACTTACGTTTGGAATCTGCTGAAACAGCAGAAGAGACAGTCCAGTAAGTTCCCACTGATCATCAGCGCACAGCGAGCTTTGCAACTCTGTAACACACATTGCTGTCACTCCTCCCTTTCCTGCCTGAAAGACCAATTGATTCCACCATCTCTGTGCCCGCACACTATTGAGCAGGAACGGGGAGAGTATAGCAGGAATGTTTAGACTGGGCTAAAACAGCAGAAGAGCCCCGCAAAAAAGCTCCTGCTTTTCATGTTTAGCGCACAGTGAGCTTTAAACTGCGACACAAACATTGCTGTCACTCACTTTATCTCCTAAAAGTGCATTTGAAACCATTGTTTCTGGTGTGCTCTCTCGTTTCGAGAGGAGTTGTGACAGGGGAGGACGAGCGCTTGGACTCTAATCCCACAGCCGAAGGGCCAGCAGGGAAACTCCTGCTGGGCATCTTCAGCACATAGTGAGCTTTGCAACTCTGAAACACACATGGCTGTCACCTCTCACTTTCCTACCTGAAAGTCCAGTTGAATCCTACATCTCCTGTGCTTGCTCCTTGTGAGCAGTAGCAGAATATAGCACTTACATTTGGAATCTGCTGAAACAGCAGAAGAGCACAGGAGATGTAGGATTCAATTGGACATTCAGGTAAAAAAGTGAGAGGTGACAGCTATATGTGTTTCAGAGTTGCAAAGCTCACTGTGTGCTGAAGATGCCCAGCAGGAGTTTCCCTGCTGGCCCTTCGGGTGTGGGATTAGAGTCCAAGCGCTCGTCCACCCCTGTCACATCTGCTGTTGAAACGAGAGAGCGCACCAGAAACGATGGTTTCAAATGCACTTTTAGGAGGCTAAGTGAGGAGTGGCAGCAATGTTTGTGTCACAGCTTCAATGCTCACTGTGCGCTAAACATGATCAGCCGGAGCTTTTTTTGCAAGGCTCTTCTGCTGTTTTAGCCCAGTCTAAACATTCCTGCTATACTCTCCCTGTTGCTGCTCAGCAGAGAGTGGGCACAGAGATGGTGGAATCAGTTCGTCTTTCAGGCAGGAAAGGGAGGAGTGACAGCAATGTGTGTTGCAGAGTTGCAAAGCTCGCTGTGCGCTGATGATCAGTGGGAACTTTCTGAACTGTCTTTTCTGCTGTTTCAGCAGATTCCAAACGTAAGTGCTATATTCTGCTACTGCTCACAAGGAGCAAGCACAGGAGATGTAGGATTCAACTGGACTTTCAGGTAGGAAAGTGAGAGGTGACAGCCATGTGTGTTTCAGAGTTGCAAAGCTCACTGTGTGCTGAAGATGCCCAGCAGGAGTTTCCCTGCTGGCCCTTCGGCTGTGGGATTAGAGTCCAAGCGCTCGTCCTCCCCTGTCTCAACTCCTCTAGAAACGAGAGAGCACACCAGAAACAATGGTTTCAAATGCACTTTTAGGAGATAAAGTGAGTGACAGCAATGTTTGTGTCGCAGTTTAAAGGTCACTGTGTGCTAAACATGAAAAGCAGGAGCTTTTTTGCGGGGCTCTTCTGCTGTTTTAGCCCAGTCTAAACATTCCTGCTATATTCTCCCTGATGCTGCTCAATAGAGTGCGGGCACAGTGATGGTGGAATCAATTGGTCTTTCAGGCAAAAAGGGAGGAGTGACAGCTATGTGTGCTGCAGAGTTGCAAAGCTCGCTGTGCGCTGAATATGATCAGTGGGAACTTTCAGGACTGTCTCTTCTGCTGTTTCAGCAGAGTGCAAACGTAAGTGCTATATTCTGCTACTGCTCACAAGGAGCAAAGCACAGGAGAAGTAGGATTCAATTGGACTTTCAGGTAGGAAAGTGAGAGGTGACAGCCATGTGTGTTTCCGAGTTGCAAAGCTCACTGTGTGCTGAAGATGTCCAGCAGGAGTTTCCCTGCTGCCCCTTCGCCTGTGGGATTAGAGTCCAAGCGCTCGTCCTCCCCTTTCACATCTGCTCTTGAAACGAGAGAGGGCACCAAAAACGTTGGACTCAAATGCACTTTTAGGAGATAAAGTGAGGAGTAACAGCAATGTTTGTGTCACAGTTTAAAGCTCACTGTGCGCTAAACATGATCAGCAGGAGCTTTTTTGCAAGGCTCTTCTGTTTTAGCCCAGTATAAACATTCCTGCTATAGTCTCCCTGTTGCTGCTCAGCAGAGAGCGGGCACAGAGATGGTGGAATCTGTTCGTCTTTCTGGCAGGAAATGGAGGACTGACAGCAATGTGTGTTGCAGAGTTGTAAATCTCGCTGTGCGCTGAAGATGATCAGTGGGATCTTTCTGGACTGTCTCTTCTGCTTTTTCAGCTGAGTGCAAACTTATGGGCTATATTCTGCTACTGCTCACAAGGAGCAAAGCACAGGAAAAGAGGGATTCAATTGGACTTTCAGGTAGGAAATTGAGAGGTGACAGCCATGTGTGTTTCAGAGTTGCAAAGCTCACTGTGTGCTGAAGATGCCCAGCAGGAGTTTCCCTGCTGGCCCTTCGGCTGTAGGATTAGAGTCCAAGCGCCCGTCCTCCCCTGTCAGAATTCCTCTCGAAATGAGAGAGCGCACCAGAAACGATGGTTTCAAATGCACTTTTAGGAGATAAAGTGAGGAGTGACAGCAATGTTTGTGTCACAGTTTAAAGCTCACTGTGAGCTAAACATGATCAGCAGGAGCTTTTCTGCAAGGCTCTTCTGCTGTTTTAGCCCAGTCTAAACATTCCTGCTATCACAGAATCACAGAATCCCAAGGGTTGGAAGGGACCTAAAAAGATCATCTAGTCCAACCCCCCTGCAAGAGCAGGGTAACCTACAGTACATCACACAGGAACTTGTCCAGGCGGGCCTTGAATATCTCCAGTGTAGACTCCACAACCCCCCTGGGCAACCTGTTCCAGTGCTCTGTCACTCTTACAGTAAAGAAGTTCTTCCTGATGTTAACGTGGAACTTCCTATGTTCCAGTTTACACCCATTGCCCCTTGTCCTATCACTGGATATCACTGAAAAAAGCCTAGCTCCATCATCCTGACACCTACCCTTCACATATTTGTAAACATTGATGAGGTCACCCCTCAGTCTCCTCTTTTGCAAGCTAAAGAGACCCAGCTCCCTCAGCCTCTCCTCATAAGGGAGATGTTCCACTCCCTTAATCATCTTTGTGGCTCTGCGCTGGACTCCTTCAAGCAATTCCCTGTCCTTCTTGAACAGAGGGGCCCAGAACTGGACGCAATATTCCAGATGCGGCCTCACCAAGGCTGAGTAGAGGGGGAGGAGAACCTCTCTTGACCTACTAACCACTCCCTTTCTAATGCACCCTAAGATGCCATTTGCCTTCTTGGCCACAAGAGCACATTGCTGGCTCATGGTCATCCTCCTATCCACCAGGACCCCCAGGTCCCTTTCCCCTTCACTACTTTCCAGCAGGTCAACCCCCAACCTGTACTGGTACATGGGGTTGTTCTTCCCCAGATGCAAGACTCTACACTTGCCCTTGTTAAATTTCATCAAGTTTCTCCCCGCCCAACTCTCCAGCCTGTCCAGGTCTCGCTGAATGGCAGCACAGTCCTCTGGTGTGTCAGCCACTCCTCCCAGTTTTGTGTCATCAGCAAACTTGCTGAGGGTGCACTCAGTTCCCTCATCCAGGTCATTGATGAAAATATTAAACAGCACCGGTCCCAGCACCGACCCCTGAGGAACTCCACTAGTCACAGACCTCCAGCTAGATTCTGCGCCATTGACCACAACTCTCTGCCTTCTTCCTTTCAACCAGTTCTCGATCCACCTCACTACTTGATCGTCAAGCCCACACTTCCTTAGCTTATCTATGAGGATGCTGTGGGAGACAGTATCAAATGCCTTACTGAAATCAAGAAAAACTACATCTACCGCTCTACCATCATCCCTCCACCTAGTCACTTCCTCATAGAAGGCTATAAGGTTGGTCATACATGACTTCCCCCTCATAAAACCATGTTGGCTGTTCTTAATGACCCCCTCATCCTTGATATGCCTAGTGATGGAGTCAAGAATAAGTTGTTCCATCATCTTTCCAGGGATGGAGGTAAGGCTGACCGGTCTATAATTACCCGGGTCCTCCTTCTTGCCCTTCTTATAGATTGGTGTGACCTTTGCCATCCGCCAATCCTCAGGCACCTCGCCCATTTCCCACGACTTACCAAAGATGATGGAAAGTGGCCTAGCAATGACCTCCGCCAGCTCCCTCAGCACCCGTGGGTGCATTCCATCCGGACCCATCGATTTACAGATGTCCAGTTTGCATAGCTGATCCCTAACCCAATCCTCATCTACCAAAGCAAACTCCTCCTTTGTCCTGACTCCTTCTGGGGCTATAGAAATCCGGGGCCCTCGGGGAGAGTCTGCAGGAGTAAAGACAGAGGCAAAGAAGGCATTCAGCACCTCTGCCTTCTTTATATCCTCTGTCTCCAGGGTACCCACTTCATTCAGCAGTGGGCCTATATTGCCTCTTGTTTTAGTTTTATTTGCTATGTATTTGAAGAAGCCCTTTCTATTGTCTTTAACCCGACTAGCAAGATTGAGTTCCAAGGAGGCCTTAGCTGTCCTAATTGCCTCCCTACATCCTCTAACAACTGTCCTATATTCCTCCCAAGCGGCCAGCCCCTCCTTCCATAATCCATAGATTCTCCTTTTCCACTTGAGTTTGCCCAGCAGCTCCTTGTTTAACCACGCCGGTCTCCTAGATCCCTTACTTGACTTCCTACTCATTGGGACGCTCCGATCCTGAGCTTGGAAGAAGCGGTCCTTGAATGCTAACCAACTATCTTGAGCCCCTTTACCGCCTAGTACACTTTCCCATGAGACTTCCCTTAGCAGTTGACTGAAGAGGCCAAAGTTGGCCCTTCGGAAATCCAGAACTGTGGCTTTGCTAGGTATTCTATTCCTCCCACACAGGATCCTAAACTCCACCATCTCATGGTCACTGCAGCCAAGGCTGCCATTGACCGTCACCACTTCGACCAAACCCTCCTTGTTGGCGAGTACTAAATCTAGCAGCGCTGCTCCCCTAGTTGGTAAGTCCACCATTTGCATTAAGAAATTATCATCAATGCACTCGAGGAACCTCCTAGACTGTGAATGACTGGCTGTGTGAGTCTTCCAGCAAATATCGGGGTAATTAAAGTCCCCCACGACGACTAAAGCATGTAGTCGCGAGGCTACTTCCAGTTGCCTGTAGAAAGCCTCATCAACTCCTTCGTCCTGATCAGGAGGTCTGTAATAGACCCCCACAACTGTATCACCCGTGCCAGTCAGCCCCTTGATTCGTACCAACTCTCTCTGTTGCTGCTCAGCAGAGAGCGGGCAAAGAGATGGTGGAATCAGTTCGTCTTTCAGGCAGGAAAGGGGGAGTGACAGCAATGTGTGCTGCAGAGTTGCAAAGCTCGCTGTGCGCTGAAGATGATCAGTGGGAACTTTCAGGACTGTCTCTTCTGCTGTTTCAGCAGAGTGCAAACGTAAGGGCTATATTCTGCTACTGCTCACAAGGAGCAAAACACAGGAGAAGTAGGATTCAATTGGACTTTCAGGTAGGAAAGTGAGAGGTGACAGCTATATGTGTGTTGCAGAGTTGCAAAGCTCACTGTGTGCTGAAGATGCCCAGCAGGAGTTTCCTTGCTGGCTCTTCGGCTGTGGGATTAGAGTCCAGGCGCTCGTCCTCCCCTGTCACAACTCCTCTCGAAACGAGAGAGCGCACCAAAAACGATGGTTTCAAATGCACTTTAAGGAGATAAAGTGAGGAGGGACAGCAATGGTTGTGTCACAGATTCAAAGCTCACTGTGTGCTAATCATGATCAGCAGGAGCTTTTTTGCATGGCTCTTCTGCTGTTTTAGCCCAGACTAAAAAATTCCTGCTATACTCTCCCCGTTGCTGCTCAGCAGAGAGCGGACACAGAGATGGTGGAATCAGTTGGTCTTTCAGGCAGTAAAGGGAGGAGTGAAAGCAATTTGTGTTGCAGAGTTGCAAAGCTCGCTGTGCGCTGAAGATGATCAGTGGGAACTTTCTAGACTATCTCTTCTGCTGTTTCAGCAGAGTGCAAACGTAAGTGCTATATTCTGCTACTGCTCACAAAGAGCAAGCACAGGAGATGTAGGATTCAATTGGACTTTCAGGTCGGAAAGTAAGAGGTGACAGCAATGTGTGTTTCAGAGTTGCAAAGCTCAATGAGTGCTGAGGATGCCCAGCAGGAGTTTCCCTGCTGGCCCTTCGGCTGTGGGATTAGAGTCCAAGCGCTTCTCCTCCCCTGTCACATCTGCTCTTGAAACGAGAGAGGGCACCAAAAACTTTGGAATCAAATGCACTTTTAGGAGATAAAGTGAGGAGTGACAGCAGTGTTTGTGTCACAGCTTCAAAGCTCACTGTGTGCTAAACATGATCAGCAGGAGCTTTTTTGCAAGGCTCTTCTGCTGTTTTAGACCAGTCTAAACATTCCTGCTCTACTCTCTCTGTTGCTGCTCAGCAGAGAGCGGGCACAGAGATGGTGGAATCAGTTCGTCTTTCAGGCAGGAAAGGGTGGACTGACAGCAATGTGTGTTGCAGAGTTGCAAAGCTCGCTGTGCGCTGAAGATGATCAGTGGGATCTTTCTGGACTGTCTCTTCTGCTGTTTCTGCAGAGTCCAAACGTAAGCGCTATATTCTGCTACTGCTCACAAAGCAAGAACAGGAGATGTAGGATTCAATTGGACTTTCAGGTAGGAAAGTGAGAGGTGACAGCAATGTGTGTTTCAGAGTTGCAAAGCTCACTGTGTGCTGAAGATGCCCAGCAGGAGTTTCCCTGCTGGCCCTTCGGCTGTGGGATTTGAGTCCAAGCGCTCGTCCTCCCCTGTCACAACTCCTCTGGAAACAAGAGAGCGCACCAGAAACGATGGAGTCAAATGCACTTTTAGGAGATAAAGTGAGTGACAGCAATGTTTGTGTCAAAGTTTAAAGCTCACGGTGCGCTAAACATGATCAGCAGGAGCTTTTTTGCAAGGCTCTTCTACTGTTTTAGCCCAGTCTAAACATTCCTGCTATACTCTCCCTGTTGCTGCTCAGCAGAGAGAGGGCACACAGATGGTGGAATCATTTCGTCTTTCAGGCAGGAAAGGGAGGTGTGACAGCAATGTGTGTTGCAGAGTTGCAAAGCTCGCTGTGCACTGAAGATGAGCAAAGGGAACTTTCTGGACTGTCTCTTCTGCTGTTTCAGCAGAGTCCAAACCTAAGTGCTATATTCAGCTACTGCTTACAAGGAGCAAAGCACAGGAGATGTAGGATTCAATTGGACTTTCAGGTAGGAAAGTGAGAGGTGACATCAATGTGTGTTTCAGATTTGCAAAGCTCACTCTGTGCTGAAGATGCCCATCAGAAGTTTCCCTGCTGGCCCTTCGGCTGTGGGATTAGAGTCCAAGCGCTCGTCCTCCCCTGTCACAACTCCTCTCGAAAGGAGAGAGCGCACCAGAAACGATGGATTCAAATGCACTTTTAGGAGATAAAGTGAGGAGAGACAGCAATGGTTGTATCACAGCTTCAAGGCTCACTGTGTGCTAATCATGATCAGCAGGAGCTTTTTTGCAAGGCTCTTCTGCTGTTTTAGCCCAGTCTAAACATTCCTGCTATAGTCTCCCTGTTGCTGCTCAGCAGAGGGCGGGCACAGAGATGGTGGAATCAGTTCGTCTTTCAGGCAGGAAAGGGAGGACTGACAGCAATGTGTGTTGCAGAGTTGTAAAGCTCGCTGAGCGCTGAAGATGATCAGTGGGATCTTTCTGGACTGTCTCTTCTGCTGTTTCAGCAGAGTGCAAACTTATGGGCTATATTCTGCAACTGCTCACAAGGAGCAAAGCACAGGAGAAGAGGGATTCAATTGGACTTTCAGGTAGGAAAGTGAGAGGTGACAGCAATGTGTGTTTCAGAGTTGCAAAGCTCACTGTGTGCTGAAGATGCCCAGCAGGAGTTTCCCTGCTGCCCCTTCGGCTGTGGGATTAGAGTCCAAGCGCTCGTCCTCCCCTGTCACATCTGCTCTTGAAACGAGAGAGGGCACCAAAAACTTTGGACTCAAGTGCACTCTTAGGAGATAAAGCGAGGAGTGACAGCAGTGTTTGTGTCACAGCTTCAAAGCTCACTGTGTGCTAAACATGATCAGCAGGAGCTTTATTGCAAGGCTCTTCTGCTGTTTTAGACCAGTCTAAACATTCCTGCTCTACTCTCTCTGTTGCTGCTCAGCAGAGAGTGGGCACAGAGATGGTGGAATCAGTTCGTCTTTCAGGCAGGAAAGGGAGGAGTGACAGCAATGTGTGCTGCAGAGTTGCAAAGCTCGCTGTGCGCTGAAGATGATCAGTGGGATCTTTCTGGACTGTCTCCTCTGCTGTTTCAGCAACGTGCAAACGTAAGTGCTATATTCTGCTACTGCTCACAAGGAGCAAAGCACAGGAGAAGTAGGATTCAATTGGACTTTCAGGTAGGAAAGTGAGAGGTGACAGCAATGTGTGTTTCAGAGTTGCAAAGCTCACTGTGTGCTGAAGATGCCCAGCAGGATTTTCCCAGCTGGCCCGCCAGCTGTGGGATTAGAGTCCATGCGCTCGTCCTCCCCTGTCACAACTCCTCTCGAAACGAGTGAGCGCACCAGAAACGATGGTTTTAAATGCACTTTTAGGAGATAAAGTGAGGAGTGACAGCAATGTTTGTGTCACAGTTTAAAGCTCATCTGCGCTAAACATGAAAAGCTTGAGCTTTTTGGAAAGGCTCTTCTGCTGTTTTAGCCCAGTCTAAGCATTCCTGCTATACTCTCTCTGTTGCTGCTCAGCAGAGATCGGGCACAGAGAATGTGTATTCAGTTGGTCTTTCAGGCAGGAAAGGGAGGAGTGACAGCAATGTGTGTTGCAGAGTTGCAAAGCTCGCTGTGCGCTGAAGATGATCAGTGGGAACTTTCAGGACTGTCTCTTCTGCTGTTTCAGCAGAGTGCAAAAGTATGGGCTATATTCTGCTACTGCTCATAAGGAGCAAAGCACAGGAGAAGTAGGATTCAATTGGACTTTCAGGTAGGAAAGTGAGAGGTGACAGCAATGTGTGTTTCAGATTTGCAAAGCTCACTGTGTGCTGAAGATGCCCATCAGGAGTTTCCCAGCTGGCCCTTCGGCTGTGGGATTAGAGTCCAAGCGCTCGTCCTCCCCTGTCACAACTCCTCTCGAAACGAGAGAGCGCACCAGAAACGATGGATTCAAATGTACTTTTAGGAAATAAAGTGAGGAGTGACAGCAATGTTTGTGTCACAGTTTAAAGCTCAGTGTTTGCTAATCATGATCAGCAGGAGCTTTTCTGCAAGGCTCTTCTGCTGTTTTAGCCCAGTCTAAACATTCCTGCTAAACTCTCTCTGTTGCTGCTCAGCAGAGAGCGGGCACAGAGATGGTGGATTCAGTTGGTCTTTCAGGCAAAAAGGGAGGAGTGACAGCAATGTGTGTTGCAGAGTTGCTAAGCTCACTGTGTGCTGAAGATGCCCAGCAGGAATTTCCTTGCTGGCTCTTCGGCTGTGGGATTAGAGTCCAGGCGCTCGTCCTCCCCTGTCACAACTCCTCTCGAAACGAGAGAGCGCACCAAAAACGATGGTTTCAAATGCACTTTAAGGAGATAAAGTGAGGAGGGACAGCAATGGTTGTGTCACAGATTCAAAGCTCACTGTGTGCTAATCATGATCAGCAGGAGCTTTTTTGCATGGCTCTTCTGCTGTTTTAGCCCAGTCTAAACATTCCTGCTATACTCTCCCCGTTGCTGCTCAGCAGAGAGCGGACACAGAGATGGTGGAATCAGTTGGTCTTTCAGGCAGGAAAGGGAGGACATACAGCAATGTGTGTTGCAGAGTTGCAAAGCTCGCTGTGCGCTGAAGATGATCAGTGGGAACTTTCTAGACTATCTCTTCTGCTGTTTCAGCAGAGTCCAAACGTAAGTGCTATATTCTGCTACTGCTCACAAAGAGCAAGCACAGGAGATGTTGGCTTCAATTGGACTTTCAGGTAGGAAAGTGAGAGGTGGCAGCAATATGTTTTTCAGAGTTGCAAAGCTCACTGTGCGCTGAAGATGATCAGTGGGAACTTTCTGGAATGTCTCTTCTGCTGTTTCAGCAGAGTCCAAACTTAAGTGCTATATTCTCCTACTGCTCATAAAGCAAGAGCAGGAGACGTAGGATTCAATTGGACTTTCAGGTAGGCAAGTGAGAGGTGACAGCAATGTGTGTTTCAGAGTTGTAAAGCTCACTGTGTGCTGAAGATGCCCATAAGGAGTTACTCTGCTGGCCCTTCGGCTGTGGGATTAGAGTCCAAGCGCTCGTCGTCCCCTGTCACAACTCCTCTCGAAACGAGAGAGCGCAACAGAAACGATGGATTCAAATGCACATTTAGGAGATAAAGTGAGGAGAGACAGCAATGTTTGTGTCACTGTTTAAAGCTCACTGTGTGCTAATCATGATCAGCAGGAGCTTTTTTGCAAGGCTCTTCTGCTGTTTTAGCCCAGTCTAAACATTCCTGCTATAGTCTCCCTGTTGCTGCTCAGCAGAGAGTGGGCACAGAGATGGTGGAATCAGTTCGTCTTTCAGGCAGGAAAGGGAGGACTGACAGCAATGTGTGTTGCAGAGTTGTAAAGCTCGCTGTGCGCTGAAGATGATCAGTGGGAACTTTCTGGACTGTCTCTTCTGCTCTTTTAGCATTGGCTAAAGGTTCCTGCTCTACTCTCTCTGCTTCTGCCCAGCAGAGAAAGGGCACAGAGATTTTGGATTCAATTGGACTTTGAGGTAGGAAAGTGCGGAGCGAGAGCAATATATGTGTCACAGTTGCAAAGCTGACTGCGTGCTGAAGATGCCCTGCCGGAGCTTTCACTCCGGGCTCTTCGGCTGTGGGAGCAGAGGCCAAGAGATCGTGTTCACCTGTCACTGCTGCTGTTCAAACGAGAGAGGGCGGGAGAGACCATGGATTCAAACGGATTATTAGGAGATGAAGTGAGGAGTGACAGCAATGTGTGTTTCAGAGTTGCAAAGCTCACTGTGCGCTGAAGATGATCTGCAAGGACTTTCCCTCCCTGCCCTTCGGAACTGGGAGCGGATTCCAAGCGCTCGTGCTCACCTTCCTCTGCTGCTCTTGAAACGAGAGTGGAGACCAGAAACGCTGGATTCAAATGCACTTTTAGGAGCTACAATGAGGAGTGACAACAGTGTGTGTGTCACAGTTGTAAAGCTCAGTGTGTTGAAGAAGCACAAGAGCAGCCTTCAGGCCTGTCTCTTCCACTGCCTTACAGATTGCAGACATTCCTGCTCACTCTGCTGCTCAGCAGAGTGCTGGCAACGGAGTTCTTGGATTGAAATGGTCTTTTAGGAGATAAAGTGAGGAGTGACATCAATGTTTTTGTCACTGTTTAAAGCTCACTGTGTGCAAAACATGATCAAGCAGGAGCTTTTTTGCAAGGCTCTTCTGCTGTTTTAGCCCAGGCTAAACATTCCTGCTCTACTCTCTCTGTTGCTGCTCAGCAGAGAGTGGGCACAGAGATGTTGGAATCAATAGGTCTTCCAGGCAGGAAAAGGAGGAGTGACAGCAATGTGTTTTGCAGAGTTGCAAAGCTCACTGTGTGCTGAAGATGCCCTGCAGGAGTTTCCCTGCTGGCCCTTCATCTGTGGGATTAGAGTCCAAGCGCTGCTCCTCCCCTGTCACAACTCCTCTCCAAACGAGAGTGCGTACCAGAAACTTTGGATTCAAATGCACTTTTAGGAGATAAAGTGAGGAGTGACAGCAATGTTTGTGTCACAGTTTAAAGCTCACTGTGTGCAAAACATGATCAAGCAGGAGATTTTTTGCAAGGCTCTTCTGCTGTTTTAGCCCAGGCTAAACATTCCTGCTCAACTCTCTGTTGCTGGTCAGCAGAGAGTGGGCACAGAGATGTTGGAATCAATTGGTCTTTCAGGCAGGAAAAAAGTGACAGCAATGTGTGTTGCAGAGTTGCAAAGCTCGCTGTTCGCTGAAGATGATCAGTGGGAACTTTCTGGACTGTCTCTTCTGCTGTTTCTTCAGAGTCCAAACGTAAGTGCTATATTCTGCTACTGCTCACAAAGAGCAAGCACAGGAGATGTAGGATTCAATTGGACTTTCAGGTAGGAAAGTGAGAGGTGACAGCTATTTGTGTTTCAGAGTTGCGAAGCTCACTGGGTGCTGAAGATGCCCTGCAGGAGTTTCCATGCTGGCAATTCGTCTGTGAAATTAGAGTCCAAAAGCTCGTCCTCCCCTGCGACATCTGCTCTCGAAACGAGAGAGCGCACCATAAACGTTGCATTCAAATTCACTTTTAGGAGATAAAGTGAGGAGTGACAGCAATGTTTGTGTCACAGTTTGAAGCTCACTGAGTGCAAAACATGATCAAGCAGGAGATTTTTTGCAAGGCTCTTCTGCTGTTTTAGCCCAGTCTAAACATTCCTGCTCTGCTCTCTCTTTTGTTGCTCAGCAGAGAGCGGGCACAGAGATGGTGGATTCAGTTGGTCTTTCAGGCAGGAAAGGGAGGAGTGACAGCAATGTGTGTTGCAGAGTTGCAAAGCTCACTGTGTGCTGAAGATGATCAGTGGGAACTTTCTGGACTGTCTCTTCTGCTGTTTCAGCAGAGTCCAAACGTAAGTGCTATATTCTGCTACTGCTCACAAAGAGCAAGCACAGGAGATGTATTATTCAATTGGACTTTCAGGTAGGAAAGTGAGAGGTGACAGCAATATGTGTTTCAGAGTTGCGAATCTCAATGTGTGCTGAAGATGCCCAGCAGTAGTTTCCATGCTGTCCCTTCGGCTGTGAAATTAGAATCCAAGCGCTCGTCCTCCCCTGTCACAACTGCTCTCGAAGCGAGAGAGCGCACCAGAAACGTTGGCTTGAAATGCACTTTTAGGAGATAAAGTGAGGAGTGACAGCAATGTGTGTTTCAGAGTTGCAAAGCTCACTGTGCGCTGAAGATGATCTGCAAGGACTTTCCCTCCCTGCCCTTCGGAACTGGGAGCGGATTCCAAGCGCTCGTGCTCACCTGCCTCTGCTGCACTGGAAACGAGAGTGGAGACCAGAAACGCTGGATTCAAATGCACTTTTAGGAGCTACAATGAGGAGTGACAACAGTGTGTGTGTCAAAGTTGTAAAGCTCAGTGTGTTGAAGAAGCACAAGAGCAGCCTTCGGCCTGTCTCTTCCACTGCCTTACAGATTGCAGACATCCCTGCTCACTGTGTGCAAAACATGATCAAGCAGGAGATTTTTTGCAAGGCTCTTCTGCTGTTTTAGCCCAGGCTGAACATTCCTGCTCTACTCTCTCTGTTGCTGCTCAGCAGAGAGCGGGCACAGAGATGGTGGATTCAGCTGGTCTTTCAGGCAGGAAAAGAAGAGACAGCAATGTGTGTTGCAGAGTTGCAAAGCTCACTGTGTGCTGAAGATGATCAGTGGGAACTTTCTGGACTGTCTCTTCTGCTGTTTCAGCAGAGTCCAAACGTAAGTGCTATATTCTGCTACTGCTCACAAAGAGCAAGCACAGGAGATGTATTATTCAATTGGACTTTCAGGTAGGAAAGTGAGAGGTGACAGCAATATGTGTTTCAGAGTTGCGAATCTCAATGTGTGCTGAAGATGCCCAGCAGTAGTTTCCATGCTGGCCCTTCGGCTGTGAAATTAGAATCCAAGCGCTCGTCCTCCCCTGTCACAACTGCTCTCGAAGCGATAGAGCGCACCAGAAACGTTGGCTTGAAATGCACTTTTAGGAGATAAAGTGAGGAGTGACAGCAATGTGTGTTTCAGAGTTGCAAAGCTCACTGTGCGCTGAAGATGATCTGCAAGGACTTTCCCTCCCTGCCCTTCGGAACTGGGAGCGGATTCCAAGCGCTCGTGCTCACCTTCCTCTGCTGCTCTTGAAACGAGAGTGGAGACCAGAAACGCTGGATTCAAATGCACTTTTAGGAGCTACAATGAGGAGTGACAACAGTGTGTGTGTCACAGTTGTAAAGCTCAGTGTGTTGATGAAGCACAAGAGCAGCCTTCAGGCCTGTCTCTTCCACTGCCTTACAGATTGCAGACATCCCTGCTCACTCTGCTGATCAGCAGAGTGCTGGCAACGGAGTTCTGGGATTGAAATGGTCTTTTAGGAGAAAGAGTGAAGAGTGACAGCAATGTTTGTGTCACAGTTTAAAGCTCACTGTGTGCTAAACATGATCAGGAGGAGCTTTTTTGCAAGGCTCTTCTGCTGTTTTAGCCCAGTCTAAACATTCCTGCTCTACTCTCTCTGTTGCTGCTCAGCAGAGAGTGGGCACAGAGATGTTGGAATCAATTGGTCTTTCAGGCAAGAAAAGGAGGAGTGACAGCAATGTGTGTTTCAGAATTGTAAAGCTCACTGTGCGCTGAAGATGCACTGCAGGAGTTTCCCTGCTGGCCCTTCGTCTGTGGGATTAGAGTCCAAGCGCTGCTCCTCCCCTGTCACAACTCCTCTCGAAACGTGAGAGCGCACCAGAAACTTTGGATTCAAATGCACTTTTAGGAGATAAAGTGAGGAGTGACAGCAATGTTTGTGTCACAGTTTAAAGCTCACTGTGTGCAAAACATGATCAAGCAGGAGATTTTTTGCAAGGCTCTTCTGCTGTTTTAGCCCAGGCTGAACATTCCTGCTCTACTCTCTCTGTTGCTGCTCAGCAGAGAGCGGGCACAGAGATGGTGGATTCAGCTGGTCTTTCAGGCAGGAAAAGAAGAGACAGCAATGTGTGTTGCAGAGTTGCAAAGCTCACTGTGTGCTGAAGATGATCAGTGGGAACTTTCTGGACTGTCTCTTCTGCTGTTTCAGCAGAGTCCAAACGTAAGTGCTATATTCTGCTACTGCTCACAAAGAGCAAGCACAGGAGATGTATTATTCAATTGGACTTTCAGGTAGGAAAGTGAGAGGTGACAGCAATATGTGTTTCAGAGTTGCGAATCTCAATGTGTGCTGAAGATGCCCAGCAGTAGTTTCCATGCTGGCCCTTCGGCTGTGAAATTAGAATCCAAGCGCTCGTCCTCCCCTGTCACAACTGCTCTCGAAGCGATAGAGCGCACCAGAAACGTTGGCTTGAAATGCACTTTTAGGAGATAAAGTGAGGAGTGACAGCAATGTGTGTTTCAGAGTTGCAAAGCTCACTGTGCGCTGAAGATGATCTGCAAGGACTTTCCCTCCCTGCCCTTCGGAACTGGGAGCGGATTCCAAGCGCTCGTGCTCACCTTCCTCTGCTGCTCTTGAAACGAGAGTGGAGACCAGAAACGCTGGATTCAAATGCACTTTTAGGAGCTACAATGAGGAGTGACAACAGTGTGTGTGTCAAAGTTGTAAAGCTCAGTGTGTTGAAGAAGCACAAGAGCAGCCTTCAGGCCTGTCTCTTCCACTGCCTTACAGATTGCAGACATCCCTGCTCTCTCTGCTGCTCAGCAGAGTGCTGGCAACGGAGTTCTGGGATTGAAATGGTCTTTTAGGAGAAAGAGTGAAGAGTGACAGCAATGTTTGTGTCACAGTTTAAAGCTCACTGTGTGCTAAACATGATCAGGAGGAGCTTTTTTGCAAGGCTCTTCTGCTGTTTTAGCCCAGTCTAAACATTCCTGCTCTACTCTCTCTGTTGCTGCTCAGCAGAGAGTGGGCACAGAGATGTTGGAATCAATTGGTCTTTCAGGCAAGAAAAGGAGGAGTGACAGCAATGTGTGTTTCAGAATTGTAAAGCTCACTGTGCGCTGAAGATGCACTGCAGGAGTTTCCCTGCTGGCCCTTCGTCTGTGGGATTAGAGTCCAAGCGCTGCTCCTCCCCTGTCACAACTCCTCTCGAAACGAGAGAGCGCACCAGAAACTTTGGATTCAAATGCACTTTTAGGAGATAAAGTGAGGAGTGACAGCAATGTTTGTGTCACAGTTTAAAGCTCACTGTGTGCAAAACATGATCAAGCAGGAGATTTTTTGCAAGGCTCTTCTGCTGTTTTAGCCCAGGCTGAACATTCCTGCTCTACTCTCTCTGTTGCTGCTCAGCAGAGAGCGGGCACAGAGATGGTGGATTCAGCTGGTCTTTCAGGCAGGAAAAGAAGAGACAGCAATGTGTGTTGCAGAGTTGCAAAGCTCACTGTGTGCTGAAGATGATCAGTGGGAACTTTCTGGACTGTCTCTTCTGCTGTTTCAGCAGAGTCCAAACGTAAGTGCTATATTCTGCTACTGCTCACAAAGAGCAAGCACAGGAGATGTATTATTCAATTGGACTTTCAGGTAGGAAAGTGAGAGGTGACAGCAATATGTGTTTCAGAGTTGCGAATCTCAATGTGTGCTGAAGATGCCCAGCAGTAGTTTCCATGCTGGCCCTTCGGCTGTGAAATTAGAATCCAAGCGCTCGTCCTCCCCTGTCACAACTGCTCTCGAAGCGATAGAGCGCACCAGAAACGTTGGCTTGAAATGCACTTTTAGGAGATAAAGTGAGGAGTGACAGCAATGTGTGTTTCAGAGTTGCAAAGCTCACTGTGCGCTGAAGATGATCTGCAAGGACTTTCCCTCCCTGCCCTTCGGAACTGGGAGCGGATTCCAAGCGCTCGTGCTCACCTGCCTCTGGTGCACTGGAAACGAGAGTGGAGACCAGAAAAGCTGGATTCAAATGCACTTTTAGGAGCTACAATGAGGAGTGACAACAGTGTGTGTGTCACAGTTGTAAAGCTCAGTGTGTTGAAGAAGCACAAGAGCAGCCTTCAGGCCTGTCTCTTCCACTGCCTTACAGATTGCAGACATTCCTGCTCACTCTGCTGATCAGCAGAGTGCTGGCAACGGAGTTCTGGGATTGAAATGGTCTTTTAGGAGAAAGAGTGAAGAGTGACAGCAATGTTTGTGTCACAGTTTAAAGCTCACTGTGTGCTAAACATGATCAGGAGGAGCTTTTTTGCAAGGCTCTTCTGCTGTTTTAGCCCAGTCTAAACATTCCTGCTCTACTCTCTCTGTTGCTGCTCAGCAGAGAGTGGGCACAGTGATGTTGGAATCAATTGGACTTTCAGGCAAGAAAAGGAGGAGTGACAGCAATGTGTGTTGCAGAATTGTAAAGCTCACTGTGTGCTGAAGATGCCCTGCAGGAGTTTCCCTGCTGGCCCTTCGTCTGTGGGATTAGAGTCCAAGCGCTGCTCCTCCCCTGTCACAAGTCCTCTGGAAACGAGAGAGCGCACCAGAAACTTTGGATTCAAATGCACTTTTAGGAGATAAAGTGAGGAGTGACAGCAATGTTTGTGTCACAGTTTAAAGCTCACTGTGTGCAAAACATGATCAAGCAGGAGATTTTTTGCAAGGCTCTTCTGCTGTTTTAGGCAGGTCTAAAAATTCCTGCTCTACTCTCTGTGTTGCTGCTCAGCAGAGAGCGGGCACAGAGATGGTGGATTCAGCTGGTCTTTCAGGCAAAAAGGGAGGAGTGACAGCAATGTGTGTTGCAGAGTTGCAAAGCTCGCTGTGCGCTGAAGATGATCAGTGGGAACTTTCTGGACTGTCTCTTCTGCTCTTTTAGCATTGGCTAAAGGTTCCTGCTCTACTCTCTCTGCTTCTGCCCAGCAGAGAAAGGGCACAGAGATTTTGGATTCAATTGGACTTTGAGGTAGGAAAGTGCGGAGCGAGAGCAATATATGTGTCACAGTTGCAAAGCTGACTGCGTGCTGAAGATGCCCTGCCGGAGCTTTCACTCCGGGCTCTTCGGCTGTGGGAGCAGAGGCCAAGAGATCGTGTTCACCTGTCACTGCTGCTGTTCAAACGAGAGAGGGCGGGAGAGACCATGGATTCAAACGGATTATTAGGAGATGAAGTGAGGAGTGACAGCAATGTGTGTTTCAGAGTTGCAAAGCTCACTGTGCGCTGAAGATGATCTGCAAGGACTTTCCCTCCCTGCCCTTCGGAACTGGGAGCGGATTCCAAGCGCTCGTGCTCACCTTCCTCTGCTGCTCTTGAAACGAGAGTGGAGACCAGAAACGCTGGATTCAAATGCACTTTTAGGAGCTACAATGAGGAGTGACAACAGTGTGTGTGTCACAGTTGTAAAGCTCAGTGTGTTGAAGAAGCACAAGAGCAGCCTTCAGGCCTGTCTCTTCCACTGCCTTACAGATTGCAGACATCCCTGCTCACTCTGCTGCTCAGCAGAGTGCTGGCAACGGAGTTCTGGGATTGAAATGGTCTTTTAGGAGAAAGAGTGAAGAGTGACAGCAATGTTTGTGTCACAGTTTAAAGCTCACTGTGTGCTAAACATGATCAGGAGGAGCTTTTTTGCAAGGCTCTTCTGCTGTTTTAGCCCAGTCTAAACATTCCTGCTCTACTCTCTCTGTTGCTGCTCAGCAGAGAGTGGGCACAGAGATGTTGGAATCAATTGGTCTTTCAGGCAAGAAAAGGAGGAGTGACAGCAATGTGTGTTTCAGAATTGTAAAGCTCACTGTGCGCTGAAGATGCCCTGCAGGAGTTTCCCTGCTGGCCCTTCGTCTGTGGGATTAGAGTCCAAGCGCTGCTCCTCCCCTGTCACAACTCCTCTCGAAACGTGAGAGCGCACCAGAAACTTTGGATTCAAATGCACTTTTAGGAGATAAAGTGAGGAGTGACAGCAATGTTTGTGTCACAGTTTAAAGCTCACTGTGTGCAAAACATGATCAAGCAGGAGATTTTTTGCAAGGCTCTTCTGCTGTTTTAGCCCAGGCTAAACATTCCTGCTCTACTCTCTCTGTTGCTGCTCAGCAGAGAGCGGGCACAGAGAGGGTGGATTCAGCTGGTCTTTCAGGCAGGAAAAGAAGAGACAGCAATGTGTGTTGCAGAGTTGCAAAGCTCACTGTGTGCTGAAGATGATCAGTGGGAACTTTCTGGACTGTCTCTTCTGCTGTTTCAGCAGAGTCCAAACGTAAGTGCTATATTCTGCTACTGCTCACAAAGAGCAAGCACAGGAGATGTATTATTCAATTGGACTTTCAGGTAGGAAAGTGAGAGGTGACAGCAATATGTGTTTCAGAGTTGCGAATCTCAATGTGTGCTGAAGATGCCCAGCAGTAGTTTCCATGCTGGCCCTTCGGCTGTGAAATTAGAATCCAAGCGCTCGTCCTCCCCTGTCACAACTGCTCTCGAAGCGAGAGAGCGCACCAGAAACGTTGGCTTGAAATGCACTTTTAGGAGATAAAGTGAGGAGTGACAGCAATGTGTGTTTCAGAGTTGCAAAGCTCACTGTGCGCTGAAGATGATCTGCAAGGACTTTCCCTCCCTGCCCTTCGGAACTGGGAGCGGATTCCAAGCGCTCGAGCTCACCTGCCTCTGGTGCACTGGAAACGAGAGTGGAGACCAGAAACGCTGGATTCAAATGCACTTTTAGGAGCTACAATGAGGAGTGACAACAGTGTGTGTGTCAAAGTTGTAAAGCTCAGTGTGTTGAAGAAGCACAAGAGCAGCCTTCAGGCCTGTCTCTTCCACTGCCTTACAGATTGCAGACATCCCTGCTCACTCTGCTGCTCAGCAGAGTGCTGGCAACGGAGTTCTGGGATTGAAATGGTCTTTTAGGAGAAAGAGTGAAGAGTGACAGCAATGTTTGTGTCACAGTTTAAAGCTCACTGTGTGCTAAACATGATCAGGAGGAGCTTTTTTGCAAGGCTCTTCTGCTTTTTTAGCCCAGTCTAAACATTCCTGCTCTACTCTCTCTGTTGCTGCTCAGCAGAGAGTGGGCACAGAGATGTTGGAATCAATTGGTCTTTCAGGCAAGAAAAGGAGGAGTGACAGCAATGTGTGTTTCAGAATTGTAAAGCTCACTGTGCGCTGAAGATGCCCTGCAGGAGTTTCCCTGCTGGCCCTTCGTCTATGGGATTAGAGTCCAAGCGCTGCTCCTCCCCTGTCACAACTCCTATCGAAACGAGAGAGCGCACCAGAAACTTTGGATTCAAATGCACTTTTAGGAGATAAAGTGAGGAGTGACAGCAATGTTTGTGTCACAGTTTAAAGCTCACTGTGTGCAAAACATGATCAAGCAGGAGATTTTTTGCAAGGCTCTTCTGCTTTTTTAGCCCAGGCTAAACATTCCTGCTCTACTCTCTCTGTTGCTGCTCAGCAGAGAGCGGGCACAGAGGTGTTGGAATCAATTGGTCTTTCAGGCAGGAAAAGAAGAGACAGCAATGTGTGTTGCAGAGTTGCAAAGCTCACTGTGTGCTGAAGATGATCAGTGGGAACTTTCTGGACTGTCTCTTCTGCTGTTTCAGCAGAGTCCAAACGTAAGTGCTATATTCTGCTACTGCTCACAAAGAGCAAGCACAGGAGATGTATTATTCAATTGGACTTTCAGGTAGGAAAGTGAGAGGTGACAGCAATATGTGTTTCAGAGTTGTGAATCTCAATGTGTGCTGAAGATGCCCAGCAGTAGTTTCCATGCTGGCCCTTCGGCTGTGAAATTAGAATCCAAGCGCTCGTCCTCCCCTGTCACAACTCCTCTCGAAACGAGAGAGCGCACCAGAAACTTTGGATTCAAATGCACTTTTAGGAGATAAAGTGAGGAGTGACAGCAATGTTTGTGTCACAGTTTAAAGCTCACTGTGTGCAAAACATGATCAAGCAGGAGATTTTTTTCATGGCTCTTCTGCTGTTTTAGGCAGGTCTAAAAATTCCTGCTCTACTCTCTCTGTTGCTGCTCAGCAGAGAGCGGGCACAGAGATGGTGGATTCAGCTGGTCTTTCAGGCAAAAAGGGAGGAGTGACAGCAATGTGTGTTGCAGAGTTGCAAAGCTCGCTGTGCGCTGAAAATGATCAGTGGGAACTTTCTAGACTGTCTCTTCTGCTCTTTTAGCATTGGCTAAAGGTTCCTGCTCTACTCTCTCTGCTTCTGCCCAGCAGAGAAAGGGCACAGAGATTTTGGATTCAATTGGACTTTGAGGTAGGAAAGTGCGGAGCGAGAGCAATATATGTGTCACAGTTGCAAAGCTGACTGCGTGCTGAAGATGCCCTGCCGGAGCTTTCACTCCGGGCTCTTCGGCTGTGGGAGCAGAGGCCAAGAGATCGTGTTCACCTGTCACTGCTGCTGTTCAAACGAGAGAGGGCGGGAGAGACCATGGATTCAAACGGATTATTAGGAGATGAAGTGAGGAGTGACAGCAATGTGTGTTTCAGAGTTGCAAAGCTCACTGTGCGCTGAAGATGATCTGCAAGGACTTTCCCTCCCTGCCCTTCGGAACTGGGAGCGGATTCCAAGCGCTCGTGCTCACCTTCCTCTGCTGCTCTTGAAACGAGAGTGGAGACCAGAAACGCTGGATTCAAATGCACTTTTAGGAGCTACAATGAGGAGTGACAACAGTGTGTGTGTCAAAGTTGTAAAGCTCAGTGTGTTGAAGAAGCACAAGAGCAGCCTTCAGGCCTGTCTCTTCCACTGCCTTACAGATTGCAGACATTCCTGCTCACTCTGCTGATCAGCAGAGTGCTGGCAACGGAGTTCTGGGATTGAAATGGTCTTTTAGGAGAAAGAGTGAAGAGTGACAGCAATGTTTGTGTCACAGTTTAAAGCTCACTGTGTGCTAAACATGATCAGGAGGAGCTTTTTTGCAAGGCTCTTCTGCTGTTTTAGCCCAGTCTAAACATTCCTGCTCTACTCTCTCTGTTGCTGCTCAGCAGAGAGTGGGCACAGAGATGTTGGAATCAATTGGTCTTTCAGGCAAGAAAAGGAGGAGTGACAGCAATGTGTGTTTCAGAATTGTAAAGCTCACTGTGCGCTGAAGATGCCCTGCAGGAGTTTCCCTGCTGGCCCTTCGTCTATGGGATTAGAGTCCAAGCGCTGCTCCTCCCCTGTCACAACTCCTATCGAAACGAGAGAGCGCACCAGAAACTTTGGATTCAAATGCACTTTTAGGAGATAAAGTGAGGAGTGACAGCAATGTTTGTGTCACAGTTTAAAGCTCACTGTGTGCAAAACATGATCAAGCAGGAGATTTTTTGCAAGGCTCTTCTGCTTTTTTAGCCCAGTCTAAACATTCCTGCTCTACTCTCTCTGTTGCTGCTCAGCAGAGAGCGGGCACAGAGGTGTTGGAATCAATTGGTCTTTCAGGCAGGAAAAGAAGAGACAGCAATGTGTGTTGCAGAGTTGCAAAGCTCACTGTGTGCTGAAGATGATCAGTGGGAACTTTCTGGACTGTCTCTTCTGCTGTTTCAGCAGAGTCCAAACGTAAGTGCTATATTCTGCTACTGCTCACAAAGAGCAAGCACAGGAGATGTATTATTCAATTGGACTTTCAGGTAGGCAAGTGAGAGGTGACATCAATATGTGTTTCAGAGTTGTGAATCTCAATGTGTGCTGAAGATGCCCAGCAGTAGTTTCCATGCTGGCCCTTCGGCTGTGAAATTAGAATCCAAGCGCTCGTCCTCCCCTGTCACAACTCCTCTCGAAACGAGAGAGCGCACCAGAAACTTTGGATTCAAATGCACTTTTAGGAGATAAAGTGAGGAGTGACAGCAATGTTTGTGTCACAGTTTAAAGCTCACTGTGTGCAAAACATGATCAAGCAGGAGATTTTTTTCATGGCTCTTCTGCTGTTTTAGGCAGGTCTAAAAATTCCTGCTCTACTCTCTCTGTTGCTGCTCAGCAGAGAGCGGGCACAGAGATGGTGGATTCAGCTGGTCTTTCAGGCAAAAAGGGAGGAGTGACAGCAATGTGTGTTGCAGAGTTGCAAAGCTCGCTGTGCGCTGAAAATGATCAGTGGGAACTTTCTAGACTGTCTCTTCTGCTCTTTTAGCATTGGCTAAAGGTTCCTGCTCTACTCTCTCTGCTTCTGCCCAGCAGAGAAAGGGCACAGAGATTTTGGATTCAATTGGACTTTGAGGTAGGAAAGTGCGGAGCGAGAGCAATATATGTGTCACAGTTGCAAAGCTGACTGCGTGCTGAAGATGCCCTGCCGGAGCTTTCACTCCGGGCTCTTCGGCTGTGGGAGCAGAGGCCAAGAGATCGTGTTCACCTGTCACTGCTGCTGTTCAAACGAGAGAGGGCGGGAGAGACCATGGATTCAAACGGATTATTAGGAGATGAAGTGAGGAGTGACAGCAATGTGTGTTTCAGAGTTGCAAAGCTCACTGTGCGCTGAAGATGATCTGCAAGGACTTTCCCTCCCTGCCCTTCGGAACTGGGAGCGGATTCCAAGCGCTCGTGCTCACCTTCCTCTGCTGCTCTTGAAACGAGAGTGGAGACCAGAAACGCTGGATTCAAATGCACTTTTAGGAGCTACAATGAGGAGTGCCAACAGTGTGTGTGTCACAGTTGTAAAGCTCAGTGTGTTGAAGAAGCACAAGAGCAGCCTTCAGGCCTGTCTCTTCCACTGCCTTACAGATTGCAGACATTCCTGCTCACTCTGCTGATCAGCAGAGTGCTGGCAACGGAGTTCTGGGATTGAAATGGTCTTTTAGGAGAAAGAGTGAAGAGTGACAGCAATGTTTGTGTCACAGTTTAAAGCTCACTGTGTGCTAAACATGATCAGGAGGAGCTTTTTTGCAAGGCTCTTCTGCTGTTTTAGCCCAATCTAAACATTCCTTCTCTCTGTTGCTGCTCAGCAGAGAGTGGGCACAGAGATGTTGGAATCAATTGGTCTTCCAGGCAGGAAAAGGAGTTACAGCAATGTGTGTTGCAGAATTGCAAAGCTCACTGTGTGCTGAAGATGCCCTGCAGGAGTTTCCCTGCTGGCCCTTCGTCTGTGGGATTAGAGTCCAAGCGCTGCTCCTCCCCTGTCACAACTCCTCTCGAAACGTGAGAGCGCACCAGAAACTTTGGATTCAAATGCACTTTTAGGAGATAAAGTGAGGAGTGACAGCAATGTTTGTGTCACAGTTTAAAGCTCACTGTGTGCAAAACATGATCAAGCAGGAGATTTTTTGCAAGGCTCTTCTGCTGTTTTAGCCCAGGCTAAAAATTCCTGCTCTACTCTCTCTGTTGCTGCTCAGCAGAGAGCGGGCACAGAGGTGTTGGAATCAATTGGTCTTTCAGGCAGGAAAAGAAGAGACAGCAATGTGTGTTGCAGAGTTGCAAAGCTCACTGTGTGCTGAAGATGATCAGTGGGAACTTTCTGGACTGTCTCTTCTGCTGTTTCAGCAGAGTCCAAACGTAAGTGCTATATTCTGCTACTGCTCACAAAGAGCAAGCACAGGAGATGTATTATTCAATTGGACTTTCAGGTAGGAAAGTGAGAGGTGACAGCAATATGTGTTTCAGAGTTGTGAATCTCAATGTGTGCTGAAGATACCCAGCAGTAGTTTCCATGCTGGCCCTTCGGCTGTGAAATTAGAATCCAAGCGCTCGTCCTCCCCTGTCACAACTGCTCTCGAAGCGAGAGAGCGCACCAGAAACGTTGGCTTGAAATGCACTTTTAGGAGATGAAGTGAGGAGTGACAGCAATGTGTGTTTCAGTGTTGCAAAGCTCACTGTGCGCTGAAGATGATCTGCAAGGACTTTCCCTCCCTGCCCTTCGGAACTGGGAGCGGATTCCAAGCGCTCGTGCTCACCTGCCTCTGGTGCACTGGAAACGAGAGTGGAGACCAGAAACGCTGGATTCAAATGCACTTTTAGGAGCTACAATGAGGAGTGACAACAGTGTGTGCGTCAAAGTTGTAAAGCTCAGTGTGTTGAAGAAGCACAAGAGCAGCCTTCAGGCCTGTCTCTTCCACTGCCTTACAGATTGCAGACATCCCTGCTCACTCTGCTGCTCAGCAGAGTGCTGGCAACGGAGTTCTGGGATTGAAATGGTCTTTTAGGAGAAAGAGTGAAGAGTGACAGCAATGTTTGTGTCACAGTTTAAAGCTCACTGTGTGCTAAACATGATCAGGAGGAGCTTTTTTGCAAGGCTCTTCTGCTGTTTTAGCCCAGTCTAAACATTCCTGCTCTACTCTCTCTGTTGCTTCTCAGCAGAGAGTGGGCACAGAGATGTTGGAATCAATTGGTCTTTCAGGCAAGAAAAGGAGGAGTGACAGCAATGTGTCTTTCAGAATTGTAAAGCTCACTGTGTGCTAAAGATGCCCTGCAGGAGTTTCCCTGCTGGCCCTTTGTCTGTGGGATTAGAGTCCAAGCGCTGCTCCTCCCCTGTCACAACTCCTCTGGAAACGAGAGAGCGCACCAGAAACTTTGGATTCAAATGCACTTTTAGGAGATAAAGTGAGGAGTGACAGCAATGTTTGTGTCACAGTTTAAAGCTCACTGTGTGCAAAACATGATCAAGCAGGAGATTTTTTTCATGGCTCTTCTGCTGTTTTAGGCAGGTCTAAAAATTCCTGCTCTACTCTCTCTGTTGCTGCTCAGCAGAGAGCGGGCACAGAGATGGTGGATTCAGCTGGTCTTTCAGGCAAAAAGGGAGGAGTGACAGCAATGTGTGTTGCAGAGTTGCAAAGCTCGCTGTGCGCTGAAGATGATCAGTGGGAACTTTCTGGACTGTCTCTTCTGCTCTTTTAGCATTGGCTAAAGGTTCCTGCTCTACTCTCTCTGCTTCTGCCCAGCAGAGAAAGGGCACAGAGATTTTGGATTCAATTGGACTTTGAGGTAGGAAAGTGCGGAGCGAGAGCAATATATGTGTCACAGTTGCAAAGCTGACTGCGTGCTGAAGATGCCCTGCCGGAGCTTTCACTCCGGGCTCTTCGGCTGTGGGAGCAGAGGCCAAGAGATCGTGTTCACCTGTCACTGCTGCTGTTCAAACGAGAGAGGGCGGGAGAGACCATGGATTCAAACGGATTATTAGGAGATGAAGTGAGGAGTGACAGCAATGTGTGTTTCAGAGTTGCAAAGCTCACTGTGCGCTGAAGATGATCTGCAAGGACTTTCCCTCCCTGCCCTTCGGAACTGGGAGCGGATTCCAAGCGCTCGTGCTCACCTTCCTCTGCTGCTCTTGAAACGAGAGTGGAGACCAGAAACGCTGGATTCAAATGCACTTTTAGGAGCTACAATGAGGAGTGACAACAGTGTGTGTGTCACAGTTGTAAAGCTCAGTGTGTTGAAGAAGCACAAGAGCAGCCTTCAGGCCTGTCTCTTCCACTGCCTTACAGATTGCAGACATTCCTGCTCACTCTGCTGCTCAGCAGAGTGCTGGCAACGGAGTTCTTGGATTGAAATGGTCTTTTAGGAGAAAGAGTGAAGAGTGACAGCAATGTTTGTGTCACAGTTTAAAGCTCACTGTGTGCTAAACATGATCAGGAGGAGCTTTTTTGCAAGGCTCTTCTGCTGTTTTAGCCCAGTCTAAACATTCCTGCTCTACTCTCTCTGTTCCTGCTCAGCAGAGAGTGGGCACAGAGATGTTGGAATCAATTGGTCTTCCAGGCAGGAAAAGGAGTTACAGCAATGTGTGTTGCAGAATTGCAAAGCTCACTGTGTGCTGAAGATGCCCTGCAGGAGTTTCCCTGCTGGCCCTTCGTCTGTGGGATTAGAGTCCAAGCGCTGCTCCTCCCCTGTCACAACTCCTCTCGAAACGTGAGAGCGCACCAGAAACTTTGGATTCAAATGCACTTTTAGGAGATAAAGTGAGGAGTGACAGCAATGTTTGTGTCACAGTTTAAAGCTCACTGTGTGCAAAACATGATCAAGCAGGAGATTTTTTGCAAGGCTCTTCTGCTGTTTTAGCCCAGGCTAAACATTCCTGCTCTACTCTCTCTGTTGCTGCTCAGCAGAGAGCGGGCACAGAGGTGTTGGAATCAATTGGTCTTTCAGGCAGGAAAAGAAGAGACAGCAATGTGTGTTGCAGAGTTGCAAAGCTCACTGTGTGCTGAAGATGATCAGTGGGAACTTTCTGGACTGTCTCTTCTGCTGTTTCAGCAGAGTCCAAACGTAAGTGCTATATTCTGCTACTGCTCACAAAGAGCAAGCACAGGAGATGTATTATTCAATTGGACTTTCAGGTAGGAAAGTGAGAGGTGACAGCAATATGTGTTTCAGAGTTGTGAATCTCAATGTGCGCTGAAGATGCCCAGCAGTAGTTTCCATGCTGGCCCTTCGGCTGTGAAATTAGAATCCAAGCGCTCGTCCTCCCCTGTCACAACTGCTCTCGAAGCGAGAGAGCGCACCAGAAACGTTGGCTTGAAATGCACTTTTAGGAGATAAAGTGAGGAGTGACAGCAATGTTTGTGTCACAGTTTAAAGCTCACTGTGTGCAAAACATGATCAAGCAGGAGATTTTTTTCAAGGCTCTTCTGCTGTTTTAGGCAGGTCTAAAAATTCCTGCTCTACTCTCTCTGTTGCTGCTCAGCAGAGAGCGGGCACAGAGATGGTGGATTCAGCTGGTCTTTCAGGCAAAAAGGGAGGAGTGACAGCAATGTGTGTTGCAGAGTTGCAAAGCTCGCTGTGCGCTGAAGATGATCAGTGGGAACTTTCTGGACTGTCTCTTCTGCTCTTTTAGCATTGGCTAAAAGTTCCTGCTCTACTCTCTCTGCTTCTGCCCAGCAGAGAAAGGGCACAGAGATTTTGGATTCAATTGGACTTTGAGGTAGGAAAGTGCGGAGCGAGAGCAATATATGTGTCACAGTTGCAAAGCTGACTGCGTGCTGAAGATGCCCTGCCGGAGCTTTCACTCCGGGCTCTTCGGCTGTGGGAGCAGAGGCCAAGAGATCGTGTTCACCTGTCACTGCTGCTGTTCAAACGAGAGAGGGCGGGAGAGACCATGGATTCAAACGGATTATTAGGAGATGAAGTGAGGAGTGACAGCAATGTGTGTTTCAGAGTTGCAAAGCTCACTGTGCGCTGAAGATGATCTGCAAGGACTTTCCCTCCCTGCCCTTCGGAACTGGGAGCGGATTCCAAGCGCTCGTGCTCACCTTCCTCTGCTGCTCTTGAAACGAGAGTGGAGACCAGAAACGCTGGATTCAAATGCACTTTTAGGAGCTACAATGAGGAGTGACAACAGTGTGTGTGTCACAGTTGTAAAGCTCAGTGTGTTGAAGAAGCACAAGAGCAGCCTTCAGGCCTGTCTCTTCCACTGCCTTACAGATTGCAGACATTCCTGCTCACTCTGCTGCTCAGCAGAGTGCTGGCAACGGAGTTCTTGGATTGAAATGGTCTTTTAGGAGAAAGAGTGAAGAGTGACAGCAATGTTTGTGTCACAGTTTAAAGCTCACTGTGTGCTAAACATGATCAGGAGGAGCTTTTTTGCAAGGCTCTTCTGCTGTTTTAGCCCAATCTAAACATTCCTTCTCTCTGTTGCTGCTCAGCAGAGAGTGGGCACAGAGATGTTGGAATCAATTGGTCTTCCAGGCAGGAAAAGGAGTTACAGCAATGTGTGTTGCAGAATTGCAAAGCTCACTGTGTGCTGAAGATGCCCTGCAGGAGTTTCCCTGCTGGCCCTTCGTCTGTGGGATTAGAGTCCAAGCGCAGCTCCTCCCCTGTCACAACTCCTCTCGAAACGTGAGAGCGCACCAGAAACTTTGGATTCAAATGCACTTTTAGGAGATAAAGTGAGGAGTGACAGCAATGTTTGTGTCACAGTTTAAAGCTCACTGTGTGCAAAACATGATCAAGCAGGAGATTTTTTGCAAGGCTCTTCTGCTGTTTTAGCCCAGGCTAAACATTCCTGCTCTACTCTCTCTGTTGCTGCTCAGCAGAGAGCGGGCACAGAGGTGTTGGAATCAATTGGTCTTTCAGGCAGGAAAAGAAGAGACAGCAATGTGTGTTGCAGAGTTGCAAAGCTCACTGTGTGCTGAAGATGATCAGTGGGAACTTTCTGGACTGTCTCTTCTGCTGTTTCAGCAGAGTCCAAACGTAAGTGCTATATTCTGCTACTGCTCACAAAGAGCAAGCACAGGAGATGTATTATTCAATTGGACTTTCAGGTAGGAAAGTGAGAGGCGACAGCAATATGTGTTTCCGAGTTGTGAATCTCAATGTGCGCTGAAGATGCCCAGCAGTAGTTTCCATGCTGGCCCTTCGGCTGTGAAATTAGAATCCAAGCGCTCGTCCTCCCCTGTCACAACTGCTCTCGAAGCGAGAGAGCGCACCAGAAACGTTGGCTTGAAATGCACTTTTAGGAGATAAAGTGAGGAGTGACAGCAATGTTTGTGTCACAGTTTAAAGCTCACTGTGTGCAAAACATGATCAAGCAGGAGATTTTTTTCAAGGCTCTTCTGCTGTTTTAGGCAGGTCTAAAAATTCCTGCTCTACTCTCTCTGTTGCTGCTCAGCAGAGAGCGGGCACAGAGATGGTGGATTCAGCTGGTCTTTCAGGCAAAAAGGGAGGAGTGACAGCAATGTGTGTTGCAGAGTTGCAAAGCTCGCTGTGCCCTGAAGATGATCAGTGGGAACTTTCTGGACTGTCTCTTCTGCTCTTTTAGCATTGGCTAAAAGTTCCTGCTCTACTCTCTCTGCTTCTGCCCAGCAGAGAAAGGGCACAGAGATTTTGGATTCAATTGGACTTTGAGGTAGGAAAGTGCGGAGCGAGAGCAATATATGTGTCACAGTTGCAAAGCTGACTGCGTGCTGAAGATGCCCTGCCGGAGCTTTCACTCCGGGCTCTTCGGCTGTGGGAGCAGAGGCCAAGAGATCGTGTTCACCTGTCACTGCTGCTGTTCAAACGAGAGAGGGCGGGAGAGACCATGGATTCAAACGGATTATTAGGAGATGAAGTGAGGAGTGACAGCAATGTGTGTTTCAGAGTTGCAAAGCTCACTGTGCGCTGAAGATGATCTGCAAGGACTTTCCCTCCCTGCCCTTCGGAACTGGGAGCGGATTCCAAGCGCTCGTGCTCACCTTCCTCTGCTGCTCTTGAAACGAGAGTGGAGACCAGAAACGCTGGATTCAAATGCACTTTTAGGAGCTACAATGAGGAGTGACAACAGTGTGTGTGTCACAGTTGTAAAGCTCAGTGTGTTGAAGAAGCACAAGAGCAGCCTTCAGGCCTGTCTCTTCCACTGCCTTACAGATTGCAGACATTCCTGCTCACTCTGCTGCTCAGCAGAGTGCTGGCAACGGAGTTCTTGGATTGAAATGGTCTTTTAGGAGAAAGAGTGAAGAGTGACAGCAATGTTTGTGTCACAGTTTAAAGCTCACTGTGTGCTAAACATGATCAGGAGGAGCTTTTTTGCAAGGCTCTTCTGCTGTTTTAGCCCAATCTAAACATTCCTTCTCTCTGTTGCTGCTCAGCAGAGAGTGGGCACAGAGATGTTGGAATCAATTGGTCTTCCAGGCAGGAAAAGGAGTTACAGCAATGTGTGTTGCAGAATTGCAAAGCTCACTGTGTGCTGAAGATGCCCTGCAGGAGTTTCCCTGCTGGCCCTTCGTCTGTGGGATTAGAGTCCAAGCGCAGCTCCTCCCCTGTCACAACTCCTCTCGAAACGTGAGAGCGCACCAGAAACTTTGGATTCAAATGCACTTTTAGGAGATAAAGTGAGGAGTGACAGCAATGTTTGTGTCACAGTTTAAAGCTCACTGTGTGCAAAACATGATCAAGCAGGAGATTTTTTGCAAGGCTCTTCTGCTGTTTAAGCCCAGGCTAAACATTCCTGCTCTACTCTCTCTGTTGCTGCTCAGCAGAGAGCGGGCACAGAGGTGTTGGAATCAATTGGTCTTTCAGGCAGGAAAAGAAGAGACAGCAATGTGTGTTGCAGAGTTGCAAAGCTCACTGTGTGCTGAAGATGATCAGTGGGAACTTTCTGGACTGTCTCTTCTGCTGTTTCAGCAGAGTCCAAACGTAAGTGCTATATTCTGCTACTGCTCACAAAGAGCAAGCACAGGAGATGTATTATTCAATTGGACTTTCAGGTAGGAAAGTGAGAGGTGACAGCAATATGTGTTTCAGAGTTGTGAATCTCAATGTGTGCTGAAGATGCCCAGCAGTAGTTTCCATGCTGGCCCTTCGGCTGTGAAATTAGAATCCAAGCGCTCGTCCTCCCCTGTCACAACTGCTCTCGAAGCGAGAGAGCGCACCAGAAACGTTGGCTTGAAATGCACTTTTAGGAGATAAAGTGAGGAGTGACAGCAATGTTTGTGTCACAGTTTAAAGCTCACTGTGTGCAAAACATGATCAAGCAGGAGATTTTTTTCAAGGCTCTTCTGCTGTTTTAGGCAGGTCTAAAAATTCCTGCTCTACTCTCTCTGTTGCTGCTCAGCAGAGAGCGGGCACAGAGATGGTGGATTCAGCTGGTCTTTCAGGCAAAAAGGGAGGAGTGACAGCAATGTGTGTTGCAGAGTTGCAAAGCTCGCTGTGCGCTGAAGATGATCAGTGGGAACTTTCTGGACTGTCTCTTCTGCTCTTTTAGCATTGGCTAAAAGTTCCTGCTCTACTCTCTCTGCTTCTGCCCAGCAGAGAAAGGGCACAGAGATTTTGGATTCAATTGGACTTTGAGGTAGGAAAGTGCGGAGCGAGAGCAATATATGTGTCACAGTTGCAAAGCTGACTGCGTGCTGAAGATGCCCTGCCGGAGCTTTCACTCCGGGCTCTTCGGCTGTGGGAGCAGAGGCCAAGAGATCGTGTTCACCTGTCACTGCTGCTGTTCAAACGAGAGAGGGCGGGAGAGACCATGGATTCAAACGGATTATTAGGAGATGAAGTGAGGAGTGACAGCAATGTGTGTTTCAGAGTTGCAAAGCTCACTGTGCGCTGAAGATGATCTGCAAGGACTTTCCCTCCCTGCCCTTCGGAACTGGGAGCGGATTCCAAGCGCTCGTGCTCACCTGCCTCTGCTGCTCTTGAAACGAGAGTGGAGACCAGAAACGCTGGATTCAAATGCACTTTTAGGAGCTACAATGAGGAGTGACAACAGTGTGTTTGTCACAGTTGTAAAGCTCAGTGTGTTGAAGAAGCACAAGAGCAGCCTTCAGGCCTGTCTCTTCCACTGCCTTACAGATTGCAGACATTCCTGCTCACTCTGCTGCTCAGCAGAGTGCTGGCAACGGAGTTCTTGGATTGAAATGGTCTTTTAGGAGAAAGAGTGAAGAGTGACAGCAATGTTTGTGTCACAGTTTAAAGCTCACTGTGTGCTAAACATGATCAGGAGGAGCTTTTTTGCAAGGCTCTTCTGCTGTTTTAGCCCAATCTAAACATTCCTTCTCTCTGTTGCTGCTCAGCAGAGAGTGGGCACAGATATGTTGGAATCAATTGGTCTTCCAGGCAGGAAAAGGAGTTACAGCAATGTGTGTTGCAGAATTGCAAAGCTCACTGTGTGCTGAAGATGCCCTGCAGGAGTTTCCCTGCTGGCCCTTCGTCTGTGGGATTAGAGTCCAAGCGCTGCTCCTCCCCTGTCACAACTCCTCTCGAAACGTGAGAGCGCACCAGAAACTTTGGATTCAAATGCACTTTTAGGAGATAAAGTGAGGAGTGACATCAATGTTTGTGTCACAGTTTAAAGCTCACTGTGTGCAAAACATGATCAAGCAGGAGATTTTTTGCAAGGCTCTTCTGCTGTTTTAGCCCAGGCTAAACATTCCTGCTCTACTCTCTCTGTTGCTGCTCAGCAGAGAGCGGGCACAGAGGTGTTGGAATCAATTGGTCTTTCAGGCAGGAAAAGAAGAGACAGCAATGTGTGTTGCAGAGTTGCAAAGCTCACTGTGTGCTGAAGATGATCAGTGGGAACTTTCTGGACTGTCTCTTCTGCTGTTTCAGCAGAGTCCAAACGTAAGTGCTATATTCTGCTACTGCTCACAAAGAGCAAGCACAGGAGATGTATTATTCAATTGGACTTTCAGGTAGGAAAGTGAGAGGTGACAGCAATATGTGTTTCAGAGTTGTGAATCTCAATGTGTGCTGAAGATGCCCAGCAGTAGTTTCCATGCTGGCCCTTCGGCTGTGAAATTAGAATCCAAGCGCTCGTCCTCCCCTGTCACAACTGCTCTCGAAGCGAGAGAGCGCACCAGAAACGTTGGCTTGAAATGCACTTTTAGGAGATAAAGTGAGGAGTGACAGCAATGTTTGTGTCACAGTTTAAAGCTCACTGTGTGCAAAACATGATCAAGCAGGAGATTTTTTTCAAGGCTCTTCTGCTGTTTTAGGCAGGTCTAAAAATTCCTGCTCTACTCTCTGTGTTGCTGCTCAGCAGAGAGCGGGCACAGAGATGGTGGATTCAGCTGGTCTTTCAGGCAAAAAGGGAGGAGTGACAGCAATGTGTGTTGCAGAGTTGCAAAGCTCGCTGTGCGCTGAAGATGATCAGTGGGAACTTTCTGGACTGTCTCTTCTGCTCTTTTAGCATTGGCTAAAAGTTCCTGCTCTACTCTCTCTGCTTCTGCCCAGCAGAGAAAGGGCACAGAGATTTTGGATTCAATTGGACTTTGAGGTAGGAAAGTGCGGAGCGAGAGCAATATATGTGTCACAGTTGCAAAGCTGACTGCGTGCTGAAGATGCCCTGCCGGAGCTTTCACTCCGGGCTCTTCGGCTGTGGGAGCAGAGGCCAAGAGATCGTGTTCACCTGTCACTGCTGCTGTTCAAACGAGAGAGGGCGGGAGAGACCATGGATTCAAACGGATTATTAGGAGATGAAGTGAGGAGTGACAGCAATGTGTGTTTCAGAGTTGCAAAGCTCACTGTGCGCTGAAGATGATCTGCAAGGACTTTCCCTCCCTGCCCTTCGGAACTGGGAGCGGATTCCAAGCGCTCGTGCTCACCTTCCTCTGCTGCTCTTGAAACGAGAGTGGAGACCAGAAACGCTGGATTCAAATGCACTTTTAGGAGCTACAATGAGGAGTGACAACAGTGTGTGTGTCAAAGTTGTAAAGCTCAGTGTGTTGAAGAAGCACAAGAGCAGCCTTCAGGCCTGTCTCTTCCACTGCCTTACAGATTGCAGACATTCCTGCTCACTCTGCTGCTCAGCAGAGTGCTGGCAACGGAGTTCTTGGATTGAAATGGTCTTTTAGGAGAAAGAGTGAAGAGTGACAGCAATGTTTGTGTCACAGTTTAAAGCTCACTGTGTGCTAAACATGATCAGGAGGAGCTTTTTTGCAAGGCTCTTCTGCTGTTTTAGCCCAATCTAAACATTCCTTCTCTCTGTTGCTGCTCAGCAGAGAGTGGGCACAGAGATGTTGGAATCAATTGGTCTTCCAGGCAGGAAAAGGAGTTACAGCAATGTGTGTTGCAGAATTGCAAAGCTCACTGTGTGCTGAAGATGCCCTGCAGGAGTTTCCCTGCTGGCCCTTCGTCTGTGGGATTAGAGTCCAAGCGCAGCTCCTCCCCTGTCACAACTCCTCTCGAAACGTGAGAGCGCACCAGAAACTTTGGATTCAAATGCACTTTTAGGAGATAAAGTGAGGAGTGACAGCAATGTTTGTGTCACAGTTTAAAGCTCACTGTGTGCAAAACATGATCAAGCAGGAGATTTTTTGCAAGGCTCTTCTGCTGTTTTAGCCCAGGCTAAACATTCCTGCTCTACTCTCTCTGTTGCTGCTCAGCAGAGAGCGGGCACAGAGGTGTTGGAATCAATTGGTCTTTCAGGCAGGAAAAGAAGAGACAGCAATGTGTGTTGCAGAGTTGCAAAGCTCACTGTGTGCTGAAGATGATCAGTGGGAACTTTCTGGACTGTCTCTTCTGCTGTTTCAGCAGAGTCCAAACGTAAGTGCTATATTCTGCTACTGCTCACAAAGAGCAAGCACAGGAGATGTATTATTCAATTGGACTTTCAGGTAGGAAAGTGAGAGGTGACAGCAATATGTGTTTCAGAGTTGTGAATCTCAATGTGTGCTGAAGATGCCCAGCAGTAGTTTCCATGCTGGCCCTTCGGCTGTGAAATTAGAATCCAAGCGCTCGTCCTCCCCTGTCACAACTGCTCTCGAAGCGAGAGAGCGCACCAGAAACGTTGGCTTGAAATGCACTTTTAGGAGATAAAGTGAGGAGTGACAGCAATGTGTGTTTCAGAGTTGCAAAGCTCACTGTGCGCTGAAGATGATCTGCAAGGACTTTCCCTCCCTGCCCTTCGGAACTGGGAGCGGATTCCAAGCGCTCGTGCTCACCTGCCTCTGGTGCACTGGAAACGAGAGTGGAGACCAGAAACGCTGGATTCAAATGCACTTTTAGGAGCTACAATGAGGAGTGACAACAGTGTGTGTGTCAAAGTTGTAAAGCTCAGTGTGTTGAAGAAGCACAAGAGCAGCCTTCAGGCCTGTCTCTTCCACTGCCTTACAGATTGCAGACATCCCTGCTCACTCTGCTGCTCAGCAGAGTGCTGGCAAAGGAGTTCTGGGATTGAAATGGTCTTTTAGGAGAAAGAGTGAAGAGTGACAGCAATGTTTGTGTCACAGTTTAAAGCTCACTGTGTGCTAAACATGATCAGGAGGAGCTTTTTTGCAAGGCTCTTCTGCTGTTTTAGCCCAATCTAAACATTCCTTCTCTCTGTTGCTGCTCAGCAGAGAGTGGGCACAGAGATGTTGGAATCAATTGGTCTTCCAGGCAGGAAAAGGAGTTACAGCAATGTGTGTTGCAGAATTGCAAAGCTCACTGTGTGCTGAAGATGCCCTGCAGGAGTTTCCCTGCTGGCCCTTCGTCTGTGGGATTAGAGTCCAAGCGCAGCTCCTCCCCTGTCACAACTCCTCTCGAAACGTGAGAGCGCACCAGAAACTTTGGATTCAAATGCACTTTTAGGAGATAAAGTGAGGAGTGACAGCAATGTTTGTGTCACAGTTTAAAGCTCACTGTGTGCAAAACATGATCAAGCAGGAGATTTTTTGCAAGGCTCTTCTGCTGTTTTAGCCCAGGCTAAACATTCCTGCTCTACTCTCTCTGTTGCTGCTCAGCAGAGAGCGGGCACAGAGGTGTTGGAATCAATTGGTCTTTCAGGCAGGAAAAGAAGAGACAGCAATGTGTGTTGCAGAGTTGCAAAGCTCACTGTGTGCTGAAGATGATCAGTGGGAACTTTCTGGACTGTCTCTTCTGCTGTTTCAGCAGAGTCCAAACGTAAGTGCTATATTCTGCTACTGCTCACAAAGAGCAAGCACAGGAGATGTATTATTCAATTGGACTTTCAGGTAGGAAAGTGAGAGGTGACAGCAATATGTGTTTCAGAGTTGTGAATCTCAATGTGTGCTGAAGATGCCCAGCAGTAGTTTCCATGCTGGCCCTTCGGCTGTGAAATTAGAATCCAAGCGCTCGTCCTCCCCTGTCACAACTGCTCTCGAAGCGAGAGAGCGCACCAGAAACGTTGGCTTGAAATGCACTTTTAGGAGATAAAGTGAGGAGTGACAGCAATGTGTGTTTCAGAGTTGCAAAGCTCACTGTGCGCTGAAGATGATCTGCAAGGACTTTCCCTCCCTGCCCTTCGGAACTGGGAGCGGATTCCAAGCGCTCGTGCTCACCTGCCTCTGGTGCACTGGAAACGAGAGTGGAGACCAGAAACGCTGGATTCAAATGCACTTTTAGGAGCTACAATGAGGAGTGACAACAGTGTGTGTGTCAAAGTTGTAAAGCTCAGTGTGTTGAAGAAGCACAAGAGCAGCCTTCAGGCCTGTCTCTTCCACTGCCTTACAGATTGCAGACATCCCTGCTCACTCTGCTGCTCAGCAGAGTGCTGGCAAAGGAGTTCTGGGATTGAAATGGTCTTTTAGGAGAAAGAGTGAAGAGTGACAGCAATGTTTGTGTCACAGTTTAAAGCTCACTGTGTGCTAAACATGATCAGGAGGAGCTTTTTTGCAAGGCTCTTCTGCTGTTTTAGCCCAGTCTAAACATTCCTGCTCTACTCTCTCTGTTGCTGCTCAGCAGAGAGTGGGCACAGAGATGTTGGAATCAATTGGTCTTTCAGGCAAGAAAAGGAGGAGTGACAGCAATGTGTGTTTCAGAATTGTAAAGCTCACTGTGCGCTGAAGATGCCCTGCAGGAGTTTCCCTGCTGGCCCTTCGGCTGTGAAATTAGAATCCAAGCGCTCGTCCTCCCCTGTCACAACTGCTCTCGAAGCGAGAGAGCGCACCAGAAACGTTGGCTTGAAATGCACTTTTAGGAGATAAAGTGAGGAGTGACAGCAATGTTTGTGTCACAGTTTAAAGCTCACTGTGTGCAAAACATGATCAAGCAGGAGATTTTTTTCAAGGCTCTTCTGCTGTTTTAGGCAGGTCTAAAAATTCCTGCTCTACTCTCTCTGTTGCTGCTCAGCAGAGTGCGGGCACAGAGATGGTGGATTCAGCTGGTCTTTCAGGCAAAAAGGGAGGAGTGACAGCAATGTGTGTTGCAGAGTTGCAAAGCTCGCTGTGCGCTGAAGATGATCAGTGGGAACTTTCTGGACTGTCTCTTCTGCTCTTTAAGCATTGGCTAAAAGTTCCTGCTCTACTCTCTCTGCTTCTGCCCAGCAGAGAAAGGGCACAGAGATTTTGTATTCAATTGGACTTTGAGGTAGGAAAGTGCGGAGCGAGAGCAATATATGTGTCACAGTTGCAAAGCTGACTGCGTGCTGAAGATGCCCTGCCGGAGCTTTCACTCCGGGCTCTTCGGCTGTGGGAGCAGAGGCCAAGAGATCGTGTTCACCTGTCACTGCTGCTGTTCAAACGAGAGAGGGCGGGAGAGACCATGGATTCAAACGGATTATTAGGAGATGAAGTGAGGAGTGACAGCAATGTGTGTTTCAGAGTTGCAAAGCTCACTGTGCGCTGAAGATGATCTGCAAGGACTTTCCCTCCCTGCCCTTCGGAACTGGGAGCGGATTCCAAGCGCTCGTGCTCACCTTCCTCTGCTGCTCTTGAAACGAGAGTGGAGACCAGAAACGCTGGATTCAAATGCACTTTTAGGAGCTACAATGAGGAGTGACAACAGTGTGTGTGTCACAGTTGTAAAGCTCAGTGTGTTGAAGAAGCACAAGAGCAGCCTTCAGGCCTGTCTCTTCCACTGCCTTACAGATTGCAGACATTCCTGCTCTCTCTGCTGCTCAGCAGAGTGCTGGCAACGAAGTTCTTGGATTGAAATGGTCTTTTAGGAGAAAGAGTGAAGAGTGACAGCAATGTTTGTGTCACAGTTTAAAGCTCACTGTGTGCTAAACATGATCAGGAGGAGCTTTTTTGCAAGGCTCTTCTGCTGTTTTAGCCCAGTCTAAACATTCCTGCTCTACTCTCTCTGTTGCTGCTCAGCAGAGAGTGGGCACAGAGGTGTTGGAATCAATTGGTCTTCCAGGCAGGAAAAGGAGTTACAGCAATGTGTGTTGCAGAATTACAAAGCTCACTGTGTGCTGAAGATGCCCTGCAGGAGTTTCCCTGCTGGCCCTTCGTCTGTGGGATTAGAGTCCAAGCGCTGCTCCTCCCCTGCCACAACTCCTCGCGAAACGTGAGAGCGCACCAGAAACTTTGGATTCAAATGCACTTTTAGGAGATAAAGTGAGGAGTGACAGCAATGTTTGTGTCACAGTTTAAAGCTCACTGTGTGCAAAACATGATCAAGCAGGAGATTTTTTGCAAGGCTCTTCTGCTGTTTTAGCCCAGGCTAAACATTCCTGCTCTACTCTCTCTGTTGCTGCTCAGCAGAGAGCGGGCACAGAGGTGTTGGAATCAATTGGTCTTTCAGGCAGGAAAAGAAGAGACAGCAATGTGTGTTGCAGAGTTGCAAAGCTCACTGTGTGCTGAAGATGATCAGTGGGAACTTTCTGGACTGTCTCTTCTGCTGTTTCAGCAGAGTCCAAACGTAAGTGCTATATTCTGCTACTGCTCACAAAGAGCAAGCACAGGAGATGTATTATTCAATTGGACTTTCAGGTAGGAAAGTGAGAGGTGACAGCAATATGTGTTTCAGAGTTGTGAATCTCAATGTGTGCTGAAGATGCCCAGCAGTAGTTTGTATGCTGGCCCTTCGGCTGTGAAATTAGAATCCAAGCGCTCGTCCTCCCCTGTCACAACTGCTCTCGAAGCGAGAGAGCGCACCAGAAACGTTGGCTTGAAATGCACTTTTAGGAGATAAAGTGAGGAGTGACAGCAATGTGTGTTTCAGAGTTGCAAAGCTCACTGTGCGCTGAAGATGATCTGCAAGGACTTTCCCTCCCTGCCCTTCGGAACTGGGAGCGGATTCCAAGCGCTCGTGCTCACCTGCCTCTGGTGCACTGGAAACGAGAGTGGAGACCAGAAACGCTGGATTCAAATGCACTTTTAGGAGCTACAATGAGGAGTGACAACAGTGTGTGTGTCAAAGTTGTAAAGCTCAGTGTGTTGAAGAAGCACAAGAGCAGCCTTCAGGCCTGTCTCTTCCACTGCCTTACAGATTGCAGACATCCCTGCTCACTCTGCTGCTCAGCAGAGTGCTGGCAAAGGAGTTCTGGGATTGAAATGGTCTTTTAGGAGAAAGAGTGAAGAGTGACAGCAATGTTTGTGTCACAGTTTAAAGCTCACTGTGTGCTAAACATGATCAGGAGGAGCTTTTTTGCAAGGCTCTTCTGCTGTTTTAGCCCAGTCTAAACATTCCTGCTCTACTCTCTCTGTTGCTGCTCAGCAGAGACTGGGCACAGAGGTGTTGGAATCAATTGGTCTTCCAGGCAGGAAAAGGAGTTACAGCAATGTGTGTTGCAGAATTACAAAGCTCACTGTGTGCTGAAGATGCCCTGCAGGAGTTTCCATGCTGGCCCTTCGTCTGTGGGATTAGAGTCCAAGCGCTGCTCCTCCCCTGCCACAACTCCTCGCGAAACGTGAGAGCACACCAGAAACTTTGGATTCAAATGCACTTTTAGGAGATAAAGTGAGGAGTGACAGCAATGTTTGTGTCACAGTTTAAAGCTCACTGTGTGCAAAACATGATCAAGCAGGAGATTTTTTGCAAGGCTCTTCTGCTGTTTTAGCCCAGGCTAAACATTCCTGCTCTACTCTCTCTGTTGCTGCTCAGCAGAGAGCGGGCACAGAGGTGTTGGAATCAATTGGTCTTTCAGGCAGGAAAAGAAGAGACAGCAATGTGTGTTGCAGAGTTGCAAAGCTCACTGTGTGCTGAAGATGATCAGTGGGAACTTTCTGGACTGTCTCTTCTGCTGTTTCAGCAGAGTCCAAACGTAAGTGCTATATTCTGCTACTGCTCACAAAGAGCAAGCACAGGAGATGTATTATTCAATTGGACTTTCAGGTAGGAAAGTGAGAGGTGACAGCAATATGTGTTTCAGAGTTGTGAATCTCAATGTGTGCTGAAGATGCCCAGCAGTAGTTTCCATGCTGGCCCTTCGGCTGTGAAATTAGAATCCAAGCGCTCGTCCTCCCCTGTCACAACTGCTCTCGAAGCGAGAGAGCGCACCAGAAACGTTGGCTTGAAATGCACTTTTAGGAGATAAAGTGAGGAGTGACAGCAATGTTTGTGTCACAGTTTAAAGCTCACTGTGTGCAAAACATGATCAAGCAGGAGATTTTTTTCAAGGCTCTTCTGCTGTTTTAGGCAGGTCTAAAAATTCCTGCTCTACTCTCTCTGTTGCTGCTCAGCAGAGAGCGGGCACAGAGATGGTGGATTCAGCTGGTCTTTCAGGCAAAAAGGGAGGAGTGACAGCAATGTGTGTTGCAGAGTTGCAAAGCTCGCTGTGCGCTGAAGATGATCAGTGGGAACTTTCTGGACTGTCTCTTCTGCTCTTTTAGCATTGGCTAAAAGTTCCTGCTCTACTCTCTCTGCTTCTGCCCAGCAGAGAAAGGGCACAGAGATTTTGGATTCAATTGGACTTTGAGGTAGGAAAGTGCGGAGCGAGAGCAATATATGTGTCACAGTTGCAAAGCTGACTGCGTGCTGAAGATGCCCTGCCGGAGCTTTCACTCCGGGCTCTTCGGCTGTGGGAGCAGAGGCCAAGAGATCGTGTTCACCTGTCACTGCTGCTGTTCAAACGAGAGAGGGCGGGAGAGACCATGGATTCAAACGGATTATTAGGAGATGAAGTGAGGAGTGACAGCAATGTGTGTTTCAGAGTTGCAAAGCTCACTGTGCGCTGAAGATGATCTGCAAGGACTTTCCCTCCCTGCCCTTCGGAACTGGGAGCGGATTCCAAGCGCTCGTGCTCACCTTCCTCTGCTGCTCTTGAAACGAGAGTGGAGACCAGAAACGCTGGATTCAAATGCACTTTTAGGAGCTACAATGAGGAGTGACAACAGTGTGTTTGTCACAGTTGTAAAGCTCAGTGTGTTGAAGAAGCACAAGAGCAGCCTTCAGGCCTGTCTCTTCCACTGCCTTACAGATTGCAGACATTCCTGCTCTCTCTGCTGCTCAGCAGAGTGCTGGCAACGAAGTTCTTGGATTGAAATGGTCTTTTAGGAGAAAGAGTGAAGAGTGACAGCAATGTTTGTGTCACAGTTTAAAGCTCACTGTGTGCTAAACATGATCAGGAGGAGCTTTTTTGCAAGGCTCTTCTGCTGTTTTAGCCCAGTCTAAACATTCCTGCTCTACTCTCTCTGTTGCTGCTCAGCAGAGAGTGGGCACAGAGGTGTTGGAATCAATTGGTCTTCCAGGCAGGAAAAGGAGTTACAGCAATGTGTGTTGCAGAATTACAAAGCTCACTGTGTGCTGAAGATGCCCTGCAGGAGTTTCCCTGCTGGCCCTTCGTCTGTGGGATTAGAGTCCAAGCGCTGCTCCTCCCCTGTCACAACTCCTCTCGAAACGAGAGAGCGCACCAGAAACTTTGGATTCAAATGCACTTTTAGGAGATAAAGTGAGGAGTGACAGCAATGTTTGTGTCACAGTTTAAAGCTCACTGTGTGCAAAACATGATCAAGCAGGAGATTTTTTGCAAGGCTCTTCTGCTGTTTTAGCCCAGGCTAAACATTCCTGCTCTACTCTCTCTGTTGCTGCTCAGCAGAGAGCGGGCACAGAGGTGTTGGAATCAATTGGTCTTTCAGGCAGGAAAAGAAGAGACAGCAATGTGTGTTGCAGAGTTGCAAAGCTCACTGTGTGCTGAAGATGATCAGTGGGAACTTTCTGGACTGTCTCTTCTGCTGTTTCAGCAGAGTCCAAACGTAAGTGCTATATTCTGCTACTGCTCACAAAGAGCAAGCACAGGAGATGTATTATTCAATTGGACTTTCAGGTAGGAAAGTGAGAGGTGACAGCAATATGTGTTTCAGAGTTGTGAATCTCAATGTGTGCTGAAGATGCCCAGCAGTAGTTTCCATGCTGGCCCTTCGGCTGTGAAATTAGAATCCAAGCGCTCGTCCTCCCCTGTCACAACTGCTCTCGAAGCGAGAGAGCGCACCAGAAACGTTGGCTTGAAATGCACTTTTAGGAGATAAAGTGAGGAGTGACAGCAATGTTTGTGTCACAGTTTAAAGCTCACTGTGTGCAAAACATGATCAAGCAGGAGATTTTTTTCAAGGCTCTTCTGCTGTTTTAGGCAGGTCTAAAAATTCCTGCTCTACTCTCTCTGTTGCTGCCCAGCAGAGAGCGGGCACAGAGATGGTGGATTCAGCTGGTCTTTCAGGCAAAAAGGGAGGAGTGACAGCAATGTGTGTTGCAGAGTTGCAAAGCTCGCTGTGCGCTGAAGATGATCAGTGGGAACTTTCTGGACTGTCTCTTCTGCTCTTTTAGCATTGGCTAAAAGTTCCTGCTCTACTCTGTCTGCTTCTGCCCAGCAGAGAAAGGGCACAGAGATTTTGGATTCAATTGGACTTTGAGGTAGGAAAGTGCGGAGCGAGAGCAATATATGTGTCACAGTTGCAAAGCTGACTGCGTGCTGAAGATGCCCTGCCGGAGCTTTCACTCCGGGCTCTTCGGCTGTGGGAGCAGAGGCCAAGAGATCGTGTTCACCTGTCACTGCTGCTGTTCAAACGAGAGAGGGCGGGAGAGACCATGGATTCAAACGGATTATTAGGAGATGAAGTGAGGAGTGACAGCAATGTGTGTTTCAGAGTTGCAAAGCTCACTGTGCGCTGAAGATGATCTGCAAGGACTTTCCCTCCCTGCCCTTCGGAACTGGGAGCGGATTCCAAGCGCTCGTGCTCACCTTCCTCTGCTGCTCTTGAAACGAGAGTGGAGACCAGAAACGCTGGATTCAAATGCACTTTTAGGAGCTACAATGAGGAGTGACAACAGTGTGTGTGTCAAAGTTGTAAAGCTCAGTGTGTTGAAGAAGCACAAGAGCAGCCTTCAGGCCTGTCTCTTCCACTGCCTTACAGATTGCAGACATTCCTGCTCACTCTGCTGCTCAGCAGAGTGCTGGCAACGGAGTTCTTGGATTGAAATGGTCTTTTAGGAGAAAGAGTGAAGAGTGACAGCAATGTTTGTGTCACAGTTTAAAGCTCACTGTGTGCTAAACATGATCAGGAGGAGCTTTTTTGCAAGGCTCTTCTGCTGTTTTAGCCCAGTCTAAACATTCCTGCTCTACTCTCTCTGTTGCTGCTCAGCAGAGAGTGGGCACAGAGGTGTTGGAATCAATTGGTCTTCCAGGCAGGAAAAGGAGTTACAGCAATGTGTGTTGCAGAATTGCAAAGGTCACTGTGTGCTGAAGATGCCCTGCAGGAGTTTCCCTGCTGGCCCTTCGTCTGTGGGATTAGAGTCCAAGCGCTGCACCTCCCCTGTCACAACTCCTCTCGAAACGTGAGAGCGCACCAGAAACTTTGGATTCAAATGCACTTTTAGGAGATAAAGTGAGGAGTGACATCAATGTTTGTGTCACAGTTTAAAGCTCACTGTGTGCAAAACATGATCAAGCAGGAGATTTTTTGCAAGGCTCTTCTACTGTTTTAGCCCAGGCTAAACATTCCTGCTCTACTCTCTCTGTTGCTGCTCAGCAGAGAGCGGGCACAGAGGTGTTGGAATCAATTGGTCTTTCAGGCAGGAAAAGAAGAGACAGCAATGTGTGTTGCAGAGTTGCAAAGCTCACTGTGTGCTGAAGATGATCAGTGGGAACTTTCTGGACTGTCTCTTCTGCTGTTTCAGCAGAGTCCAAACGTAAGTGCTATATTCTGCTACTGCTCACAAAGAGCAAGCACAGGAGATGTATTATTCAATTGGACTTTCAGGTAGGAAAGTGAGAGGTGACAGCAATATGTGTTTCAGAGTTGTGAATCTCAATGTGTGCTGAAGATGCCCAGCAGTAGTTTCCATGCTGGCCCTTCGGCTGTGAAATTAGAATCCAAGCGCTCGTCCTCCCCTGTCACAACTGCTCTCGAAGCGAGAGAGCGCACCAGAAACGTTGGATTGCAATGCACTTTTAGGAGATAAAGTGAGGAGTGACAGCAATGTTTGTGTCACAGTTTAAAGCTCACTGTGTGCAAAACATGATCAAGCAGGAGATTTTTTTCAAGGCTCTTCTGCTGTTTTAGGCAGGTCTAAAAATTCCTGCTCTACTCTCTGTGTTGCTGCTCAGCAGAGAGCGGGCACAGAGATGGTGGATTCAGCTGGTCTTTCAGGCAAAAAGGGAGGAGTGACAGCAATGTGTGTTGCAGAGTTGCAAAGCTCGCTGTGCGCTGAAGATGATCAGTGGGAACTTTCTGGACTGTCTCTTCTGCTCTTTTAGCATTGGCTAAAAGTTCCTGCTCTACTCTCTCTGCTTCTGCCCAGCAGAGAAAGGGCACAGAGATTTTGGATTCAATTGGACTTTGAGGTAGGAAAGTGCGGAGCGAGAGCAATATATGTGTCACAGTTGCAAAGCTGACTGCGTGCTGAAGATGCCCTGCCGGAGCTTTCACTCCGGGCTCTTCGGCTGTGGGAGCAGAGGCCAAGAGATCGTGTTCACCTGTCACTGCTGCTGTTCAAACGAGAGAGGGCGGGAGAGACCATGGATTCAAACGTATTATTAGGAGATGAAGTGAGGAGTGACAGCAATGTGTGTTTCAGAGTTGCAAAGCTCACTGTGCGCTGAAGATGATCTGCAAGGACTTTCCCTCCCTGCCCTTCGGAACTGGGAGCGGATTCCAAGCGCTCGTGCTCACCTTCCTCTGCTGCTCTTGAAACGAGAGTGGAGACCAGAAACGCTGGATTCAAATGCACTTTTAGGAGCTACAATGAGGAGTGACAACAGTGTGTGTGTCACAGTTGTAAAGCTCAGTGTGTTGAAGAAGCACAAGAGCAGCCTTCAGGCCTGTCTCTTTCACTGCCTTACAGATTGCAGACATTCCTGCTCACTCTGCTGCTCAGCAGAGTGCTGGCAACGGAGTTCTTGGATTAAAATGGTCTTTTAGGAGAAAGAGTGAAGAGTGACAGCAATGTTTGTGTCACAGTTTAAAGCTCACTGTGTGCTAAACATGATCAGGAGGAGCTTTTTTGCAAGGCTCTTCTGCTGTTTTAGCCCAATCTAAACATTCCTTCTCTCTGTTGCTGCTCAGCAGAGAGTGGGCACAGAGATGTTGGAATCAATTGGTCTTCCAGGCAGGAAAAGGAGTTACAGCAATGTGTGTTGCAGAATTGCAAAGCTCACTGTGTGCTGAAGATGCCCTGCAGGAGTTTCCCTGCTGGCCCTTCGTCTGTGGGATTAGAGTCCAAGCGCTGCTCCTCCCCTGTCACAACTCCTCTCGAAACGTGAGAGCGCACCAGAAACTTTGGATTCAAATGCACTTTTAGGAGATAAAGTGAGGAGTGACAGCAATGTTTGTGTCACAGTTTAAAGCTCACTGTGTGCAAAACATGATCAAGCAGGAGATTTTTTGCAAGGCTCTTCTGCTGTTTTAGCCCAGGCTAAACATTCCTGCTCTACTCTCTCTGTTGCTGCTCAGCAGAGAGCGGGCACAGAGATGGTGGATTCAGCTGGTCTTTCAGGCAGGAAAAGAAGAGACAGCAATGTGTGTTGCAGAGTTGCAAAGCTCACTGTGTGCTGAAGATGATCAGTGGGATCTTTCTGGACTGTCTCTTCTGCTGTTTCAGCAGAGTCCAAACGTAAGTGCTATATTCTGCTACTGCTCACAAAGAGCAAGCACAGGAGATGTATTATTCAATTGGACTTTCAGGTAGGAAAGTGAGAGGTGACAGCAATATGTGTTTCAGAGTTGTGAATCTCAATGTGTGCTGAAGATGCCCAGCAGTAGTTTCCATGCTGGCCCTTCGGCTGTGAAATTAGAATCCAAGCGCTCGTCCTCCCCTGTCACAACTGCTCTCGAAGCGAGAGAGCGCACCAGAAACGTTGGCTTGCAATGCACTTTTAGGAGATAAAGTGAGGAGTGACAGCAATGTTTGTGTCACAGTTTAAAGCTCACTGTGTGCAAAACATGATCAAGCAGGAGATTTTTTTCAAGGCTCTTCTGCTGTTTTAGGCAGGTCTAAAAATTCCTGCTCTACTCTCTCTGTTGCTGCTCAGCAGAGAGCGGGCACAGAGATGGTGGATTCAGCTGGTCTTTCAGGCAAAAAGGGAGGAGTGACAGCAATGTGTGTTGCAGAGTTGCAAAGCTCGCTGTGCGCTGAAGATGATCAGTGGGAACTTTCTGGACTGTCTCTTCTGCTCTTTTAGCATTGGCTAAAAGTTCCTGCTCTACTCTCTCAGCTTCTGCCCAGCAGAGAAAGGGCACAGAGATTTTGGATTCAATTGGACTTTGAGGTAGGAAAGTGCGGAGCGAGAGCAATATATGTGTCACAGTTGCAAAGCTGACTGCGTGCTGAAGATGCCCTGCCGGAGCTTTCACTCCGGGCTCTTCGGCTGTGGGAGCAGAGGCCAAGAGATCGTGTTCACCTGTCACTGCTGCTGTTCAAACGAGAGAGGGCGGGAGAGACCATGGATTCAAACGGATTATTAGGAGATGAAGTGAGGAGTGACAGCAATGTGTGTTTCAGAGTTGCAAAGCTCACTGTGCGCTGAAGATGATCTGCAAGGACTTTCCCTCCCTGCCCTTCGGAACTGGGAGCGGATTCCAAGCGCTCGTGCTCACCTTCCTCTGCTGCTCTTGAAACGAGAGTGGAGACCAGAAACGCTGGATTCAAATGCACTTTTAGGAGCTACAATGAGGAGTGACAACAGTGTGTGTGTCACAGTTGTAAAGCTCAGTGTGTTGAAGAAGCACAAGAGCAGCCTTCAGGCCTGTCTCTTCCACTGCCTTACAGATTGCAGACATTCCTGCTCACTCTGCTGCTCAGCAGAGTGCTGGCAACGGAGTTCTTGGATTGAAATGGTCTTTTAGGAGAAAGAGTGAAGAGTGACAGCAATGTTTGTGTCACAGTTTAAAGCTCACTGTGTGCTAAACATGATCAGGAGGAGCTTTTTTGCAAGGCTCTTCTGCTGTTTTAGCCCAATCTAAACATTCCTTCTCTCTGTTGCTGCTCAGCAGAGAGTGGGCACAGAGATGTTGGAATCAATTGGTCTTCCAGGCAGGAAAAGGAGTTACAGCAATGTGTGTTGCAGAATTGCAAAGCTCACTGTGTGCTGAAGATGCCCTGCAGGAGTTTCCCTGCTGGCCCTTCGTCTGTGGGATTAGAGTCCAAGCGCTGCTCCTCCCCTGTCACAACTCCTCGCGAAACGTGAGAGCGCACCAGAAACTTTGGATTCAAATGCACTTTTAGGAGATAAAGTGAGGAGTGACAGCAATGTTTGTGTCACAGTTTAAAGCTCACTGTGTGCAAAACATGATCAAGCAGGAGATTTTTTGCAAGGCTCTTCTGCTGTTTTAGCCCAGGCTAAACATTCCTGCTCTACTCTCTCTGTTGCTGCTCAGCAGAGAGCGGGCACAGAGGTGTTGGAATCAATTGGTCTTTCAGGCAGGAAAAGAAGAGACAGCAATGTGTGTTGCAGAGTTGCAAAGCTCACTGTGTGCTGAAGATGATCAGTGGGAACTTTCTGGACTGTCTCTTCTGCTGTTTCAGCAGAGTCCAAACGTAAGTGCTATATTCTGCTACTGCTCACAAAGAGCAAGCACAGGAGATGTATTATTCAATTGGACTTTCAGGTAGGAAAGTGAGAGGTGACAGCAATATGTGTTTCAGAGTTGTGAATCTCAATGTGTGCTGAAGATGCCCAGCAGTAGTTTGTATGCTGGCCCTTCGGCTGTGAAATTAGAATCCAAGCGCTCGTCCTCCCCTGTCACAACTGCTCTCGAAGCGAGAGAGCGCACCAGAAACGTTGGCTTGCAATGCACTTTTAGGAGATAAAGTGAGGAGTGACAGCAATGTTTGTGTCACAGTTTAAAGCTCACTGTGTGCAAAACATGATCAAGCAGGAGATTTTTTTCAAGGCTCTTCTGCTGTTTTAGGCAGGTCTAAAAATTCCTGCTCTACTCTCTGTGTTGCTGCTCAGCAGAGAGCGGGCACAGAGATGGTGGATTCAGCTGGTCTTTCAGGCAAAAAGGGAGGAGTGACAGCAATGTGTGTTGCAGAGTTGCAAAGCTCGCTGTGCGCTGAAGATGATCAGTGGGAACTTTCTGGACTGTCTCTTCTGCTCTTTTAGCATTGGCTAAAAGTTCCTGCTCTACTCTCTCTGCTTCTGCCCAGCAGAGAAAGGGCACAGAGATTTTGGATTCAATTGGACTTTGAGGTAGGAAAGTGCGGAGCGAGAGCAATATATGTGTCACAGTTGCAAAGCTGACTGCGTGCTGAAGATGCCCTGCCGGAGCTTTCACTCCGGGCTCTTCGGCTGTGGGAGCAGAGGCCAAGAGATCGTGTTCACCTGTCACTGCTGCTGTTCAAACGAGAGAGGGCGGGAGAGACCATGGATTCAAACGGATTATTAGGAGATGAAGTGAGGAGTGACAGCAATGTGTGTTTCAGAGTTGCAAAGCTCACTGTGCGCTGAAGATGATCTGCAAGGACTTTCCCTCCCTGCCCTTCGGAACTGGGAGCGGATTCCAAGCGCTCGTGCTCACCTTCCTCTGCTGCTCTTGAAACGAGAGTGGAGACCAGAAACGCTGGATTCAAATGCACTTTTAGGAGCTACAATGAGGAGTGACAACAGTGTGTGTGTCACAGTTGTAAAGCTCAGTGTGTTGAAGAAGCACAAGAGCAGCCTTCAGGCCTGTCTCTTTCACTGCCTTACAGATTGCAGACATTCCTGCTCACTCTGCTGCTCAGCAGAGTGCTGGCAACGGAGTTCTTGGATTAAAATGGTCTTTTAGGAGAAAGAGTGAAGAGTGACAGCAATGTTTGTGTCACAGTTTAAAGCTCACTGTGTGCTAAACATGATCAGGAGGAGCTTTTTTGCAAGGCTCTTCTGCTGTTTTAGCCCAATCTAAACATTCCTTCTCTCTGTTGCTGCTCAGCAGAGAGTGGGCACAGAGATGTTGGAATCAATTGGTCTTCCAGGCAGGAAAAGGAGTTACAGCAATGTGTGTTGCAGAATTGCAAAGCTCACTGTGTGCTGAAGATGCCCTGCAGGAGTTTCCCTGCTGGCCCTTCGTCTGTGGGATTAGAGTCCAAGCGCTGCTCCTCCCCTGTCACAACTCCTCGCGAAACGTGAGAGCGCACCAGAAACTTTGGATTCAAATGCACTTTTAGGAGATAAAGTGAGGAGTGACAGCAATGTTTGTGTCACAGTTTAAAGCTCACTGTGTGCAAAACATGATCAAGCAGGAGATTTTTTGCAAGGCTCTTCTGCTGTTTTAGCCCAGGCTAAACATTCCTGCTCTACTCTCTCTGTTGCTGCTCAGCAGAGAGCGGGCACAGAGATGGTGGATTCAGCTGGTCTTTCAGGCAGGAAAAGAAGAGACAGCAATGTGTGTTGCAGAGTTGCAAAGCTCACTGTGTGCTGAAGATGATCAGTGGGATCTTTCTGGACTGTCTCTTCTGCTGTTTCAGCAGAGTCCAAACGTAAGTGCTATATTCTGCTACTGCTCACAAAGAGCAAGCACAGGAGATGTATTATTCAATTGGACTTTCAGGTAGGAAAGTGAGAGGTGACAGCAATATGTGTTTCAGAGTTGTGAATCTCAATGTGTGCTGAAGATGCCCAGCAGTAGTTTCCATGCTGGCCCTTCGGCTGTGAAATTAGAATCCAAGCGCTCGTCCTCCCCTGTCACAACTGCTCTCGAAGCGAGAGAGCGCACCAGAAACGTTGGCTTGCAATGCACTTTTAGGAGATAAAGTGAGGAGTGACAGCAATGTTTGTGTCACAGTTTAAAGCTCACTGTGTGCAAAACATGATCAAGCAGGAGATTTTTTTCAAGGCTCTTCTGCTGTTTTAGGCAGGTCTAAAAATTCCTGCTCTACTCTCTCTGTTGCTGCTCAGCAGAGAGCGGGCACAGAGATGGTGGATTCAGCTGGTCTTTCAGGCAAAAAGGGAGGAGTGACAGCAATGTGTGTTGCAGAGTTGCAAAGCTCGCTGTGCGCTGAAGATGATCAGTGGGAACTTTCTGGACTGTCTCTTCTGCTCTTTTAGCATTGGCTAAAAGTTCCTGCTCTACTCTCTCAGCTTCTGCCCAGCAGAGAAAGGGCACAGAGATTTTGTATTCAATTGGACTTTGAGGTAGGAAAGTGCGGAGCGAGAGCAATATATGTGTCACAGTTGCAAAGCTGACTGCGTGCTGAAGATGCCCTGCCGGAGCTTTCACTCCGGGCTCTTCGGCTGTGGGAGCAGAGGCCAAGAGATCGTGTTCACCTGTCACTGCTGCTGTTCAAACGAGAGAGGGCGGGAGAGACCATGGATTCAAACGGATTATTAGGAGATGAAGTGAGGAGTGACAGCAATGTGTGTTTCAGAGTTGCAAAGCTCACTGTGCGCTGAAGATGATCTGCAAGGACTTTCCCTCCCTGCCCTTCGGAACTGGGAGCGGATTCCAAGCGCTCGTGCTCACCTTCCTCTGCTGCTCTTGAAACGAGAGTGGAGACCAGAAACGCTGGATTCAAATGCACTTTTAGGAGCTACAATGAGGAGTGACAACAGTGTGTGTGTCACAGTTGTAAAGCTCAGTGTGTTGAAGAAGCACAAGAGCAGCCTTCAGGCCTGTCTCTTCCACTGCCTTACAGATTGCAGACATTCCTGCTCACTCTGCTGCTCAGCAGAGTGCTGGCAACGGAGTTCTTGGATTGAAATGGTCTTTTAGGAGAAAGAGTGAAGAGTGACAGCAATGTTTGTGTCACAGTTTAAAGCTCACTGTGTGCTAAACATGATCAGGAGGAGCTTTTTTGCAAGGCTCTTCTGCTGTTTTAGCCCAATCTAAACATTCCTTCTCTCTGTTGCTGCTCAGCAGAGAGTGGGCACAGAGATGTTGGAATCAATTGGTCTTCCAGGCAGGAAAAGGAGTTACAGCAATGTGTGTTGCAGAATTGCAAAGCTCACTGTGTGCTGAAGATGCCCTGCAGGAGTTTCCCTGCTGGCCCTTCGTCTGTGGGATTAGAGTCCAAGCGCTGCTCCTCCCCTGTCACAACTCCTCGCGAAACGTGAGAGCGCACCAGAAACTTTGGATTCAAATGCACTTTTAGGAGATAAAGTGAGGAGTGACAGCAATGTTTGTGTCACAGTTTAAAGCTCACTGTGTGCAAAACATGATCAAGCAGGAGATTTTTTGCAAGGCTCTTCTGCTGTTTTAGCCCAGGCTAAACATTCCTGCTCTACTCTCTCTGTTGCTGCTCAGCAGAGAGCGGGCACAGAGGTGTTGGAATCAATTGGTCTTTCAGGCAGGAAAAGAAGAGACAGCAATGTGTGTTGCAGAGTTGCAAAGCTCACTGTGTGCTGAAGATGATCAGTGGGAACTTTCTGGACTGTCTCTTCTGCTGTTTCAGCAGAGTCCAAACGTAAGTGCTATATTCTGCTACTGCTCACAAAGAGCAAGCACAGGAGATGTATTATTCAATTGGACTTTCAGGTAGGAAAGTGAGAGGTGACAGCAATATGTGTTTCAGAGTTGTGAATCTCAATGTGTGCTGAAGATGCCCAGCAGTAGTTTCCATGCTGGCCCTTCGGCTGTGAAATTAGAATCCAAGCGCTCGTCCTCCCCTGTCACAACTGCTCTCGAAGCGAGAGAGCGCACCAGAAACGTTGGCTTGCAATGCACTTTTAGGAGATAAAGTGAGGAGTGACAGCAATGTTTGTGTCACAGTTTAAAGCTCACTGTGTGCAAAACATGATCAAGCAGGAGATTTTTTTCAAGGCTCTTCTGCTGTTTTAGGCAGGTCTAAAAATTCCTGCTCTACTCTCTGTGTTGCTGCTCAGCAGAGAGCGGGCACAGAGATGGTGGATTCAGCTGGTCTTTCAGGCAAAAAGGGAGGAGTGACAGCAATGTGTGTTGCAGAGTTGCAAAGCTCGCTGTGCGCTGAAGATGATCAGTGGGAACTTTCTGGACTGTCTCTTCTGCTCTTTTAGCATTGGCTAAAAGTTCCTGCTCTACTCTCTCTGCTTCTGCCCAGCAGAGAAAGGGCACAGAGATTTTGGATTCAATTGGACTTTGAGGTAGGAAAGTGCGGAGCGAGAGCAATATATGTGTCACAGTTGCAAAGCTGACTGCGTGCTGAAGATGCCCTGCCGGAGCTTTCACTCCGGGCTCTTCGGCTGTGGGAGCAGAGGCCAAGAGATCGTGTTCACCTGTCACTGCTGCTGTTCAAACGAGAGAGGGCGGGAGAGACCATGGATTCAAACGGATTATTAGGAGATGAAGTGAGGAGTGACAGCAATGTGTGTTTCAGAGTTGCAAAGCTCACTGTGCGCTGAAGATGATCTGCAAGGACTTTCCCTCCCTGCCCTTCGGAACTGGGAGCGGATTCCAAGCGCTCGTGCTCACCTTCCTCTGCTGCTCTTGAAACGAGAGTGGAGACCAGAAACGCTGGATTCAAATGCACTTTTAGGAGCTACAATGAGGAGTGACAACAGTGTGTGTGTCACAGTTGTAAAGCTCAGTGTGTTGAAGAAGCACAAGAGCAGCCTTCAGGCCTGTCTCTTCCACTGCCTTACAGATTGCAGACATTCCTGCTCACTCTGCTGCTCAGCAGAGTGCTGGCAACGGAGTTCTTGGATTAAAATGGTCTTTTAGGAGAAAGAGTGAAGAGTGACAGCAATGTTTGTGTCACAGTTTAAAGCTCACTGTGTGCTAAACATGATCAGGAGGAGCTTTTTTGCAAGGCTCTTCTGCTGTTTTAGCCCAATCTAAACATTCCTTCTCTCTGTTGCTGCTCAGCAGAGAGTGGGCACAGAGATGTTGGAATCAATTGGTCTTCCAGTCAGGAAAAGGAGTTACAGCAATGTGTGTTGCAGAATTGCAAAGCTCACTGTGTGCTGAAGATGCCCTGCAGGAGTTTCCCTGCTGGCCCTTCGTCTGTGGGATTAGAGTCCAAGCGCTGCTCCTCCCCTGTCACAACTCCTCTCGAAACGTGAGAGCGCACCAGAAACTTTGGATTCAAATGCACTTTTAGGAGATAAAGTGAGGAGTGACAGCAATGTTTGTGTCACAGTTTAAAGCTCACTGTGTGCAAAACATGATCAAGCAGGAGATTTTTTGCAAGGCTCTTCTGCTGTTTTAGCCCAGGCTAAACATTCCTGCTCTACTCTCTCTGTTGCTGCTCAGCAGAGAGCGGGCACAGAGATGGTGGATTCAGCTGGTCTTTCAGGCAGGAAAAGAAGAGACAGCAATGTGTGTTGCAGAGTTGCAAAGCTCACTGTGTGCTGAAGATGATCAGTGGGATCTTTCTGGACTGTCTCTTCTGCTGTTTCAGCAGAGTCCAAACGTAAGTGCTATATTCTGCTACTGCTCACAAAGAGCAAGCACAGGAGATGTATTATTCAATTGGACTTTCAGGTAGGAAAGTGAGAGGTGACAGCAATATGTGTTTCAGAGTTGTGAATCTCAATGTGTGCTGAAGATGCCCAGCAGTAGTTTCCATGCTGGCCCTTCGGCTGTGAAATTAGAATCCAAGCGCTCGTCCTCCCCTGTCACAACTGCTCTCGAAGCGAGAGAGCGCACCAGAAACGTTGGCTTGAAATGCACTTTTAGGAGATAAAGTGAGGAGTGACAGCAATGTTTGTGTCACAGTTTAAAGCTCACTGTGTGCAAAACATGATCAAGCAGGAGATTTTTTTCAAGGCTCTTCTGCTGTTTTAGGCAGGTCTAAAAATTCCTGCTCTACTCTCTCTGTTGCTGCTCAGCAGAGAGCGGGCACAGAGATGGTGGATTCAGCTGGTCTTTCAGGCAAAAAGGGAGGAGTGACAGCAATGTGTGTTGCAGAGTTGCAAAGCTCGCTGTGCGCTGAAGATGATCAGTGGGAACTTTCTGGACTGTCTCTTCTGCTCTTTTAGCATTGGCTAAAGGTTCCTGCTCTACTCTCTCTGCTTCTGCCCAGCAGAGAAAGGGCACAGAGATTTTGGATTCAATTGGACTTTGAGGTAGGAAAGTGCGGAGCGAGAGCAATATATGTGTCACAGTTGCAAAGCTGACTGCGTGCTGAAGATGCCCTGCCGGAGCTTTCACTCCGGGCTCTTCGGCTGTGGGAGCAGAGGCCAAGAGATCGTGTTCACCTGTCACTGCTGCTGTTCAAACGAGAGAGGGCGGGAGAGACCATGGATTCAAACGGATTATTAGGAGATGAAGTGAGGAGTGACAGCAATGTGTGTTTCAGAGTTGCAAAGCTCACTGTGCGCTGAAGATGATCTGCAAGGACTTTCCCTCCCTGCCCTTCGGAACTGGGAGCGGATTCCAAGCGCTCGTGCTCACCTTCCTCTGCTGCTCTTGAAACGAGAGTGGAGACCAGAAACGCTGGATTCAAATGCACTTTTAGGAGCTACAATGAGGAGTGACAACAGTGTGTGTGTCACAGTTGTAAAGCTCAGTGTGTTGAAGAAGCACAAGAGCAGCCTTCAGGCCTGTCTCTTCCACTGCCTTACAGATTGCAGACATTCCTGCTCACTCTGCTGCTCAGCAGAGTGCTGGCAACGGAGTTCTTGGATTGAAATGGTCTTTTAGGAGAAAGAGTGAAGAGTGACAGCAATGTTTGTGTCACAGTTTAAAGCTCACTGTGTGCTAAACATGATCAGGAGGAGCTTTTTTGCAAGGCTCTTCTGCTGTTTTAGCCCAATCTAAACATTCCTTCTCTCTGTTGCTGCTCAGCAGAGAGTGGGCACAGAGATGTTGGAATCAATTGGTCTTCCAGGCAGGAAAAGGAGTTACAGCAATGTGTGTTGCAGAATTGCAAAGCTCACTGTGTGCTGAAGATGCCCTGCAGGAGTTTCCCTGCTGGCCCTTCGTCTGTGGGATTAGAGTCCAAGCGCTGCTCCTCCCCTGTCACAACTCCTCGCGAAACGTGAGAGCGCACCAGAAACTTTGGATTCAAATGCACTTTTAGGAGATAAAGTGAGGAGTGACAGCAATGTTTGTGTCACAGTTTAAAGCTCACTGTGTGCAAAACATGATCAAGCAGGAGATTTTTTGCAAGGCTCTTCTGCTGTTTTAGCCCAGGCTAAACATTCCTGCTCTACTCTCTCTGTTGCTGCTCAGCAGAGAGCGGGCACAGAGGTGTTGGAATCAATTGGTCTTTCAGGCAGGAAAAGAAGAGACAGCAATGTGTGTTGCAGAGTTGCAAAGCTCACTGTGTGCTGAAGATGATCAGTGGGAACTTTCTGGACTGTCTCTTCTGCTGTTTCAGCAGAGTCCAAACGTAAGTGCTATATTCTGCTACTGCTCACAAAGAGCAAGCACAGGAGATGTATTATTCAATTGGACTTTCAGGTAGGAAAGTGAGAGGTGACAGCAATATGTGTTTCAGAGTTGTGAATCTCAATGTGTGCTGAAGATGCCCAGCAGTAGTTTCCATGCTGGCCCTTCGGCTGTGAAATTAGAATCCAAGCGCTCGTCCTCCCCTGTCACAACTGCTCTCGAAGCGAGAGAGCGCACCAGAAACGTTGGCTTGAAATGCACTTTTAGGAGATAAAGTGAGGAGTGACAGCAATGTTTGTGTCACAGTTTAAAGCTCACTGTGTGCAAAACATGATCAAGCAGGAGATTTTTTTCAAGGCTCTTCTGCTGTTTTAGGCAGGTCTAAAAATTCCTGCTCTACTCTCTCTGTTGCTGCTCAGCAGAGAGCGGGCACAGAGATGGTGGATTCAGCTGGTCTTTCAGGCAAAAAGGGAGGAGTGACAGCAATGTGTGTTGCAGAGTTGCAAAGCTCGCTGTGCGCTGAAGATGATCAGTGGGAACTTTCTGGACTGTCTCTTCTGCTCTTTTAGCATTGGCTAAAGGTTCCTGCTCTACTCTCTCTGCTTCTGCCCAGCAGAGAAAGGGCACAGAGATTTTGGATTCAATTGGACTTTGAGGTAGGAAAGTGCGGAGCGAGAGCAATATATGTGTCACAGTTGCAAAGCTGACTGCGTGCTGAAGATGCCCTGCCGGAGCTTTCACTCCGGGCTCTTCGGCTGTGGGAGCAGAGGCCAAGAGATCGTGTTCACCTGTCACTGCTGCTGTTCAAACGAGAGAGGGCGGGAGAGACCATGGATTCAAACGGATTATTAGGAGATGAAGTGAGGAGTGACAGCAATGTGTGTTTCAGAGTTGCAAAGCTCACTGTGCGCTGAAGATGATCTGCAAGGACTTTCCCTCCCTGCCCTTCGGAACTGGGAGCGGATTCCAAGCGCTCGTGCTCACCTTCCTCTGCTGCTCTTGAAACGAGAGTGGAGACCAGAAACGCTGGATTCAAATGCACTTTTAGGAGCTACAATGAGGAGTGACAACAGTGTGTGTGTCACAGTTGTAAAGCTCAGTGTGTTGAAGAAGCACAAGAGCAGCCTTCAGGCCTGTCTCTTCCACTGCCTTACAGATTGCAGACATTCCTGCTCACTCTGCTGCTCAGCAGAGTGCTGGCAACGGAGTTCTTGGATTGAAATGGTCTTTTAGGAGAAAGAGTGAAGAGTGACAGCAATGTTTGTGTCACAGTTTAAAGCTCACTGTGTGCTAAACATGATCAGGAGGAGCTTTTTTGCAAGGCTCTTCTGCTGTTTTAGCCCAATCTAAACATTCCTTCTCTCTGTTGCTGCTCAGCAGAGAGTGGGCACAGAGATGTTGGAATCAATTGGTCTTCCAGGCAGGAAAAGGAGTTACAGCAATGTGTGTTGCAGAATTGCAAAGCTCACTGTGTGCTGAAGATGCCCTGCAGGAGTTTCCCTGCTGGCCCTTCGTCTGTGGGATTAGAGTCCAAGCGCTGCTCCTCCCCTGTCACAACTCCTCGCGAAACGTGAGAGCGCACCAGAAACTTTGGATTCAAATGCACTTTTAGGAGATAAAGTGAGGAGTGACAGCAATGTTTGTGTCACAGTTTAAAGCTCACTGTGTGCAAAACATGATCAAGCAGGAGATTTTTTGCAAGGCTCTTCTGCTGTTTTAGCCCAGGCTAAACATTCCTGCTCTACTCTCTCTGTTGCTGCTCAGCAGAGAGCGGGCACAGAGGTGTTGGAATCAATTGGTCTTTCAGGCAGGAAAAGAAGAGACAGCAATGTGTGTTGCAGAGTTGCAAAGCTCACTGTGTGCTGAAGATGATCAGTGGGAACTTTCTGGACTGTCTCTTCTGCTGTTTCAGCAGAGTCCAAACGTAAGTGCTATATTCTGCTACTGCTCACAAAGAGCAAGCACAGGAGATGTATTATTCAATTGGACTTTCAGGTAGGAAAGTGAGAGGTGACAGCAATATGTGTTTCAGAGTTGTGAATCTCAATGTGTGCTGAAGATGCCCAGCAGTAGTTTCCATGCTGGCCCTTCGGCTGTGAAATTAGAATCCAAGCGCTCGTCCTCCCCTGTCACAACTGCTCTCGAAGCGAGAGAGCGCACCAGAAACGTTGGCTTGCAATGCACTTTTAGGAGATAAAGTGAGGAGTGACAGCAATGTTTGTGTCACAGTTTAAAGCTCACTGTGTGCAAAACATGATCAAGCAGGAGATTTTTTTCAAGGCTCTTCTGCTGTTTTAGGCAGGTCTAAAAATTCCTGCTCTACTCTCTGTGTTGCTGCTCAGCAGAGAGCGGGCACAGAGATGGTGGATTCAGCTGGTCTTTCAGGCAAAAAGGGAGGAGTGACAGCAATGTGTGTTGCAGAGTTGCAAAGCTCGCTGTGCGCTGAAGATGATCAGTGGGAACTTTCTGGACTGTCTCTTCTGCTCTTTTAGCATTGGCTAAAAGTTCCTGTTCTACTCTCTCTGCTTCTGCCCAGCAGAGAAAGGGCACAGAGATTTTGGATTCAATTGGACTTTGAGGTAGGAAAGTGCGGAGCGAGAGCAATATATGTGTCACAGTTGCAAAGCTGACTGCGTGCTGAAGATGCCCTGCCGGAGCTTTCACTCCGGGCTCTTCGGCTGTGGGAGCAGAGGCCAAGAGATCGTGTTCACCTGTCACTGCTGCTGTTCAAACGAGAGAGGGCGGGAGAGACCATGGATTCAAACGGATTATTAGGAGATGAAGTGAGGAGTGACAGCAATGTGTGTTTCAGAGTTGCAAAGCTCACTGTGCGCTGAAGATGATCTGCAAGGACTTTCCCTCCCTGCCCTTCGGAACTGGGAGCGGATTCCAAGCGCTCGTGCTCACCTTCCTCTGCTGCTCTTGAAACGAGAGTGGAGACCAGAAACGCTGGATTCAAATGCACTTTTAGGAGCTACAATGAGGAGTGACAACAGTGTGTGTGTCACAGTTGTAAAGCTCAGTGTGTTGAAGAAGCACAAGAGCAGCCTTCAGGCCTGTCTCTTCCACTGCCTTACAGATTGCAGACATTCCTGCTCACTCTGCTGCTCAGCAGAGTGCTGGCAACGGAGTTCTTGGATTAAAATGGTCTTTTAGGAGAAAGAGTGAAGAGTGACAGCAATGTTTGTGTCACAGTTTAAAGCTCACTGTGTGCTAAACATGATCAGGAGGAGCTTTTTTGCAAGGCTCTTCTGCTGTTTTAGCCCAATCTAAACATTCCTTCTCTCTGTTGCTGCTCAGCAGAGAGTGGGCACAGAGATGTTGGAATCAATTGGTCTTCCAGTCAGGAAAAGGAGTTACAGCAATGTGTGTTGCAGAATTGCAAAGCTCACTGTGTGCTGAAGATGCCCTGCAGGAGTTTCCCTGCTGGCCCTTCGTCTGTGGGATTAGAGTCCAAGCGCTGCTCCTCCCCTGTCACAACTCCTCTCGAAACGTGAGAGCGCACCAGAAACTTTGGATTCAAATGCACTTTTAGGAGATAAAGTGAGGAGTGACAGCAATGTTTGTGTCACAGTTTAAAGCTCACTGTGTGCAAAACATGATCAAGCAGGAGATTTTTTGCAAGGCTCTTCTGCTGTTTTAGCCCAGGCTAAACATTCCTGCTCTACTCTCTCTGTTGCTGCTCAGCAGAGAGCGGGCACAGAGATGGTGGATTCAGCTGGTCTTTCAGGCAGGAAAAGAAGAGACAGCAATGTGTGTTGCAGAGTTGCAAAGCTCACTGTGTGCTGAAGATGATCAGTGGGATCTTTCTGGACTGTCTCTTCTGCTGTTTCAGCAGAGTCCAAACGTAAGTGCTATATTCTGCTACTGCTCACAAAGAGCAAGCACAGGAGATGTATTATTCAATTGGACTTTCAGGTAGGAAAGTGAGAGGTGACAGCAATATGTGTTTCAGAGTTGTGAATCTCAATGTGTGCTGAAGATGCCCAGCAGTAGTTTCCATGCTGGCCCTTCGGCTGTGAAATTAGAATCCAAGCGCTCGTCCTCCCCTGTCACAACTGCTCTCGAAGCGAGAGAGCGCACCAGAAACGTTGGCTTGAAATGCACTTTTAGGAGATAAAGTGAGGAGTGACAGCAATGTTTGTGTCACAGTTTAAAGCTCACTGTGTGCAAAACATGATCAAGCAGGAGATTTTTTTCAAGGCTCTTCTGCTGTTTTAGGCAGGTCTAAAAATTCCTGCTCTACTCTCTCTGTTGCTGCTCAGCAGAGAGCGGGCACAGAGATGGTGGATTCAGCTGGTCTTTCAGGCAAAAAGGGAGGAGTGACAGCAATGTGTGTTGCAGAGTTGCAAAGCTCGCTGTGCGCTGAAGATGATCAGTGGGAACTTTCTGGACTGTCTCTTCTGCTCTTTTAGCATTGGCTAAAAGTTCCTGCTCTACTCTCTCAGCTTCTGCCCAGCAGAGAAAGGGCACAGAGATTTTGTATTCAATTGGACTTTGAGGTAGGAAAGTGCGGAGCGAGAGCAATATATGTGTCACAGTTGCAAAGCTGACTGCGTGCTGAAGATGCCCTGCCGGAGCTTTCACTCCGGGCTCTTCGGCTGTGGGAGCAGAGGCCAAGAGATCGTGTTCACCTGTCACTGCTGCTGTTCAAACGAGAGAGGGCGGGAGAGACCATGGATTCAAACAGATTATTAGGAGATGAAGTGAGGAGTGACAGCAATGTGTGTTTCAGAGTTGCAAAGCTCACTGTGCGCTGAAGATGATCTGCAAGGACTTTCCCTCCCTGCCCTTCGGAACTGGGAGCGGATTCCAAGCGCTCGTGCTCACCTTCCTCTGCTGCTCTTGAAACGAGAGTGGAGACCAGAAACGCTGGATTCAAATGCACTTTTAGGAGCTACAATGAGGAGTGACAACAGTGTGTGTGTCACAGTTGTAAAGCTCAGTGTGTTGAAGAAGCACAAGAGCAGCCTTCAGGCCTGTCTCTTCCACTGCCTTACAGATTGCAGACATTCCTGCTCACTCTGCTGCTCAGCAGAGTGCTGGCAACGGAGTTCTTGGATTGAAATGGTCTTTTAGGAGAAAGAGTGAAGAGTGACAGCAATGTTTGTGTCACAGTTTAAAGCTCACTGTGTGCTAAACATGATCAGGAGGAGCTTTTTTGCAAGGCTCTTCTGCTGTTTTAGCCCAATCTAAACATTCCTTCTCTCTGTTGCTGCTCAGCAGAGAGTGGGCACAGAGATGTTGGAATCAATTGGTCTTCCAGGCAGGAAAAGGAGTTACAGCAATGTGTGTTGCAGAATTGCAAAGCTCACTGTGTGCTGAAGATGCCCTGCAGGAGTTTCCCTGCTGGCCCTTCGTCTGTGGGATTAGAGTCCAAGCGCTGCTCCTCCCCTGTCACAACTCCTCTCGAAACGTGAGAGCGCACCAGAAACTTTGGATTCAAATGCACTTTTAGGAGATAAAGTGAGGAGTGACATCAATGTTTGTGTCACAGTTTAAAGCTCACTGTGTGCAAAACATGATCAAGCAGGAGATTTTTTGCAAGGCTCTTCTGCTGTTTTAGCCCAGGCTAAACATTCCTGCTCTACTCTCTCTGTTGCTGCTCAGCAGAGAGCGGGCACAGAGGTGTTGGAATCAATTGGTCTTTCAGGCAGGAAAAGAAGAGACAGCAATGTGTGTTGCAGAGTTGCAAAGCTCACTGTGTGCTGAAGATGATCAGTGGGAACTTTCTGGACTGTCTCTTCTGCTGTTTCAGCAGAGTCCAAACGTAAGTGCTATATTCTGCTACTGCTCACAAAGAGCAAGCACAGGAGATGTATTATTCAATTGGACTTTCAGGTAGGAAAGTGAGAGGTGACAGCAATATGTGTTTCAGAGTTGTGAATCTCAATGTGTGCTGAAGATGCCCAGCAGTAGTTTCCATGCTGGCCCTTCGGCTGTGAAATTAGAATCCAAGCGCTCGTCCTCCCCTGTCACAACTGCTCTCGAAGCGAGAGAGCGCACCAGAAACGTTGGCTTGAAATGCACTTTTAGGAGATAAAGTGAGGAGTGACAGCAATGTTTGTGTCACAGTTTAAAGCTCACTGTGTGCAAAACATGATCAAGCAGGAGATTTTTTTCAAGGCTCTTCTGCTGTTTTAGGCAGGTCTAAAAATTCCTGCTCTACTCTCTCTGTTGCTGCTCAGCAGAGAGCGGGCACAGAGATGGTGGATTCAGCTGGTCTTTCAGGCAAAAAGGGAGGAGTGACAGCAATGTGTGTTGCAGAGTTGCAAAGCTCGCTGTGCGCTGAAGATGATCAGTGGGAACTTTCTGGACTGTCTCTTCTGCTCTTTTAGCATTGGCTAAAAGTTCCTGCTCTACTCTCTCTGCTTCTGCCCAGCAGAGAAAGGGCACAGAGATTTTGGATTCAATTGGACTTTGAGGTAGGAAAGTGCGGAGCGAGAGCAATATATGTGTCACAGTTGCAAAGCTGACTGCGTGCTGAAGATGCCCTGCCGGAGCTTTCACTCCGGGCTCTTCGGCTGTGGGAGCAGAGGCCAAGAGATCGTGTTCACCTGTCACTGCTGCTGTTCAAACGAGAGAGGGCGGGAGAGACCATGGATTCAAACGGATTATTAGGAGATGAAGTGAGGAGTGACAGCAATGTGTGTTTCAGAGTTGCAAAGCTCACTGTGCGCTGAAGATGATCTGCAAGGACTTTCCCTCCCTGCCCTTCGGAACTGGGAGCAGATTCCAAGCGCTCGTGCTCACCTTCCTCTGCTGCTCTTGAAACGAGAGTGGAGACCAGAAACGCTGGATTCAAATGCACTTTTAGGAGCTACAATGAGGAGTGACAACAGTGTGTGTGTCACAGTTGTAAAGCTCAGTGTGTTGAAGAAGCACAAGAGCAGCCTTCAGGCCTGTCTCTTCCACTGCCTTACAGATTGCAGACATTCCTGCTCACTCTGCTGCTCAGCAGAGTGCTGGCAACGGAGTTCTTGGATTGAAATGGTCTTTTAGGAGAAAGAGTGAAGAGTGACAGCAATGTTTGTGTCACAGTTTAAAGCTCACTGTGTGCTAAACATGATCAGGAGGAGCTTTTTTGCAAGGCTCTTCTGCTGTTTTAGCCCAATCTAAACATTCCTTCTCTCTGTTGCTGCTCAGCAGAGAGTGGGCACAGAGATGTTGGAATCAATTGGTCTTCCAGGCAGGAAAAGGAGTTACAGCAATGTGTGTTGCAGAATTGCAAAGCTCACTGTGTGCTGAAGATGCCCTGCAGGAGTTTCCCTGCTGGCCCTTCGTCTGTGGGATTAGAGTCCAAGCGCTGCTCCTCCCCTGTCACAACTCCTCTCGAAACGTGAGAGCGCACCAGAAACTTTGGATTCAAATGCACTTTTAGGAGATAAAGTGAGGAGTGACAGCAATGTTTGTGTCACAGTTTAAAGCTCACTGTGTGCAAAACATGATCAAGCAGGAGATTTTTTTCAAGGCTCTTCTGCTGTTTTAGGCAGGTCTAAACATTCCTGCTCTACTCTCTCTGTTGCTGCTCAGCAGAGAGCGGGCACAGAGGTGTTGGAATCAATTGGTCTTTCAGGCAGGAAAAGAAGAGACAGCAATGTGTGTTGCAGAGTTGCAAAGCTCACTGTGTGCTGAAGATGATCAGTGGGAACTTTCTGGACTGTCTCTTCTGCTGTTTCAGCAGAGTCCAAACGTAAGTGCTATATTCTGCTACTGCTCACAAAGAGCAAGCACAGGAGATGTATTATTCAATTGGACTTTCAGGTAGGAAAGTGAGAGGTGACAGCAATATGTGTTTCAGAGTTGTGAATCTCAATGTGTGCTGAAGATGCCCAGCAGTAGTTTCCATGCTGGCCCTTCGGCTGTGAAATTAGAATCCAAGCGCTCGTCCTCCCCTGTCACAACTGCTCTCGAAGCGAGAGAGCGCACCAGAAACGTTGGCTTGAAATGCACTTTTAGGAGATAAAGTGAGGAGTGACAGCAATGTTTGTGTCACAGTTTAAAGCTCACTGTGTGCAAAACATGATCAAGCAGGAGATATTTTCAAGGCTCTTCTGCTGTTTTAGGCAGGTCTAAAAATTCCTGCTCTACTCTCTCTGTTGCTGCTCAGCAGAGAGCGGGCACAGAGATGGTGGATTCAGCTGGTCTTTCAGGCAAAAAGGGAGGAGTGACAGCAATGTGTGTTGCAGAGTTGCAAAGCTCGCTGTGCGCTGAAGATGATCAGTGGGAACTTTCTGGACTGTCTCTTCTGCTCTTTTAGCATTGGCTAAAAGTTCCTGCTCTACTCTCTCTGCTTCTGCCCAGCAGAGAAAGGGCACAGAGATTTTGGATTCAATTGGACTTTGAGGTAGGAAAGTGCGGAGCGAGAGCAATATATGTGTCACAGTTGCAAAGCTGACTGCGTGCTGAAGATGCCCTGCCGGAGCTTTCACTCCGGGCTCTTCGGCTGTGGGAGCAGAGGCCAAGAGATCGTGTTCACCTGTCACTGCTGCTGTTCAAACGAGAGAGGGCGGGAGAGACCATGGATTCAAACGGATTATTAGGAGATGAAGTGAGGAGTGACAGCAATGTGTGTTTCAGAGTTGCAAAGCTCACTGTGCGCTGAAGATGATCTGCAAGGACTTTCCCTCCCTGCCCTTCGGAACTGGGAGCGGATTCCAAGCGCTCGTGCTCACCTTCCTCTGCTGCTCTTGAAACGAGAGTGGAGACCAGAAACGCTGGATTCAAATGCACTTTTAAGAGCTACAATGAGGAGTGACAACAGTGTGTGTGTCACAGTTTGTCGTGGTTTGAACCCAACCACAAACCTCGTTCACTCACTCCCCCCCCCTTCTTGCCCTCCCCCTGCTCCTGGAGGGACGGAGAGGAGAATCGAAAAGAATGCAACTCCCACGGGTTGAGATAAGAACAGTTTAGTAACTAAGGTATAACACAAATCACTACTGCTACCACCAGTGATAATAATGCTAAAGGAAATAACAAGAGGAAAGAATACAACACCTTAACACCAGCCGACCAATAACTCGCCCCACTCCCCCCAGCCGAGCACCGACCGATACCTTCTCCAACCCTGCAGTCCCTCCAGTCCCAACCCTTCCGGGCCACTCTAAGTTACATCCTGGGCATGACGTGCTGTGGTATGGAATACCTCTTTGGCTAGTTTGGGTCAGGTGTCCTGTCTCTACTTCCTCCCGGCCTCCCCTCCTCCCTGGCAGAGCATGAGGCTCAGAAAGTCCTTGGCCAGACCAAACATTCGAGCAGCAACTGAAAACATCGGCATTATCACCACTGTTCCAAGGCCAAAAGATCAAAACACAGCACTGTACTAGCTCCTAAGAAGGAGAAAAATGACTGCTGCTGCTCAACCCAGGACATTATCCACCCCTTATTCCATACCATTCACGTCATGCTCAGATCCCACATCTTCAATATGCCATCACGCTTACATATATATATACATCTCCATATACACAGAGAAAAAGATCATTTCTTAGTGCATGGACCTATAAAGCTGCTGAGTCCATCTGGTCCATGATGTCAGGTTTCATCTCTTGTTACAGTCTCTCAGAGCAGGAGAGGCTGTGTGCAGTGTTCACACTCATGAATAACCTGGGCAATAGTGTCCATTGCTAAGTCCACCCCTCGATCATGAGTCCATCTCTATGTTGCATCTCTGCCCTGATGGCCTGAAGTGTCATGGCCCACCAGGCTCGAAATAATTCACTGTCCCCTTCAGCAGTTTCTGCAGCTTGTTGCTGGGGACTCCATAGAGCTGCCTTCCATCTCCAATGCTTCCAAAGCACTGGAGGGGCCCAGTGGACCAGGTACTCGCTCATACTGTCCCACACACTCTGCCACTCATGGCTGTCCAGCCTTGGGGAATATCTCTTGTTCCTCCCATATTGTTGTCTAACCCCAGACAAGAAGCAAACCTGACTCTGCTTAACTTCTGAGATCAGACAAAATGGCCGTGGGTTGAACACGCTCTGTGTATGTGCCAACATGCTGATCCCCATCACAATCAGCAGGCAGGTCCCAAGGGTACCCACAGGCCATTCAAACCCTTCAGAACTCTCCAATGCTGCTGCTGTGCTTGTCCCTGGGGCTGGTGCAGCTGCTGTGCTTGCCGGCTCTCCCACCACCAGCTCCTCTTTTCCTGGGTGCAGCTCTTCCTCCTCTGCTTTGCTGGGAAATGCTGCCTGGGCCCCTGCATCCTCCTGGGGCTCGGCGGGCGGCTGCCGGGGGACGCTCTCGGCCGCCGCGGGACTGGGCTCGGCCGCGGGGCTCGGCTCCTCCGCGGGGCTCGGCTCCTCGGCCGCCCCCTCCCGCTGCTCAGCAGCCGCCTCCTTCCCGGCCTCCGGCCCCGCTCCCGCCGCCGCCTGGTCCCCGGGGCCGCTCTCCCGGGCCGCTTCGGCCGCCGCCGGCTCCCGGGGCCGCTCCCCCTCGGCTCCCCGCAGCTTCACAAAGACAGAGGCGAGGACAAGGGCCAGGGCGGTGAAGAGCAGCGGGACGGCCCGGTACAAGTCCACGGCCACGTCCATCTCTCCCTGCTGCTGGAGCCCAACCGTATTACAAGCCATTGCCATAAAGTACAGTGAAACAAGAACCTTAGCCCAAGCCCCACACTTGATAAACACTAACACAGGGAATACCGGCTCTATGTAATGTACTACATTCTGAAGCGCTGAGAGCAAGAGAAACACCTTTGAGAGCCAATAAATCAGCACTGTGACGACTATTAATCTGATCATCTCCGTCGTTATCTCAACCCTTCGTGCACCACGTTGGGCGCCAAAAAGAACTGTCGTGGTTTGAACCCAACCACAAACCTCGTTCACTCACTCCCCCCCCCTTCTTGCCCTCCCCCTGCTCCTGGAGGGACGGAGAGGAGAATCGAAAAGAATGCAACTCCCACGGGTTGAGATAAGAACAGTTTAGTAACTAAGGTATAACACAAATCACTACTGCTACCACCAATGATAATAATGCTAAAGGAAATAACAAGAGGAAAGAATACAACACCTTAACACCAGCCGACCAATAACTCGCCCCACTCCCCCCAGCCGAGCACCGACCGATACCTTCTCCAACCCTGCAGTCCCTCCAGTCCCAACCCTTCCGGGCCACTCTAAGTTACATCCTGGGCATGACGTGCTGTGGTATGGAATACCTCTTTGGCTAGTTTGGGTCAGGTGTCCTGTCTCTACTTCCTCCCGGCCTCCCCTCCTCCCTGGCAGAGCATGAGGCTCAGAAAGTCCTTGGCCAGACCAAACATTCGAGCAGCAACTGAAAACATCGGCATTATCACCACTGTTCCAAGGCCAAAAGATCAAAACACAGCACTGTACTAGCTCCTAAGAAGGAGAAAAATGACTGCTGCTGCTCAACCCAGGACACAGTTGTAAAGCTCAGTGTGTTGAAGAAGCACAAGAGCAGCCTTCAGGCCTGTCTCTTCCACTGCCTTACAGATTGCAGACATTCCTGCTCACTCTGCTGCTCAGCAGAGTGCTGGCAACGGAGTTCTTGGATTGAAATGGTCTTTTAGGAGAAAGAGTGAAGAGTGACAGCAATGTTTGTGTCACAGTTTAAAGCTCACTGTGTGCTAAACATGATCAGGAGGAGCTTTTTTGCAAGGCTCTTCTGCTGTTTTAGCCCAATCTAAACATTCCTTCTCTCTGTTGCTGCTCAGCAGAGAGTGGGCACAGAGATGTTGGAATCAATTGGTCTTCCAGGCAGGAAAAGGAGTTACAGCAATGTGTGTTGCAGAATTGCAAAGCTCACTGTGTGCTGAAGATGCCCTGCAGGAGTTTCCCTGCTGGCCCTTCGTCTGTGGGATTAGAGTCCAAGCGCTGCTCCTCCCCTGTCACAACTCCTCTCGAAACGTGAGAGCGCACCAGAAACTTTAGATTCAAATGCACTTTTAGGAGATAAAGTGAGGAGTGACAGCAATATTTGTGTCACAGTTTAAAGCTCACTGTGTGCAAAACATGATCAAGCAGGAGATTTTTTGCAAGGCTCTTCTGCTGTTTTAGCCCAGGCTAAACATTCCTGCTCTACTCTCTCTGTTGCTGCTCAGCAGAGAGCGGGCACAGAGGTGTTGGAATCAATTGGTCTTTCAGGCAGGAAAAGAAGAGACAGCAATGTGTGTTGCAGAGTTGCAAAGCTCACTGTGTGCTGAAGATGATCAGTGGGAACTTTCTGGACTGTCTCTTCTGCTGTTTCAGCAGAGTCCAAACGTAAGTGCTATATTCTGCTACTGCTCACAAAGAGCAAGCACAGGAGATGTATTATTCAATTGGACTTTCAGGTAGGAAAGTGAGAGGTGACAGCAATATGTGTTTCAGAGTTGTGAATCTCAATGTGTGCTGAAGATGCCCAGCAGTAGTTTCCATGCTGGCCCTTCGGCTGTGAAATTAGAATCCAAGCGCTCGTCCTCCCCTGTCACAACTGCTCTCGAAGCGAGAGAGCGCACCAGAAACGTTGGCTTGAAATGCACTTTTAGGAGATAAAGTGAGGAGTGACAGCAATGTGTGTTTCAGAGTTGCAAAGCTCACTGTGCGCTGAAGATGATCTGCAAGGACTTTCCCTCCCTGCCCTTCGGAACTGGGAGCGGATTCCAAGCGCTCGTGCTCACCTGCCTCTGCTGCACTGGAAACGAGAGTGGAGACCAGAAACGCTGGATTCAAATGCACTTTTAGGAGCTACAATGAGGAGTGACAACAGTGTGTGTGTCAAAGTTGTAAAGCTCAGTGTGTTGAAGAAGCACAAGAGCAGCCTTCAGGCCTGTCTCTTCCACTGCCTTACAGATTGCAGACATCCCTGCTCACTCTGCTGCTCAGCAGAGTGCTGGCAACGGAGTTCTGGGATTGAAATGGTCTTTTAGGAGAAAGAGTGAAGAGTGACACCAATGTTTGTGTCACAGTTTAAAGCTCACTGTGTGCTAAACATGATCAGGAGGAGCTTTTTTGCAAGGCTCTTCTGCTGTTTTAGCCCAGTCTAAACATTCCTGCTCTACTCTCTCTGTTGCTGCTCAGCAGAGAGTGGGCACAGAGATGTTGGAATCAATTGGTCTTTCAGGCAAGAAAAGGAGGAGTGACAGCAATGTGTGTTTCAGAATTGTAAAGCTCACTGTGCGCTGAAGATGCCCTGCAGGAGTTTCCCTGCTGGCCCTTCGTCTGTGGGATTAGAGTCCAAGCGCTGCTCCTCCCCTGTCACAACTCCTCTCCAAACGAGAGAGCGCACCAGAAACTTTGGATTCAAATGCACTTTTAGGAGATAAAGTGAGGAGTGACAGCAATGTTTGTGTCACAGTTTAAAGCTCACTGTGTGCAAAACATGATCAAGCAGGAGATTTTTTGCAAGGCTCTTCTGCTGTTTTAGGCAGGTCTAAAAATTCCTGCTCTACTCTCTCTGTTGCTGCTCAGCAGAGAGCAGGCACAGAGATGGTGGATTCAGCTGGTCTTTCAGGCAAAAAGGGAGGAGTGACAGCAATGTGTGTTGCAGAGTTGCAAAGCTCGCTGTGCGCTGAAGATGATCAGTGGGAACTTTCTGGACTGTCTCTTCTGCTCTTTTAGCATTGGCTAAAGGTTCCTGCTCTACTCTCTCTGCTTCTGCCCAGCAGAGAAAGGGCACAGAGATTTTGGATTCAATTGGACTTTGAGGTAGGAAAGTGCGGAGCGAGAGCAATATATGTGTCACAGTTGCAAAGCTGACTGCGTGCTGAAGATGCCCTGCCGGAGCTTTCACTCCGGGCTCTTCGGCTGTGGGAGCAGAGGCCAAGAGATCGTGTTCACCTGTCACTGCTGCTGTTCAAACGAGAGAGGGCGGGAGAGACCATGGATTCAAACGGATTATTAGGAGATGAAGTGAGGAGTGACAGCAATGTGTGTTTCAGAGTTGCAAAGCTCACTGTGCGCTGAAGATGATCTGCAAGGACTTTCCCTCCCTGCCCTTCGGAACTGGGAGCAGATTCCAAGCGCTCGTGCTCACCTTCCTCTGCTGCTCTTGAAACGAGAGTGGAGACCAGAAACGCTGGATTCAAATGCACTTTTAGGAGCTACAATGAGGAGTGACAACAGTGTGTGTGTCACAGTTGTAAAGCTCAGTGTGTTGAAGAAGCACAAGAGCAGCCTTCAGGCCTGTCTCTTCCACTGCCTTACAGATTGCAGACATTCCTGCTCACTCTGCTGCTCAGCAGAGTGCTGGCAACGGAGTTCTTGGATTGAAATGGTCTTTTAGGAGAAAGAGTGAAGAGTGACAGCAATGTTTGTGTCACAGTTTAAAGCTCACTGTGTGCTAAACATGATCAGGAGGAGCTTTTTTGCAAGGCTCTTCTGCTGTTTTAGCCCAATCTAAACATTCCTTCTCTCTGTTGCTGCTCAGCAGAGAGTGGGCACAGAGATGTTGGAATCAATTGGTCTTCCAGGCAGGAAAAGGAGTTACAGCAATGTGTGTTGCAGAATTGCAAAGCTCACTGTGTGCTGAAGATGCCCTGCAGGAGTTTCCCTGCTGGCCCTTCGTCTGTGGGATTAGAGTCCAAGCGCTGCTCCTCCCCTGTCACAACTCCTCTCGAAACGTGAGAGCGCACCAGAAACTTTGGATTCAAATGCACTTTTAGGAGATAAAGTGAGGAGTGACAGCAATGTTTGTGTCACAGTTTAAAGCTCACTGTGTGCAAAACATGATCAAGCAGGAGATTTTTTGCAAGGCTCTTCTGCTGTTTTAGCCCAGGCTAAACATTCCTGCTCTACTCTCTCTGTTGCTGCTCAGCAGAGAGCGGGCACAGAGGTGTTGGAATCAATTGGTCTTTCAGGCAGGAAAAGAAGAGACAGCAATGTGTGTTGCAGAGTTGCAAAGCTCACTGTGTGCTGAAGATGATCAGTGGGAACTTTCTGGACTGTCTCTTCTGCTGTTTCAGCAGAGTCCAAACGTAAGTGCTATATTCTGCTACTGCTCACAAAGAGCAAGCACAGGAGATGTATTATTCAATTGGACTTTCAGGTAGGAAAGTGAGAGGTGACAGCAATATGTGTTTCAGAGTTGTGAATCTCAATGTGTGCTGAAGATGCCCAGCAGTAGTTTCCATGCTGGCCCTTCGGCTGTGAAATTAGAATCCAAGCGCTCGTCCTCCCCTGTCACAACTGCTCTCGAAGCGAGAGAGCGCACCAGAAACGTTGGCTTGAAATGCACTTTTAGGAGATAAAGTGAGGAGTGACAGCAATGTTTGTGTCACAGTTTAAAGCTCACTGTGTGCAAAACATGATCAAGCAGGAGATATTTTCAAGGCTCTTCTGCTGTTTTAGGCAGGTCTAAAAATTCCTGCTCTACTCTCTCTGTTGCTGCTCAGCAGAGAGCGGGCACAGAGATGGTGGATTCAGCTGGTCTTTCAGGCAAAAAGGGAGGAGTGACAGCAATGTGTGTTGCAGAGTTGCAAAGCTCGCTGTGCGCTGAAGATGATCAGTGGGAACTTTCTGGACTGTCTCTTCTGCTCTTTTAGCATTGGCTAAAAGTTCCTGCTCTACTCTCTCTGCTTCTGCCCAGCAGAGAAAGGGCACAGAGATTTTGGATTCAATTGGACTTTGAGGTAGGAAAGTGCGGAGCGAGAGCAATATATGTGTCACAGTTGCAAAGCTGACTGCGTGCTGAAGATGCCCTGCCGGAGCTTTCACTCCGGGCTCTTCGGCTGTGGGAGCAGAGGCCAAGAGATCGTGTTCACCTGTCACTGCTGCTGTTCAAACGAGAGAGGGCGGGAGAGACCATGGATTCAAACGGATTATTAGGAGATGAAGTGAGGAGTGACAGCAATGTGTGTTTCAGAGTTGCAAAGCTCACTGTGCGCTGAAGATGATCTGCAAGGACTTTCCCTCCCTGCCCTTCGGAACTGGGAGCGGATTCCAAGCGCTCGTGCTCACCTGCCTCTGCTGCTCTTGAAACGAGAGTGGAGACCAGAAACGCTGGATTCAAATGCACTTTTAAGAGCTACAATGAGGAGTGACAACAGTGTGTGTGTCACAGTTTGTCGTGGTTTGAACCCAACCACAAACCTCGTTCACTCACTCCCCCCCCCTTCTTGCCCTCCCCCTGCTCCTGGAGGGACGGAGAGGAGAATCGAAAAGAATGCAACTCCCACGGGTTGAGATAAGAACAGTTTAGTAACTAAGGTATAACACAAATCACTACTGCTACCACCAGTGATAATAATGCTAAAGGAAATAACAAGAGGAAAGAATACAACACCTTAACACCAGCCGACCAATAACTCGCCCCACTCCCCCCAGCCGAGCACCGACCGATACCTTCTCCAACCCTGCAGTCCCTCCAGTCCCAACCCTTCCGGGCCACTCTAAGTTACATCCTGGGCATGACGTGCTGTGGTATGGAATACCTCTTTGGCTAGTTTGGGTCAGGTGTCCTGTCTCTACTTCCTCCCGGCCTCCCCTCCTCCCTGGCAGAGCATGAGGCTCAGAAAGTCCTTGGCCAGACCAAACATTCGAGCAGCAACTGAAAACATCGGCATTATCACCACTGTTCCAAGGCCAAAAGATCAAAACACAGCACTGTACTAGCTCCTAAGAAGGAGAAAAATGACTGCTGCTGCTCAACCCAGGACATTATCCACCCCTTATTCCATACCATTCACGTCATGCTCAGATCCCACATCTTCAATATGCCATCACGCTTACATATATATATACATCTCCATATACACAGAGAAAAAGATCATTTCTTAGTGCATGGACCTATAAAGCTGCTGAGTCCATCTGGTCCATGATGTCAGGTTTCATCTCTTGTTACAGTCTCTCAGAGCAGGAGAGGCTGTGTGCAGTGTTCACACTCATGAATAACCTGGGCAATAGTGTCCATTGCTAAGTCCACCCCTCGATCATGAGTCCATCTCTATGTTGCATCTCTGCCCTGATGGCCTGAAGTGTCATGGCCCACCAGGCTCGAAATAATTCACTGTCCCCTTCAGCAGTTTCTGCAGCTTGTTGCTGGGGACTCCATAGAGCTGCCTTCCATCTCCAATGCTTCCAAAGCACTGGAGGGGCCCAGTGGACCAGGTACTCGCTCATACTGTCCCACACACTCTGCCACTCATGGCTGTCCAGCCTTGGGGAATATCTCTTGTTCCTCCCATATTGTTGTCTAACCCCAGACAAGAAGCAAACCTGACTCTGCTTAACTTCTGAGATCAGACAAAATGGCCGTGGGTTGAACACGCTCTGTGTATGTGCCAACATGCTGATCCCCATCACAATCAGCAGGCAGGTCCCAAGGGTACCCACAGGCCATTCAAACCCTTCAGAACTCTCCAATGCTGCTGCTGTGCTTGTCCCTGGGGCTGGTGCAGCTGCTGTGCTTGCCGGCTCTCCCACCACCAGCTCCTCTTTTCCTGGGTGCAGCTCTTCCTCCTCTGCTTTGCTGGGAAATGCTGCCTGGGCCCCTGCATCCTCCTGGGGCTCGGCGGGCGGCTGCCGGGGGACGCTCTCGGCCGCCGCGGGACTGGGCTCGGCCGCGGGGCTCGGCTCCTCCGCGGGGCTCGGCTCCTCGGCCGCCCCCTCCCGCTGCTCAGCAGCCGCCTCCTTCCCGGCCTCCGGCCCCGCTCCCGCCGCCGCCTGGTCCCCGGGGCCGCTCTCCCGGGCCGCTTCGGCCGCCGCCGGCTCCCGGGGCCGCTCCCCCTCGGCTCCCCGCAGCTTCACAAAGACAGAGGCGAGGACAAGGGCCAGGGCGGTGAAGAGCAGCGGGACGGCCCGGTACAAGTCCACGGCCACGTCCATCTCTCCCTGCTGCTGGAGCCCAACCGTATTACAAGCCATTGCCATAAAGTACAGTGAAACAAGAACCTTAGCCCAAGCCCCACACTTGATAAACACTAACACAGGGAATACCGGCTCTATGTAATGTACTACATTCTGAAGCGCTGAGAGCAAGAGAAACACCTTTGAGAGCCAATAAATCAGCACTGTGACGACTATTAATCTGATCATCTCCGTCGTTATCTCAACCCTTCGTGCACCACGTTGGGCGCCAAAAAGAACTGTCGTGGTTTGAACCCAACCACAAACCTCGTTCACTCACTCCCCCCCCCTTCTTGCCCTCCCCCTGCTCCTGGAGGGACGGAGAGGAGAATCGAAAAGAATGCAACTCCCACGGGTTGAGATAAGAACAGTTTAGTAACTAAGGTATAACACAAATCACTACTGCTACCACCAATGATAATAATGCTAAAGGAAATAACAAGAGGAAAGAATACAACACCTTAACACCAGCCGACCAATAACTCGCCCCACTCCCCCCAGCCGAGCACCGACCGATACCTTCTCCAACCCTGCAGTCCCTCCAGTCCCAACCCTTCCGGGCCACTCTAAGTTACATCCTGGGCATGACGTGCTGTGGTATGGAATACCTCTTTGGCTAGTTTGGGTCAGGTGTCCTGTCTCTACTTCCTCCCGGCCTCCCCTCCTCCCTGGCAGAGCATGAGGCTCAGAAAGTCCTTGGCCAGACCAAACATTCGAGCAGCAACTGAAAACATCGGCATTATCACCACTGTTCCAAGGCCAAAAGATCAAAACACAGCACTGTACTAGCTCCTAAGAAGGAGAAAAATGACTGCTGCTGCTCAACCCAGGACACAGTTGTAAAGCTCAGTGTGTTGAAGAAGCACAAGAGCAGCCTTCAGGCCTGTCTCTTCCACTGCCTTACAGATTGCAGACATTCCTGCTCACTCTGCTGCTCAGCAGAGTGCTGGCAACGGAGTTCTTGGATTGAAATGGTCTTTTAGGAGAAAGAGTGAAGAGTGACAGCAATGTTTGTGTCACAGTTTAAAGCTCACTGTGTGCTAAACATGATCAGGAGGAGCTTTTTTGCAAGGCTCTTCTGCTGTTTTAGCCCAATCTAAACATTCCTTCTCTCTGTTGCTGCTCAGCAGAGAGTGGGCACAGAGATGTTGGAATCAATTGGTCTTCCAGGCAGGAAAAGGAGTTACAGCAATGTGTGTTGCAGAATTGCAAAGCTCACTGTGTGCTGAAGATGCCCTGCAGGAGTTTCCCTGCTGGCCCTTCGTCTGTGGGATTAGAGTCCAAGCGCTGCTCCTCCCCTGTCACAACTCCTCTCGAAACGTGAGAGCGCACCAGAAACTTTAGATTCAAATGCACTTTTAGGAGATAAAGTGAGGAGTGACAGCAATATTTGTGTCACAGTTTAAAGCTCACTGTGTGCAAAACATGATCAAGCAGGAGATTTTTTGCAAGGCTCTTCTGCTGTTTTAGCCCAGGCTAAACATTCCTGCTCTACTCTCTCTGTTGCTGCTCAGCAGAGAGCGGGCACAGAGGTGTTGGAATCAATTGGTCTTTCAGGCAGGAAAAGAAGAGACAGCAATGTGTGTTGCAGAGTTGCAAAGCTCACTGTGTGCTGAAGATGATCAGTGGGAACTTTCTGGACTGTCTCTTCTGCTGTTTCAGCAGAGTCCAAACGTAAGTGCTATATTCTGCTACTGCTCACAAAGAGCAAGCACAGGAGATGTATTATTCAATTGGACTTTCAGGTAGGAAAGTGAGAGGTGACAGCAATATGTGTTTCAGAGTTGTGAATCTCAATGTGTGCTGAAGATGCCCAGCAGTAGTTTCCATGCTGGCCCTTCGGCTGTGAAATTAGAATCCAAGCGCTCGTCCTCCCCTGTCACAACTGCTCTCGAAGCGAGAGAGCGCACCAGAAACGTTGGCTTGAAATGCACTTTTAGGAGATAAAGTGAGGAGTGACAGCAATGTGTGTTTCAGAGTTGCAAAGCTCACTGTGCGCTGAAGATGATCTGCAAGGACTTTCCCTCCCTGCCCTTCGGAACTGGGAGCGGATTCCAAGCGCTCGTGCTCACCTGCCTCTGCTGCACTGGAAACGAGAGTGGAGACCAGAAACGCTGGATTCAAATGCACTTTTAGGAGCTACAATGAGGAGTGACAACAGTGTGTGTGTCAAAGTTGTAAAGCTCAGTGTGTTGAAGAAGCACAAGAGCAGCCTTCAGGCCTGTCTCTTCCACTGCCTTACAGATTGCAGACATCCCTGCTCACTCTGCTGCTCAGCAGAGTGCTGGCAACGGAGTTCTGGGATTGAAATGGTCTTTTAGGAGAAAGAGTGAAGAGTGACACCAATGTTTGTGTCACAGTTTAAAGCTCACTGTGTGCTAAACATGATCAGGAGGAGCTTTTTTGCAAGGCTCTTCTGCTGTTTTAGCCCAGTCTAAACATTCCTGCTCTACTCTCTCTGTTGCTGCTCAGCAGAGAGTGGGCACAGAGATGTTGGAATCAATTGGTCTTTCAGGCAAGAAAAGGAGGAGTGACAGCAATGTGTGTTTCAGAATTGTAAAGCTCACTGTGCGCTGAAGATGCCCTGCAGGAGTTTCCCTGCTGGCCCCTTCGTCTGTGGGATTAGAGAGTCCAAGCGCTGCTCCTCCCTGTCACAACTCCTCTCCAAACGAGAGAGCCGCACCAGAAAACTTTGGATTCAAATGCACTTTTAGGAGATAAAGTGAGGAGTGACAGCAATGTTTGTGTCACAGTTTAAAGCTCACTGTGTGCAAAACATGATCAAGCAGGAGATTTTTTGCAAGGCTCTTCTGCTGTTTTAGGGCAGGTCTAAAAATTCCTGCTCTACTCTCTCTGTTGCTGCTCAGCAGAGAGCGGGCACAGAGATGGTGGATTCAGCTGGTCTTTCAGGCAAAAAGGGAGGAGTGACAGCAATCGTGTGTTGCAGAGTTGCAAAGCTCTCGCTGTGCGCTGAAGATGATCAGTGGGAACTTTCTGGACTGTCTCTTCTGCTCTTTTAGCATTGGCTAAAGGTTCCTGCTCTACTCTCTCTGCTTCTGCCCAGCAGAGAAAGGGCACAGAGATTTTGGATTCAATTGCGACTTTGAGGTAGGAAAGTGCGGAGCGAGAGCAATATATGTGTCACAGTTGCAAAAGCTGATCTGCGTGCTGAAGATGCCCTGCCGGAGCTTTCACTCCGGGCTCTTCGGCTGTGGGAGCAGAGGCCAAGAGATCGTGTTCACCTGTCACTGCTGCTGTTCAAACGAGAGAGGGCGGGAGAGACCATGGATTCAAACGGATTATTAGGAGATGAAGTGAGGAGTGACAGGCAATGTGTGTTTCAGAGTTGCAAAGCTCACTGTGTGCTGAAGATGCCCTGCAGGAGTTTCCCTGCTGGCCCTTCGTCTGTGGGATTAGAGTCCAAGCGCTGCTCCTCCCCTGTCACAACTCCTCTCGAAACGTGAGAGCAGCACCAGAAACTTTAGATTCAAATGCACTTTTAGGAGATAAAGTGAGGAGTGACAGCAATATTTGTGTCAACAGTTTAAAGCTCACTGTGTGCAAAAACATGATCAAGCAGGAGATTTTTTTGCAAGGCTCTTCTGCTGTTTTAGCCCAGGCTAAACATTCCTGCTCTACTCTCTCTGTTGCTGCTCAGCAGAGAGCGGGCACAGAGGTGGTTGGAATCAATTGGTCTCTTCAGGCAGGAAAAGAAGAGACAGCAATTGTGTGTTGCAGAGTTGCAAAGCTCACTGTGTGCTGAAGATGATCAGTGGGAACTTCTGGACTGTCTCTTCTGCTGTTTCAGCAGAGTCCAAACGTAAGTGCTATATTCTGCTACTGCTCACAAAGAGCAAGCACAGGAGATGTATTATTCAATTGACTTCAGGTAGGAAAGTGAGAGGTGACAGCAATATGTGTTTCAGAGGTTGTGAATCTCAATGTGTGCTGAAGATGCCCAGCAGTAGTTTCCATGCTGGCCCTTCGGCTGTGAAATTAGAATCCAAGCGCTCGTCCTCCCCTGTCACAACTGCTCTCGAAGCGAGAGAGCGCAACCAGAAACGTTGGCTTGAAATGCACTTTTTAGGAGATAAAGTGAGGAGAGTGACAGCAATGTGTGTTTCAGAGTTGCAAAGCTCACTGTGCGCTGGAAGATGATCTGCAAGGACTTCCCTCCCTGCCCTTCGGAACTGGGAGCGGATTCCAAGCGCTCGTGCTCACCTGCCTCTGCTGCACTGGAAACGAGAGTGGAGACCAGAAACGCTGGATTCAAATGCACTTTTAGGAGCTACAATGAGGAGTGACAACAGTGTGTGTGTCAAAGTTGTAAAGCTCAGTGTGTTGAAGAAGCACAAGAGCAGCCTTCAGGCCTGTCTCTTCCACTGCCTTACAGATTGCAGACATCCCTGCTCACTCTGCTGCCTCAGCAGAGTGCTGGCAACGGAGTTCTGGGATTGAAATGGTCTTTTAGGAGAAAGAGTGAAGAGTGACACCAATGTTTGTGTCACAGTTTAAAGCTCACTGTGTGCTAAACATGATCAGGAGGAGCTTTTTTGCAAGGCTCTTCTGCTGTTTTAGCCCAGTCTAAACATTCCTGCTCTACTCTCTCTGTTGCTGCTCAGCAGAGAGTGGGCACAGAGATGTTGGAATCAATTGGTCTTTCAGGCAAGAAAAGGAGGAGTGACAGCAATGTGTGTTCAGAATTGTAAAGCTCACTGTGCGCTGAAGATGCCCTGCAGGAGTTTCCCTGCTGGCCCTTCGTCTGTGGGATTAGAGTCCAAGCGCTGCTCCTCCCCTGTCACAACTCCTCTCCAAACGAGAGAGCGCACCCAGAAACTTTGCGATTCAAATGCACTTTTAGGAGATAAAGTGAGGAGTGACAGCAATGTTTGTGTCACAGTTTAAAGCTCACTGTGTGCAAAACATGATCAAGCAGGAGATTTTTTTGCAAGGCTCTTCTGCTGTTTTAGGCAGGTCTAAAAATTCCTGCTCTACTCTCTCTCTGTTGCTGCTCAGCAGAGAGCGGGCACAGAGATGGTGGATTCAGCTGGTCTTTCAGGCAAAAAGGGAGGAGTGACAGCAATGTGTGCTTGCAGAGTTGCAAAGCTCGCTGTGCGCTGAAGATGATGCAGTGGGAACTTTCTGGACTGTA